>NC_083279.1:27715098-28398958 GCF_963506605.1 Zootoca vivipara | reverse complement strand
CAGAACTGGTGAGGGAAAGGGGTCTTGCACAGAGATGTCAAAACGTTAATCTTTTGTCCCCTTCATTTTAAGCGCTTTACGGAAATACCAACTTTGCCAATCTCTACCTTGGCAAAAGAAGCCCAAGGACTCAGTATTATTCTTTGAAGTTCAGTGCTGAATTTACTTATATGAGAGCACAACACCTAGCTGATTCTGTGAGGTGAGGAGATTGATAAAAAGGGTAATAAAATGGTAAAACTCACAGACATTACGAATAAACAAACCTGTGATTGGTAGGCACAGCATTGACAACAAATGTAATTGTGTGTGCAGTAAACTTCCTTTAATTGTTTTGTTGAAGAGACTGAAATTTAATTATGTAGTTACGATGCTCATTCTTTATTAAACTAAAACAAATATTCTATTTCAGGGAAGGAGAGGCTCAGACATATAGAATAAATGACATTTCTACAAAAAATTTCTATGAGGCTTTTTACAGGTACAGAAAAATTGTATTTTTCTATATCTTGCTTCTTTTTAAAGAATGGGCAAAATTTTCCCTTTGCAATTTGTGTGAAACCTATTGCTAACTTTTCTAGCCAGTGTTGCTTTCTCCCCTCTCTGATAGTTATCTTTAATGATATTGGGAGCTCCCTTACTGCATGCCAGACTTGGAATCCTGCCCCCCCCATTTAAGCATGATGTCTACAATTAGATTCCTTGCTATCAGGTCTTGCATTTCACAAACTACATAGGAGGCAACTCCTGGGGTCTGTGGGAGCTTCAGCCCCCACAATAAAATATTTGAGGGGGCAGGTCCCCCCCCCAAGTTGATTTTTTTTAAGTCCCATTAAAATGATGTGTATGAACTGCATCATGTGATT
This sequence comes from Zootoca vivipara, assembly GCF_963506605.1. Taxonomy (NCBI): domain Eukaryota; kingdom Metazoa; phylum Chordata; class Lepidosauria; order Squamata; family Lacertidae; genus Zootoca; species Zootoca vivipara. Next base: position 28,398,092 of record NC_083279.1, on the reverse strand, counting down.
AGTTATCATGCGATCACACTATATTTTAATCAAGTTGGCACGCTAACAGACTTGTTGTGAGGACCCTGCTTTGTTTGCCTCCAGTATTTTCCGATGTTGAAGCAGAACTGCTTCCAGTCATAGCAAATAGCCTTTTCTGAGCTTTTTCACTGCTTCAGTGCAGTTTTCCACAATCCAGAGGCCAATGTGTGCTCAGACATGTCAACAGATATCCCCACTTGCTCATTATGGGGGAACCCTGTACAGGCATTAGAGGCCCTGCCCTATTTAACAATTACTGGAGTTGGAATATTGTGATAGTTGGAGAAATAGTTGAGAAAGAAGGTTTGAAACATGTGGACAGGGGCTACTCATGAAATTCAGCTGCCAATAGGCAGCGTTTGCCATGGCCAAACTTATCCTTGGGCAAAAACCGGTCACTAAAAAAATGGAGTTAAGGAAAAATGTGTAAAGAGAATTAAAAGTTATTTATTGCAATTGCAAACATATCATAAATAGTAGTGCAATATGAGATTGATATATAATTAACATAATATAATATAGCATAGCATAATAAAATAAAATAAAATGAATATAATTGTGTGTGTGTGTGTGTGTGTGTGCGTGTAAACTGGCCATGTCCGTTGGTTTCCACCTTTCACCAAAACCTCTTGAGCGATAGCGATGAAATTTGGACACAACGTCACATGCCATTATGTGAGTGTTCCTAGCTACATGGGGTATACAAATGCCACACCTGTGCAAGGTAAAACCCTGTTTTTAGGACCTAAAAAGTCACCCAGGAGACCCTGTCGAACATGCTGGGAAAAGAACCAGGTTACAGAACATCACCCTCTAGTGGCGGATGCACTGGTACTGCAGCTAGAAAACCTTCCCTCTCCATAGCACCTCAGCTTTCCGTTACAAACTAGGCCAAATGGAAGTGGGGATTCGCCTGGGTGGGGTTTGGGGGGAGGAGGGGTCGGGATACGTCATGGATCGGGATAGGGTGGGGATGAGCCAGGGGTGGGGTGGGGGAGGAAGGAACGGGATACGTCATGTATCGGGACAGGGTGGGGGGAATCACAGGGAATCACGCGTGGCCGGTCCAGCTAGTAATTTGGTGGCGCTGTGGTTAAACCACTGAGCCTAGGGCTTGCTGATCAGACGGTCAGCGGTTCGAATCCCTGTAACGGGGTGAGCTCCTGCTGCTTGGTCCCAGCTCCTGCCAACCTAGCAGTTCGAAAGCATGTCAAAATGCAAGTAGATAAATAGGAACGGCTACAGCGGGAAGGTAAACGGCGTTTCCATGTGCTGCTCTGGTTTGCCAGAAGCGGCTTTGTCATGCTGGCCACATGACCTGGAAGCTATACGCCGGCTCCCTTGGCCAATAATGCGAGATGAGCGCGCAACCCCAGAGTCGGTCACGACTGGACCTAATGGTCAGGGGTCATTTTACCTTTACCTTTTAATATAATATACTTATATTACTTGAAAAATGAGAAGTCAGTCCACTTCAACCCTTCCTTTTGTATGGGGTCCTGAATCAATGCTTAATTATTCCTCAGGATGACTAGTGATATAGGCTGCTGCCCATCTAATTAATACACCTGGACCCCTCCATGTGTAGCATTATTAAAATCAGTGCCTCTACTGAGCATGCAGAGGAGCGGGTTTGAAGAGGGATGCTTTCCCCCCCCTTCCTCTAAGTGGTCATATATTAGAAACCACAGCCAGTAGAATTGTTATATTTTTAGGAACACATTCGGCCACCGATGTAAACATACGTAGATATGCAATGTTTATCCAGATGGAATTCAGATGGAAGAGTTTGGGCATACTAAACAGTCCTTAGCTGAGTTCTTAACAATGTCATGTCACACACAGCAGAGTTAGAAGAAGCCTTATTTGTCCAATTCACTGGCACAGATGTGATCACAAGGGAAATTTTGTCAAAGGAAATAAAAAGAAACCTGTTGTTTTGAAATACTGGTGAGATGCACAGCTACAGTAAATGATGTATTCTTAATATAATTAGTAGTTGTAGTAGTAGTAGTAGTATTTAGATTTGTGTATGGATTATGGATACATCCCATCATGATCTGTCCACTGGTATCAATGGGAATAAAAGGATGCGGCCAAAGGAAAAAAAAGGAAATCCACACACGACTAAAAAACAACAGCATTATGTGGAATATGGCTCCTGTTTAGAACCATCCTCTGTTCAAAGATCCCTTGCGTTAACTGGGGCAATGCAATTTTGAATTACTAGAACAGAGAGCGGCTCGCGAGAATTCATGGAATTTATGCATGAGATGTGGAGTCCGTGGAGTGGAGTTGTGTTGAATGCATTTGATCTCTCTCATTTCCCACTCGTTTGTGATGTGGGAGGTAAGTACTATAAATTATCACATGTCTTCCTATGTTGGCAGTCCAAAATCATAAGGCTGCTGTTGTAGAACAGGAAACATCCCTCCATCCCATTTTCCCCTGAGCTGTAAGGACTGTCATCATCATCATCATCATCATCATCATCATCATCATCATTTGATCTGTATGCCACCTTTCCACAGTTAAAACAATGCTCAAGGTGGCTTACAATATGAAAAGATTCACAAAATTACAAATATAGCAAAGTAGTAATAGAAATAAAAAAACACATTACTTAACGAAACTGAACAATTTCCACAAAAAAATAAAGATACAAAAAGTTAATATCAGTTAATATCAGTAACAACAGCAAAAACTCCCAACAAAACTTTCCCCCCCAAATACCCCAGTTCTTGCTGAGCAGCAGCCGCAGCAGCAGTCTTTAGGAGGACTGTCAGGCCCCACCCTGGACCAGATGGAAAGAGGCAGGAACGGGGCCCTCAGGCACTCAGCGGAGGAGTCAGTGGGGTAGGTGGGGAGAAGGGCAATAGATGACTTCAGTTCAAATGATAGAAGTCTCAATTAGGTCCACTGAAAAGAAGTGTGTTGGCCTTAGTTCTGGCCACTCCTGCCGGGCAAACTCTCATATTCCTCTCGACTGTATTTTCATTGCTCCTGCTAAACAGGATAGAATTGCAGCACAAGGTTTTGCTTTGTGTTGTGCAAGTACAATATTGTCTTCTCACCCCCTAATAACCCATGACCTAAACTCTGAACTATCACATCCTCAGAACTGCAAAAGTGGCACATAATTACCACTGAATGAAATGACTGGACAGCCACCTATCTGGTGTGCTATCTTAGAGATTTGCGCAGGTATTTTGGGTGAAAGCTTTGATATACACAACGTGTTCATTTTTTCCCTTTGGTTCTCCCCTTAAGGATGTACTGGTGCCCTAGCAAGTAAATGTATTTCATTGTATCCAAATTCTACTGTGACCATTTTCGACCTACCTGAAGTAGTGGAAACAGGAAAGAAGCATTTTGTCTCCTCAGAGGAACACCGGATTACTTTTCATGGAGGTAAAATGTTCTTTTATCCTACAAACGTTCCATCATTTTCCCGCTAACAATAGAATAGAAGACAGCCATGCACTAAGCAGGGATTGAGAATCGGTGACCCTTTAGTTATGGTTGGACTACAACTCCCATCATCCTTGACCATGCTGACTGGGGCTGGTGGGAGCACATACATTGTTGAACTATAGAACTCACTCCCACAGGAGACAGTGAAGGCCACCAATTTGGATGGTTTCTAAAGGGGAAAAGGTAAATTCCTGGAGATAAGTCTATAAATGACTACGAGCCATGATGGTTATGCTCTGCCTCCAGTCTCTGTAAGAATAATAATGATTTCACCATGGAATTCTACTCAGTATTGATCCAGAGCAGATTCCAGTATATAGTCCTCAGATTAAAAACTTTAACACGTTGCAGGATTTCCAAAAAAATAGACCAGAGGCAATTGTCTTTAATCCAGCAGAGCTTTACTGCTACTGAAGGCAAATGAGCATAATCATCACAAATCCAATACATTCAGGATTGGCACTGTCCATAAGAAATCCAGTTGCAGCAGACTTAACTTAAATTTACAATAACTTATAATAAGTATAACCTTAACATTATATTATACTATGTACAGAACACCACACCAGAAGGAAAAGAGATAGAAAGTAAAAGTGAAACTCAGGCTCCTTCTGACCATACTTTTATAGTCACCATGACATTGACAGAAAAAGATAAGAGAGCCAGTTTAAACCAGCTGTACCCATCTTCTCTGAAGGAATAACCCAAACACCATGAACCTTCTGACTGTTTCTTTCACACAGAGAAGCTTCCAGAACCCTCCTGAATTAATTAGAATAAGAAAGATCTCTGCACATCAGATCAATACTTTCTACCCTAAGAAATACAAAATCAAAACTCTACTCGTTTTATTTCAGGTGATTTTTTTAAAGACCCAATTCCAGAAGCTGACCTGTATATTTTGTCTAGGGTCCTGCACTGCTTTACAGATGAGAAGTGTGTGCAACTGCTAACTAGACTGCACAAAGCCTGCAAGCCTGGTAGGTGCATGGTGTCCAAGGTGTTTCCTGTGGGAACTGATTCTCATTCCAAGGCGCTTGGATTTCCCCCTGGCCCCTTCCCCTTATGTCTGTGTGCCACTCAGGCGCAGCTGCGTTCCTTTATTTCTTGGGCTTCTGATCCCAGGATACGTACTGCTTTTTAATATGTAATGATACCCCTTCCATGTCCTTTTCTGAAACAGGTGGTGGAGTTCTATTAGTGGAAATAGTTCTCAATGAAGACAGAACAGGGCCATTGGAAGCTCATATATACGGTATGCTTTTGCTGCTTCTTACTCAAGGAAAAGAACGGACCCTGACAGAGCACAATGCACTCCTCAGTGCCGCTGGCTTTAAGGAGATTCAGCAAAAGAAAACAGGCCTCTTTGACGCCATTTTAGGAAGAAAATAACAATGGCCAAGAACATTCTGTGAGCGTTGTGACTGAACAGATATATTTCTGCCCGATTCTTTGTAGCCATAACTGAACATACTTAATCGCTTTACTTTTATTGTTGTTGCAAATCCTCACCATGTGGAAATATCTCCTCCACCCCCTTGCTTATCATTTTGGTTGAACACTGAGAAGCTAAAATAATAATAAAAATTGTTATCGTACATGTTAACCACCGTTGTAAGTAGTTATTACCTTCATTTCCCTGCTTGCTTCCCCACCCCCACCCCAGGAGCACATGAGCCAAACCAGGAAAAAGAAAGAGGTTGTATCCCATATTGCCTCAGGTTATGTATGTATGTATGTTTTCATAGCGCCCGGGATGGTTGGCCCAGGGGGCGTGGAGGGCAACATGAGGAGGACGCAGCAGGATTGGAATGCCTCCTTCCAATCAGTCCAATCGGAGGGGTACAAGACTGTTGCTTCTTCCTCATTCCCTGCCAGCCCCACACTGCTGTTGCCCTCAGTCTGCCCACGCTAGGCCTCTGCCAGAGTGAAACTGCTACATCCACAAGTACTGAAGACATTCACTCCAATTCATTTGAGTCTAACTAAAGACAATGATTTGCAGGTGTAAATTCACTCAGCACTACCAAGTCGGTTTCTTTCATGGCCTATCATAGCTATCCAAAACAGGTCTGTGTCCTTATCCGTGTAGCACAAATCTGAATGGTTCCTATCTGTGTTTTTAGCATTCCATGACCCTCTGACCCCACTGCATGCAATTCCCCTTCCAATGCTGACCCAGCACCTCTTTCCACATCCAAGGGTCACTCTGGGTCACACCTGCTCCTGTTGCTCTGAAAAGCCCCTTGGCCTCCTTGATGTTAACATCTCTCTGTTATGCAATGTATGCTGGGCTTGGCACACCCAAGCTGGGCCCGATTTAGCCCTTTCAGTTAAGCATGGTCACCCTTCTTACACCTCTCCTGGTAACAGTGCCAAGCTGGCTTCCCTTTTCAATTAGCTGCAGATTTCCATGGGAGCTGTCAGAACTGAGAAAATCTTTTTTGGAAATTTGGAATAAAATGAACTTGTCTTTGTTAGGAAGAATATCAGTTATTAAGATGAATGTACTGTAAAAATGTTGTTTTTATTCCAAGCAATCCTGGTAACTAGCAATATGGGATGCTTCAAAGATAAGGATATTTCAAAATTTGTATGACGGGACAGAAGCCATGAATAAAGTATACATTAGTAACAGATATTAAAGGTAGAGGTGGCTTCTCCCTGCCAGATCTGAAATTATATTACGTAGCCTCCTGTTTTTGCTGGATCCAGGAATGGATAAAATTTTAAAATACATATTTATTAGATTTGGAAGGCCCTGACAATAGATTTGGCTGGCATGTGTACTTATGGTATGAAAAGGCAAGAGTACCTCAAAGCTTTTGAAATCATATTGTAAGGAAAGCAATTTTTAAACTTTGGGAAAAATATAAAGGATTATTAGAACAAAAAACACCATGGTGGTTTTCTCTATTACAGGCAATATCAGGTGGGAAAATAAATATGGACACTAAATGGGCTACATATAGACAGTTCTTAATTGAATCAGAAAGCCAATTAAAATTGAAAGAATTTAACAAAGTTAGAGAGAATTTAACAGGTTGGTTACAATATTTTCAATAAAATGAAATATTCCGTATGACATTTCAACTTTTCAGAGAGAAATAGAAAATGATACTAAGTTAATATAAAAAATGTATAATCTGCTGCTGGAATGGGAAACGAAAGATGAAGATGTTAAATCAGTTATCATTAAATGGGCACAAGATGTGGGACACAATATTCAAATGGAGGGATGGGATAAACTATGGTAGAATGAGGTAAAATTTGAGTGGACAGGTGGGGTCCCCCCAAACCCCGGTGACCCGCGAGCGGAATAATGACTCAAGACAACGTGCTATGGAATTAAAATTGGCCACAACTTTATCAAGTTTGAGATGTAGGGAGACCTTGGCTCACACATTGGCTGTTTAACCTTCCCAGCCAAGCTAAAATAAGGCCAGACAGGCTTCCGGTCCGTCGCGCTGAGGAAAGAGGACACAGGGACTTTGCGCTCTGAAGTCCCTGGCCTCTCGGAGGGGGGGGAAGTCCGCAGAGCGAGCGGACTCCCCACAAAAGCAACGGGTAGAGAGTCCCGGTGACTTACGACCCAGCAGCTGCTCCGTTCCGCGAATCCTCTGTCAGTGTTTTGAAATAATATGCCGAAGCTTCTGACCTGCTTTGCCTGGCACAAAAGACTCCACGAAGAGTGTCCTTGTAGAGTATATTCTGCTTTTATTCTTAAAAGTCTTTAACTGCAGAACGACAGACATCAACACCACCAGCTTTCTCCAACCAACCAACCAAAGAACCCGACCAACCAACTAACATCCAGCAAACACCACTAACATATATACAGGTATTAGGTGAAATTAGGTGAAATTAGGTGAAAGGTTGCATGAGTCACTGCAGGCTGCTGACTCATGCTGACCCAGCTCCCCAGCATTAAAGAAACAGCGGCCAATTTTTAGCCGTGACACCCCTTCTGTTTCTTTAAATGCAAAAACTCCAACAGAAAAACAAAACATACATATACTATATACATAAACCCAGTTTTGTCATCAATTCCTAATGACATGTTGCTGGCAAAGGCTTAGTAAACAAATCAGCAATATTATCTTGTGATTGACAATACTCCAATTTGATTAACCCATTCTGTACACAATCTCTAACATTTGCATAACGGATGGCAATATGTTTTGATGTGGATTTCATTATTTCCGAGCCCGCTAATGCAATGCATGATTGACTATCTTCATACACTTGGATAGGCAAATCTACTTTACAATCTAGATCTTTTAGAATCTGTATAAACCACACGATTTCATTTCATGCTAGCGACAGGCTCCCATATTCTGCGTCACAGGATGAAGTTGCTACAAATCCTTGTTTCTTCGAACGCCATCCAATTATGGAATTGGCAAACAGCACAACCATTCCACTTGTAGATTTTCTGGTAGTTACACAGCTCCCCCAGTTTGCATCAACAAATACTTCTAGCCTCTCATCTTGTGTACTAGATATCTTTAAACATACACTTGCTGTCCCCTTTAGATATCGGATAAGCCTTTTCAAACCACACCAATCAACAGTACTGGGTTTAGATACACGTTGGCTCAGAACATTTGTAGCACATGCAATGTCTGGCCTTGACCACTGGCTTAAATACAGCAATGATCCTATTTTTGAGTGATACAACTCAGGCTGATCAAATTCATCACCACATACTATCTTTGTGAAATCTGGTATCATGGGAGTTTGAACTGGTTTGCAGTTTTCCATACCAAACTGCTCTATCAGATGATTAATTTTCTCTTTCTGGCTCAATAGAAAGCTTCCATCAGCTTCTCGCCTTACTTCTACTCCCAAGTAATTGCTTACAGGCCCCAAGGCTTTAAGCTTAAACCTCTTTTCCAGCTGACTAGTGAGCTTCTGGATTTCATCTGTGGAACTCCCTGCTACAAGCAAATCATCTACAAAGACTAAGAGCATTAGATATTTGTCGCCTGTCCCCTTGGTGTACAGGCAAGGATCAGCCACACTCTTTTTAAAAACTAGTTTTACAAGGGCTTGATTTAAACACTGGTTCCAAGATCTTCCACTTTGTTTGAGTCCATAAACAGCCTTTTTTAAACGCCAGACTGCACCATTTCTCTCTTCAAAACCTGGGGGTTGTTTCATTAACACTTCATGGTCTAAATTTGCATGCAAATATGCAGCATCAACATCAAAATGGTGGACTGCTAGTTTTCTTACAGCAGCAATGGAAAGCATTAAACGAAAAGTTTCACTCTTTAAAGTGGGAGAAAACACTTCGTCATAGCTCTCCCCTTTAATCTGAGTGAACCCTCTGGCTACTAATCTGGCTCTGAAACGTGGCTCTCCAGATGCAAGGGTTTTTCTTTTGTAGACCCACTTGCATGACACCACTCTGCCACCAGGTGGCGGCACTATGACCTCAAACACTTTGTTACGTTTAAAAGAGTCCATTTCTTCTTTCATAGCTTGTTGCCACAAAGCACGTTCCCCAGGGGGTAAGTTTAAGACTTCATTATAACTTTGTGGCTCTACAGAATTCATATTACATGCTCTCACTCCTAGGGTCAAACGCTGAGGAGGTACACCCTTGTTTGAACGCTGAGAACGTCTAGGCAAAACTACTTCTTCCTGCTCACTTATCTCTGGCTCTTCTTCCTCTACCTCTGGAGAAGAAGTATCATCTATTGTCACATCTTTTGGGGAAATCTGTGCCTCCTCCTCATCCTGCTCCTGTGTTGCCAATGGCTGAGAAGAAGCCTCCTCTCTTACTTGCAGGGGCAGTAGGCAATCTGGATTCGCGTGGATCATGGTCCACCTGTCCTGGTCAGCGAAATCTGCGCTTCGTGACAAAACCACGCGTCCTGGGCGTAAATTGAAACGCCACCCTTTGCCATAGGACTGATATCCCACAAAACGCAGTCTCTGTGCTCTAGCACCCCCTTTTTGGCGCTGAGCTTTGGGGATATTTACATGTGCCCAAGAACCCCAATTATGGAGCATAGTCCACTCTGGTTCTTTCCCAAACAACACACGATAAGGAATATCCTTTATAGAGCTAGACCAGGTTCTATTAATCAGGAAGTTCGCTGTGAGGAAAGCTGCACCCCACAGCCTATGGTTATGACCTAATCCTGCATCCACTAGCAGACAGTCCTTTACTGATTGTATTGCAGCCCCACGTCTTTCACACAGACCATTTTCTGCAGGACTATAAGGGTTAGTTAAACGATGAGTGATCCCCTTACGTCTCAACCATGCCCCAAACTGTTTATTCAAAAATTCCCCGCCCCTATCTGTTTGCAACTGCACAACAGGACGATTGAAGAGCCTTTCAGCTTGGGCAACCCATTCTCTGAATGTGGGAAAACACTCTGATTTCTGTTTTAGCAAAAACAGCCAACTAAAACGTGATTTATCATCTATCACCAGAAAAGCATATCTGGCGCCCCCTTCAGTCTTCTGTGGAAAAGGGCCTATCACGTCACAATGGACAAGTTCTAAAACCTCTTTAGATACTCTGTCACTTTTAGAAGCCACAGGCTTCCTCTTAGATTTGGCCATTTTGCATACATTGCAGTCTAAGAAACAGTTAGAGCTTTTTACTTTTAGGTTCTTGCACACCTTTTGCATCTCTGAAAGCACACGAAAATTTGCATGACCCAGTTTCCTATGTAGTTCATGTATACACCCCTTATGAACTGGCAAATTCTCTTGAACCACCTGGGCTGCTTTAACAGGCTTGTCTTGCATTACATACAGCCCATTTTCTATCTTTGCATGGCCACATACCTGAGTTCCATTCTTTATCAGACAACCATCCTGCGTGAACTCAACACTATACCCTGCTTTAATCAAACAACTTACAGACAGTAAACAGTAGTCCAAACTGCTTACAAACAGAGTCTCTGGCAGAGTAGTGTTCAAACACTGCAGGAAACATGTTCCCTGGCCATTAATCTTGCTTTTATGACCATCAGCAAGATAGATAGAGTCTTTTCCATCGACTGGCTTTCCCAGGGTCTTAAAGTCCTTCTGATTGTTGCAGATTATGCTGCTGCTGCCGCCAGAGTCCAGCAACCACGTTCCTCGAGGTATCTTCCTCTCCTCTCGAGAAAATGCAAAACAAACTGAGCAGAACGCGTGTTCTTCTTCCCTGAAGAGAGCCCCTTCTGCTTACGTTTCTGTGTCGATTGCTGTCTCTGCTCCACGTCGTCTCCTGGAAGTCTTGCCCTGCATTGACGCTGGAGATGCCCTGGTTGGTTGCATCTAAAGCACCTCCTCACTGCCATGGCCAAGTCCAAATCTTGACTTTGCTCCTTTGGCAGATTCTGCTGCTGGCCCCCTCGGCTGTAACTCCTCCTCTGTTGGAGTTCAGCCTGTCTATCTGACCTTCTTTCTGCTTCCTCGGTCAATCTTCCAACCACATACTCAAGGGTCAGATCTCTGGGACGCATACTCTCCATGCTGTTAATCACGGGCATCCAGCTATCAGGCAAACTCGAAAGAATAATGTATGTTTGATCAGTTTCATCATAACGCTTACCTCTCTGCTGTAGTTGAAGAAACAGAGATTTCAGCGTTTGAAGATGAGTTGTCAAACTCTCACCTTCTTTCATAACAGTCCTGAACAGCCTTCTGGTCAGAGAAATGATGGTTCCAGCAGTTTCTCTGACATGCACTGCCTTTAATAAATTCCAGCACTCAACGCTGTGGTAGCATTTGCAACATGCAGTAACTGAGAGTTGCTCAAACACAGCATAATTTGGGTACGAGCCCTTTCATCCAGTCGTTTTTTATCAGCAGAGTCCCATCTTGAAACCTCAGTCTCAACACAGTCCCATAGTCCATCTCTCCTTAGCAACAACTCCATTCTTATTGACCAACTCAGCCAGTTGCTTTCTGAGAGAAGTTCAAAAGGAATGCCTCCCCCAATATTTACAACTTGGGAAGACTGGAAACCTGCCATCTCTGCTGGTGCTTGCTGAGCCCCTTCAGAAGGGCCTCCAGCAATCTCTCCAGACTCTCTCTGTAGAGTCTGACTGGATGATCCTGGCTGACACTCACCGGCTTCTAGCTGCTGCCTCTGTTGACCCTCAGGTTCCACCTGGCTCTGCAACCAATGTAGCCGCTCTGTGAGTCGCCTGCTGCGGTCCTGTAGTGAGTCAAGCTGCTCCAGTAGCCAATGCTGGGTGCCTTCTTGCCGCTCCAGCGTCGCTGCAGACAGTTACAGCTTGTCACGACTGCTCCAATGCACAGCCACTGGCTCAATACACCACCAGGACTCACCAGCTCCCTGCTGAGATGCTGTTAGTCGTTTTGCACTCTGCACATGCTCAGAAACACTGGGCCCATAACCTGTCAGTGTTTTGAAATAATATGCCAAAGCTTCTGACCTGCTTTGCCTGGCACAAAAGACTCCACGAAGAGTGTCCTTGCAGAGTATATTCTGCTTTTATTCTTAAAAGTCTTTAACTGCAGAACGACAGACATCAACACCACCAGCTTTCTCCAACCAACCAACCAACCAACCAAAGAACCCGACCAACCAACTAACATCCAGCAAACACCACAAACATATATACAGGTATTAGGTGAAATTAGGTGAAAGGTTGCATGAGTCACTGCAGGCTGCTGACTCATGCTGACCCAGCTCCCCAGCATTAAAGAAACAGCGGCCAATTTTTAGCCGTGACATCCTCCGCTGCCCGAGAGCTCAGTAGAGCGATCGAGAGCCAGCGGAGTGGAGTCGCGCGAGCCATTTTGGGATCCATTTTACCTCCGAGAAGCGAAGCTCCGAGTCTTCACCCGGCAAGCGGCGGATTCTTCCAAAAAAAATAAGAGACTGATACAAAGTAAGTAAAATCTATATTTGGACTTTTAAAAAATTAATCTCGAAAATAGGAGAGATTCTAAAAAAACGGAAGTCGATCTCTTCCTATTGGCTAATTGGGAGGCACATTAAATATCCTCAAGCCGAAAAAGGAAAAAAAAAGTTTTTGGATTGTGAACCCGAAAGAAAGAAAGACTTTTTCAACCCTTCTCAGCTCCCGAGTCCGGCACCCCTTGAGGTTTAGCATTAATAAAGGAAAAGTATTTTGACAGCTGTCAAAAGCTGTCAAAAGCTGCTAAGCTGCTAAAAGACTAAGGAAATTTATTGCGTTACTGTGGAAGTAAAAATTTGGAATTGGGACTGGACTTTTGATGGAGTTAAAGACAAAAGAGAAGATCAGCCAAGATGGAGTCGACCGTGTAAAAGCAAGGAATTTTCCAGCACTCTTTCCCCTCTATCTACTGCCTGTTTGCGGTTAAGAGAACTATGAAAACAAAGTATTCTCAAGCCTTCCAGGTGGCTGTGCTGAATTATCTACAAATATGGGAGGACATTTATAAGGAAAGACAACATCCTAATGTATCATCATTAGAAAAGGAGATTCAAGATCAGGATTTGGATAATTTTGACTTTGATAGTTTTGACTCTGAGACTGAGTATGAGGAGCAACAATTTGAGGACAAAGAAGAAGATGATCTGGACCATAAAAAATACTTGGTGGATGAGACAAAACAAGGATTTGAAAAAGAAGAACAGAGTGATAAGGAGAAAATTGAAATAAAGATCAATGGAAAGAAGGAACCTGGAGGGACTGAAATGGGGAGTTATGTCATTGAGGGAGAGGAAGGGCAGGGGGAGGGGGGATTGGGGGTATGGAGTTGCAAGGGGGAAAGAACTGGTGTGGGGTGAGAATTTTAGCTTAAAGGTTTTTTGGTTCTTGAATGACGGTTTCTGACATCTTGGCTTGCTTAAGGAATGCTGATCCAATTGGGGGAAAAGATATCGGGAGGGGGAAGGGAGAGTGTGAAAAAAATTGACCTTTCTGGAGGGAGGTATAAGAAGGGCTGAGGAAAGAATTTGTGGATTAATATGATGAAGTTTGTGTTTAGATAGGTGTTTGGGTAGAGAGCTGCCTGTATCTCTCTTATTACTCGGTGGCACCCAGTGGCAGGGGGTGCCCGGGGGGGGGAAGGGAGGGGGTAGAGGGAAACCCAGACACAAAAAATGGAACCTTTGAAGTGCTGGGCCCCACGAGTCCCTCTTGTGGCAGAGGAGGGCTCGTGGGAGGCCGGCAAGAAGAAGGAGGTGGATTAAGTTAATAGGGTAAGAATAAGATATTGAATTAGAGTAGAAACCCGCCATAATTAATTAGAGAAGTAAGGAAAATCAGGAGGAAGAGATTTGGGGAAGTCACTATTATAATGTTAAGAAATTAAGATTTGGGAAAATTTAATTTTCTTTTTCTTATTTCTTTTTTTCTTTTTCTTTTTTCTATTTTATTGTTTTGCTGCTTTGTTGCTGTTTTTTGATTGTTATGCTGAAGAATCAGCTGGGGGAAAACCGAGCCCCAGAGAACCTCCATCCCTGTCCTCTCAGTGGCAGGGAGGGGATGAGGGGGGAGGAAGGAGGGGGGAGGTCAAAACCCAGCTAAAAATGGACCCCTTTGGTTCCCAATGCCCACGGGCACTACTGGTGGCAGAAGTGGTCTTGTGGGTGGAGGGAAATTGAAGGGACAGAGTCTACATTGTATGTTATGTTTGTCTTCTTTGTATTAAAACCAATAAAAATTATTTAAAAAATAAAATAAAATAAGGCCAGACATTGAGGTGGAAAATGAGCATTTGGCGCAGAGTTATCCTGCCTTCATTGTAGCTCAAATGTAAACAGTTCCTATCTGCGTTTCTGGCATTTCATTTCCTTCTGACCCACTGCATCCAACTCCCCTTCCTTTGCCCTCCCCAAGCCCCTGTAATTGAGAATCACACCATGTATGTGATAAAATAGACTCTAGTTCAGCTTGTCCACACCTCCCCACGCCTCTGTAATTGAGAATCACACCATGTATATGAAGAAATAGACTCAAGTTCAGCTCATCTTGTGCCGGAATAACAAATATTTGGTCCATTGAGGTACCTCAGGACTCTCTTGGTTTTTGTTTTTTGTTGTTGTTTCTCCTCCGAGCAACTGATTCAGCAAAGCCAATATTAGCTCCTGATAAAGGCTGCAATACTAAACCCAATTAAGTAACTTGGTGGGTGGGGTTGGCTACATGCTATGTAATCCAATGCAGCTGTTTTCTGAGCAGCCATAGGACTGCAGATCACCACATTGTCAACTTGGGAAGTGTGCCTCATATGATTACAGCTGCTACCTGGGAGGAAGCCACATAAAGGTTAGTCTTTTTGCTGCTCCTTTGGCTTGGTCAAGGACGCTGCAGCCTCCTGCTACATTTAGATCTCCCCACCTTTCCTTCAAGGAGTTCAAGGTGACATCCCTAGTTTTCCCCACTTCGACTTTATTCTCACAATAAGGTCATTCTCACAATGAGGTAGGTTTGGATGAGAGTTGGTGAATGGCTCAAGGTGAGCTTCACGCAGAACAATCCTGCTGTTCTGTTTTTGCTGTGTCTCCACAGGTATGTGGTCCCTTGCCCTCAAAGCTTTCTGTTTCTGGATTCTCTGATTCTTAGTATCTCTGTGATTCCATTTCCCTTCTGTGGGAAACTCCTCATTGTTCATTTTCTTTCTCTTGGATTCCCATTGATTCCTTTCTCGTGCTCCTTAACTTTTCTTCTTCAGGCTCTACCTATCCTCGTTCAGCATTACTACTGTACTTGATAAATTTCCCTGAATTTCTCTATATTGTTATTACAAATAATTCATTTTTTGAAGTGATTTCTTTAGTGAGCTTCTTGGGAATTTTTGCCATTCCCTTTTGTTGACTTTGGCACAAAAATGGCTCCTAAAATGTGGCTTGCATGTGACGCTTCTTTGTTAATGTGTTTCTGTATTTTAAGAATATCCAAATGGGCTCACTTCAGCAAGAGAGTTTTCCCTAAACCACCAGCTCTCTTCTGATTAATTTGTTGGATTTTTTGAATAGTCAAGTTACTTTAGAGCCGGTCTATTGTAAATACTGTCTCTTTAAGAGAAACAGGTTCCGGTGTTTCTGTTAATTGCCCACAGGCGTGGACTCTGCTCCTTGTATATAAGGCTCTGCCAGAAAGCCTTCTGTGTCTCTTAGTTAGATCTTTCAGTTTGATTCATCTCATAGTAGATCACTCTCTCAGTTGTTCTCAGTTTAAGAGATTCCTTAGTTGAATCTTAGTATGATTGCTTAGTTATAATGCTGGTTTGCTGTTAATTCTCGGGTAGTTTAATGGGAGTTTTTTGGGAGTTTGTGGGAGGTTTGTAATGTGGGAGAAAGCATTTATCTTTAGTTTAAAGTCTCTTTAGATTCAGTTTGTTTTTCAGTTAAAGAAACCCAACTGTTTGTATTTTCATCTGCATACTTTTACAAGTATGCAGCTAGTAATGGGTTTCATATAAGGGAAATAATACCCTATGCTCTTGGTGGTGTTTTCTTAGCCAGGTCAACTTCTGACTGCATATACTCTGCATGAAGTGTACTTTAAAGGGCCGCTGTAAACTGGGATATATGATTTAGATTAAGCAAGTTTCAATACCCGGTTTTCTCCAATATTATTCTTATTATATATATTTTCCAATATAATTGTCTCCAATAACTTGTTAATTGTGCATTTCCAGACACCAATTGATTTTACCTCACTTGTCATGTTTTGATAGCACTTTTCCCTCACATAGACAAAGCCAATAATTTCCAGTTTCTTCCTTCCTCCTGCACTTGTGAGAAAGAAATGCCTTTCCAATTTTGCCTTTCCCACAACATCTCTGACCTCAGTCATTTGCAAAGTTCATTGGCATTTATCTAGACTTATTTATTGGCAATTCATTTTCAGTGAATTCTGATTAAAAGGGCCACAAGCAGAGCGCTCTTTATTCCAACAACAACTTGCTCATCAGAGGAAGACTGTGAGGTCTCTGACAGACACAGTAAAGAACAATGAATGCGACAGAAGAAGCTGAAGCTCTGAAAATGTTATTTCTCAATCAGCATGCATTTCTAATTCCAAAGGTAAAAGTATTGTCTGCAAAATTTAATACTTGCAAGGAGTTTGAAACTTTCAGCTTGTAAATGGTTGTATAGAATCAGAAATGCCTTTAAATGGCAAAGAAAATATTAGGGTTATAGAGGTCAACCCAGCACCAACAAAGGCAGAAACCTCTGGTGTTGTCACTTGAATGTTTTGATACAAAAATGAGAGGAACTGTGAGTCTATGCATGAGCCCCATAGCACAAGTGGGATACAGCAATAATTTAAAATTAACTTGCTTAAAACTCCTATGTCCTACTTTTATTTCTGCACTTCAAATGGACTTGAACTGCATTATAATCTTTTTGTGTTTCAAAAGAATCTTGTTCCTTTTTGAAAAGTCAATAACTATGGACCATTTTGAACTCTTTCCTTTTGTACTCCATCACCCTTTTTGCATCCAGATTATGTTCACTGCCTCTGATCTTGGTGTATTCGATCTGCTGATGGAATCCAAGGAACCATTGACTTCAGTGACTATTGCCGAACGTCTGGGTACCAGTCCCTTTGGGATGGAGAGACTGCTGGATGCCTGTGTTGGCTACAAGTTCCTGCAAGTGGAGAGGAAGGACAACCAAAGTATTTCTTCTTTATTTGGAAATTTAACCAATACTATAAAGTCAAAATACCATTAGAAAATCAATTTCGGTAAATAACTTTAAACCATCAAGCCAGCAACTGAACAGAATAGCATCCAAATAAGCCTAGGGAAACATCTGAGGTTTGGGAGACATTTGAAGCACATGGAGCTTCCCATATCTCTCTTTGGGGAGCATTCCAGAGAGCAGGTGCTGGACCCAGAAAGGGCTTTCCCCCCAATAGGTTTGCAGATGACAGTCTCCTTTCATGATTGTAAAGGGTGAGATGGAGAGATGGTCTGTTAGTTGTGCTGGTACCTAGTTGTTTACAAATGTCAGTGAGAAAGCTCAGTAGCAAACAGACAGCTAGTGCAGGTCACTAAGCACCAGTGCAGCTCAGGACATTCAGAGTCTGTCTTCCTGACTTAGATGTTAAAATGAAACGAAATTGCCTGCTGTTCATAGATTTCTAATACAGTACTTAGTTCGCTCCAGATCTCAGAATGGCCACTCCTAGTGGCTGCTTTTGGCATTTTCGGCCATGTGGCAGCTTTGCACCCTGAAGTTCCACTGCCAGCATACGTTTTTCTGGAAGAGAAGCTGGAGAGTTTCAGTCTCGGTGTTGCACTTTTTTACATTGAGGGCAGCATGACGTGGAATCCTAGAAATGTGACGTTTGCTCCATTATGCTTGTTTTAAGCATTTTGTCCCTGCAGAACTGGGGAGGGAAAGGGGTTTTGCACAGAGGTGTCAAAACGTTAATCTTTTGTCCCCTTCATTTTAAGCGCTTTATGGAAACACCAACCTTGCCAATCTCTACCTTGGCAAAAGAAGCCCAAAGACTCAGTATTATTCTTTGAAGTTCAATACTGAATTTACTTATATGAGAGCACAACACCTAGCTGATGCTGTGAGGTGAGGAGATTGAAAAAAACTCACAGACGTTACAAATAAACAAACCTGTGATTGGTAGGCACAGCTTTGACAACAAATGTAATTGTGTGTGTAGTAAACTTTCTTCAATTGTTTGTTGAAGAGACTGAAATTTAATTATGTAGTTACGATGCTCATTCTTTCTTAAACTAAAACAAATATTCTATTTCAGGGAAGGAGAGGCTCAGACGTATAGAATAAATGACATTTCTACAAAAAATTTCTATGAGGCTTTTTACAGGTACAGAAAATTTGTATTGTTCTAGATCTTGTTTCTTTTTAAAGAATGGGCAAAGCTTTCCCTTTGCAATCTGTGTGAAACCTATTGCTAACTTTTCTAGCCAGTGTTGCTTTCTCCCCTCTCTGATAGTTATCTTTAATGATATTGGCAGCTCCCTTACTGCATGCCAGACTTGGAAACCTGGTTCCCCCTCCCCCATTTAAGCATGATGTCTACAATTAGATTCCTTGCTATCAGGTCTTGCATTACACAAACTACATAGGAGGCAACTCCTGGGGGCTGTGGGAGCTTCAGCCCCCACAATAAAATACTTGAGGGGGCAGGTCCCCCCCCCAAGTTGATGTTTTTGAAGTCCCATTCAAATGTTGTGTATGAACTGCATCATGTGATTAGTTATCATGCGATCACTCTATATTTTATTCAAGTTGGCACCCTAACAGACTAGTTGTGAAGACCCTGCCTTGTTTGCCTCCAGTATTTTCCTATGTTGAAGCAGAACTGCTTCCAGTCATAGCAAATAGCCATTTCTGAGTCTTTTCACTGCTTCAGGGCAGTTTCCCACAATCCAGAGGCCAATGTGTGCTCAGACATATCAACAGACATCCCCACTTGCTCACTATGGGGGAATCCTGTACAGGCATTAGAGGCCCTGCCCTTTTTAACAGTTCCTGGAGTGATAGTTGGGGAAATAGTTGAGAAAGAAGGTTTGAAACATGTGGACAGGGGCTACTGATGAAATTCAGCTGCCAATAGGCAGCTTTTGCCATGGCCAAACTTATCCTTGGGCAAAAACCAGTCACTAAAAAAATGGAGTTAAGGAAAAATGTGTAAAGAGAATTCAAAGTTATTTATTGCAATTGAAAACATATCATAAATAGTAGTGCAATATGAGATTGATATATAATATAATATAATATAATATAATATAATATAGCATAATAAAATAAAATAAAATAAAATGAATATAATTATATATGTGTGTATGTGTAAACTAGCAATATCCGTTGGTTTCCACCTTTCACCAAAACCTCTTGAGCGATAGCGATGAAATCTGGACACAGCGTCACATGCCATTATGCGAGTGTTCCTAGCTACATGGGGTATACAAATGTCACACCTGTGCAAGGTAAAACCCTGTTTTAGGGACCTAAAAAGTCACCCAAGAGACCCTGTCGAGCATGCTGGGAAAAGAACCAGGTTACAAAACATCACCCTCTAGTGGCAGATGCACTGGTACTGTAGCTAGAAAACCTTTCCTCTCCACAGCACCTCAGCTCGCTGTTACAAACTAGGCCAAATGGAAGTGGGGATTCGTCTGGGTGGGGGTTGGGGGGAGGAGGGGTCGGGAAATGTCATGGATCAGGACAGGGTGGGGGGAATCATAGGGATGAGCCAGGGGTGGGGGGGAGGAAGGAACGGGATACGTTATGGACCGGGACAGGGTGAGGGGAATCGCAGGGATGAGCCACAGCAACGCGTGACCGGGCCAGCTAGTAATAATATAATATAATATAATATAATATAATATAATATAATATAATATAATATAATATAATATAATATAATATAATATAATATAGTAGCTGACCCGGCCACGCGTTGCTGTGGTTCTTTCCTGTGATCCCCCCACCCCACCCTGTACCGATCCATGACGTATCCTGCTCCTCCTCCCTCCACCCCGGCTCATCCCTGTGTTTCGGTAGGATACCCTTCCCTCTGTTGTCCCTGGGTAGTGTTGGCCCCTCCCCCCTGTATCTCCATACCTTGGCCCCCACCCTTCGAAAAAGAACTGTTTGGTTCTGGGTTCTATTTCCCAGCATGCACTTTTGTCTGAGCCCTCTGTTGTCCCCTCCCCCCTGTATCTCCATACATTGGCCCCTGCGCACGCACCGTGAACATTTCTATATATTTAGATTAAGGATCGGGGGTGATGAGGCGCCCTGGGACCCAGAGAACTACTTAAAGATATATTACTTGAAAAATGAGAAGTCAGTCCACTTCAACCCTTCCTTTTGTATGGGGTCCTGAATGAATGCTTAATAATTCCTCAGGACGACTAGTGATATAGGCTTCTGCCCATCTAATGAATACACCCGGACCCCTCCATGTGTAGCATTATTAAAATCAGTGCCTCCACTGACATGTAGAGGAGCGGGTTTGAAGAGGGGTGGTTTCTCCTCCCCCCTCCTCTAAGTGGTCATATATTGGAAACCACAGCCTGTAGAATTGTTACATTTTTAATAACACATTTGGCCACCAATGGAAACATAGATATGCAATGTTTATCCAGATGGAATTCAGATGGAAGAGTTTGGGCATACTAAACAGCCATTAGCTGAGTTCTTAACAATGTCATGCCACACACAACAGAGTTAGAAGAAGCCTTATTTGTCCAATTCACTGGCACAGATGTGACCACAAGGGAAATGAATTTTGTCAAAGGAAATAAATAAATACTGAGGTTTTGAAATACTGGTGAGATGCACAGCTACAGTAAATGATGTATTATTATTATAATTAGTAGCAGTAGTATTTAGATTTGTGTATGGATTATGGATACATCCCATCATGATCTGTCCACTGGTATCAATGGGAATAAAAGGATGAGGCCAAAGAAGGGAAAGGAAATCCACACACAACTAAAAAACAACAGCATTATGTGGAATATGGCTCCTGTCTATAACTATCCTCTGTTCATAGGTATCTCCTCTGTTAACTGACAATTCAATTTTGAATTACTAGAACAGAGAGCGGCTTGCGAGAATTCATGGAGTTTATGCGTGAGATGTGGAGTCTGTGTGGTCGAGTTGTGTTGAATGCATTTGATCTCTCTCATTTCCCACTCGTTTGTGATGTGGGAGGTAAGTACTATAAATTATCACATGTCTTCCTATGCTGGCATTCCAAAATCATAAGGCTGCTGTTGTAGAACAGGAAACATCCCTCCATCCCATTTTCCCCTGAGCTGTAAGCACTGTCGTCGCCGTCATCATCATCATCATCATCATTTGATCTGTATGCCACCTTTCCACAGTTAAAACAATGGTCAAGGTGGCTTATAATATGAAAAGATTCACAAAATTACAAATATAGCAAAGTAGTAATAGAAATAAATAAAACACATTACTTAATGAAACTGAACAATTTCCACAAAAAAATAAAGATACAAAAAGTTAATATCAGTTAATATCAGTAACAACAGCAAAAACTCCCAACAAAACTTTCCCCCCAAATACCCCAGTTCTTGCTGAGCAGCAGCCGCAGCAGCAGTCTTTAGGAGGACTGTCAGGCCCCACCCTGGGCCAGGTGGAAAGAGGCAGGAACGGGGGCCCTAGGCACTCAGCGGAGGAGTCAGTGGGTTAGGTGGGGAGAAGGGCAATAGATGACTTCAGCTCAAATGAGAGAAGTCTCAATTAGGTCCACTGAAAAGAAGTGTGTTGGCCACGCCTGCCTGGCAAACTCTCATATTCCTCTGGACTGTATTTTCATTGCTCCTGCTAAACAGGATAGAATTGCAGCACAAGGTTTTGCTTTGTGTTGTGCAAGTACAATATTGTCCTCTCACCCCCTAATAACCCATGACCCAAACTCTGAACTATCCCATCCTCAGAACTGCAAAAGTGGCACATACTTACCACTGAATGAAATGACTGGATGTCCACCTATCTGGTGTGCTATCTTAAAGATATGCGCAGGAATTTTGGGGGAAAGCTTTGATATGCACAACATGTTCATTTTCCCCATTTGGTTCTCCCCTTAAGGATGTAGTGGTGCCCTGGCAAAGGAATATATTTCATTGTATCCAAATTCTAAAGTGACCATTTTCGACCTACCTGAAGTAGTGGAAACAGGAAAGAAGCATTTTGTCTCTTCAGAGGAACACCGGATTACTTTTCATGGAGGTAAAATGTTCTTTTATCCTACAAAGGTTCCATCATTTTTCCGCTAACAATGGAATAGAAGACAGCCATGCACTAAGCAGGGATTGAGAATCAGTGACCCTTTAGTTATGGTTGGACTACAACTCCCATCATCCTTGACCATGCTGACTGGGGCTGGTGGGAGCACATACATTGTTGAACTATAGAACTCACTCCCACAGGAGGCAGTGAAGGCCACCAATTTGGATTGGAATTAGGCAAATTCCTGGAGATAAGTCTATAAATGACTACGAGCCGTGATGGTTATGCTCTGCCTCCAGTCTCTGTAAGAATAATAATGATTTCACCATGGAATTCTACTCAATATTGATCCAGATCAGATTCCAGTATATAGTCCTCAGATTAAAAACTTTAACACGTTGCAGGATTTCCAAAAAAATAGACCAGAGGCAATTGTCTTTAATCCAGCAGAGCTTTACTGCTACTGAAGGCAAATGAGCATAATGGTCACAAATCCAATACATTCAGGATTGGCACTGTCCATAAGAAATCCATTTGCAGCAGACTTAACTTAAAATTACAATCAATAACTTATAATAAGCATAACCTTAACATTATATTATACTATGTACAGAACACCACACCAGAGGGAAAAGAGATAGAAAGTAAAAGTGAATCTCGGGCTCCTTCTGACCATACTTTTATAGTCACCATGACATTGACAGAAAAAGATAAGAGAGCCAGTTTAAAGCAGCTGTACTCATCTTCTCTGAAGGAATAACCCAAACACCATGAACCTTCTGAATGTTTCTTTCACACAGAGAAGCTTCCAGAACCCTCCTGAATTAATTAGAATAGGAAAGATCTCTACACATCAGATCAATACTTTCTACCCTAAGAAATACAAAATTAAAACTCTACTCGTTTTATTTCAGGTGATTGTTTTAAAGACCCAATTCCAGAAGCTGACTTGTATATTTTGGCTAGGATCCTGCACTGCTTTCCAGATGAGAAGTGTGTGCAACTGCTAACTAGACTGCACAAAGCCTGCAAGCCTGGTAGGTGCATGGTGTCCAAGGTGTTTCCTGTGGGAACTGATTTGCATTCCAAGGTGCTTGGATTTCCCCACGGCCCCTTCCCCTTATGTCTGTGTGCCACTCAGGCGCAGCTGCATTTCTTTTTTTATATATTTTTTAAAAAATCTTTATTAATTCACATTAAAATCCATACAAAAAAGAAATACAAATTTCAATTATACAATAATAAATAAAATAACTTCCAAACTTTTACACATCGCTTTACTTTGAGTTTTCCCCATTACTTGCGTTACTCTTCCCTGAAACAAAACCTGATTTTTAATTCCCTCCTCATCAAATTTCCCGATAAAATCCCTTGTGGCCAGCTAGTCCAAACAGATCACCAACTCTGTTTTGATATCTTTTTTCTTAAAATATTCTTCTACATATTCCCATTTCTTTTTAGAACTTTGTTTCGAATTATTCCTAATTGCCGCCGTCATTCTATCTAGGTTCATAAATTCAATTAATTTTAACTGCCACTCTTGAATTGTGGGTATCTCTTCCTTTTTCCATTTTTGACCGATCAGCAGTTTTGCTGCCGCACAGGAGTGAAGAAAAATATCTATCCTGTCTTCTGGGAGGTTTCCAGGTATCAGACTCAATAGAAAATATTCTGGGTTTTTTTTAAAGGTAACCCTTTACATTTTTTTCAATTCCTCGTAAACCTCTCCCCAGAATTCCTTAATCTTTTCACATCCCCACCAACAATGTATATAATTTCCCCCTTTATTTTGGCATTTCCAATAATTGCTTGCTTCGTTTTTGTATATTTTGGCTATCCTTTCCGGTGTTAAATGCCACCTGTAAACCATTTTTAACATATTTTCTTTTATTCCGGTACAGGCCGTAAACTTCATTGTGATTCTCCATAATTTATCCCATTGGGCTTTGTAAATTGGCCTTCCTAGATCTTGGGCCCATTTAACCATCACACATTTTATTTCTTTGTCCTTCAGCTCCCACTCCAAAAGAAATTTGTAGATCTTTGACAATGGTTTAACAGTATTTTCAATTAAAATCTCCTGTGATTTAGATTTCTCTTTCCCAAAGCCTATTTTTTGTGTTCTTGAAATAAACTTTGCAATTGGAGATATTGTAACCAACTCGTACAACTTAATTTAATTTGATCATAAGATTTTAACACTAATTGTTCTCCATCTTTTTCTATTAAATCTTGGTACGTTAACCATCTCCCATTCTTGCTTCCACCTCCCATTGACGTCATCTCCAATGAAGAGGCCCACCAGGGTACTTTAGGCTCTATTAAATCCTTAAATTCCTGCCAAACCTTAAGAATTGACTTTTTTATTACATGGTCTGAGAATAGTTTAAGTTTCTTCCTATCTTCTTGTAAGAGATATGTATGCCACCCAGTTACATTTCTAAAACCTTCCACTTCTAAAATTTCTTCATCTTCCAATACCAACCATTCCCTAAGCCAACAAAAACATGTGGATGCATAATAAATCCTAAGATCCGGGACCCCCCATCCTCCCCTTTCTTTAGCATCTGTAAGCAATTTGTATTGGATCCTTGCCTTTTTCCCTAGCCAAATGAAATTGTTCAAATCTCTTCTCCAATTGTCAAATATCTCCTTTCCCCCCACTATAGACAACATTTGAAACAGGAATAGGATCCTAGGCAATATTACCATCTTAATCGTAGCTATTCTACTTGAGAAGGATAAATTTAAATCTTTCCATCTTTCCATCTCCTTTTTAGTCTCCCTCCATATTTTCCCATAATTATTTTCAAAAAGCTCTATTTTATTTGCGCTAATCTCAATTCCCAAATATTTAACTTTTTTGACTATTTCCCATTCCGTTAATGTCCCTAAACTTAACATTCCTTCCTTCCTTATATTTTTGACTAATATTTTTGTTTTTTCCCCATTGATTCTAAGCCCTGATACTTCTTCAAATCTTCTTAAAATCTCTTTTAGATTCATAATCGATTCCTTTGGTTCCTCTGTCATCACTATCATATCGTCAGCAAAGGCATTGATTTTATATATTGTCTTTTTGACTCTAATTCCTCTAACTTCCTTGTTTTCCTTGATATCGTCCAGCAAAGACTCAATAGATAATATAAATAATAACGGGGATAGGGGACACCCTTGCCTTGTTCCCTTTCTTATCTCAAACTCCTCCATCACCTCCCCATTTAAGATTAATTTTGCAAATTGTCTATCATAAATCGAATTAATTCCTTCCAAAAAATTTCCCTTAATTCCTATTTTAGCTAATGATTTCTTCATAAATTCCCACGATAGAGAATCAAAGGCTTTTTCAATATCAAGGAAAACAAAGGCAGCCCCTTTGCCCGGCGTCCAATCCAAATATTCTATCAAATCCAAGAGGATCCTCATATTCCTAGCCATCTTTCTTCCCGGCAAGAATCCCTGTTGGTTCTGTCCTATGATCCTGTTCAGAATTCCTTTTAATCTATTGGCAAGGATCTCGGCAAATAATTTATAATCAACATTAAGGAGTGAGATAGGTCTGAAATTCCCAACTTGCTTAAACTCTTCTTCATCCTTCGGGATCAGTGTAATATAAGCCTCTTGCCATGATCTTGGCACTGGCCCTCCTTCCATAGTTCTATTGACTAATTTCTGATACACCCCTCCAATCTCTTCCTTAAATATTTTAGAATGCTGGCTGGACAGGCCGTCTGTCCCAGGTGACTTACCCACCTTTGCTTTCTTAATAGCCTCATAAATTTCTTGCAGAGACACTGGCTTATTTAATAAATCTTTTTCTTCTTCCATAATTATTTTCCCCCTTTTCCCTAGAAAATTAGTTTCTAACTTATTTTCATTAATATTCCCTTTCCCATATAATTTTTTATAATAGTGTGTAAGACGTTTTTGTATATCCTCCGATCTTGTCAATTTCCCCCCTTTATCTATTATGCCCGTGATCAATCTTCCTTTCTGCATTTTCCTTAATTTCCATGCAAGTAATTTCCCTGCCTTCCCTCCCCATTCAAATGTTTTTTGTTTACTCCATCTTATTTTATTCTCAATTTCTTGACCCACTAATACTGATAGCTCTTTTTGCAAGATTTTTATTCTCATCACTAGGGCTTCGTTCCTTGGGTTGCTTGCCAGATCTCTTTCTTTCTCCTTGATTTGTCCCTTAATTTCCTCCATATTTTTTTCTCTTTCCCTTCTAACTTTGCTTTTCTGTTGAATATACAGGCCTTGGACAAAGGCCTTACTCGCATCCCATGTTGTTGTTGTTAGATCTACCTCTTCTGATACATTATTCTTAAAAAACTCTTTTAATAATTCCTTCATTTTTTTGACAAATGCCTCATCGTTCAAAATTCTTTCATCCATTCTCCATCTATTAAACTTCCTATTCTTCCCCTTAATCTTTATCATTATTGGGTTATGGTCGGTAATTGATTTAGTCTTTATTTCACTTTTAACCACTTTTTGTAATATACCAGGGGTGGACCATATCATATCAATTCCTTTATTTCTTGAGCTTCTGATCCTAGGACACCTGGGAAAAGTAACATGCTGCTTTGTAATATGTAATGATACATCTCTATGTCCTTTTCTGAAACAGGTGGTGGAGTTCTAGTAGTGGAAATAGTTCTCAATGAAGACAGAACAGGGCCATTGGAAGCTCATATATGCTTATGCTGCTTTGTACTCAAGGGAAAGAACGGACCCCGTCAGAGTACAATGCGCTCCTCAGTGCCGCTGGCTTTAAGGAGATTCAGCAAAAGAAAACAGGCCTCTTTGATGCCATTTTAGGAAGACAATAACATTGACCAAGAACATTCAGTGAGCGTCGTGACTGAACAGATATATTTCTGCCCGATTCTTTGTAGCCATAACTGAACATACTTAATCGCTTTACTTTTATTGTTGTTGCAAATCCTCACCATGTGGAAATATCTCCTCCACCCCCTTGCTTATCATTATGGTTGAACACTGAGAAGCTAAAATAATAATAAAAATTGTTATCGTACATGTTAACCACCGTTGTAAGTAGTTATTACCTTCATTTCCCTGCTTGCCTTTTTTTCTACGAGCACATGAGCCAAACCAGGAAAAAGAAAGAGGTTGTATCCCATATTGCCTCAGGTTATGTATGTATGTACGTATGTATGTATGTCTTCATAGCGCCCAGGATGGTTGCCCCAGGGGGCGTGGAGGGCAACATGAGATGGACGCAGCAGGCCGGGAATGCCTCCTTCCAATCAGTCCAATTGGAGGGGTACAAGACTGTTGCTTCTTCCTCATTCCCTGCCAGCCCCACATTGCTTTGTAAAGCTGGGGTGTGGGTTCGGATTTACAAAGCATTGAGGGGCTGATAGGGACCAGGTGAGGAGCAAAGTGCTCCCTCAGAAAAACTGCACCTGGGGCAATGGTCCCCCTCAGTCTGCCCACGCTACGCCTCTCCCGGAGTGAAACTGCTACATCCACAAGTACTGAAGACATTCACTCCAATTCATTTGAGTCTAGCTAAAGACAATGATTTGCAAGTGTAAATTCGCTCAGCACTACCAAGTCGGTTTCTTTCATGGCCTATCATAGCTATCCAAAACAGGTTCGTGTCCTTATCCATGTAGCACGAATCTGAATGGTTCCTATCTGTGTTTTTAGCATTCCATGACCCTCTGACCCCACTGCATACAATTCCCCTTCCAATGCCCACCCAGCACCTCTTTCCACATCCAAGGGTCACTCTGGGTCACACCTGCTCCTGTTGCTCTGAAAAGCCCCTTGGCCTTCTTGATGTTAACATCCCTCTGTTATGTAATGCATGCTGGGCTTGGGACACCCAAGCTGGGCCCTATTTAGCCCTTTCAGTTAAGCATGGTCACCCTTCTTACACCCCAAGTTCCCTCCCAGTAACAGTGCCAAGCTAGCTTCCCTTTTCAGTTAGCTGCAGATTTCCATGGGAGCTGTCAGAACTGAGAAAATCTTTTTGGAAATTTGGAATAAAATGAACTTGTCTTTGTTAGGATGAATATCAGTTATTAAGATGAATGTACTGTAAAAATGTTGTTTTTATTCCAAGCAGTCCTGGTAACTAGCAATATGGGATGCTTCAAAGATAAGGATATTTCAAAATTTGTATGATGTGGCAGAAGCCATGAATAAAGTATACATTAGTAACAGATATTAAAGGTAGAGGAGGCTTCTCCCTGCCAGATCTGAAATTATATTATGTAGCCTCCTGTTTTTGCTGGATCCAGGAATGGATAAAATTTTAAAATACATATTTATTAGATTTGGAAGGCCCTGACAATTCAGTGTTTCTCACATTTTAAGACGTCCCTATAAAATAAGCCATGGCACGATTTTCATGCATTGAAAAAATATAAGACATACCCCGAAAATAAGCCGTAGTGCTACCATATGTGAGCTCTACTCGGTGAAGAGGACAAAAGTAGCATTTGCGGTGGAGAGGAGAGGAAGGCACGAAGAAGAAAAGAGGGGCGATTAAAGATGCTGCCTCATGAATGACCTCCGTGTGCCTCTCTTTTTCTGCCCCTGTGCGTCTCTTTCTCCCCCTGTGCACCTCTCTTATTCTCCCCCTGTGCACCTCTCTTATTCTCCCCCTGTGCGCCTCTCTTTTTCTCCCCCTGTGCGCCTCTCTTTTTCTCCCCCTGTGCGCCTCTCTCTCTCTCTCTCTCTCTCTCTCTCTCTCTCTCACACACACACACACACACACAGGCCACCTCTCGCTTCCCCCCACCTTTTCCCCCTTCCATTCTACCGGTATGTGCCCAGCCATGAGTTGCCTGTTGATTTCCTCTTGATGGCCGAGACAGAGAGCGAGGCAGGAAAACTGCAGCTACAGTAGGAAAGTGGTGAGCTCTCGCAGACACGCGGGTGGGTTTTTAAAAAACTGACATCCCCTCCCATCTCGTTTTGCCGAGAGACCCAGACAACTTGCATTCCTAGGCTTCAAAGGTTATGCATATGAAAGAAGAGATTAAGGAGATGGATGAAGACAACTTCCTATTATCACCTTGCCTTTGTCCTGAAAGGTAGAAACCTTATTGTAGCCATGAGATCTGGGCATCAAAGGAAAGTACTTAACAGCTATTTGTTGTTGTTGTTGTTGTTGTTGTTGTTGTTGTTGTTGTTTAGTCGTTTAGTCGTGTCCGACTCTTCGTGACCCCATGGACCATAGCACGCCAGGCACTCCTGTCTTGCACTGCCTCCCACAGTTTGGTCAAACTCATGTTCGTAGCTTCGAGAACACTGTCCAACCATCTTGTCCTCTGACGTCCCCTTCTCCTAGTGCCCTCAATCTTTCCCAACATCAGGGTCTTTTCCAAGGATTCTTCTCTTCTCATGAGGTGGCCAAAGTATTGGAGCCTCAGCTTCACGATCTGTCCTTCCAGGGAGCACTCAGGGCTCATCTGCAGTGAGCACTCATCTGCAGTGATCAAGGAGCCCAAGAAAGTAAAATCTCTCAGAGAAATAAACACAGCCAATTGTACAGCATCTGTAAAATCCATATAAAAATCATTTCCCTGTTATGATCCAGCCCCCGAATAAGACACCCCCCGAAAATAAGCCATAGGCTTGTTTTCTTGATTAAAATAAATATAAGACGTGTCTTAAAATGTGAGAAACACGGTAGATTTGGCTGGCATGTGTACTTATGGTATGAAAAGGCAAGAGTACATCAAAGCTTTTGAAAACATTATAAGGAAAGCGATTTTTAAAGTTTGGGAAAAGTATAAAGGATTATTAGAACAGAAAACACCATGGTGGTTTTCTCTATTAGAGACAATATCAGGGGGGAAATTAAATATGGACACTAAATGGGCTACATATATAAAGATCTTAATTGAATCAGAAAGCCAATTAAAATTGAAAGATTTTAACAAAGTTAGAGAGAATGTAACAGGTTGGTTACAATATTTTCAATTGAATGAAATATTCCGTATGACATTTCAACTTTTCAGAGAGAAATAATAGAAAATGTTACTAAGTTAATATAAAAAAGGTATAATCTGCTGCTGGACTGGGAAACGAAAGATGAAGATGTTAAATCAGTTATCCTTAAATGGGCACAAGATGTGGGACACAATATTCAAATGGAGGAATGGGATAAACTATGGTAGAATGAGGTAAAATTTGAGTGGATAGGTGGAGTCCCCCCAAACCCCGGTGACCTGACCCCCGAGTGGAATAATGACTCAAGACAACGTGGTATGGGATTAAAATTGGCCACAACTTTATTAAGTTTCAGATGTAAGGAGACCTTGGCTCAGGCATTGGCCGTTTATCCTTCCCAGTCCCCAGCCAAGCTAAAATAAGGCCAGACATTGAGGTGGAAAATGAGCATTTGGCCCAGAGTATTGAAGACATTTGCTCCAATTTATTTGGGTCTGAATAAAGACAATGGTTTACAAATGTAAATTCACTCAGCACTACAAAGCCTATCATTGCTATCCTAAAGGGTTATCCTGCCTTCATTGTAGCTCAAATGTAAACAGTCCCTATCTGCATTTCTAGCATTTCATTTCCTTCTGACCCACTGCATCCAACTCCCCTTCCTTTGCCCTCCCCACACCCCTGTAATTGAGAATCACACCATGTATGTGAAGAAATAGACTCTAGTTCAGCTCAAGCACATCTCCCCACACCCCTGTAATTGAGAATCACACCATGTATGTGATAAAATAGACTCTAGTTCAGCTCGTCTTGTGCCAGAATAACAAATGTTTGGTCCTTTGAGGTGCCTCCGCCGGACTCTCTTGGTTTTTTTGTTCTTGTTTCTCCTCCGAGCAACTGATTCAGCAAAGCCAATATTAGCTCCTGATAAAGGCTGCAATACTAAACCCAATTAAGTAACTTGGTGGGTGGGGATGGCTACATGCTATTTAATCCAATGCAACTGTTTTCTGAGCAGCCATAGGACTGCAGATCACAACATTGTCAACTTGGGAAGTGTGCCTCATATGATTACAGCTGCTACCTGGGAGCAAGGCACATAAAGGTTAGTCTTTTTGCTGCTCCTCTGGCTTGGTCAAGGACGCTGCAGCCTCCTGCTACATTTAGATCCTCCCACCTTTCCTTCAAGGAGTTCAAGGTGACATCCCTAGTTTTCCCTACTTTGACTTTATACTCAGAAGAAGGTCATTCTCACAATGAGGTAGGTTTGGATGAGAGTTGGTGAATGGCTCAAGGTGAGCTTCATGCAGAACTATCCTGCTTTTCTGTTTTTGCTGTGTCTCCACAGGTATGTGGTCCCTTGCCTTCACCCCTGCCTCAAAGCTTTCTGTTTCTGGATTCTCTGATTCTTAGTAACTCTGTGATTCCATTTTGCTTCTGTGGGAAACTCCTCATTCTTCATTTTCTTTCTCTTGGATTCCCCTTGAGTCCTTTCTCGTGCTCCTTAACTTTTCTTCTTCAGACTCTACCTATCCTCGTTCAGCATTACTACTTGCATATTTTCCTGAATTTCTCTATATTGTTATTACAAATAATTCATTTAGTGAGCTTCTTGGGAATTTTTGCCTTTCCCTTTTGTCGACTTTGGCACAAAAATGGCTCCTACAATGTGACTTGCATGTGACGCTTCTTTGTTCATGTGTTTCTGTATTTTAAGAATTTCCAAATGGCCTCATTTCAGCAAGAGATTTTTCCCTAAACCACCAGCTCTCTCTTCTGATTAATTGTCTCCAATAACTTGTTAATTGTGCATTTCCAGACACCAATTGACTTTACCTCACTTGTCATGTTTTGATAGCACTTTTCCCTCACATAGACAAAGTCAATAATTTCCAGGTACTTCCTTCCTCTTGCACTTGTGAGAAAGAAATGCCTTTCCACTTATGCCTTTCCCACAAACATCTCTGGCCTCAGTCATTTGCAAAGTTCATTGGCATTTATCCAGACTTATTTATTGTTAATTCAGTTTCAGTGAATTCTGAATAAAAGTACCACAAGCAGAGTGCTCTTTCTTCCAAAAACAACTTGCTCATCAGAGGAAGACTGTGAGGTCTCTGACAGACACAGTAAAGAACAATGAATGCGACAGAAGAAGCTGAAGCTCTGAAAATGTTATTTCGGAATCAGCATGCATTTCTAATTCCAAAGGTAAAAGTATTGTCTGCAAAATTTAATACTTGCAAGGAGTTTGAAACTTTCAGCTTGTAAATGGTTGTGTAGAATCAGAAATGCCTTTAAATGACAAGGCAAATATTAGGGTTATAGAGGTCAACCCAGCACAAACAAAGGCAGAAACTTCTAGTGTTGTCACTTGAATGTTTTGATACGAAAATGAGGGGAACTGTGAGTCTGTGCATGAGACCCATAGCACAAGTGGGATACAGCATTAATTTTAAAAAGTCAATAACTATGGACCATTTTGAACTCTTTCCTTTTGTACTCCATCACCCTTTTTGCATCCAGATTATGCTCACTGCCTCTGATCTTGGTGTATTTGATCTGCTGATGGAATCCAAGGAACCGTTGACTTCAGTGACTATTGCTGAACGTCTGGGTACCAGTCCCTTTGGGATGGAGAGACTGCTGGACGCCTGTGTTGGCTACAAGTTCCTGCAAGTGGAGAGGAAGGACAACCAAAGTATTTCTTCTTTATTTGGAAATTTAACCAATACTATAAAGTCAAAATACCATTAAAAAATCAATTTCGGTAAATAACTTTAAACCATCAAGCCAGCAACTGAACAGAATAGCATCCAAATAAGGTGCTGTGGTTAAACAGGTGGCGCTGTGGTTAAACCACTGAGCCTAGGGCTTGCTGATCAGAGGGTCGGCGTTCGAATCCCTGTGACGGGGTGAGCTCCCGTTGCTCGGTCCCAGCTCCTGCCAACCTAGCAGTTCGAAAGCACGTCAAAATGCAAGTAGATAAATAGGAACCGCTACAGCGGGAAGGTAAACGGCGTTTCCATGTGCTGCTCTGGTTTTCCAGAAATGGCTTTGTCATGCTGGCCACATGACCTGGAAGCTATACGCCGGCTCCCTCGGCCAATAATGCGAGATGAGCGTGCAACCCCAGAGTCGGTCACGACTGGACCTAATGGTCAGGGGTCCCTTTACCTTTTTAAGCCTAGGGAAACATCTGAGGTTTGGGAGACATTTGAAGCACATGGAGCTTCCCATATCTCTCTTTGGGGAGCATTCCAGAGAGCAGGTGCTATTCCCAGAAAGGGCTTTCCCCCCAATAGGTTTGCAGATGACAGTCTCCCTTCATGATTGTAAAGGGTGAGATGGAGAGATGGTCTGTTAGTTGTGCTGGTACCTAGTTGTTTACAAATGTCAGTCAGGAAGCTCAGAAGCAAATAGGCAGCTAGTGCAGGTCACTAAGCACCAGTGCAGCTCAGGACATTCAGAGTCTGTCCTCCTGACTTAGATGTTACAATGAAACAAAATTGCCTGCTGTTCATAGATTTCTAATACAGTACTTAGTTCGCTCCAGATATCAGAATGGCCACTCCTAGTGGCTGCTTTTGGCATTTTCGGCCATGTGGCAGCTTTGCACCCTGAAGTTCCACTGCCAGCAGGTGGAGGCCTAGTCTTTCCATACATTTCTCTGGAAGAGAAGCTGGAGAGTTGCAGTCTCGGTGTTGCACTTTTTTACAATGAGGGCAGCATGGCGTGGAATCCTAGAAATGTGTCTTCTGCCGCATTATGCTTGTTTTAAGCATTTTGTCCCTGCAGAATTGGTGAGGGAAAGGGGTTTTGCACAGAGGTGTGAAAAAGTTAATCTTTTGTCCCCTTCATTTTAAGCGCTTTATGGAAATACCAACCTTGCCAATCTCTACCTTGGCAAAAGAAGCCCAAGGACTCAGTATTATTCTTTGAAGTTCAGTGCTGAATTTACCTATATGAGAGCACAACACCTAGCTGATGCTGTGAGGTGAGGAGATTGATAAAAAGGGTAATAAAATGGTAAAACTCACAGACGTTACAAATAAACAAACCTATGATTGGTAGGCACAGCTTTGACAACACATGTAATTGTGTGTGTAGTAAACTTCCTTTAATTGTTTTGTTGAAGAGACTGAAATTTAATTATATAGTTACGATGCTCATTCTTTCTTAAACTAAAACAAATGTTCTATTTCAGGGAAGGAGAACCTCAGACATATAGAATAAATGACATTTCTACAAGAAATTTCTATGAGGCTTTTTACAGGTACAGAAAAATTGTATTGTTCTAGATCTTATTTCTTTTTAAAGAATGGGCAAAGCTTTCCCTTTGCAATCTGTGTGAAACCTATTGCTAACTTTTCTAGC
Source organism: Zootoca vivipara (assembly GCF_963506605.1). Lineage (NCBI taxonomy): Eukaryota > Metazoa > Chordata > Lepidosauria > Squamata > Lacertidae > Zootoca > Zootoca vivipara. The sequence goes on along the minus strand of NC_083279.1, from coordinate 28,363,606 downwards.
CAGTGTTGCTTTCTCCCCTCTCTGATAGTTATCTTTAATGATATTGGCAGCTCCCTTACTGCATGCCAGACTTGGGATCCTGGTTCCCCCCCCCCCCATTTAAGCATGATGTCTACAATTAGATTCCTTGCTATCAGGTCTTGCATTACACAAACTACATAGGAGGCAACTCCTGGGGGCTGTGGGAGCCTCAGCCCCCACAATAAAATACTTGAGGGGGCAGGTACCCCCCCCAATTTGATGGACATTCCCATTCAAATGATGTGTATGAACTGCATCATGTGATTAGTTATCATGTGATCACTCTATATGACCCTGCCTTGTTTGCCTCCAGTATTTTCTGATCTTGAAGCAGAACTGCTTCCAGTCATAGCAAATAGCCTTTTCTGAGTCTTATCACTGCGGCAGTGCAGTTTCCCACAATCCAGAGGCCAAAAACATCCCCACTTGTGGGGTTAACATATGAGGAAATAGCGACTAAATCCAAAGAAAGATTTAAATTGAAGACATATGAACAAATAAAGGATAGGCTGGCAGGATGGATACAATATCACCAAATTAATGATTTGTTTATGAAGGATAGGAAGAATTTGGGCTTTGAAGAAAAGAAATCTAAATTTCAAATTGAACTTTTGGGAAATAATCAAAAAACGTTGTCTAAAATGTATAACCTACTGCTAGATTGGCACACAATGGATGAGGCAGTGAAGGAATCAATGATAAAATGGGCAATTGACATTGGGCACAACATAGAAATGGAGGCATGGGAAAAACTGTGGCAGGAAAATTTAAAATTTACCGCTTGTACAGCCTTAAAGGAAAACGTTATGAAGATGACCTATCGCTGGTACCTGACACCGGTCAAACTAGCCAAAATGTATAGATTACAAGATAAGGCTTGTTGGAAATGCAAAACAGCCAACGGAGAATTTTTTCATATGTGGTGGGGGTGTCCTAAGATAAAAAACTTTTGGGAAGCGGTCTATAATGAACTCAAAAAGATACTTAGGTACACCTTCAAGAAAAAACCTGAAGCCTTTTTATTGGGGCTGTTAGATAATGAAATTAAAAAAACTGACCAGCAATTTTTCTTGTATGCCACAGTGGCCGCGAGGCTACAAATCGCCCAAAAATGGAAGTTACAAGAGGTACCTCAGATTACGGAAGGGCAAACGAAGCTATTAGACTTGATGGAAATGGCTAAGCTAACCTATAGAATAAGGGATCAGGGTGACGTGAAATTACATAGAGAATGGAGTAAGTTTGTAGACTATGCAAGAAAGAACTATAATGGAATGAAAATGTTGGCGGTAATGAGTTAAATTCTTCATTGTTGATTATCGAGAATAATTGAAATACGCGAGAAGAGAGAACCAATATACCTGCGGGTGGGGTGGGGGGAAGTCCGAGCTGGAGACAGCTATGTATTGTTTGGACTAATATGTAATGTATAAGTTGCTGAAAATGGAAAATCAATAAAAATTTACTGGTTAAAAAAACAACAACATCCCCACTTGCTCACTATGGGGGAATCCTGTACAGGCATTAGAGGCCCTGCCCTTTTTAACAGTTCCTGGAGTTGGAATATTGTGATAGTTGGGGAAATAGTTGAGAAAGAAGGTTTGAAACATGTGGACAGGGGCTACTCATGAAATTCAGCTGCCAAGAGGCAGCTTTTGCCATGGCCAAACTTATCCTTGGGCAAAAACTGGTCACTAAAAAAAAATGGAGTTAAGGAAAAATGTGTAAAGAGAATTCAAAGTTATTTATTGCAATTGAAAACATATCATAAATAGTAGTGCAATATGAGATTGATATATAATTAATATAATATAATATAATATAGCATAGCATAATAAAATAAAATAAAATGAATATAATTGTGTGTGTGTGTCCATTGGTTTCCACTTTTCACCAAAACCTCTTGAGCGATAGCAATGAAATTTGGACACAACGTCACATGCCATTATGCGAGTGTTCCTAGCTACATGGGGTATACAAATGTCACACCTGTGCAAGGTAAAACCCTGTTTTAGGACCTAAAAAGTCACCCAGGAGGCCCTGTTGAGCATGCTGGGAAAAGAACCAGGTTACAAAACATCACCCTCTAGTGGCGGATGCACTGGTACTGCAGCTAGAAAACCTTCCTTCTCCACAGCACCTCAGCTCGCCGTTACAAATTAGGCCAAATGGAAGTGGGGATTCGCCTGGGTGGGGGTTGGGGATAGGAGAGGTCAGGATACGTCATGGATTGGGATAGGGTGGGGGGAATCATAGGGATGAGCCAGGGGGGGAAGGAAGGAACCGGATACATCATGGATCGGGACAGGGTGGGGAGAATCACAGGGATGAGCCACAGCAACGCGTGACTGGGCCAGTTAGTAATATAATATAATATAATAATATAATATAATAATATAATAATCCTTGGGCAAAAACCGGTCACTTAAAAAAACCGTATTAAGGATAAATTTGTAAAGAGAATTCAAAGTTATTTTTTGCAATTGAAAACATAGCATGAATAGTAGCGTAATATGCGATTGATATATAATATCATATGATATAATATAATATAATTATAATACATTGCTTGAAAAATGAGGAGAAGTCAGTCCACTTCAACCCTTCCTTTTGTATGGGGTCCTGAATCAATGCTTAATTATTCCTCAGGATGACTAGTGATATAGGCTGCTGCCCATCAATTAATACACCCAGACCCCTCCATGTGTAGCATTATTAAAATCAGTGCCTCTACTGAGCATGCAGAGGAGCAGGTTTGAAGAGGGGTGCTTTCTCCCCCCCTCCTCTAAGTGGTCATATATTAGAAACCACAGCCTTATTTGTCCAATTCACTGGCACAGATGTGTCAAGGGAAATGAATTCACTGGCACAGATGTGTCAAGGGAAATAATAATAAAAAAACCCTGATGTTTTGAAATTCTGGTGAGATGCACAGCTACAGTAAATGATGTATTATTATTATAATTAGTAGTTGTAGTAGTAGTAGTATTTAGATTTGTGTATGGATTATGCATACATCCCATCATGATCTGTCCACTGGTATCAATGGGAATAAAAGGATGCGGCCAAAGAAGGGAAAGGAAATCCGCACACAACTAAAAAATAACAGCATTATGTGGAATATGGCTCCTGTCTATAACTGTCCTCTGTTCATAGGTATCTCCTCTGTTAACTGACAATGCAATTTTGAATTACTAGAACAGAGAGCGGCTTGCGAGAATTCATGAAACTTATGCATGAGATGTGGCGTCTGTGGAGTGGAGTTGTGTTGAATGCATTTGATCTTTCTCATTTCCCACTCGTTTGTGATGTGGGAGGTAAGTACTATAAATTATCACATGTCTTCCTATGCTGGCACTCCAAAATCATAAGGCTGCTGTTGTAGAACAGGAAACATCTCTCCATCCCATTTTCTCCTGAGCTGTAAGCCCTGTCTTCATCATCATCATAATCATCATCATCATCTGATCTGTATGCCACCTTTCCACAGTTAAAACAATGCTCAAGGTGGCTTACAATATGAAAAGATTCACAAAATTACAAATATAGCAAAGTAGTAATAGAAATAAATAAAACACATTACTTAACGAAACTGAACAATTTCCACATAAAAATAAAGATACAAAATGTTAATATCAGTCAATATCAGTAACAACACAAAAACTCCCAACAAAACTTTCCCCCCAAATACCCCAGTTCTTGCTGGGCAGCAGCCGCAGCCGCAGTCCTTAGGAGGACTGTCAGGCCCCACCCTGGGCCAGTTGGAAAGAGGCACCCTCAGGCACTCAGCGGAGGAGTCAGTGGGGTGGTGTGGAGAGAAGGGGAATAGATGACTTCAGTTCAAATGCCAGAAGTCTCAATTAGGTCCACTGAAAAGAAGTGTGTTTGCCTCAGTTCTGGACACGCCTGCCTGGCAAACTCTCATATCCCTCTCGATAGTATTTTCATTGCTTCTGCTAAACAGGATAGAATTGCAGCACAAGGTTTTGCTTTGTGTTGTGCAAGTACAATATTGTCTTCTCACCCCCTAATAACCCATGACCCAAACTCTGAACTATCACATCCTCAGAACTGCAAAAGTGGCACATACTTACCACAGAATGAAATGACTGGACAACCACTTATCTGGTGTGCTATCTTAGAGATTTGCGCAGGAATCTTTGGGGAAAGCTTTGATATGTACAACGTGTTCATTTTTCCCCTTTGTTTCTCCCCTTAAGGATGTACTGGTGCCCTAGCAAATAAATGTATTTCATTGTATCCAAATTCTACTGTGACCATTTTCGACCTACCTGAAGTAGTGGAAACAGGAAAGAAGCATTTTGTCTCCTCAGAGGAACACCGGATTACTTTTCATGGAGGTAAAATGTTCTTTTATCCTACAAAGGTTCCATCATTTTTCCGCAAACAAGACAGCCATGCACTAAGCAGGGATTGAGAATCGGTGTAGTTATGGTTGGACTACAACTCCCATCATCCTTGACCATGCTGACTGGGGCTGGTGAGAGCAAATACATTGTTGAACTATAGAACTCACTCCCACAGGAGACAGTGAAGGCCACCAATTTGGATGGTTTCTAAAGGGAAAAAGGCAAATTCCTGGAGATAAGTCTATAAATGACTACGAGCCGTGATGGTTATGCTCTGCCACCAGTCTCTGTAAGAATAATAATGATTTCACCATGGTATTCTACTCAATATTGATCCAGATCAGATTCCAGTATATAGTCCTCAGATTAAAAACTTTAACACGTTGCAGGATTTCAAAAAAATAGACCAGAGGCAATTGTATTTAATCCAGCAGAGCTTTACTGCTACTGAAGGCAAATGAGCATAATCATCACAAATCCAATCAGGGCCGGCTCTTCATAGCCCCCCGGTGGCGCAGTGCACCATGGTGCGGGGCTGGTAACCGATTGCGCCCTGCGAGGGCGGGGCGGGCGGCGGAAGGATCTCCGCCCCTCAGCACCAGGGCGTGCGATCTGCTCAAGACGGCCCTGAATCCAATACATTCAGGATTGGCACTGTCCATAAGAAATCCAGTTGCAGCAGACTTAAACTTAAATTTACAATCAATAACCATAGCTGGCAAGTTATCCCTTTTTTACAGGGATTTTCCCTTATGCTGAATAGGCTTCCTCGCGAGAAAAGGGAAAACTTGGCAGCTATGTCAATAACTTATAATAAGTATAACCTCAACTTTATATTATACTATGTACAGAACACCACACCAGAAGGAAAAGAGATAGAAAGTAAAAGTGAAACTCAGGCTCCTTCTGACCATACTTTTATAGTCACCATGACACTGACAGAAAAAGATAAGAGAACCAGTATAAACCAGCTGTACGCATCTTCTCTGAAGGAATAACCCAAACACCATGAACCTTCTGACTGTTTCTTTCACACAGAGAAGCTTCCAGAACCCTCCTGAATTAATTAGAATATGAAAGATCTCTACACATCAGATCAATACTTTCTACCCTAAGAAATACAAAATTATAACTCTACTCGTTTTATTTCAGGTGATTTTTTTAAAGACCCAATTCCAGAAGCTGACCTGTATATATTGTCTAGGACCCTGCACTGCTTTGCAGATGAGAAGTGTGTGCAACTGCTAACTAGACTGCACAAAGCCTGCAAGCCTGGTAGGTGCATGGTGTCCAAGGTGTTTCCTGTGGGAACTGATTCTCATTCCAAGGCACTTGGATTTCCCCCTGGCCCCTTCCCCTTATGTCTGTGTGCCACTCAGGCGCAGCTGCGTTTATTTCTTTATTTCTTGAGCTTCTGATCCCAGGATACTTGGGCAAAGTAACATACGTACTGCTTTTTAATATGTAATGATACCCCTTCCATGTCCTTTTCTGAAACAGGTGGTGGAGTTCTAGTAGTGGAAATAGTTCTCAATGAAGACAGAACAGGGCCATTGGAAGCTCATATATGCAGTATGGTTATGCTGCTTGTTAATCAAGGGAAAGAACGGACCCTGACAGAGCACAATGCGCTCCTCAGTGCCGCTGGCTTTAAGGAGATTCAGCAAAAGAAAACAGGCCTCTTTGACGCCATTTTAGGAAGAAAATAACATTGGCCAAGAACATTCTGTGAGCGTCGTGACTGAACAGATATATTTCTGCCCGATTCTTTGTAGCCATAACTGAACATACTTAATCACTTTACTTTTATTGTTGTTGCAAATCCTCATCATGTGGAAATATCTCCTCCACCCCCTTGCTTATCATTATGGTTGAACACTGAGAAGCTAAAATAATAAAAAAAATTGTTATCGTACATGTTAACCACCGTTGTAAGTAGTTATTACCTTCATTTCCCTGCTTGCTTCCCCACCCCCACCCCAGGAGCACATGAGCCAAACCAGGAAAAAGAAAGAGGTTGTATCCCATATTGCCTCAGGTTATGTATGTATGTATGTATGTATGTACGTATGTACGTATGTATGTATGTATGTCTTCATAGCGCCCGGCATGGTTGCCCCAGGGGGCGTGGAGGGCAATAACAGGAGGACGCAGCAGGCCGGGAATGCCGCCTTCCAATCAGTCCAATCGGAGGGGTACAAGACTGTTGCTTCTTCCTCAGTTTTGTGAGGCTGGGATGTCGGATCGGACTTACAAAGCATTGAGGGGCTGATATGGACCAAGTGAGGAGCAAAGTGCTCTCTTGGAAAAACTGTGCCTGAGGCAATGGCCCCCCTCAGTCTGCCCACGTGAAACTGGGCCGGAGTGAAACTGCTACATCGCAAGTACTGAAGACATTCACTCCAATTCATTTGAGTCTAAATAAAGACAATGATTTGCATGTGTAAATTCACTCAGCACTACCAAGTCGGTTTCTTTCATGGCCTATCATAGCTATCCAAAACAGGTCCATGTCCTTATCCGGCCTACAGTGTGGCACAAATCTGAATGGTTCCTATCTGTGTTTTTAGCATTTCATGACCCTCTGACCCCACTCATACAATTCCCCTTCCAATGCCCACCCAGCACCTCTTTCCACATCCAAGGGTCACTCTGGGTCACACCTGCTCCTGTTGCTCTGAAAAGCCCCTTGGCCTCCTTGATGTTAACATCCCTCTGTTATGTAATGCATGCTGGGCTTGGCACACCCAAGCCGGGCCCGATTTAGCCCTTTCAGTTAAGCATGGTCACTCTTCTTACACCCCAAGTTCCCTCCCAGTAACAGTGCCAAGCTGGCCTCCCTTTTCAGTTAGCTGCAGATTTCCATGGGAGCTGTCAGAACTGAGAAAATCTTTTTGGGAAATTTGGAATAAAATGTACTTGTCTTTGTTAGGATGAATATCAGTTATTAAGATGAATGTACTGTAAAAATGTTGTTTTTATTCCAAGCAATCCTGGTAACAAGCAATATGGGATGCTTCAAAGATAAGGATATTTCAAAATTTGTATGACGGGGCAAAAGCCATGAATAAAGTAACAGATATTAAAGGTAGCGGAGGCTTCTCCCTGCCAGATCTGAAATTATATTATGTAGCCTCCTGTTTTTGCTGGATCCAGGAATGGATAAAATTTTAAAATACATATTTATTAGATTTGGAAGGCTCTGACAATAGATTTGGCTGGCATGTGTACTTATGGTATGAAAAAGCAAGAGTACCTCAAAGCTTTTGAAATCATATTATAAGGAAAGCGATTTTTAAAGTTTGGGAAAAGTATAAAGGATTATTAGAACAAAAAACACCATGGTGGCTTTCTCTATTAAAGGCAATATCAGGGGGGAAATTAAATATGGACACTAAATGGGCTACATATAGAGAGTTATTAATTGAATCAGAAAGCCAATTAAAATTGAAAGAATTTAACAAAGTTAGAGAGAATGTAACAGGTTGGTTACAATATTTTCAATTAAATGAAATATTCTGTATGAAATTTCAACTTTCCAGAGAGAAATAATAGAAAATGATACCAAGTTAATATAAAAAATGTATAATCTGTTGCTGGAATAGGAAGCAAAAGATGAAGATGTTAAATCAGTTACCATTAAATGGGCACAAGATGTGGGACACAATATTCAAATGGAGGAATGGGATAAACTATGGTAGAATGAGGTAAAATTTGAGTGGACAGGTGAATTCCCCCCGAAACCCCGGTGACCCCCGAGCGTAATAATGACTCAAGACAACGTGCTATGGGATTAAAATTGGCCACAACTTTATTAAGTTTCAGATGTAGGGTGACCTTGGCTCAGGCATTGGCTGTTTATCCTTCCCAGCCAAGCTAAATTAAGGCCAGACATTGAGGTGGAAAATGAGCATTTGGCCCAGAGTATTGAAGACATTCGCTCCAGTTTATTTGGCTCTGAATAAAGACAATGGTTTGCAGGTGTAAATTCACTCAGCACTACAAAGCCTATCATTGCTATCCTAAAGGGATATCCTGCCTTCATTGTAGCTCGAATGGTAAACAGTTCCTATCTGCATTTCTGGCATTTCATTTCCCTCTGACCCACTGCATCCAGCTCCCCTTCCTTTGCCCTCCCCACACCCCTGTAATTGAGAATCACACCATGTATATGAAGAAATAGGCTCAAGTTCAGCTCGTCTTGTGCCGGAATAAGAAATATTTGGTCCTTTGAGGTGCCTCAGGACTCTCTTGGTTTTTTTTGTTCTTGTTTCTCCTCCGAGCAACTGATTCAGCAAAGCCAATATTAGCTCCCGATAAACGCTGCAATCCTAAACCCAATTAAGTAACTTGGTGGGTGGGGATGGCTACATGCTATTTAATCCAATGCAGCTGGTTTCTGAACGGCCATAGGACTGCAGATCACAACATTGTCATCTTGGGAAGTGTGCCTCATTCGATTACAGCTGCTACCTGGGAGCAAGGCACATAAAGGTTAGTCTTTTTGCTGCTCCTCTGGCTTGGTCAAGGACTCTGCAGCCTCCTGCTACATTTAGATCCCACCACCTTTCCTTCAAGGAGTTCAAGGTGACATCCCTAGTTCTCCCTATTTCGACTTTATTCTCACAATAAGCTTTTGAGGTAGGTTTGGATGAGAGTTGGTGAATGGCTCAAGGTGAGCTTCATGCAGAACTATCCTGCTGTTCTGTTTTTGCTGTGTCTCCACAGGTATGTGGTCCCTTGCCTTCACCCCTGCCTCAAAGCTTTCTGTTTCTGGATTCTCTGATTCTTAGTAACTCTGTGATTCCATTTTCCTTCTGTGGGAAACTCCTCATTCTTCATTTTCTTTCTCTTGGATTCCCCTTGATTCCTTTCTCGTGCTCCTTAACTTTTCTTCTTCAGACTCTACCTATCCTTGTTCAGCATTACTACTTGCATATTTTCTGAATTTCTCTATATTATTATCACAAATAATTCATTTTTAGAAGTGATTTCTTTAGTGAGCTTCTTGGGAATGTTTGCCATTCCCTTTTGTCGACTTTGGCACAAAAATGGCTCCTACAATGTGACTTGCATGTGATGCTTCTTTGTTCATGTGTTTCTGTATTTTAAGAATTTCCAAATGGGCTCACTTCAGCAAGAGAGTTTTCTCTAAACCACCAGCTGTCTCTTCTGATTAATTTTCTCCAATAACTTGTTAATTCTGCATTTCCAGACACCAGTTGATTTTACCTCACTTGTTAGGTTCTGATATCACTTTTACTCACACAGGCAAAGTCAATAATTACCGGTTCCAGCTACTACCATCCTCTTGCACTTGTGAAAAATAAATCCTTTTCCACTTATGCTTTTCTCACAAACATCTCTGGCAATAATTTCCAGGTACTTCCTTCCTCCTGCACTTGTGAGAAAGAAATGCCTTTCCACTTACCAGTATGTCTTTTCTACAAACATCTCTGGCCTCAGTCATTTGCAAAGTTCATTGTCATTTATCTAGACTTATTTATTGGCAATTCATTTTCAGTGAATTTTGAATAAAAGTACCACAAGCAGAGTGCTCTTTCTTCCAACAACAACTTGCTCATCAGAGGAAGACTGTGAGGTCTCTGACAGACACAGTAAAGAACAATGAATGTGACAGAAGAAGCTGAAGCTCTGAAAATGTTATTTCTCAATCAGCATGCATTTCTAATTCCAAAGGTAAAAGTATTGTCTGCAAAATTTAATACTTGCAAGGAGTTGGAAACTTTCACCTTGTAAATGGTTGTGTAGAATCAGAAATGCCTTTAAATGGCAAGGCAAATATTAGGGTTATAGAGGTCAACCCAGCACAAACAAAGGCAGAAACTTCTAGTGTTGTCACTTGAATGTTTAATACGAAAATGAGTCTATGCATGAGACCCGCAGCACAAGTGGAATACAGCAACGATTTAATCTTATTTTACTTAACATACCTATGTCCTGCTTTTATTTCTGCACTTCAAATGGACTTGAACTGTATTATAATCTTTTTGTGTTTCAAAAGTATCTTGTTCCTTTTTGAAAAGTCAATAACTAAAGACCATTTTGAACTCTTTCCTTTTGTACTCCATCACCCTTTTTGGATCCAGATTATGTTCACTGCCTCTGATCTTGGTGTATTTGATCTGCTGATGGAATCCAAGGAACCATTGACTTCAGTGACTATTGCCGAACGTCTGGGTACCAGTCCCTTTGGGATGGAGAGACTGCTGGACGCCTGTGTTGGCTACAAGTTCCTGCAAGTGGAGAGGAAGGACAACCAAAGTATTTCTTCTTTATTTGGAAATTTAACCAATACTATAAAGTCAAAATACCATTAAAAATCAATTTCGGTGAATAACTTTAAACCATCAAGCCAGCAACTGAACAGAATAGCAAAACAAATAGTTGTTTACAAATGTCAGTGAGAATGCTCAGTAGCAAATGGGCAGCTAGTGCAGGTCTCTAAGCACCAGTGCAGCTCAGGACATTCTGAGTCTGTCCTCCTGACTTAGATGTTACAATGAAACGAAGTTGCCTGCTGTTCATAGATTTCTAATAGTTCGCTCCAGATCTCAGAATGGCCACTCCTAGTGGCTGCCTATAGCATTTTTGACCATGTGGCAGCTTTGCACCCTGAAGTTCCACTGCCAGCTGGTGGAGGCCTAGTCTTTCCATATTTTTCTCTGGAAGAGAAGCTGGAGAGTTGCAGTCTCGGTGTTGCAATTTTTTACATTGAGGGCAGCATGACGTGGAATCCTAGAAATGTGACTTTTGCTCCATTATGTTTGTTTTAAGCATTTTGTCCCTGCAGAACTGGGGAGGAAAAGGGGGTTTGCACAGAGGTGTGAAAAAGTTAATCTTTTCCCCCTTCATTTTAAGCGCTTTATAGAAATACCAACCTTGCCAATCTCTACCTTGGCAAAAGAAGCCCAAAGACTCAGTATTATTCCTTGAAGTTCAATGCTGAATTTGCCTATACGAGAGCACAACACCTGATTGATGCTGTGAGGTGAGGAGATTGATAAAAAGGGTAATAAAATGGTAAAACTCACAGACGTTGCAAACAAACAAACCTGTGATTGGTATGCACAGCTTTGACAACACATGTAATTGTATGAGTAGTACACTTGGTTTTGTTGTTTTGTTGAAGAATTAAAATTAAAATTCTGTAGTTATCATGCTCATGTTTTCTTAAACTAAAACAAATATTCTATTTCAGGAAAGGAGAGGGTCAGACATATAGATTAAGTGACAGTTCTACAAAAAATTTCTATGAGGCTATGTACAGGTACAGAAAATTTGTATATCTTGCTTCTATTTAAAGAATGGGCAAAATTTTCCTTTTGCAATTTGTGTGAAACCTATTTCTAACTTCTATTCACCTTTCCAGTATTTTTCTAGCCAGTGTTGCTTTCTCCCCTCTCTGATAGTTATCTTTAATGATATTGGGAGCTCCCTTACTACATGCCAGACTTGGGTTCCTGTTCTCCCCCCCCCCCCCATTTAAGCATGGTGTCTTGCATTACCCAAACTACATAGGAGGCAACTCCTGGGGGCTGTGGGAGCTTCAGCCCCCACAATAAAATACTTGAGGGGGCAGTCCCCACAATTTGATGGACATTCCCATTCAAATGATGTGTACGAACTGCATCATGTGATTAGTTATCATGCGAGATCACACTGTATTTTATTCAAGTTGGCACCCTAACAGACTAGTTGTGAAGACCCTGCCTTGTTTGCCTCCAGTATTTTCTGATGTTGAAGCAGAACTGCTTCCAGTCATAGCAAATAGCCATTTCTGAGTCTTTTCACTGCTTCAGTGCAGTTTCCCACAATCCAGAGGCCAATGTGTGCTCAGACATCCCCACTTGCTCACTATGGGGGAATCCTGTACAGGCATTAGAGGCCCTGCCCTTTTTAACAGTTCCTGGAGTTGGAATATTGTGATAGTTGGGGAAATAGTTGAGAAAGAAGGTTTGAAACATGTGGACAGGGGCTACTGATGAAATTCAGCTGCCAATAGGCAGCTTTTGCCATGGCCAAATTTATCCTTGGGCAAAAACCGGTCACTAAACAGTATTAAGGATAAATTTGTAAAGCGAATTCAAAGTTATTTATTGCAATTGAAAACTTAGCATGAATAGTAGCGTAATATGCGATTGATATATAATATGATATGATATGATTGTTATAATAATATAATATATCACTTGAAAAATGAGGAGAAGTCAGTCCACTTCAACCCTTCCTTTTGTATGGGGTCCTGAATCAAGGCTTAATTATTCCTCAGGATGACTAGTGATATAGGCTTCTGCCCATCTAATTAATACACCCAGACCCCTCCATGTGTAGCATTATTAAAATCATTGCCTCCACTGGCATGTAGAGGAGCGGGTTTGAAGAGGGGTGGTTTCTCCTCCCCCCCTCCTCTAAGTGGTCATATATTAGAAACCACAGCCTGTAGAATTGTTACATTTTTAATAACACATTCGGCCACCAATGGAAACAGAGATATGCAATGTCTATCCAGATCGAATTCAGATGGAAGAGTTTGGGCATACTAAAGAGTCCTTAGTCGAGTTCTTAACAATGTCATGCCACACACAGCAGAGTTAGAGGAAGCCTTATTTGTCCAATTCACTGGCACAGATGTGACCACAAGGGAAAAAGGGAGAAGGGAATTTGTCAATGGTAATTTAAAAAACTTAGGGTTTGACATATTGGTGAGAGGGACAGTTACAGTAAATGATTTATTATTATTATTATTAGTAGTAGTAGTAGTAGTAGTAGTTTATGGTTTATGGATACATCCCCTCATGATCTGTCCACTGGTATCAATGGGAAAAAGGAGGATGAGGCCAAAGAAAGAAAGGAAATCCACACACAACTAAAATAAAACGGCATTATGTGGAATATGGCTCCTGTCTATAACTATCCTCTGTTCAAAGGTATCCCCTCTGTGAACTGACAATTCGATTTTGAATTACTAGAACAGAGAGCGGCTTGCGAGAATTCATGGAGTTTATGCGTGAGATGTGGAGTCTGTGTGGTCGAGTTGTGTTGAATGCATTTGATCTCTCTCATTTCCCACTCGTTTGTGATGTGGGAGGTAAGTGCCATAAGTTCTCCAAACTCCGAAATCAGAAAGCTGCTGTTTTGCCCTGTATATTATTGTGAGGGGAAAGGCAGTAGATGACTTCAGTTCAAATGACAGAAGTCTCAATTAGGTCCACTGAAAAGAAGTGTGTTAGCCTTAGTTCTGGCCACGCCTGCCTGGCAAACTCTCATATTCCTCTGGACTGTAGTTTCATTGCTCCTGCTAAACAGGATAGAATTGCAGCACCCCCTAATAACCCATGACCCAAACTCTGATCTATCCCATCCTCAGAACTGCAAAAGTGGCACATACCACTGAATGAAATGACTAGACAGCCAACTCTCTGGTGTGCTATCTTAAAGATATGCGCAGGAATTTGGGGGGAAAGCTTTGATATGCACAACATGTTCATTTTCCCCATTTGGTTCTCCCCTTAAGGATGTAGTGGTGCCCTCGCAAAGGAATATATTTCATTGTATCCAAATTCTACGGTGACCATTTTCGACCTACCTGAAGTAGTGGAAACAGGAAAGAAGCATTTTGTCTCCTCAGAGGAACACCGGATTACTTTTCACAAAGGTAAAATGTTTTTATTTTTCTTATTATTATCCTACATATATTAGATCATTTTCTTCCACTAACAAACAAGACAGCCATGCACTAAGCAGGGATCGGGAATCGGTGACCCTTCAGTTATGGTTGGACTACAACTCCCATCATCTTTGACCATGCTGACTGGGGCTGGTGGGAGCACATACATAGTTGAACCAAAGAACTCACTCCCACCGGAGGCAGTGAAGGCCACCAATTTGGATGGTTTCTAAAGGGAATTAGGCAGATTCCTAGAGATAAGTCTACCAATGGCTACTAGCCGTGATGGTTCTGCCTCCAGGGACCAAGCCTCGCCCCCGGAATCCTTTAACGGAATTACTTCTCCAAAATAGGGCAGCTGATGACGTACTTGCCCCTCCTCCGACTGATTGTTATGCAAATTTCCAACGCCTAACCGCCACTCGAGCCCACCCTGGCTCACCGCCAATCCGCTCACATGTAGTACCCTCTTGCCAATTCGTGGGTATCACTTAATTATCATTTAATTATTTAATATTTCACGTTATTAAGGGGGGCTGTGGTCCTGTGGGAAATGATTCCTGTGGGAAATGATTCTCATTCCAAGGCGCTTGGATTTCCTCATGGCCTCTTTCCCTTATGTCCATGTGCCACTCTGGGTCAGGTACATCATTCCTTTATTTCTTGAGCTTCTGATCCCAGGACATTTGGACAAAGTAACATGCTGCTTTGTAATATGAAATGGTGTAATATCTAATGATACATCTTCCATGTCCTTTTCTGAAACAGGTGGTGGAGTTCTAATAGTGGAAAGAGTTCTCAACGAAGACAGAACGGGGCCATTGGAAGCTCAAATATACGGTTTGGTCATGCTGCTTATTACTCAAGGAAAAGAACGGACCCCATCAGAGTACAATGTGTTCCTCAATGCTGCTGGCTTTAAGGAGATTCAGCAAAAGAAAACAGGCCACTTTGACGCCATTTTAGGAAGAAAATAACATTGACCAAGAACATTCTGTGAGCGTCGTGACTGAACAGATAAATTTTAGCCCGATTCTTTGCAGTCATAACTGAACATGCTTAATTGCTATACTTTTTGTGTGTGTGCAAATCCTCACCATGTGGAAATATCTCCTCCACCCCCTTGCTTATCATTATGGTTGAACACTAAGAGAAGCTAAAATAATAATAATAAATTGTTACTGTACGTGTTAACCACCGTTGTAAGTAGTTATTACCTTCATTTCCCTGCTTGCCTCCCCCCACCCCAAGGAGCACATGAGCCAAACCAGCAAAAAGGAAGAGGTTGTATCCCATATTAACTCGAGATTTTTTTGGTAAACAGAACCTGTTGGAAACCATGAGTGCTACTAATCCATACTTCAAAATAAATATAGATAATATGCAAGCTATGATCAGCTAGCCTGTGTGACTTGAGAGATGCCAACCCTATTAAGAGAAGCCCTTCTCAAACGTTCTACACAGACTAACCGAGCCTTTCTTTATCTTGAGTCCTCAGATGTTGTTGAACTATAACGTCCATCATCATTGCTGACCACTGGTCATGCTAGCAAGGGATGAGGAGAGTTGTAGTCCAACCACATCTGGGAATTCAAGCTGTCCTGAGAGAGTAGCTCCATTTAATTCCTCCCTTTGCTGAAGTCTCCATCCATCATTATAATAACTTTATAATTTTTAAAAACTGGGGGCAGGGTTGGTTTGTTTTCTCTTCCCTCCCTGCAAATTTTCCTTTTGCGTCATGATTTTTTGACTTTAAACCTGCAGGCCCTCTTATGCAACCTGCTCTGGGAACCTCTTTGGCCAAAGAGGAGGGTGAAACAGCTTTAAACATGTAAATAACCTTTAACTGCAGTGATTAGATTCTTCCCCCAAAAGCCCCAGGTCTGAATGTACGGTATATGACATGTGTAACTCTTGCCTTCATTACTTCCTAATTATGGCAACAGTGGCAAAGAACAAAACTGGCTACAGCTCGGGATTGTTGTTGTTTAGTCGTTTAGTCGTGTCCGACTCTTCGTGACCCCATGGACCATAGCACGCCAGGCACTCCAGGATTAGTGAGAGCTTAAACAATGATCCCAGCTTTGGACAACACGTTCAGCCAAGCTCAGCCCAGTGCAGGAGTAAAATAGACTGTGGGTGGGGGGTTTACAAAGCAGTTACAAGCCTGCCTGCTTGAGTAATGCCAGTAAGATATACTTCGGCTTATTGTGGTATGCAAACTGAGGACCTTAGAAATCCAGAGATATTCTGCAAATCAGCTAAATCCTGCAAGGAAGTTAAACTCGCTTCTTCTGCAAGGGAGAGAATTCTGCAAGTCAACCTTCTCGCTTCTTCTGCCGAGGGAGTTACACTTGATAACCTCGCTGGCCTTTGCAGCAACATGAGACAAATGGAATAAGCACTTGTATGCCAACTATCTGTCATGGTCTGAATACACCCACTGCCCAGAACGGAACTGGAGCACATACCTGCCAACAGACCAAGTCCCCATTTAACCCAAAGCCCCAGGAACCAGGCATTGCAGTTTTTAAATGATGAAGTATTTAAAGACTAAAGGTTTATTGAGGGAATTTTTTCAAATAAATTTGCCAGAGGAAATAGATTTAACAACGGTATGGGATGCAAGTAAAGCCTTTATTGGAGGAATATATATACTGTACAGCAAAGAAGTAAAATTAGGAAGGAAAGAGAATGAAATTTGGAAAAAAATAAGAAAGAAAAAGAAGAGAAAGAAAAAGAATTAGTAAAAAAAGCCAAAAGATATTAATTTAGTAACACAGATTAAAATATTACAAAATGAATTATCTATGATGGTAGGCCAGGAAATAGAGAACAAAATTAAATGGGCAAAACAGAGGACATTTGAATATGGAGGCAAAGTGGGGAAATATTTGGCATGGCAATTAAGGAAAAAACAAAATGAAAAAACAATTACATGTATTGGGGGGGAGATGGACTAATGCAGAAGATATTCAAAAAATGTTTTGGTAAATTTTACAAGAAATTATATAGGGGTGGGGAGGTAAATGAAGGGAAATTGGAGAATTATTTTAAAAATCATAAGGCGATTCAGATTAGTGAAGAAGAAAAAGAAATGTTAAATAGATTGGTGTCAAAGCAAGAAATATATTTAGCCATAGCCAAACTTAAATTAGGGAAATCTCCAGGAGTAGATGGCCTTTCAAACCAACATTATAAAGTATTTCAGGATGAATTGGTGGAAGGATATAAAAAATTGGTGAATAAAATTATGGAGGAAGGAGTATTTCCAAAAACCTGGCAGGAAGCCTTTATAATTATAATACCAAAAAGGGAAGGAGGGAATGAACAAGAGGGGAATTTCAGACCAATTTTTCTTCTTAATATAGATTACAAAATATTTGCTGAGATTCTAGCTAATAGATTAAAAGGAGTGTTAAATAGGATTATTGGACAGGACCAACAAGGGTTCTTGCCAAAAAGAAAAATGGCTCATAATATGAGACTCTTCCTGAACGTGATTGAATATCTTGATTAGAACCCAAGCAAAAAGGCAGCTTTTCTATTTCTTTTTTTTTTAAACATAATTTTTATTGATTTTACAAATTACAAAAGATGGTACATACATAAACACCTTTTCCACCTTCTTCCCACCCCCCTCCATGGGTCCTCCCCTGCCACAGAAGTATCCCACGCAGGTGAACAGTCAGAAGTGGTCCATTTTATGATTGGGTTTCTGTCCTCCTCCCCCTCCCCTGCCCCCGAAGCCCCCCCCCTGCCACCAGGGAGCTCCAGTGAACCAGGGCAGTACGCAGGAGTTCATCCATCCAACCATCTATTGTCATACCAAAAAAAAAAAAAAAGAAAATACAAAATGAGAAAAAGAGAAAAAAGAGAAGAAAAAAAAAAGACAAAAAGGAAAAAAGACAAAAACAAAAAAAAAATTCATCATAATTGTTAAATTCATAATTGTTAAACCATATTTTGTGGGCTTCCCCACCCTCCCCCCTTCCCCGGTTTTCCTCCCTTATTTATCATCTTCAACAGTTTCATAGTTCATATTTTATAACATACACCTTTATATCTTATACCACTTTTAAACTAACTATTATCATTTTCGCCTAATGTCCAATCACTGAAAAATCAAACTCCCATTTTTTCTTCCCGTGCCTAATTTTTACCCCCTCTATAGGCCTCCATATTTTCACCTTTTTCCAGAATCAATTCACTTTTTAAACCTATAACTATTCCCAAATTAACCTTATTTCTTGATGCCAAGGCAGCTTTTGATAATTTGGCATGGGAGTTTATGAAAAGAGCAATGGGAAGAATAGGAATAAATGGCAAATTTCTAAATGGGGTGAATACAATTCATAAGAATCAGTCAGCTAAATTGATCATAAATGGAGAAATTACGGAGAAATTTGAAATAACAAAAGGAACACGGCAAGGGTGTCTGTTATTTCCTTTATTATTCATATTAGTGATTGAGTTTTTGTTGAAAGATATTAAGGAAGATGAAAATATTAACGGAATAAAAATAGGGAAGTTTATTTTCAAAACAAAAGCATTCACTGACGATATTATAATAATGTTGGAAGACCCAATGGAGTCAATAATAAATCTGAAAGATAAATTGCAAAATTATGGGGAATTAGCAAGATTTAGAGTAAAAATGGGGAAAACAAAAATAATCATTAAAAACATAAGGAAAATCGAATCAACCAAATTAGAAGCAGCAGCGGTATGGGAAATAGTGAATAAAATAAAATATTTAGGTATCGTAGTGACGCCGAATAATATAATTCGAGAATAATTATTCTAAAATTTGGAAGGGAATCAAGGCAGAATTAGAAATGTGGAAAGGATTAAATTTGTCATTCTTGGGGAGAATAGCGGCAATAAAGATGTCTGTTCTGCCAAAAATTCTGTTCTTATTTCAGATGTTGCCGATTGTGGGGGGAAAAGAAACATTTGAAGTATGGAGGAAAGATTTAAGTAATTTCATTTGGATGGGAAAGAAGGCAAGAATCCAATATACAGTGGTACCTCTGGTTAAGAACTGAATTCATTCCGGAGGTCTGTTCTTAACCTGAAACTATTCTTAACCTGAAGCACCACTTTAACTAATGGGACCTCCTGCTGCCGCCGCGCCGCTGGAACACGATTTCTGTTCTCATCCTGAAGCAAAGTTCTTGACCTGAGGTACTAGTTCTGGGTTAGTGGAGTTTGTAACCTGAAGTGTTTGTAACCTGAAGCGTTTTTAACCCAAGGTACCACTGTAGATTGTTAATGGATGTAAAAGAAAGGGGAGGCTGGGGAGTCCCCAACCTTAAAATATGCTTATGCCTCTGCATGCTTATGTTGGCTAAAGGAGTGGATTTTGCTTGAAGACCAGGAGTTATTATCTTTGGAAGGTTTTCGGAATTTAAGTGGCTGGCATACATATTTGCTACAGGAAAAGAAAGGAAAATATAATTTAAAAGTCTTTATTTAAAATCTGGGAAGAGTATAAAAATCTACTCGAACCAACAACTCCGTGGTGGGCCTCACCGCTGGAAATGCCAGCAATGAATAGCAGAAGAGGGGAGGGAAAGTGGTTAACTTATCAAGAGTTAATAATGAAAGAAAAAAAGTAATATTGAATAATGAAAGAAAAAAATTAATATTGAAACCATATTCACAAATTAAACGATATTGTTGGCTACACTATTATCAGTTACTGAGTATATTTGAAAAACATAAAGAGATAGGATTACAGAAAAATAAATCTAAATTACAAGAATTATTAATTGAAAATCCCAATAAAATATTAGCAAGAACATATAAATTTATATTAGAGTGGGAGCTAAAAGGTAAAGAAGTGAAGAGCGTAATGATAAAATGGGCCCAGGATGTAGGTCAACCAATCTACAAGGCACAATGGGACAAGTTGTGGAAAATAAATTTGAAATTTACAGCATGTACAGGAATAAAAGAAAATATGATGAAATTAGTATATAGATGGCACTTGACGCCAGAGAAATTGGCAAAAATATTTAAATCTAACTCAGATAAGTGTTGGAAATGTCATGAAAAAGTGGGCACATACTTTTATTGCTGGTGGAAGTTTACAAAGACTTCCAGGTTTTGGAATGAGGTCTACGATAAAATGAAAAAGATGTTTAAAATTACGTTTGAGAAGAAACCAGAGATATGTCTTTTAAATATGATCCCTGAAAATATACCAAAACATAGGAAAAATATATTTTTGTATGCATGTGCGGCAGCGAGACTACTTATAGCACAGAAATGGAAGGGGGAAGAAACTCCAATAGTCCAAGAGTGGCAGATTAAATTACTGTCGTAGAATTTATGAACTTGCCCAGGATGACTGCAGCAATTAGAAATAGCACAAAACAAAAAATCAAAGCTGATTGGAAATATGTTGAGGATTTTTTGGAAAAAGAAGGTAGACAAATGGAGTTGTTGATTTGCTTGGATTGAGACACACACAGAGAAATATATAAAGTTATTAAGTAATGAAGTATTTATCGATGTATTATATTCAGTTGTTATAAGCATATATATTTAGTTGGTATAAGCTGATATATTCAGTTGTTATAAGGCATAGCAAGGTAGGTTTAATGAATAAGGGAAATGATATACAAATGGTTGGAAGTATTTTAAAATTTTCTCTGTCTAATTTCTATTCCTTTCCTTTTATTCTTTTTCCCTTTCTTTCTTTCCTTTCTTCCTTCTTATTTTCTGAATTCTCTTTTTTTGGTTATTTATGATTTGTATTTGTAGAAGGATTATAATTTTTGTTTCTTTTTATTAGATGTTTGTAATTCTATAAATTTACGTAAATAAAGAGGATTTTAAAATACAACAGACCAAGTCCCCATTTAACCCAAAGCCCCAGGAACCAGACGTTCCAGTTTTTATATTACTGTTATTTCCAGGAGCTCTCCCAGGGGGTTCAGGTTTGAAATTTTAGAACCTTTGAAGCTGGCTGTCCTGCCCTATTTACAGCCTGGGATTTGAAATGGCTCCCTTAAAATGTTCCCTCTTTCCACAACCAAGGGTCGCTCTGGGTCATACTTGCTCCTGTTCCTCTGAAAAGCCCCTTGGCCTCCTTCACGGGGACATCCCTCTGTTATATAATGTAATGCCTTGGTGAACCCAAGCTGGGTCTGATTTAGCCCTTTCAGTTAGGCATGATAACCCTTAAGCCCGAAGCTCCCTCCCAATATCAGTGCCAAACTGGCCCCCCTTTTCAGTTAGCTGTAGATTTCCTTGGGAGCTGTCAGAACGGACAAAATCTCTTTGGGCTGCAGACGAGCTAAAGCAAGGCTGGACTGGAGAACAAGCATTCAGCCCTTAGCCCAACTTTCCCATAAACTGGTTTGAGAGGAGCTCAGGAGACGAAGCCAGAAGGTGGCATTCCAGGTATGTCGCTGAGAATTTGAATATTCTAGGTGTGTGCGAGAAAGCTAAAAGTAAGAGCTGTTCAACAGTGGAACGGACTCCCTTGGGAGGTTGTGGACTCTCCTTCCTTGGAGGTTTTTAAGCAGAGCTAGGCTGGCCTCCTGTCATGGATGCTTTCATTGAGATTCCTGGACTGGATGACCCTGGGGTCCCTTCAAGTTCTACAGTTCTACAATTCTAAAAGCACACTCCCTGATTCTCGATACATGTGAGATGCGCTATTTATCATACCACCTACAGTAAATCCCATTTGGTTTCATAGGGCATGCTCCCTGGTGTGTCTGTGTGTGTCTGTCTCTCTGTGTGTAGGATTCCAGACTGAGCTGCAATCTGGAAAACATCCTTAAGGTGCCTTAGGCAAGCTTCTTTCTCCCAGCCTTCATACACCACCCCCCACATCTGTCATATGGAGGTAATAATACTATTTGAAGTTTGGGGAGGGGTTAGTCTAAATGCTACCTGAGGTGCTCCACATAGCCCTGTAATTCTTGGTTGTCAAACTGAGGTTTCAGTTAACAGAATAGGTGGCATTGGTTGTTGTTGTGGAAAGGTCAATGATTGTTTTTAGAGAGGAATTTCAAAGGGAAGCCCTAGAATGCAGTGGCGTAGCATGTCTTCATAGCGCCCGGGATGGTTGCCCCAGGTTGCATGGAGGGCAACATGAGGAGGACGCAGCAGGCTGGGCATGCCTCCTTCCAACCAGTCCAATCGGAGGAGCACAAGACTCTTGCTTCTTCCTCATTCCCTGCCAGCCCCACACTGCTTTGTGAGGCTGGGATGTGGGATCGGACTCACAAAGCATTGCAGGGCTGCTAGGGACCAGGTGAGGAGCAAAGTGCTCCCTCGGAAAAACTGCGCCTGGGGCAAGGGCCCCCTTCAGTCTGCCCATGCTACGCCTCTGTCGCAGTGAAACTGCTACATCACAAGATCCTATCTCCATTTCTGGCATTTCATTTCCTTCTGACCCCACACCCCTGTAATTGAGAATCACGCCATGTTTGTGATGATATAGACTCTAGTTCAGCACGTCTTGTGCGGGAATAGCCAATGTTTGGTCCTTTGAAGTGCCTCAGGACTCTCTCAGGTTTTTGTTCTTGGTCCTCATCAGAACAACTGATTCAGCAAAGCCATTATTAGCTCCTGATCAAGGCTGCAATACTAAACCCAATTAACAGTGGGTGGGTGGGGATGACTACATGCTATTTAATCCAATGCAGCTGGCTTCGGAGCAGCCATAGGACTGCAGATCACAACATTGTCAACTTGGGAAGTGGGCCTCATACGATTACAGCTGCTACCTGGGAGCAAGGCACATAAAGGTTAGTCTTTTTGCTGCTCCTCTGGCTTGGCCAAGGACGCTGCAGCCTCCTGCTACATTTAGATCCCACCACCTTTCCTTCATGGAGTTCAAGGTGACATCCCTAGTTCTCCCTACTTCAACTTTATTCTCACAATTCCATTTCCCTTCTTGTTTCTGTAACAAACTCCTCCTTGTTCATTTTCTTTCTCTTGGAATCCCCTTTATTCCTTTCTTGTGTTCCTTAACTTTTCTTCTTCAGGTTCTACCTATCCTCGTTCAGCATTACTATCTGCAAATTTTGCTGAATTTCTCTATACTGTTATCACAAATAATTCATTTTTAGAAGTGAGTTCTTTAGAGAGCTTCTTGGGAATTTTTGCCACAAAAATGGCTCCTACAATGTGACTTGCATGTGACGCTTCTTTGTTCATGTGTTTCTGTATTTTAAGAATTTCCAAACGGCCTCATTTCAGCAAGAGAGTTTTCCCCAAACCACCTGATCTCTCTTCTGATTAACATTCTCCAATAACTTGTTAATTTTGCATTTCCAGAAACCAGTTGATTTTACCACACTTGTCAGGTTCTGATATCAATATTTCCTCAGATAGGCAATAATTTCCAGGTACTTCCTTCCTCCTGCACTTGTGAGAAAGAAATCCTTTTCCACATATGCCTTTTATTAGCAGATGGCGACTTCCCCATAAACATCTCTGGCCTCAGTCATTTACAAAGTCCATTAAGTTTGATTTTTACCTAGACGTTTATCATTTCAGAGTCATTTTCAGTGAATTCTGAATAAAAGGACCACAACTTGCTCATCAGAGGAAAACTGTGAGATATCTGACAGAGAAGTAAAGAACAATGAGTGCTACAGAAGAAGCTGAAGCTTTGAAATTGTTATTTCGGAATCAGTATTCATTTCTAATTTCAAAGGTAGAAGTATTGTCTGCAAAATTTAATACTTGCAAGGACTTTGAAACTTTCAGCTTGTAAATGGATGTGTAGAATAAAAAATGCCTTTAAATGGCAAGGCAAATCTTAGTTACAGGGGTCAACACAGCACAAACAAAGGCAGAAACATCAAATATTGTTAATGTCACTTGAATGTTTTAGTAAGAAAATGAGAAGAATTGTGAGTCTATGTATGGGACCCATTGCACAGGTGGGATACAGCAATAATTTAAAATTAACTTGCTTAAAAAACCTCTGTCACCTTTTCTTTATACAGTTCAAGGGGACACTCAACAGAAATATTTATTATATATATGATAACATTTTTGTATTTCAAAAGTATCTTGTTCCTTTTGCAAAGTCAGTAACTATAGACCATTTTGAACTCTTTCCTTTTGTACTCCCTCACCCCTTTTTGGATCCAGATTATGTTCACTGCCTCTGATCTTGGTGTATTTGATCTGCTGATGGAATCCAAGGAACCATTGACTTCAGTGTCTATTGCCGAACGTCTGGGTACCAGTCCCTTTGGGATGGAGAGACTGCTGGATGCCTGTGTTGGCTTAAAGTTCCTGCAAGTGGAGAGGAAGGACAACCAAAGTATTTCTTCTTTATTTGGAAATTTAACCAAAACTATAAAGTCAAAATACCATTAAAAATCAATTTCAGTAAATAACTTTAAACCATCAAGCCAGCAACTGAACAGAATAGCATCCAAATAAGCCTAGGGAAACATCTGAGGTTTTAGGAGACATTTGAAGCACATGGAACTTCTCATATATAACTGGAAAGGGCTTTTTTCCAATAGGTTTGCAGATGACACTCTCCTTTCATTATTGTAAAGGGTGATTTGTCCCATAGCAGGAGAGATGGTCTGTTAGATGTGCTGGTACCTAGTTGTTTACAAATGTCAGTGAGAAAGCTCATTAGCAAATAGCCAGCTAGCGCAGGTCACTAAGCACCAATAAGGGATGTGGCTGGCGCTGTGGTCTAAACCACTAAGCCTCTTGGGCTTGCTGATTGGAAGTTCAGCGGTTTGAATCCCCGCAATGGAGTGAGCTCCCGCTGCTCTGTCCCAGCTCCTGCCAACCTAGTAGTAGTCAAAGCATGCCAGTGAAAGTAGATAAATAGGTGTTATTGTGGCGGGAAGGTGAATGCCATTTACCTGTGCTCTGACTTCCGTCATGGTATTCCATTGTGCCAGAAGCGGTTTAGTCATGCTGGCCACATTACCCAGAAAGCTGTCTGTGGACAAATACCGGTACTGGCTCCCTTGGCCTGAAAGTGAGAAGAGCGCCACAACCCCATAGTCGCTTTTGACTAGACTTAACAGTCCTGGGATCCTTTACCTTTTTACTTTTTTACATTCAGAGTCTGTCCTCCTGGCTTAGATGTTACAATGGAAAAAAAGTTGCCTGTGATGTTCATATATTTCTAATACTTCGCTCCAGATCTCAGAATGGCCACTCCTAGTGGCTGCTTATAGCAGGCATAGGCAAACTTGGCCCTCCAGATGTTTTGGGACTACATCTCCCATGGTCCCTAGCTGACAGGACCAGTGGTCGGAGATGATGGGAATTGTAGTCCCAAAACATCTGGAGGGCCGGGTTTGCCTATGCCTGGCTTATAGCATTGGCGACCATATGGCAGCTTTGTACCCTGAAGTTCCACTGCCAGCAGGTGAAGGCCTAGTCTTTCCATACTTTTCTCTGGAAGAGAAGCTGGAGAGTTGCAGTCCCGGTGTTGCACTTTTTTTTTACAATGCGAGCAGCATGCCGTGGAATCATAGAAATGTGTCTTCTGCCTCATCATCCTTCTTTCAAGCATTTTGTCCCTGCAGAATTGGGGAAGGAAAGGGGCTTTGCTCAGATGTGTGAAAACGTTAATCTTTTGTCCCCTTCATTTTAAGCACTTTATGGAAATACCGAGCTTGCCAATCTCTACCTTGGCAAAAGAAGCCCAAAGACTCAGTATTATTCTTTGAAGTTCAATGCTGAATTTGTCTATACGAGAGCCCAGCACCTGGCTGATTCTGTGAGGTGAGGAGAAGGATAGCACTGAAGTAGAGAACTTAATGTCACAGTGATGCCACCTGTCCTGTATAATACAGGATTGTCCCATAAATGTAATGGATCTAATGTAATGTAATGGATCCTTCCTCAGTAGGGCTGATTCCAGATGAGGAAACACTAACCTTCCTGCTGCTCACCCACAATTGCCTTTCTATATTGTCAGACATCTCGTGCTTTTTCTGTTTGCCTCTCGCTGTGCTCAGTTCCTAAGTAGGAGCTGGCATGACATAACTACTGTGGGATGAGACATTTGAAGATTAGCACATATTCACGATATAACCCTTATAGCTAATACTATTTAATGACACCCATTTATTCTTCAAAATGTTTATTTATTGCTGAAACACTTCTTAGGTTGTAGATATACACTTTTTATAATGAAAGAGAGAGAGAGAGTGCTACAACACTATTAGGTTTTGATGTTATTTTCAACAAAATGATTAAAAACAAGACCACTATCATAACAACTGCTGCAATTAACCATGTTGCTAAAATGGCTGTGAATTTAAAGTTAGATTTTTGGTAGTATGGTATTATGCTTTATATATTGTATTATGATATTTTGGCACTATAGCAAAATATATAAAAACAGAGCTTTATAGCATTTATCTTATAATACTGTACTGTTCCTCACTTTTGTTTACAAACATTTTTTACGGATTATTAAAAGATTGATAAAAAGAGTTTAAAAAATGGTAAAACAAAGACGTTACAAATAAACCTATGAGTGGTAGGCACAGCTTTGACAACAAATGTAATTGTATGAGTAGTACACTTGGTTTAGTTGTTTTGTTGAAGAATTAAAATTAAAATTCTGTAGTTATCATGCTCATGTTTTCTTAAACTAAAACAAATATTCTATTTCAGGGAAGGAGAGGCTCAGACATATAGATTAAGTGACAGTTCTACAAAAAATTTCTATGAGGCTATGTACAGGTACGGAAAAATTGTATTTTTCTAGATCTTGTTTAATTTTAAAGAATGGGCAAAGCTTTCCCTTTCACAGGAAAGATTCAAATTCTATTGTGTGATCTGGACAGCCCCTCCCCTTACCTGGACAGTCCCCTGACAACGCCTCCCCCGGCGGGGTTGGACGATTGGCTGGGGTAGGCGGAGACCCCAGGTACCCAGCCTGGGGAGGTAGTGGCCACTTCCGAACTACCAGGGAGTCAACTCTGTGATCCAGGGGGCTGCGCACGACCACGCAAAAGTCGCCCCCCGTTTAATGTGGGGAGCAGTCATTCCCTTTGCAATCTGTGTGAAACCTATTGCTAACTTGTATTCACCTGATGTCTAAAACTAGATTCCCTGCTATCAGGTCTTGCATTACAGAAACTACATAGGTGGCAACTCCTAGGAGCCGTGGGAGCTGCGGCCCACACAGTAAAATATTTGAGGAGGTAGATTCCCCCCCCCAAGTTGATGGACATTCCCATTCAAATGGTTGTGTGTGCACTGCATCATGTGATCAGTTATGAGGAGCGGGGCTTACCTGGGCCCACACTATATTTTATTCAAGTTGGCACCCTAGCAGACTAGTTGTGAAGACCCTGCCTTGTTTGCTTCCAGTATTTTCCGATGTTGAAGCAGAACTGCTTCCAGTCATAGCAAATAGCCTTTTCTGAGTCGGGTGAGAGGAACAGGTACATTAAATGATGTATTATTATTATTATCATCATTAGTAATAGTAGTAGTAGTAGTATTTAAATTTGTGTATGTCTTATGGATACATCCCATCATGATCTGTCCACTGGTATCAATGGGAAAAAGAAGAATGAGGCCATAGACGGGAAAGGAAATCCACACACAACTAAAAAACAACAGCATTATGTAGAATATGGCTCCTGTTTAGAACCATCCTCTCTTCAAAGATATCTCTTCTGTTAACTGGCAATGCAATTTTGAATTACTAGAACAGAGAGCGGCTTGCGAGAATTCATGGAGTTTATGCGTGAGATGTGGAGTCTGTGTGGTCGAGATGTGTTGAATGCCTTTGATCTCTCTCATTTTCCACTCGTTTGTGATGTGGGAGGTAAGTACCATAAATTATCACATGTCTTCCTATCCTGGCACTCCAAAATCATAAGGCTGCTGTTGTAGAACAGGAAACATCCCTCCATGACCCAAGCTCTGAACTATCAGATCCTCAGAACTTCAAAAGTGGCACATACCGAATGAAATGACTAGACAGCCACCTACCTGGTGTGAGATCTTAGAGATTCTTAGAGATTTGCAGATGAAGTTTTGGGGAAAGCTTTGATATACACAACATATTCATTTTATCCTTTGGTTCTCCCCTTAAGGATGTAGTGGTGCCCTCGCAAAGGAATATATTTCATTGTATCCAAATTCTACAGTGACCATTTTCGACCTACCTGAAGTAGTGGAAACAGGAAAGAAGCATTTTGTCTCCTCAGAGGAACACCGGATTACATTTCATGAAGGTAAAATGTTCTTTTATCCTACAAAGGTTCCATCATTCTTCCGCTAACAAACAAGACAGGCATGCACTAAGCAGGGATCGAGAATCAGTGAGCCTTCAGTTATGGTTGGACTACAACTCCCATCATTCCTGACCATGTGACTGGGGCTGATGGGAGTTGAAAATTATGAGAACAGGACTCTTATGTTAAGCTTTCCCTCTTTTCAGTAGAAGCACCAGAAGACAGAAGTGCACACCTTATAGCTACAAATTTGAGAAAGATAAAATGAAGTACTGTATACTTTCTGTAAGAATAATAATTATTTCACCGGATCTCTACTTGTTTTATTTCAGGTGATGCTTTTAAAGATCCAATTCCAGAAGCTGACCTGTATATTTTGGTTAGGATCCTACACTGCTTTAGTGAGGAGAAGTGTGTGCAGCTGCTAACCAGACTGCACAAAGCCTGCAAGCCTGGTAGGTGCATGGTGTCAAAGGTGTTTCCTGTTGGAATTAATTCTCATACGAATCTGCTTGGATTTCCCCAAGGCCCCTTCCCCTTATGTCCATATGCCACTCAGGCTCAGCTGCATTCCTTTATTTCTTGATCTTCTGATCCCAGGATACTTGGGCAAAGTAACATACTGCTTTTTAATATGTAATGGT
This sequence comes from Zootoca vivipara, assembly GCF_963506605.1. NCBI lineage: Eukaryota > Metazoa > Chordata > Lepidosauria > Squamata > Lacertidae > Zootoca > Zootoca vivipara. Next base: position 28,334,661 of record NC_083279.1, on the reverse strand, counting down.
GCGTCTTCCATGTCCTATTCTGAAACAGGTGGTGGAGTTCTAGTAGTGGAAATAGTTCTCAATGAAGACAGAACAGGGCCATTCGAAGCTCATATGTATGCTGTGGTCATGCTGCTTGTTACTCAAGGGAAAGAACGGACCCCGTCAGAGTACAATGCGCTTCTCAGTGCCGCCGGCTTCAAGGATATTCAGCAAAAGAAAGCAATCCTCTTTGATGCCATTTTAGGAAGAAAATAATGTTGACCAAAACATTCTATGAGTGCCGTGTGACTGAACGGATATATTTGAGCCTGATTCTTTGCAGCCATAACCAAGCATGCTTGCTACCCTGGATCTTAGCCAAAAGGCCAAGAAGCGATGGAACTGAACGTTTTTAACTGCTATACTGTACTTTGGCAAATCGTCGCTATGTGGAAATATTTCGCACCCTTTAGCATTACGGTTGGATTCTAAGAGAAACTAAGACAATAATAAAAATGGCTATATCTAAACCGCTGTTGTATTAGTAGTTGTCATATTTTTTATAGCAGTGTTTCTCCAGCTGTTTTTAAACTACAACTCCCATCATCCCCAGCTACCAGTGGACAGGGATGATGGGAATTGTAGTTCCAAAACAGCAAGTTGGGGAAACACTGATTTATAAGTTGGTTTCATAGAGAGATCTTGAAGCAGTTTCCTTCTTCTAGATGGAAGTTGGTTGGTTGGTTGGAGCTGATGGGAGTTGAAGTCCAGCAACATTAGGGAGGCCACAAATTCCCCATCCTTGTCTTAGAGTATTGGACCAGGGCCACAGGAAGCTCCCATGTGCAAAGTAGAGAAGGTGTGATTTAGTTGGTGATCATCATCCTTGTGGGCTCTGGCTAGACCAGGCATCCCCAAACTTCGGCCCTCCAGATGTTTTGGACTACAATCCCCATCATCCCTGACCACTGGTCCTGTTAGCTAGGGATCATGGGAGTTGTAGGCCAAAACATCTGGAGGGCCGCAGTTTGGGGATGCCTGGGCTAGACCATTCCTACAAGCTGTAGGTTCCATTGTGGCAGGAAGGACTGCATCCAAACTGGCCTTGACTCTCATGTTGCTTGCCAAATTCCTTTGCTTGCTTGATCCCAGTGGAGACTGAACCAGTACAGCAAATAAGGCACTGCTCTCCACTCAGACAGGCCCCTGCCCCTGCCTGCCTGCCTTCTTACTTACAGGAAGACCAGGGGATGGCAGTGGCTTTCCTGTTCCTCCTACTGGGTCTTAGTGTTTTCACCTCCAACAGGGAGGAAGATGGGGACAAAGCTGGAATGAGCTGGCTCTGGCTCCATTGATCATTGGCTCTGGGTCCACCTCCATTTGGCCTTCCTGCCTCGCACCCTACAAGTCTCAATGGGCACCAGCCACCTCTGCTGGATCCTTTGTCATAATGGAATATATTATAGACCTCAACCTTGTGACTGCCTTCACAATATCATTCAATCTGTGCATTTCATTTCTTCAATGAAAATAGGGATAATAATAATAATAATAATAATATTTCTACCCCGCCCATCTGACAGGTTGCCTCAGCCACATTCTGGGCAGCTTCCAACATGTCTAAAAACATCATTAAAATCATTTTTAAAAATCTGAAGAAGTGTGCATGCACACGAAAGCTCATACCAATGACAAACTTAGTTGGTCTCTTAGGTGCTACTGGAAGGAATTTTTTTATTTTTTTATTTTGTTTCGACTACATCAGCCCAACACGGCTACCTACCTGTAACTAGAATCATAAAACATAAAACATTAAAAAAACTTCCCTATACACGGCTGTCTTCAGATGTCTTCTAAAGGTTGTATAGTTACTTAACTCCTTGACTCGGGGGTCGCATAACTTGGGGCTGCCATACGTCCGGAATTTCCCAGACACAGCCGTGAAACAGCGCCTGAGTGGATATCACTTAAATTTCCATGTAGATTTCACTTAATTTCCTTAAAAGTAGCTTGACAACTTTGGGCAAAACTAAAAAAAAAAGCTTGGCAATTTTTGTGTCTGTACCCTCCTATGTTTCTCTGATGAAAATGGGGACATCCTAAGGAAAAGCAGGACATTCCAGGATCATATCAGAAACCAGGACGGCTTCTGTAAATCTGGGACTGTCTTTGGAAAACAGGGACACTTGGAGGGTCTGCGATAGTATTAATGACTCCGCTTCCAATGTGAAACACCAAAACCACTTAAGACACTCTCAGGACTCCGCTTAGGGGTAGCATGCATATGCCACACACAAAAATAAGCAAACAAGCCTACCTGTGATTGCTAGAGTCAACTGTGACAACATGTATTGTAAGAATAGTACGTTCATTATGGCGTGGAGGGATGAACCTGAAGATTACTTTGCTAGTTACGCAGATCAAGGATCATCCAATTAAAGCGAAAATTCTGTTTCAGTGAAGGGGGAAAAGTACCAGACTGGTAAAATATATGGTACATCACATCAAGATAGCTATGATGCTATGTGCAGGTAAAAAAAATAGCATTTTGTGGCTCTTGTATTTGAGAGGATGGCCAAAAATTGAATGTTTTTTGTCTGATTAAACATTCCTTGTGAACTCTAGGGAAGAAGGTCCCAATAAAATTGTTATCTTACCATACCTGTCAATGAAGGATTGGGTTGCCTTTTGGGGGATTCAAAAAAGAGGTGAATTTTTAGTTAAGAGTCAGTTATCTTATCACCATTGTACTCTTAGGACTGAAACAGTTGGAAAGGGGGGGATCTGTGTCTTTGCAACCCTTCTGGCACCAGAGAGTCTAGCTTGACTTTGCACAGGAGCCTCTCTTTAAAAGGTTCCAAGGCCAGATAGGAGATAAGGTGAGGCCAGAAGGAAATATTTACTTTTAAAACAACTTTATTGTTAGAACTCTAAGGGAAACTTCTGGAGTAATCAATAACTCTTTTAGAAATGCCTGAGTTGTGTGACTTTAGGACAAGTCCTGAAGTTACCAACTTCTGAATTGTAAAGGAAGATCCTAAATCATAAAGCCTGTCATTGCAGCCTCAATAACCCGATTACCAGTGGAACTGCAGAGAAACACCATACAGCAGGCCTCCCCAAACTGTGGCCCTCCAGATGTTTTGGCCTACAACTCCCATGATCCCTAGCTAGCAGGACCAATGGTCAGGAAGATGGGAAGTGTAGTCCAAAACATCTGGAGGGCCGAAGTTTGGGGATGCCTGCCATACAGTATTTTCTCTATAGGTCTTTTTCACCCTTCATGAAGGGAGCATTTAAATAATTGATTGGCACTCCCTAAAGTTCTGCACAAGAATATGCTATATCATTCATTGTAATTCTGTTCTGGGTGGCTTCCTGTTTGTTTGTTTGTTTGTTTTTTATTATTTTTATTAGAGATTTCTTAAGCAGCCTATACAAAAACAGTGTGATGTGTCTCTTTCTTCAAGTTACGATTTTACCATTCAGTTGCATTTGTTATGAGACATTAATGATGATTAATCACTACCCTACCTTGCAGGGTTGTTGTTAGGGAGAAATGGGGGAAACCTCCGCCCTCCGCAGTGTGGTACAAGGTGGGATACATCAAAAATAAATTTCAAGCTGAATGCTATGTTTTACGTACTTCCCCCTACGGCTGGCAGCACCAGAACAGGGATTGCTCCTTCTGCAATGGAGAAAACTTTTGCCCTCCAGATGTTGCCGAACTACAACTCCCATCAGCCCCGGCATGCATGAACAACGGCCGGGAACGGCGAGAGTTGTAGTTCAGCGCTCCTTTCCGCGCATTCCCCGCACGCTGAAACGCGCTGCTGTGAAAACAGGGTGCTAATATCGCGCGAGTGTGCCTCGTCCGCTCCACTGGGTGGCACGGATGAGCCGCGATGAGATCCTCCTGCGCTGATTCGAGCTGCCACTAGGGGGCGCTGCGGAAGCGGCGCGAATGGGAACCGGGACCGCGCCGCGCGTCAAACCTCTTCTAACTGGAGAGGTGGCTTGGGAGCCGCCGGGCGCGCGTCACGAAGGGCGTGGCTTTAAAAGAGCGATGATAAAAAGATCAGAACGTTCAGCGAGCCGAACAGCCCCAATAAACAGATCACGTGTTAATCTTTTACCACCATCCCAGTCCTCCCATTAGAAGAGGTGCCAGGAGCCATGTATTTTGTGCCTTGCTCTGGCGCCGACTCTTGTCTCCTTGTTCTGTTCCAAAACTGCATTCAAAGAATAATAGTCTCACGTTTAACAATGACTTGTGCTCTGAAGACGCCCCCCCCCCATTTCAGCACACCGTGTGATCTCCTCCTGCCTGGGTTTTAAGACCCGAGAGTCGCGGCGGTGGCTGTTAGTATCCGAAACACAGCGACATGTGTTGCGTATATTCCTGCCCTTTTAACGTCGTTATTTCTTTGCATGGCAAAAAAAAACAAAAAAAACGACCTGGTCTAATTTTTTTGCCTGTTGGAACACATTTAATCGCAGCACTTTGTCCAAGCAAACTTACGTCAGCCATCCATAACTCCCGGTTTGGATGAATAGAGCTTTTTGTAGGAAGCAACCTAAACGGTAGGCTCGGTGCTCTTTAAAGAGACAGAAAATGTTATAATTAGTTTGAATTGCTACAGTCCCTTCAGTGATGACTAAACACACTTCATAAAGAAAGCAACTAATTACAGAGATTTCGCTGTAGATGTTGAATGCATCAAAGGCCAGCCTTCTTAAATCACAGGCGGGTGAAACAATGTTCAAATGTGTAAAACTCTCGCCACCTAGTCTAAAATGTAAAGTGCTTTCTCCTTTGTGACTTGTCTGTCTTTTTCAGTTGAGGGTGCAAATGCAAAAATGTTTTTGCTAAACATAATGCAGGGATAGAGGAAACCTATGGACTCCCAGATGTTGTTGAACTTCCAATTTCCAACATTTCCAGTCAACTTAGCAGTGGTTGAAGATTATCTCTCTGTAATAAAAACACATAACAACAACAAGGGAGGAAACAAGTGGGATGGGTCATGAAATTGTACATCATGTTGTTGTAAGTATGGCCATCTCATTTGTTTTTCAATAATTTCTGAGCGTCCCAGTATGTTCGTCCACAATTTCCCATCATTGAAGGAGGACTATGTAAAATTTTTTACACTGACATCTATTCAAAGGTTTATAGAATAAGTATTCCATAAGCATAATCTGCCAGATTTATTGGTCCCAGAAATCAAATCAATTATAATGAGGGGTCTTCAAGTGTCTTGATATTATCATTCTAAAACCTCTCCTCCTCCTCCTTTAAAATAACCTCTGCAAACCTTGGGGTTTCCACAAGCTTACTAGTACTTTCCACCACAAGGGTGGTGGTATTTTGGTTACATGGAAATCCATGTATTAGTTCATTATTAGTACAGTACTGTATTTACTCAAATGTAATGTGCACCTTTTTTTGGCCAAATTCCATCGTGAAAATTAGATTTGGTGGCGCATTTACATTCGCCAGCAAATACTTTTTTGGTTTCAAGATTTTGAAAACTGAGGTGCACGTGAGAGTCAATGGCACATTAGATTTTCGTAAATACGGTATTTAGGATAGATCTATTTTAGTTCTCAGTGGTCACCCAGCATCCTACAAAAGTTTCTGATCTATAAACAGATATCCCCCCCCCAATTCTTTTAAACATGGGGTCTCTGTTTGGTGCTGCTCTCCAGTCACTCTCTGTCATGGCCTATATTGTGAATTTTTGGTATATGGTAGCACATTTTTCTGATTTGCCTGCTCCCTCCTTCAGAGTGCTAAGGGATTTTTGCATAGGCAAAGCCAGTCTCCTGCTGAGCTAGGTGATTTTCAGCTAAGTGACTTAACAAGTTAAGAATTCATTTTTGACTAATGGGCTACTGAAAGCCAGAGACTCCAGTCCATTCTCTATGTAGGTAGGGGTGGGGAACCTGCACTGCCCTCCTGCCCATGTTGTTGGACTACAACTCCCATCATCCCTGTCTATTGGCCATGCTTCCTGGGGCTGATAGGAGTTCAGCAGTGTCTGAAGGAAACACAGGTTCCTCACCCCAATGTAGGGGAACGGTGATCGATGCAGCAACTTCTCTTCGCCAGCTCATGGAATCTGCATGAGCTTCAGGCCTTCGATTTAGCTAAATGGGTGGTAAAAATGAATCCTCAGCTATACACAAATACTATTTATATATTGTCTTGTTGAAATTTTAAGCGAGACTTTATGAATATGTGCCGTACTCCTAGAATTGCTCTCTGGTGTCGGTGTCAGAAGGCCTTCTGCCAGGCTGAAGCACTTTCCGTACTTTCCTGCTGCAAGTGTGCATTAAGTAAGATGAGCTTTGCTAGCATGTGATAGGGAAACCAAAAACAGAAAAAGACAAATAGATGAAGCATCTAAAAGCTTCGTAGTGGCCAGAACTGCATTATATCAGGGTGGTTTCTCAGAAGCTCCCATGCCTTAATTTTAATTACTCACTGAGATGGCACAGCATTTCGGCCAAGGTAAGTCACAGCTCTGGTGTCAGTGGTGTCTCAAAACCCTTCATTGCTTCAAGAGGCCCTCCCCACCAATTTCCACTTACTGCAACAGTGGCAGCAACTGAACAATGTCCTCCCGAGGCCAGCAGGCTAGCCTAGAGCAGGCACCCCCAAACTGCGGCCCTCCAGATGTTTTGGCCTACAACTCCCATGATCCCTAGCTAACAGGACCAGTGGTCAGGGATGATGGGAATTGTAGTCCAAAACATCTGGAGGGCCCAAGTTTGGGGATGCCTGGCCTAGAGGGAGCAGGCTAGGCCAGGCACGGAGCTTCATCCTCCAAACAACTCATTGCCGCCATTTCCATCCACACTGTATACTTAAATTACATGGCTTCCCTCCAAAGAATCCTAGGAAAAATAGTCCCCTCCCCCCTCCACAGAGAGCTACAATTCCCAGCACCTTTAACACGTCATAGATTTATTGGGAAAAGCTGTGTGCATTAATGTACGGTTTGGCCAGCATCGTAGTGATGGCTGCCGGTGTCCAGGGTGGGGGGGTGCATGCACACCAGGCCTGGAGGGAGGGGCACCGACAGAAAAGGACAGAGGAATGTGATCCTGGCAGCCATTTTGGATGGGCAGTTCAGCTACCTTTGTTTCTCCTTTCCCTCCCACTTTAGGATTGCAACCTAAAACTCATTTGTGCAAATTTGCATGCGAATAAAAATATTTATTTTTTAAAGGAAAAGGGCATACTATGTTTCTTTTAAATGGTGCGTGTATTTCATAGAATCATAGAGTTGGAAGGGATCCTGAGGATCATCTAGTCCAACCCCCTGCAACACAGGAATATGCAGCTGTACGATACAGGGATCAAACCTGCAACCTTGGCATTATCAGCACCACACTCTGACCAACTGAGCTATCCAGGATGTTGCAGCAGGAACGCACTGTGTGGATTCCTCAGAGATGGTGTCTGCCACTAGCTGCTGATACATCAAATGCCTATGCTAAATTTAAGTACCTTATAAAAATGTGTTCCCCAACTAATTGAGTTGCCTTTTGCTCAGTCACAAGCTTATACAATCTTTGAATTGGTTAACAGTGCAATCCTATGCCTGTCGCCTCAGAAACAAACCTTCCTGAGTTCAATGGTACTTACTTCCAAGTAGATAAAGGATTGTAGCCTAAAAATAGCAAATCTAATATTAAGACGTGTAAATATACGGAGCCTGAATAATGTTCCTTGCTACATTATTGAATCTGAATTAAAATTGGGGGGGGGGGAGCTGATTGTATGTCAAATCGCCCTGCTGAAAAAAACCATTTTAAAACCAAGCACCAGCTAAGGGTTTCCTCATTCCAAAAACACCCTGCCTGTGTTTTGCAAGCTGTGTTCCAAAGGAACCGAGGGGTTCCTCAATTAAAAGATCAATAATGGCAGACAAGCCATTAATAATGCAGGAAATTGATTTATTAGTGTCTTTCTTTTTAGCTGGAATAATTCTCCAGGCCTGCAATGCATGTGACCAGCAAGCCAAACACAAGCCCTTATTTTGGAATTACTCACACAAAGGCGACTCACATGTTGCAGCAGGAGTGGGGCTGCTGTGCTGGCCCTCCATCCCCAGGCTGGCTGTGCCCCAAATGTCTATGCATTGAGTGCGAGGTACCCAGTTGTGGGGGCATCCCAACTGTGTGGATCCCCTCTGTATGCACAGCTGCTCATGCCTAGGGGTTCCTTTACAGGCATGCCCTCTCAAAGGATGGTCACTTGTGGGTATAGCTTCTTCAACAGTGTGTGCTCTGCACAGGAGCATTGTGTGACCAGGCTTGGTATCAACCAGCAGTGCAATGTAGCCTGCCGAGTTCTGGGGAAAACTCTGTTTATGAAAACCCAGGTAGGTGTCAAAATTGGAAGCTTCTTGAGGCAGCATAAGTGGTTGGTAGAGTGCATTTAGCTCACAAGCTGTACGTTCCTGTTGCGACTCCTAACAAAATGTGAAAGTTACCGGTACATAGGCTGTGTGCTGATGATTGGAGCTGGTAGGTCTTGGAGTCCAAATTCCCTAGAGGGTACCAGGTTGGTAGGCTGGCCTAGGAGACGGATGTGGTCTGTTCCAAGGTTGATATGAAGTTGATTATAGGTCAGAAAGGCTCATAATTTACATGGATCACATTTACAGGCCCAGATTCAACCTTCTCTGACCACCAGCACAAGGGGCGCAAGAACAATGTTGTGCCAGCAGAAGCTTGTTGTGCAGCCGGTTGTGCAACAGGAAGAGCAGGGGCTACAGCAATCTGTTGCACAACCAGCCATGTGACTGGCTTCCTGCCCTTGGTTTGTGCAAGCCATTCCACTCGTGCAACTATGGCACTGCTAAGGGACTTTAACTTGGCGCGACGTTAAATTCCTCCCACGGTTTCTTTCCTCCATGTACTATGAATTTTCATTTCATTCTCTCCTTGGTTGTGTGCATTTGGGTGACTAGCTACTTTTAAAATTGTTATTCTTAGGTATATGTGTACGCGCGCGCACACACACACACACACACACAGAGTGAAATGAGCAGTTGATCCTTTATTGGCTGTGCTGCAAAAATAAGTATCAGAGCAGTGTATTTCTGACTTTAAGTCAAATTAGAAAACAGCAACACAAAAAACATTATTTGGGGAGTGGGAACAGAAAACAGTGAGTCAGTTTGAATTGTAGGATGTTGGGTAAAGGTGTCCCCTTGGCCTCTCCCCACCTCCTTCCTGTGTCTGATCAGATCGTCTGCAAACAATCTTTGGATGAAATGTTTGTGCAATGAGGCCATCAGTTTGACTCATCACTGGGTCAAGGACTGCTAAGCCTAAGAACATAGGAAAAGTCTACCTAGAATAATATTTAGAGAAAGAAACAAGCCCGCCAACAGCTATACAGCTTTGTCAACAGATGCTGACCCTTCTACAAATCCTTTATTGAAATAAATCAATACACAATGCTTTGTGATCTATCCCACCTGCGCATAACACAGCAGGTATCTCATTCAACTCCAAATCTGGCAGTAGAAAATGGTTACTTTAAAGTAATAGTATATGTTTGTAATGCAAAGGCGTCAACAAGCGAGGGACTAGGGAAATAAATTGACTCATTTCCATGAGATTTGGTAAAAATTCTTGTATACACTTCGAAGTTAATATAATTTTGAGGTATTGCCCACCCCAAATACATGATCACATTTAAAAGACAAAGGGTACTGAATCCAGTTAAGACATAATCAGAGTAGATCTATTCAAATCAATGGCTTAACTGGATACAACCACATTTTATAGTTTGGGGCATCCAACAACATATTAGCTTTATTTTTATCCCCCCCTTCCTTTCTAATATATCTGTGAATATGTAAGAGAGAACCAACCAGCCAAGTACTTACTGCTTTACAGTAAGCAAACAATAGACGTCCATGTACAGGCAAAAAATACAGGTTTTCATAAGCAGGGGGGAAAGTCGCTGCCACAAATGAGCTTTACAGTTTTAATTGCTCTTTTATGGAAATCATTGAGTTCCTCCTCTCCACTGCTATAGGCCACACACTTCTTCAGAATATAAAGGTAGAGAGTGTTGTGCCAATTTCATCGCTTGGTGAAATCTCCAGTTCTTTCCCCTTGCTACCTTACCCAATAGGGAAAGTATAATTGCCACATTATGGTGGCTGGGAAGGGACAGAAAATGCGACAAAGGACAAAGGTGTACTTCGGATCCCCACCCCACCTCCAAGAGTGGCTGGAAGGGAAACAAGATTGCAATCCTAAACAAATGAAGTCCCATTTGGGTGTATAGCTGGACTAAGGTTGTTCTTCTTCTTCCCCAATTCAATGTGAGAAAACCCAGACACCATGACCTATGCAATGCTGAGTGATGCGTCGCATTAGTCAAGCTGGACTTACCATGCTCATTGTGGCAATGCGTCATAATGAATAAACCTGCTACTACATCATATTTTTTGACTTGCCATGTTTTGTCAACAGTACCCAGAAACTGAAGAAGCAGGAATCTGCAGTACCAGCAGCCAAATTGTTTCACTGATGTACTCAGATCCGTTGGCGCAGGATAAATCAATTTGTTTTCATGTCATGATAAGCCACATTTTGTCTTAAACCATTGTTTGAGAGCTTGCTGCACAGCTTATTTCCCTCCCTCCTGGCATGGGGTCCATGTGGCTCAGACTATGGCTTGTCATGTTGTCTGAACCAAGACTCTGACTGGTTTGTTTCAAAAAGGTTTATTTTTGGCTTTACTGCTCATGGTTTGTAATGACAAAGCAAGCCATAGTATGTTTGTCTGAGGCATACTTTCAAGATAAACCATGGTTTAAGACAAGCTATGGTTTATGGTGACATGCAAATGGGGCCTCTGATAGCTATGTAAAAAACAAAATAGAAGTTAGTTTTAAAATCTTCTTACCATTTATACGTGAAGCTACGAACATGAGTTTGACCAAACTGCGGGAGGCAGTGCAAGACAGGAGTGCCTGGTGTGCTATGGTCCATGGAGTCACGAAGAGTCGGACACGACTAAACGACTAAACAACAACAACCATTTATACATTTTTGAATGGAATTATTAAAGCCTATGATATACAATGGATAAAGGTAAAGGGACCCCTGACCGTTAGGTCCAGTCGCGACCGACTCTGAGGTTGCGGCGCTCATCTCGCGTTATTGGCCGAGGGAGCTGGCGTACAGCTTCCAGGTCATGTGGCCAGCATGAGAAAGCCGCTTCTGGCGAACCAGAGCAGCACACAGAAACGCCGTTTACCTTCCCGCTGTAGCGGTACCTATTTATCTACTTTCACTTTGAGGTGCTTTCGAACTGCTAGGTTGGCAGGAGCTGGGACCGAGCAACGGGAGCTCACCCCGTCGCAGGGATTCGAAGCACCGACCTTCTGGTCGGCAACCCCTAGGCTCAGTGGTTTAACCCACAGCGCCACCCACGTCCCTACATGTTACATGTTACATGATACATGTTACAATTGTATGACTGCAATAGTATCTCTGGAAGCAAGCCTTTAAGCATCCTGGGGCTGAAGGAACTCTACCCTGAGGTACTTTAGCCATCTGTGCAGGATCTAGGATCTAGGCTTCCCCTAAAAGGCTGGTGTCAAAACAGTGGTGCCCACCTAATGGAGCATTGCTCCAGTCTTTTCCCCTAGAAATGACACTAGTATAAGGTACTCAGGATTAATTTATCTATTTGTGTGGAACAGTAGTAAAGGAACTTGACTGTAATGGCCAGGTCACCTGATCAGCCCTTCAGGGGCTCCCTCAGAAAGGACTTCCATAAATATGGCCACACTGCTTTGCCAACAATGGTTTAATTGTAGAATTCAGTTCGTATACATGGTGTTCCACCGTAATTAAATATACATGGCTCCTTATTCTCTGTAGAGCTAGTGATCTCTTTTAATTGCCTTTGCTAGCTTAAATAAAATAAATATTCAGTTCCCCACCCCCACAACTGGGATTTCCAAAGCTTCCAAGGGCACCATTGACAATGAAGTATATTGACATTTAAATGGATGCCTGCTTCTGTGTGCTTCTGAAAGCTCCATCCTCATTATTATCATCATCACTATTTTATTACAGTGGCATCTGTAATAAGCCAGGCCCTCATTACAAGAAGTGTTGTAATAGTATCATAAGAAATTGTTCATAAGACAGGTCTTCATCTTGAGAAGCTTACAGTCTAAAGCAAGAATGAAGAAACGGTGGTCCTTCAGATGCAAACCCTCCATTTGTCCCTATTTTCCAGGCACCGTCCCAGATTTGCAGAAGCCGTCCCATTTTCTGATTTGACCCCGGGATGTCCTGCTTTTCCTTAGGATGTCCCTGTTTACATTGGAGAAATGTTGGAGGGTATGGAGATATGCGACCGCTGAGCCAAGGAGACAAGTAACTATGCAACCCTTAGAACAGTGTTTCTCAACCAGTGTGCCTCCAGATGTTTTGGGACTACAACTCCCATCATTCCTGACCACTGGTCTTGCTAGCTAGGGATGATGGGAGTTGTAGTCCCAAAACATCTGGAGGCACACTGGTTGAGAAACACTGCCTTAGAAGATGTCTGAAGGCAGGGATGTTGATGGAATGGGACATCCCTATTTTCATTGGAGAAATGTTGAAGGGTGTGCAGAGTTGTGGGACTTCAGCTCACATCAGCCCCAGTTAGCATGGCCCGAGTACTATTGGGTACTATTGGGACGCAGGTGGTGCTGTGGGTCAAACCACTGAGCCTAGGGCTTGCCTATCAGAAGGTTGGCAGTTCGAATCCCTGCGACGGGGTGAGCTCCTGTTGCTCGGTCCCAGCTCCTGCCAACCTAGCAGTTCAAAAGCACATCAAAGTGCAAGTAGAAAAATAGGCACCGCTACAGCGGGAAGGTAAACAGCATTTCCGTGTGCTGCTCTGGTTCGCCAGAAGTGGCTTAGTCATGCTGGCCACGTGACCCGGAAGCTGTACGCCGGCTCCCTCGGCCAATAATGTTAGATGAGCACCGCAACCCCAGAGTCGGTCACGACTGGACCTAATGGTCAGGGGTCCCTTTACTTTACTTACTATTGTAGTGTCCCATTTTGCACAATGGTTTATGTGATACACGTAAATCTATCTGTCCCTTCTTCACACCTCTACCCATCCCCTTCAAAAAGCAAAGCATGCAGAAGGCAATTTAGTACAAGTGAAGAAAGCTTCAGTAGACATGATTTAACTCTTTCACTGAGGTCAGTGGGCCTCAGAGACACTTAATGTTGGCTCAACCATGCCCATGCTGATCACCAATAATTGTGAATGGAAATAGTGTTAATTGTCATAGCTGCAACCTCAGTAAATTGAACATTGATTAAGTGACATCGTGCTGTTGAACATCATTTCCCTACCTAGGTTTTTGACATTACCAGACAGAAAGCTGGGAAACAATGGTAACAGGAAGTTGACAACAACTCACTGAGTGATAGAACACTGGGCATAATGTACATAGGTCGAAGAGTTTTTACGGTAATATAATGTAATAATGGTAACAAAATTAAACATTTAATAAAATTTAAAAAAGAAATGTCACATGACCACCAAGGCAGATCATATTTTCTTCTGACGGAGCAAATAGGTAGAGGATTGCTTTCATGTCTTTCCTTGTATGACGACACACAAATGAAATCCAAAATTAAATTATAGGAAAGGCCCTGGGATGCCCTTGAGTGTTTCCAACCCCTGAAGACCCTGCCAAGGCTATGCCCCCCAAGGAAGTTAATAAAATTTGTTATCAGAAAAGATGCAGAAGGTCACATTTTCATTCTGTGAATAAGACATTTTCAGACTTCTCATTTGTACGGTTGACTGACACTGCAGTCATAAACATATTAGTCACGAGCCTGATGAGTATGCAGAGAAAGCCATGCGCAGAGCAGCACTTTGGTTATTTCTTCTGAACAGCAGCTTTCTGGCCTGACCACGATGCATTGCCCAAATATTGAGATGCCGCCCAAAGGGTCTTGCAATGCAGCATGGGAAGGCTTGCTGTTCAGAGGCAGGCAGGAAGAGGTCCGCCTTGTGGAAAGGGCTCATTGCTCTAGCTCAGGCATCCCCAAACTTCGGCCCTCCAGATGTTTTGGACTACAATTCCCATCATCCCTGACCACTGGTCCTCTTAGCTAGGGATCATGGGAGTTGTAGGCCAAAACATCTGGAGGGCTGCAGTTTGGGGATGCCTGCTCTAGCTCATGAACATTCTGCATTGGTCAAACCACTCCAGGAATAATGGGTGCCACAATTTAAGAAGGATAGTGACAAGTTGGAAAGTATGCAGAGGAGGGCAACCAAGATGATCAAGAGTCAGGAAAAGAAGTCTAGGAGATTTATGAATTATGTGATTGCAGGCTTGAGATGATAGTTGAGTAATGCACCATTACAGTGGAACCTCGGTTTATGAACACCTCGGTTTACGAATTTTCAGTTTACGAATGCCACGGACCCATCTGGAACGGATTAATTCACTTTCCATTACTTTCAGTGGGAAAGTTCGCTTCAGTTTATGAACAGACTTCCGGAACCAATTACACCCATGTTTCGGGTTAAGTACGCTTCAGGTTGAGTACTCCACGGACCGTCTGGAACAGATTAATCCACTTTCCATTACTTTCAATGGGAAAGTTCGCTTCAGTTTATGAACGCTTCAGTTTATGAACAGACTTCCGGAACCAATTGTGTTCATAAACTGAGGTACCACTGTATTTAAAATGTTGGTGATTGTTTAATCAGATGTGGTCTGAGGCTGCGGCAAAACCATTTTTCGACCACTTTGTTGTGGGCAAAATGGAGGCAAAAATACACCACAAGCATAATATATTAAGAAGATAACATATGAGCAAACCCCACATTGTGTCCCAAGAAGGAATTCTCTGACCCCAAAACATATAGGCTAAGGAAGAAGATTATGAACTTGTGGGCAGGGCCTGCTGGCTTTTATTCCTATTCGTATACTATACCGTAGACAAATGCAGGTGGCGCTGTGGTCTAAAACACCACAGTTTTGGGCTTGCGAAGGTCGGCGGTTCAAATCTGCTTGACGATGGTGAGCTCCTGTTGCTTTGTCTTGGCTTTTGCCAACCTAGCAGTCCGAAAGCATACCAGTGTGAGTAGATAAATAGGTACCGCTGCAGCGGAAAGATAAACAGCATTTCTGTACGCTCTGGTTTCCCTCACGGTGTCCTGTTGCGCCAGAAGCGTTTTAGTCATGCTGACTACATGACCTGGAAAGCTGTCTATGGACAAACACCAGCTCCCTCGGCCTGAAGCAAGTTGAGCTCCCAAACCCATAGATGCCTTTGTCTGGACTTAACCATAGATATTCAGCCAGAGTCTTTTCCCTTTCCCTATATACTGTTGGTGCTTTATTTTTTTAATAACAGAAATCTACAAATGGCACAGAATTAATTATGTTATTTACAACTCATGTAACATTTATTATTGACTTATTAAATACAACAGTATATAATAAATGTTTCAAAATGCCACAGAGAAAATTTACTTTTTCGTAAATCCACTAGTTTGCCTCCTCTTGATTCCTCGAGAAATAACATTGTTTGAATGCTTTGTATTTTCAAATACGTACCAATGTGAGTTTGCAGAAACATCTTGTGTTTTCTATTAGCTTGCGGTGCTGATCAGTCAACAAGCTAACTACTAGTTCTGAATCAGTCTCTAGCACTGTAGGTAGGAATAGAAGACTCTTTTGCTCTGCTGCGTAGAAGAATAAATGATTTATTCAGTTACTTCAATAGCATTCTGCAAAACTGATGAATAACAGGACGAAATATATGCAGGAAGTTGGCAGGTGAAGTTGGCAGCACACAATGTTCAGTTTTATAAATTTGGTGGATCCTGCCCTCCCCCCACACTTTACTTCTGCTTAGATTAGTCTAGGTGGGATCCATTAAAATAAAGAAGAATGAATGAATGAATGAATGAAATGAGCCATTAAGAGCCTAAAAAAAAGAAGAATGTTGGGAACTCAGTTATATCCCTTGAAAAATTCAAAACATTAAATGAGACGGGAACCTAGTATCTGACCTTACAATTATTTCTGACTAGCTTTCATCATGAAACTTGACTCTTGTTGCAAACGCTCCCTTTCTCTGGCCCAGAGCTACTCTCACCTTCCTTGTTTTTTGGGTGGGGTCTACTTAGTCACTCTTAGCCCAGAGAGTAATTATCCTGGAGCTCCCTGCAGGGCTCTATCGCCATTTAGCAAGGCGCGGTGGCACAATTGAAACCTGCCAACTTAATGCAACTTGCTTTTCATTGGCCGAACCACAAATACTCACACAAATAAATACCCAACAACCTCTCTCTCTCTCTCTCTCTCTCTCTCTCTCTCTCTCTCTCTCTCTCTCTCTCTCTCTCTCTCTCTCTCTCTCTCTAATATTCTTCTGTCACTGAGCTCTCTCCCTCCCCCCCACTGCTTTCTTTTTCTGAAAGGGCAGGGCTCTCCCCCCCCCCCATGAACAAAACCTACTATCTTTAGTACGAACTACAGAGGTAACAAATGGGAATTAACATATGTTTAATTTCCCCACGCATGGATTACGGTTGCTGGTTTGTTTTGCTTCTGGGGTTCAAATGATGGAAACATGTTAGTTTGAAATGAAGGGTGAGTTCATTCTGTAAGTGCACCTCTGTGTTCATTCAGAAAAAGCAAGCATGCAGAAAGTAAAGAGTGAATCCAGAATTAGTCATACGCAGAGGACACAGAGTGAACTTAATGGACCCAAGTTAGTCATAGCCATTAATTCAAATGGGTCTACTCTGAGTATGACTACTTTTGGCTGCAACCCCGAGTGATAATAAACACAACACGTTGTGCACAGTGGTGGTTGGTGTGGCAGGGCGGGGCTGTGGCCCTCACCCGACCTTCCTCTGGCTGAATCTCTGTTGCGTACTGGAGCAGAAAGGGGGAAGAACAAGGTGGTGGGAGGTCGCTGCGGTGCAAACACACAGGCAAGAACACCAGATTGGCTCCTTTGCACTGCACTAAACTTCCCACTGCCTTGCCCCTCTCCCTTTCAGTCCCAGCATGCAACAGCAGCTGGAGGGAGGTCAGGTGACTCTCCCCCCCCACTGTCTGCCACTGGTTGTGCATATACTCTAATTAAACTAGATGCCAGTTTATACTGAATAAAAAACCCGAATTTCCTCTCTTACGCTTCATGGATCGTTTGATTCAATTTATTACTTTTACATCATTTTTCTGTCCATGGAAACCAGGAAAAACTTTCTGATGGCAAGAGCTGTTCAACCGTGGAACGGACTCCCTCGGGGCTCTCCTTGTGGACTCTCCTTCCTTGGAGGTTTTTCAGCAGAGTTTGGGTGGCCATCTGCCATGGATGCTTTAGCTGAGATTCCTGCATTGCAGGGGGTTGGAGTAGAACAGGCATCCCCAAACTGCGGCCCTCCAGATGTTTTGGCCTACAACTCCCATGATCCCTAGCTAACAGGACCAGTGGTCAGGGAAGATGGGAATTGTAGTCCAAAACATCTGGAGGGCCGAAGTTTGGGGGTGCCTGGACTAGAAGAACCTTGGAGTCCCTCCCAACTCTACGATTCTATGACAGCTTGCAAGACAGACATCAGTACCTGTGAAAAAGCCCCATTTAACTCAATGTTTCCCACACAAAGGCAAAGGTACTAGGGAACATACTGGCAATAATGATAAGGGGTAGGAGGTGGGGTCCACTATAGCAGTTAGCAAATACTGTGTCAGGAATGAGCCAGCTCCAAGAGACGTTTTCCAGCCAACTGCAGAAAGCAGCCAGGATCAGAGAGGCTGCTTTGATGTTAGTCAGACAGGGGAGAGCTGACAGCTGCATACTCCGCTTCCTCCTAACCTTTACGTGCAAGCTGATAAGACAGTAGTGGAGAGCAGGTTAGAATGCAGTCAAAGCTCTCCGGAAGCACAAACAGGTGGGAAAGAGTTAAGAGACAGCCTCTCAGAGGATGGGGAAGAGGTGGGAGCTGACCCCTTAAGTCCGAGGACTCAGTGAATGGGAGGGCTGCAAGATAGGCAGCAAAAAAAAAAAAAGAAGAAGACGTAAGGAAGCGAAAGTTCAATATCTTCTGTAGATACCAGAAGGAGCCTTCAGAAGGGTTATCTTGAGTATTGGTGCCGGAGGCTTTGTTAGAGCCATCTGGAGCTATCTGTTTGCTTTTGCAATAAATCCACCTTTTTAATTAGCTACGCTTACTGTGTTATCAACCTGGGAACCTGGACTCCTGACCATAGCTGCCAAGTTATCCCTTTTTTACAGGGATTTTCCCTTATGCTGAATAGGCTTCCTCGCGAGAAAAGGGAAAACTTGGCAGCTATGCTCCTGACATACGGTGGCTGTCTTTTTCATGATCGTCTCTGGGATCAGAGATTCCCGTTTCTATTTATTTATTTATTTATTTAAAAATATTTATTCGCTGCTAATTCGTTTTTTTAAAAAAACAACAACAGAGCAGTCTATAATAATTGTAATTTTTTCAAAAACCTGCGGTATACTGTAATCAAAAAGCTAAAATCAGAAATCAGGTAGCTGTTGTGGAAAGGCGTATTCTTGATGGCTGGCATAAACCTGCTGAAATGGAAAACAGAAGGCGCCTCTGCTGAATCACTATTGGCAGAGTACTGCACAACAATCGACCAATGAAACTAAAGCTGGGTTTCTTGTTGCCAAATGAGTCTTGCCAATTCAAGGCAGGAGCGCAACACCTGAACACCGCCCCCCCCAGGCTTAGGGGTGCCACCTGTTTCTCTGTTCTTTTAACAGCAGTCTGACCATCGGAAATTAAGCAGGTGAATGTTTCCTTATCAATTTGTCTCCATGATTGGATATTTTGGCTTGCTATTAGAACCTGTCCAAAAAAAAAAACCAAGCTGACACCTCAGGTCTGGTGTTCTTGAAATTCAGTTTTGTTTATTTATTTTTAAAGTGTAAGTCTCTGACTTTCAAACACTTACTCAAAGCAGGTCATGGCTAAACCGAAACAAACGAAAGATCACAAACGGAAAAAAGAGTGCAACACCGCCAAAATCCCATGCGTTTTTACTTGGAAGCCAGCCCCATTATCTTCAGTGGGGCTTACTTCCTTGTAAATGTGTCTAGTCTGATTCCAACATGTTATTCATCGACTTAAATAATTTCCACTGGATTCAATGAGATGTTGTGGGTTGTACCCATAGTGAACAGGAAACCACAACACTGTAGATCAGGCATCCCCAAACTGCGGCCCTCCAGATGTTTTGGCCTACAACTCCCATGATCCCTAGCTAAGACGACAAGTGGTCAGGGATGGTGGGAATTGTAGCCCAAAACATCTGGAGGGCCAAAGTTTGGGGATGCCTGATGTAGATTAAGAAGTTGTGCTGTTATTTTCATTTATATCTCACCTTTTTCTGCAAGGAGCTCAGGGTGGTGTATATGGGTCTTCCTCTCCTCAATGCCCACAAGAACCCTGTGAGAGATAGGTCAGGTTGAGAGGCAGTGACTGGCCCAAGGTCACCCTGTGTGCCTCATGACCAAGTGGGGATTCGAACCCCGGTCTCTCAGGTCCGGCTCCAACATCCTTCCCATAGCACAATGTGTAATGAATTAGGATTGGATTAGGAAAACTAGCACAATGTTTCAATTTGCAGCACTGAAATGTGCTGTTCACTATGAACACAATTCAGCCCAAAATATTTTGTTTAAAATTCTCATTGATTTCAGTGGGGGGGGGAATTAAGCAGGTGTTTCACTCATTGAAATCAGTGGGATTCAGAATGTGCATGTTCGCTCACAAATCTAGATCGCCTTCCTGTTTTGGCTCTTGGGAGGGGGGGCAGCGGGGAGAGACCATTGATGTCAAGCTTCCTATAGAAGCACTCTTTGTGGTAATTGCATCACATTCTTATCTGATGCAATAGTTCTCTTGGGACTGGATTAGGACCAGTATAGTAACCACAGTTAAAACTAATTGGATTTTAAAAGCAAAACAAAGCCCAAAATCCCAGATACGACATTGTGGCAATAAAAGCCTAATTTCATAAATGTCACATGTGTTGCTTTCTCTCACACACCCACCCACCCCAGTTCTACAATTTTATTTTATTTTAGGTTATTAGATTAAAAAAGGAGAAAATACGCCTGGTTCGGACCAATCCAAACTGCACAACTGACTGGGGGGGGGGAATCAAAAAGAAGGAAGAAGAGAAGCTGAGAATGTAGTCATGTGATGTCAATAGTGCAACACAAATAGAGGCAGTACCCTTGGGAACTTCTTTCTGCTTCTAATAATGCCAATAACGAATTCATATTGGGGGATTACAAAGGCAGCAAGGAAATGTTTGCCAGGGAAGGAAACAGAAATAAAAAGGCAGGCCCTCCAGAAGTTGCTGAATTAACTCCCATCAGCCCCAGCAAGCATGGCCAACGGTCAGAAATGGTGGCAACTGCAGTATCTGGAGGGTCACAGGTCCCCCATGCCTGGCATAGGGGGAAGATAAACTAGGGCTGCGTTTTCTCAGACGCATCTGGGGAATTGGGCTGCCCCCCAAAATGCCATCCATCCAGGTATGGTTTTTTTGCTGAATCCCCAAAAAACCCCAAAACTTAATTTTGGGGTGGAGATTGGGGATGTTCCCAAAAGAAGCACAACCACTCCACCCCACACCAAAAAAGCTGAACACCTTTGGCAAACAAGCAAACAAACACTCAACAACTTTGTCCGGATTTTCACTTTTGGGAATATGGCAACCCTAGATAAATGCAAGAGGGGAATCAGCCATTTTCTCCATGCTCTCCTACATAGGTCTAAGTCAGCCTTTCCCAGCGTGGTTCCCTCAGTGTGGATCGCAGTGGCCATCAGCTTCAGGCAGCCTGGCCAGCGGCAAGGGATGATGGGAGCTGTAGTCTAAAACAGGGAAAGCCAATATTTTCCAGTTGCCTGAGAGCCTCATTCCCTTCCAGGCAACCTTCTGAGGGGCAGGAGGCATGTGTGCAACTATTCCCTTTGTCGAGTAAGCTGGTTTCTACACCCACATCTTCTGCATCCTCCACCCAGAGAAACAAGGGGCATTATTGGAGTTCAAGCAGGGCCGGCTCGCCCATTGGCTCTAGTGGCGCGGGGCGCCAGAGTGCCTGGGCACTGAGGGGCGCCCCAGCAAGTGGAGGAGCTGCGCGGCAGCCTCCCTTTCCCCTCCTCTGAGTCTTGCACGCCCGCCAGCCGTGTCGCTCAGGGGAGAGCAGGGAACAGGGGCACTAGGACCCTGTTCCACTCTGCAGCGCCAGGGTCATCCCTCACCAATGAAACGCAGCACCCTGTTGGCGGGAAGGAACGCAGTGCCCTGTTGGCGCAAGGAGACGCCCGGGAGGCCTCCTGGCACTGCCCGGACCCACCCGGGCCCTGCGGCCCACCCACGGAAGGGGGGAGGCCGCGTGGACCCAGTAAGTGCCGGAGTTGTGGGAGACGGCCGGGAAGGCCCCGGCACGGCCCGGGCCCGCCTAGGCACCCCGGCCCGTTGGGAGAAGGGAGGAAGGCCACGCGGAACAGCGGCGCCCCCTCCCCCACTCAATCCGGCATCTCCGGCCCCACGGGAGACAGACAAACCCATGAGAAGCCACCGGGCGGCCTCCGGCACAGCACAGCCCCGCTGTGAGGTGCGGGGGGCCGTCGTGAGGCTCCGCCGCCCGGCACGCCAAGCCCTAATGCTGTGCCAGGGAGGCTCTCCCTGCTGGCTCCATGGCGCACCCATCTGGCCTCCGCTGCCGGCGGGAGGGCTCCGGGAAGCCCAGAGGCCTTCCGGCGCGAGCACCTCCAGGGAAGGTAAGAGCTTTTTCCTTTTTTTAAAAAAAGAGGGGGTGGGGGGCGCCCAAGGGATCCCTGCACCATTCCCTTCCCCGCTTCATCCTTGTGTTTGTGGGGGAAAGACTGAAGAATGGAGCCTTCTTCACTCCCAGAGGCTCCCTGTGCAGGTTTAGAACCCTGATCCTGCAGTGTTCTCTGTGTGTAGATCAGGGCTCCCCAAACTTGGCTCCCCAGCTGTTTTTTTGGACTACAAAACCCATCATCCATGACCACTGCTCCTGCTAGCTCTGGATGATGGGAGTTGTAGTCCAACAACAGCTAGAGACCCAAGTTTGGGAAACACAGCCTTCCTCTTCAGACCTCCTACCAAATGAAAGTGCCAGGGTTGCCAGGGACTCAGCACTAGCTGAATCTCATCAGCATTTTCTTCCCTACATGTTGCATAACTTAGGGCAGTGTTTCTCAACCAGTGTGCCTCCAGATGTTTTGGGACTACAACTCCCATCATTCCTGACCACTGGTCTTGCTAGCTAGGGATGATGGGAGTTGTAGTCCCAAAACATCTGGAGGCACACTGGTTGAGAAACACTGACTTAGGGGCACAGTGAGAAATTTAAATGGTGGACCAGCCACCCAGATTAGTCAGAGTAATGTGCCAGATATATTTTTAATGGGTGCCCATGGAAAGTATTAATGATGGGCCCTGCCAAGATGTAATGGGGCCCAGGCAGCTCCCCAAGATGCTAGGTCCTGACATCGACTCTCCTGGATCCGATGGATCTTGCTGCATTAGAGATACATGAATCCCCACTTGAATGTTTCTTAAGAAACTCAGGGGACACCAAAGGAAGTGCCCCTTGAAATGCAAATAGAAGTTCTGGAGAGGGACTTTTTGCCTCAACCATGGCAGGGAGATAGTTAAACCTCCCTTCCCCATCATGGTCCCCCCTTCAGCTGCTATATACACAACAACAACAACAACAAGAAGAAGAAGAACACTATGCACCTAAATTGCATTCGTACAATTAACACTACTTTGATCATAAGCATGATAACAAATGTTGGAAATGTAAAAAACAAGAAGGAACCTTTTACCATATGTGGTGGACTTGCCCCCAAATAAGAGACTTATGGGAAAAGATTTATAATGAATTGAAAAAAGTGTTGAAAAACACCTTTGTTAAGAAACCAGAAGCCTTCTTACTTGGGATAGTTAGAGAGGAAATACCCAAGAAAGATGTCACATTTTTTCTGTATGCCACAACAGCAGCAAGAATATTTTTAGCCAATAATTGGAAGAATGAGAATTAACAACAATATATGAATGGCAGAAGAAGATGATAGAACTGGCAGAGCTAACCGGGAGACTCTGATACCAGAGAGAAGAAGCGGTGGAAGAAGATTGGAAAAAATTTAAAGTGCATTTAAGAAATAAACATATTATTGGAAAGAATTAATAGAAGTTTAGGAGGTACAGGGAGGTTGTAGAAATAAAAAATGTTTAGATAAATATTCTTATTGATGTGTAGTTATAAATAAACAGCAAGTGTGAGATTTTGTGTTATGATATAAGATAAGATTAGAAAAAAGAATAGTTATATGGTAAATAAGGTATAAGAACAAGATTTAGAAATTACTAAAGAGGATTTACAATGTAACACAGTTGGAAGGGATATGAGGAAGTCACCGATATTAGAATAGATATACCGTATGTTGAAGTTTTGGAATTTTTCTTTTTCTTTTTTATGGTTTTTTTGTATTTTGCATTTTTTGT
This sequence comes from Zootoca vivipara, assembly GCF_963506605.1. Classification (NCBI taxonomy): domain Eukaryota; kingdom Metazoa; phylum Chordata; class Lepidosauria; order Squamata; family Lacertidae; genus Zootoca; species Zootoca vivipara. The sequence continues at coordinate 28,311,070 of NC_083279.1, read as the reverse complement.
ATTCTGTATTTAGTCTGCTTTTGTGTCTTTGTTTGTTACAAAATAATAAATATATTTGAAAGAAAAAAACACACTACTTTGAATTTATTCTATATATGACCTTGGATGCCTTCAGAGTCTGTTGCTCATATTGTCATCTTCACTGTTACTAAGAAGCAAGAGGCTGCTATCTCTTGGATCCATTCAATCAATCACCATTAACCACGTCTGAGCATCTACGAAAGCACCTTAGTATCTGTCTGGGGAGTTTTGCTTGGATTACTTATAATGCATCAGCATGGAAGAGTGCCTGGAAGATGTACACACAAATTGGCATTAGCAGCATACGGACACCATTCTGGCAGTGCCCTAACTTTTGATAATTGGAAGAGGGAAGAGGTAGCCAACGTTGCAACAGGCATAATACGAGGCCTTTCTGCATGTGGTAAACTTAACTGTGTCACATTTCCTAAGCCAGAGAAGTCCGATTGGCTGCACAAACACAAAAAACAGGTTGACAGACTACCCATCTCTCCACCAGACTCCAAAGCCCTTTGCAACCATCTGGGTCTCAACAGGCCACCTGTTGCTTTTTCCCCTCCCTGTTAAAAAATAAGACTGTATGGTAGGTGGGCTGCATTTGGCTTGGGGGGTTACAATACGTGTCTGACAGCTTTGCATGCTATCCTTAAATATCTATACCCAGATTCTGGAAAGGGCAGAGGGTTTATACCACCATGATATTTCAGAGGACTAGACTAAATTGAGCAGAACAATTAAAAATTTGCATCATATTTTAAACCGGTGCTTTCCTCCAAACCTACGTTAAAATGAGGCTGCATTTTAAAATTTAAACTGTATTTTAACCTGTATTTTAATTAATTAATTGTTTTTCTTTCTTTTATGTCTTATTGTAATTTTACTGGTGTCAGCCACCCTGAGCCCGGTTTTGGATAGGGAGGGTGGGGTATAAATAAATTTATTATTATTATTATTACTTCTAAAGCTTCTATGAATTTTAAAAAACAATAAGGTAAAGGTAAAGGGACCCCTGACCATTAGGTCCAGTCGTGACCGACTCTGGGGTTGCACGCTCATCTCGCATTATTGGCCGAGGGAGCCGGCGTATAGCTTCCAGGTCATGTGGCCAGCATGACAAAGCCGCTTCTGGCAAACCAGAGCAGCACATGGAAACGTCGTTTACCTTCCCGCTGTAGCGGTTCCTATTTATCTACTTGCATTTTTGATGTGCTTTCGAACTGCTAGGTTGGCAGGAGCTGGGACCGAGCAACGGGAGCTCACCCCGTCACAGGGATTCCAACCACCGACCTTCTGATCAGCAAGCCCTAGGCTCAGTGGTTTAACCACAGTGCCACCTGGGTCCCTAAAAAACAACAACAACAACAAATACATAGCCTTAAAAAAACAACAACAGCTGTGCTGTATAAAAGGAGTTTGCAGATCCATAGTTGGAACTGATGATATGAAGAAAAGCCCTGCAACAATACTTTTCTCACTTGTTTTCCTCAGCAACAAGGGAATTCGAAAGCATTTGTTTCTTTGATAAGCCTCTCTCTCCCCAACCTGCCCCCCTCCCCATATATCTAGGCACATGACTCCGGGACTTCTATTCATAATATAAGTTGCTGAATAAGATGTGGTGGACTGACAACTGGGAAACCCTGGCCTGCGAGCGCTCCAGTTGGAGAACAGCCTTTACCAAAGGTGTCATGGGCTTTTAAGAAACTTGATCTCAGGAGGCAAGGGAGAAACGTGCTAAGAGGAAGGCTCCGCCTGGAAACCAATGTCCCCACTGTGGAAGGATGTGTGGATCCAGAATTGGCCTCCACAGTCACTTACGGACCCTTTGTTGAAACCGTTTTTATGGAAGACAATCTTACTCAGCTACGAGTGATTGCCAAAGAAGAAGGAAGAATGACTGCACAACAGTTTTGTGGGTTGTTGTTCTGGTTCTGTTCCTGGCCACCACATCGGTACCTGTAAAGCTGGATTAAAAGGAAAGAAGAGCATGGATATAGTGTGGGACTTGGAACAGGGAGATCAGGGTTCAAATCCCTGCACAACTAGGAAACTAAAATGGGAGCACTGGGTCTTTTTTACCACATATCTCTTCTGCTTAGAAGTGAGATATCTCTGTGAGTGCTGCCTTGAGTTTCTTAGAGAAAAGGAGAGATCCAAATTAAATAAGAAATATACATTTGGGCCCAACCCTAAGCCGATTTTCTAGCGAGTAAGTCAGTGGGACTTACTTTCATGCAAACATGTTCAGGATAAAGCTGCCAAACTCCATCAACAGGACTGGGACTATAAATCGATTTAGACCCAGGCATTCTTAATTTAATCTGTGTATGGATTGGGCCCACCATATAAAGGCTCCCAGGGAAAGCATAAAATGCCTGCCTAAAAAAAAGGCAAGAGCAACCAATTTAGCTTTCTTTTTCATAGAATACTACACCGCCAGGTCATTTAACATTGTTTAACAACCTGAAGCATTTAAGTAGCTGCTTTGGTGACTGGTGGCACACTTCCGAGTGTCTGAAGTGAACGGTTACAACCTTGCCGGGCACCATCTGCCATCCTTGCCCTCTGTTCTGCCAGACAGAAGGAAAGACAGCCAAAAGAGTTCCGCAAAACCACAGGTTGCTCCTCTTTGAGCATTTGGGAGTACGTGCCAGCCGAAAAGTAAAAAAAAGGAAGCTTATATCAGGGGGCTGCCAACTTGAATCCTTAAACCCTCCGTGTGCAAAGCTGATCTGATCAGGCAAAGCAATCCTACCAAGGTGGGTAGAGGAGACTCCATGATAGAGGAACCACCATACCATATTTTATGTAAACCACTTAGAGGGTTTTTAAAAATTATTTTTAAGGTTAATGTCAGTTCTCTTACTTCCCCTGCTAATTCTCCCCAATCGGTTCTGGTAGGAGGGAAATTCACTACACTGGCTCCTGACTTCTTGTACTTTTGTTTTTTGATTTTGACGAAGTAATAATCATAAATAAATAAGAATAAAAATGTGCACCCCACTCCCGAGACCATTCGATTATAACTATCCAACCTCCAAAAATTTCAACACCTCTTGCGATGGTTTGACCTCTTTCTGTTTTAACAGTACAAATTCTACAAATACCTTCCATCTCTCCTCAGAATCATTTCTCCTACATATTCCTTGTCTTACCTTAATGATGTTGTTGTTGTTGTTGTTGTTGTTGTTGTTTAGTCGTTTAGTTGTTTAGTCGTTTAGTCGTGTCCGACTCTTCGTGACCCCGTCTTACCTTAATAGTACATGTTAATTTATCATTCATAGCTATATCCCACACCTCTTTATACAATTCTTCCATTTTTATTCACCTTCCCCCTTCCACTTCTTAGCTATAAGAACTCATGCAGCTGTCAATAAATTCCTTCATAGCTTTTGATCCTTCCACCCCATCGTTAATGCTACCTGTGGACGGGGGGGGGGGGGGAGGGATTTTCTGAGGGGTGGGGTGGGATGATGTGACTGTGAGTTCAAGACCTCTGACTCATTCCTGCCAGATTTATTTTCCCTCCTCAGGAGCACCAATGGAGAGGGTGGATGATGACCGTGGAGGTGAAGAACACAAGACTGAGCCTACTGGATCAGGCCCATCTAGTCCAGCATCCTGTTGTCACAGGTGGCCAAGCAGACGGCTCTGTTTACATCCCTGACATAAGAGTTTGCTCACCTGATTTCAAGATTAAGGAAACTTAATGTGAAATCCAAGCTGAGAAATCAAGTTATACATGAAAACAATATTGACCATGTATGCCTGAAAATCTCTTCTTAGCTATGAAGCTCAACTTTGGGAAAGTTAGAATCTCTAACTAGTTCATAGGATGGTTGAGAGGATAAAATGAGGGGCAGAAGAAGAACCATGCTCTTGTGCAATAGGACTTTCACTCTCTTCTTCCCTGTTCACAGGGAAGAAGAGTTGTGGAACAGATGTAGAGAGCACATGGCAGAGGAGAGGGGGAAGTCCTGTTGCCCAAGCAGAAATCCTGGCCCTGGTGGGAGGCTTATTTAAAAGATTTTTCCATGGCTGGGTGGTGTACTAGGGGCCATATTTCAGGTGACTATTTAATTGCCTTGAAGTAGATAATACCTTGGGTGAAATAGATAATGCCTGGGGTGCTCTGGTCCATGGGTCACAAAGAATCAGACACGACTAAACAACAAGATAATACATACAACAAAAGGGTAAAGTAGAGGTAGGGCTTCCCTATTGTTTAGGGAAGATTCTTCCATTATCTTGAGCCAAAGGGGACATTTCCTCTTACTGATTGTCTTGGGGCCATGCATGGTTTGCGCAGTGATGTATCACAGTGGGACTTATGGAGTCAGAGGGATACTTTAAGCAGAGATTAATTACTAGAAATGGCTATCAACAAAGGAATTTAATAACCATGCAGGTATCTTTCACCAGAACTACTTACAGAGAAATCCTTCTCTGAATGAAAGCCACTTAAGGCTCCAATCCTGTGCTCATTTACCTGAAAGTAACACAGGTTAAACTCAAGGAGACTTCTGAGTAGGCATGTATAGCGTTGCACGGTTGCTTACTGGTGAATGAGAAATAGAAAACTCAACCATTATTAATTGCACGACTGTGTTAGACTTTAAAAATATTAATAAGGAATTAAAGGATGTTTTATCACAACTGTTAGGAGACTAGTTACAGGTAGGTAACTAGTAGTACAGGTAGGTAGCCTGTTAGGAGACTGCAAGAAATAAAAAAAATAGTGCAGTGAAAATTTGGGTTGAAAACTGTTTGAAAAGTGCTCTATTCTCTTCATTTTGCTTTTGGTTTATCTCTCCCATGCTTGTATTTCTGTAACCAAATGAGAGGAAGGTGCAGCTAAAACAGTGACACTAAGAAAAATGAAAACATCCTGCTTATCCACAGATGAACTTGTTTACATACAAAGTTTGTATTGAAGTCATCGTAGAATTCATTCATCTTTGGAACTGTGGAACTGTGTGACTGGCCCCCACTCACTGACGCTTCATTTAGGATATTAAATTGGGTTCTGGGACTGATTCCATTTGCATGAAGTTGATTTGAGGCCGAACAGTTTTCAGGGATATCTCATCTCAATAGTGTTATTATGTGCCAACTGGAAGAATTTGTGGCATACAGCAGACCCCCCAGATCTGTACTGTGCTATGCATCTGTACAGCATCATTTAGACCAGTAACATACCGTATATGGTACATAACATGGTGTCATAGTACTGCAAACTAGAGAGAATTGAAGAGGGGTATTTTTTATTGCTTTTGTTGTTTGCTTTGGGAAAAGGTGCTTCAACCTGTAGCTTCCTGCAGCTCCTTGTCACTAAAATAAAAACAAAAACAGTGGGGGCTTCTTTTTTTAATGTGTCTGCCATGTGATGCCTAGTTTGGTCCTGAAATGCTATGGAAGTTGCATCTTGTGCATTTTGCATGAGCACGCTTTCTATTTGCTCAACAAGTGAGGCTGCATGTTTTAAACCAATGTTTCACATGAGCCTGCTCCAAACAAGTATACACATTAATTGTCAGGTGTGGTGGGGAGGATTTCACTCCCTCTGCAGCAACATGATTCCAAAGTGCTGCACTTGATCACTCCTCAGGAGTGAATGGCAGCCATTCATCAAAACAAGAGAAACTAAATTGTCTTGTTGGAGATACTGTTGAGAGGACAGCAATTGAGATCCTCTCTGCTTCTGGTGATTCCAGTGCTTTAAATTGGCCTCCACAGTAACCTACGGACTCATTGTTAAAACTGTGTTTATGGAAGACAATCTTACTCGGCTACGAGTGATAGAAGAAGAAGAAGAAGAAGAAGAAGAAGAAGAAGAAGAAGAAGAAGAAGAAGAAGAAGAAGAAGAAGCCGCCTCTGGTGATTCCAGTGCTTGAATGATCTTTAGGATGGTTTTGCCCCCTTTCAACTAAGCCCCAGTCCACTTAATTTGCCTCCTAGAACCTTGGGGGGGGGAATCAAGTTGTGCTTCTAAGCATAGCTCCGCCCCTTAACCTGTTAGTTCTACCATAAATTCCATTTTTGGTTGCAACAACTTTATTATTTGAACCCCACCCATTTGACTGGGTTACCCCGGCCACTCTGGACAACTTCCAACATATATAAAACAGAACCTTGACAGCCAGCTGTTAGTAGGCAAGTGGGATTTGTAAGAAGCCACAACATTGTGAAATACTCATGTCGACTGTTCTACACAGCCATGTGCTTTTTCAAGGTATTCCATCCTACAACCTCGCATGTCAACCAGCGTTCTTTAGCCATTTAACATGTTCCATACTCACTCAGTTGGTTTGGGGGTTCCCACCCATAGGAAGGTTTTCCCATAAATACATTTTGTACTTCTACAAAATGCTGGGATCCCCTGGGACACCTGATACCTCCCTCTAGTACACAGGCGGTTTGGCTGTTTTGGCTACATAAATAATAGCACTCACAGCGTGAACACCACATGTATGTTGTCCTAGCACTCCAAACAAATGTGGAGAACTGGGTCAAACAGAAGTGAGTACTGTATACTTAGTGCAAACAAGCTCTTTTTTCAACTTTCCTTTTGTTCTTGATCCTCTTACCAACAGGTGTGGTGGAGGAAACCTCAAATGAAATGGGTAGCCTTATTCCCCTGCACGCAGTGGCTTGGCATCTTGGAGATCCACTAAACTAGGGTTTCCTAAACTTGGGTCTCCAGCTTTTTTTGGGACTACAACTCCCATCATCCCTAGCTAGTAGGACCAGTGGTCAGGGATGATGGAAGTTGTAGTCCCAAAACATCTGGAGGGCCTTAGTTACTAAAGAACAGCAAAACTCATAATAATCGAAATGTGGTTTTGCTGATAAAAGAGTGTGTTATAAATTCCACACCGGCATTAAACTAGAGAGCCTGGAAACGGTATAGGCTCCTTCCCCTGAGGCACAGGGCTATTGCTCTTTTCATAGGAGAACAATTAACCTACCTATATTGAAGGGACACTCCAAAGAAGATTTAGCAGCTTTTGGTGTCACATGGTGCCACCTACTCTCTTATGGTTGCCTTTGATAATAGTTGTAACAGTTGAAAGCTAGGGTTATTGTCATCAGCATCTGATTGTGAACTCCTACTGAAAGACAAGGAGGATTTCACACCTTGAAGATCTTGTTTCCAGCAGTCTCCGAAACCGAGGATGTGTCTCTATTGCTTAGGACTCGTTTCAAGTTTTGAAAGCTTTTTCTCTCTCTTCACAGCTAAACCAGTTAAGACACACAGAGAAGCTTTTCTTTCTTTCTTTTTCAAAGGTAAGATCTTGGAGAAACATTGTAACACCTATATGTGATTACTGGTTTGCCTTCCTACACTGTCTTTTGAAGTCTTAACAATATTAAGTGCTGGTGTTGCTACATCACTGCAGACATCTCTCTCTCTCTCTCTCTCTCTCTCTCTCTCTCTCTCTCTCTCTCTCTCTCTCTCTCTCTCTCTCTGTGTGTGTGTGTGTGTGTGTGTGTGTGTGTAACTGGCTAAAGATCCCACACATGTCAGTGACACTTTAATTTCATTTATGAGGTGCACAATTTAGGTCTAAGCTAATCATTTTCAGGAGATTTAAGTATTTAAACTAATACTGAAAGCTGAAAATGGAATGCTTCATGCTGACAAATTAATTCTAAAACTAGTGGAATGCCACGGGTGGAAAAAGCAGTAGTTAGGGTTCTTTTCTTACTGGCACTGCTTTTATATTCCCCAATTAGCAGTCTTTTGCACATCACATAATCTACATGCCAGGAAAAGATCCACTTATTAAATCATGTGCATGGTGTAACCCAGCCCTTTGCAAACTTTGGCATGCCTGTACAGATGGCAATCAATAGTTTTAAGAAGATCTAACTCTGTGTGGGATCAAGCTGTTCGATGCTAGCCAGCGAAAACGGTTGCAGCTCTATACACTATAGAACAGCTAACGTTATCAATGGTTTAAAAGTGTGCTCTGTTTGAGAGGATAGGCTTCTTGCAAAACTTGAGCCAAGTTGTTTCCAGATTCCTGTTCTAAAATGCAAGGTATTTGTGAACTCTTTCAAGCATGTTTTTGCTTGGATAATCAGGAAAACCACGCACTACGGTAGTTACAGGTAGGCAGCCATGTTGGTCTGTCGTAGTCGAAACAAAATTTAAAAATTCCTTCCAGTAGCACCTTGGAGACCAACTAAATCTGCAATCGGTCTTACATGAAAAAGCAAGGAGTGAGATGGCTAAAAATAGCTTTATCATGTATAATGAGATAAGAATCCAATGTCTGAATAGAGACAATTGCAGTCGTTTACAGTCGCCAACAGGTTTACCACAGCTATCAGCCAATCACCCATTCCCACCACCCTTCTGAGGAATACCCCTCCCCACCCTCTCACTATATAAAAGGGTCTGGTGACTTCTGTTTCAGTGTACAGTGGTACCTCGGTTTATGAACACAATTGGTTCCGGAAGTCTGTTCATAAACTGAAACATTCATAAACTGAAGCGAACTTTCCTATTGAAAGTAATGGAAAGTGGATTAATCTGTTCCAGACCGTCCGCGGAGTACTTAAACTGAAGCGTTCATAAACTGAAGCGAACTTTCCCATTGAAAGTAATGTAAAGTGGATTAATCTATTCCAGAAGGGTCCGCAGAGTTCTCAACCTGAAGCGTACTTAACCCGAAACATGAGTGTAATTGGTTCCGGAAGTCTGTTCATAAACTGAAGCGTTCATAAACTGAAGCAACCTTTCCCATTGAAAGTAATGGAAAGCGAATTAATCCATTCCAGATGGGTCCGCAGCGTTCGTAAACCCGAAAATTCATAAACCGAGGTGTTCATAAACTGAGGTTCCACTGTATCTGAAGAAGTGTGCATGCACACGAAAGCTCATGACAAACTTAGTTGGTCTCTAAGGTGCTACTAGAAGGATTTTTTAAAATTTTGTTAGGAAAACTACGGCTCTTGCAGTAATTGCAACTCACATTTTTTTCAGTGTGCATTTCGTTTTCTTATTTTAAAAAGTTATAGATCCTCTTAATTAATTCAGGTCTCATCTTGTAACCTGATAGATACTTATTACCGTGCATGCAGATTGTTCAAAATAACTCAATATGGTTTCACGTTATTGCGAATCATATTTGCAGCCCAATCTTGACCCCGTTTCCCCTGCATTTCAAGACAAGTTGCTCCGTAAACATCTTCCTTTGCTTTCTGCCGCTGGGAAACAGAGGACGGTCTCTGGGCCCTGTCACATTCTTACTCACTAGGACACAGCCTGGGTATGGGAGTCATTCCCCCATGGTGCAATATTCATGCACACTCCCCAGTAGCATAGGAACACACCACAGGGAAGCAGCTTTCATGCTGTGTGGGCGTGTGTAAAGGTTGTCTTGGCGCAGATCAGAATTGTTTCAGTAACTGGTGAATCAGTATCTTGGTATTAAGTCAAAGCGATCACCTCTGAAGAAAGATAGCAAATGCTTGTGACTTTATGATGTTTCTATATATAAAAAAATCACTTTGTGTATACATTCTAACAGGCTGTTATCTATAACTGCTATCTAGCCAATTAATCTGCAGTTTAAGTAATTTCATTGAAAATAAGGGTTTTTATTTTTATTTTATTTTTTAAAACAACCTGCTGCTTGAAAAACTGGAAGGACACCATTTTAGCTGATTAAGTATAAAAAAGATTAAACGTTGCACTACTGTTTCGTACACCACAGTCTGATGGGACAAAGAAGCAGAGCTCACACAGTTAGAAGGTCAGGGGTCATCGGATGGAGACTTAGCCCCCCCCCCCGCACTAAAGTGCCTGCAAATGCGTATCTTAAGTTACTCCCATATGAGTAAATGGCCATCATTCATGTCTATGGTGAGAAGTAAAGAGCTGCCCTGGGGGGATACAGTTTCACTGAGTGTAAAACTCCCCCTTATCCTTGACACAGGCTGTGTACATACTGTAGTATTAATGGGCCCACACGAGATCTGATTTTTCCCTGTGCACTTTTGTACACATTCATCTACAAATGAGCACTCAAGTCTCAATGTTTTTCATCCGAACTAGTGGGTGGTGTTCACAATGTGTAATATTGTCCTCTTCCCTCAGTAAGTACTTCCCACCCTCTCCCAGTTCCAGAAACCTGAAGGTCATTGTGGGCATGCACACAGGTATTTGTTTACCTATGCATGCAACCATCTTTTATTTTTGTAAAAAACCGTTATGATGACACAAGCTTTCCAACGTGTTTATGTCATCCCACTAGCAGCCCATTGATGAATGCCACATCAATGGCAGTAGGAGATGTGGCGATAGATGGTACCCAGAAAAGTTACCACACCTGTATAGCACATCCACAGTTGGGTAACATGCAATTTTATGTTGGATTTCCCCCCTTTCCTTCTTTATCTGAGGATCAGGAAAATCTAAATGAAATGAGAGGAAGGTGCAGGCTGCTACGTGGGGGAAGACAACATCATGTGGACTATGGGGAAAGCATGCACACGCATGGGATGTACGGAGTTCACTTTAAACTGACCTGTAAGGGTGGCTCATACCAAGGAGTATGCAGAACTCAGAAATGTACAGCACTTCTTTTGTATACGACGCCCACGATATTTTTGTAGTCTGTGTTTGTTACAATATTCCATTGCGCAGTGGTAGAGTGCATGGCTTTTGTGTATACATAGCCACAGCTCCAATCTCTGGGCATCTCAGTTTAAAGGCTTCAGAAAGCAATTCTGGGAAAGGCCCCTCTGCCTGAATAGCTGCTGCCTGTCAGGCTAGATCACCTTTGCCAACTTGGTGCCCTCCAGATGTTTTGGACAACAATTCCCAGTCAGCATAACTGACACGTCAGGGATGATGGGACTTAGTTGTAGACTTACAACCTCCGTTGGGTACCAGGGTGAGGAAAGTCAAGACTAAATAAGACTAGGCTAGATGGCTGAATAGCCTGATATGGTATAAGGCTGCTCCCTGTGTTCATCACACACAAAGACAGGAGTAGTTAACCTGTGGCCCATTCTTGGGACTCCAACTCCCATCAGTCCGAATTGGTGTGGCCTTTTGGTCCAGGATAGTGAGAGTTGTGGCCCAACAGTGGCACAGAGGCCAAAGGTTTGTATGCCTCATTCTAGCGTCACCGATGAGTTCAACCCAATCTAATTCAATGAGTGATGTCATGTGACACCCAAGCCTGCTCCCCCTCCTCATTTTCATTAAGAATAAGCAGATGCCTATAGTGTGAAGTTGCCTTATGGGTAGTCAGACCATTGGTTCATTTGGCTCAACACTGTCTACACTTGATTGGAGCATCTCTCTTTCAGACAGTGATCTTTATCAACCTTACCTGGCAATGCCTGGTTAAGCATTTGTTATGCGAACGGGAGGCACTTCAGAAGCAGAATGGGCCCTCAGTGTCTCAAGTACTGAGTGTGCTTGCATGATTATGCAACTTGCTGTCCGCCATTTGTGGTGCCTAATGTTACAAGGCCCAAACCATACTACTGTACAATCTCCAACTAATGGGAGGAAAACAGCAGAAGACCAGGTTGTCAGGGAAGTCTATCTTCACCAGTGAGTTATAACTTAGTCTTCGGATCTTCCTATGATGAATCAAACCAATAACTGGTTTAAAGCCATGGCCCAAACGCTGTCAGGGCCATCTAGCAGTAGAGATGGGAATGCACCCCATCCACTTGCCGTTACCATTGAACAGCACAAGATTTCTGCTTTTCCTGCGCAAATGCACCACTGAGAATTCTCAGCTTTCACTTCCAGTCCTGATAAGTGTCTCAGTGACTGTCCATTCATGAGTGTCCCCTTGTCCATCCATTCTCCTGCCCCCCTCCCCTATACATAAAGGCTTGCATTGTTCTGGAGGGCTGATGTGTGGAAACATATTTTGGCTCTTTCCTGGGAAGCGAGGGCCCAGCTCGGAGCCTGACTTGAGCGGAGCTTTTTCTTTAAAACAAATCTATTGTTCCCTGCCACGCCCCATCTCGCATATTGATATATTCGCTCGAACAAAGATCCCCCCCCGCCCCAGACAGACTTTGACTGAGAGCAACAGACGATTGCCACCCCCTCCTCCTCCTCCACCTCGCAGCCGTTCCTCCCTAATTTACCCAGAAGTGCTTTGGTGCGCGCTTGCGTTTCCGCTGGGTTTTCCTGTCGGGTGAAAGGGAGAGAAGGGGAGCCGCTTGGCGTCCTCGGGCTCCGCGGAGTCTATTTTTTTGCATCCCTTTCCCACACCTTTTCGGCTCGCTTTGTCTCCTTCCCTGCAACCCTCACGGAAGAAGCTCTCCCCGCCGGGGCGCCCGGTGCCCTTTCTTTTGCGTTCCGGCGGCGGCAGCAGGAGGAGAGAGGGAGAGGGAGCAACTGCGTCCGGGTGGCGCTTTTTTATTGTTCGTGTGCGCCTTTGGGTGGGTTGGTGGGTGGGTGGCAGCCCTTCTGTGTGCGCGCGCTCGCTCGAGGAAGCGGGGCTGCTGCTGCTGCTGCTCCTCCTCCTCCTCCTTGCCCTCCTCCTCCTCCTCCTCCTTTCCTTCCTTCCTTCCTTCCTCCCTTCCCACCGCCGGCTCCCGGCTCGCTATGTTGGATGTGGCTGGCTGAGGAGGAGGGAGCGCGCGCGCGCTCGAGGAGAGGCGCATCTGGTTCCTCGACCATGGCGTAAAAAGCCGACCTTCGCGCGCACCAGCGACGGAGAGGCTGAAAGGGGGGACTCTCCTTTTTTAAAAAAATAAAATAAAACGACGACGACGGCCACTATTGAACCGACAACCCCTCCGCCAGCCTCCTTGGGAAGGAAAGCCAAGCGGACCCGAGCTGCCTCCTCCCACATCTCGCCCTCCATCCCTCCTCCAATGAAGAAGAGTTTTATCCTGGAGTGAAGGAAGAGAGGGAGCGGGGGGAAGGAGAAAGAGAGAGATTGGGGTTTTTGGGTGAGGGGGGTAGGAAGGAAGGGGCGGCGCTTTCTCCTCTCCTTCACCCTGGCGTGCTAGGAGCGCTTGCCGTCTTTTGTTAATATAAAGAAAGAGAAATTATTTAATAGAACCGACGGGGAAAATGGCGAACGACTCTCCTGCGAAAAGTCTGGGGGAGATAGACCTCTCCTCCTTACGGGTGAGTGCGGCTGGAGGTTGGCTGGCTTGGGTGGGTGGGGGACTGGCTGGCTAAGCGGGGCGCTGGTAGGCGACCCCTCGTTCCCTCGCCCCGCTCGCTCGTCTTCTCTGCCTCCCGCTGGCCACACAAAGCGGGAGACGTCTCCCCTGGCGTGGCTTTTGTTGTTCGCAGCTGGATTGGGGTGGGGTGGTGGGGAAGAAAAGCGGGGTGGAGAGGGAAGGAGAGTTGGGGGGTTGCGTTGCCGCGGAAAAGAAGCCCCGGGGTTTGCAAGGGGGGTGGTCGCGGTTGCTTGCTGCGGCTGAGGAGGGGCCCGCCGGCCGGCCGGCTGGTTTGTCATCGCCCCGTTTTGTTCCTTAGAGCTTATGGGGAGGAGAGAGAGAGAGATGAGTTCAGTCTTGGGCTGCTTTCCTTTGTTTGCATGTATTGGCATGTGCGTGGAAAATCAGGGCGCAACAGCTGTACAGCCAAACAATCCCTTCCAGACTGGCGTTTTGGGGGGGGGGCGGGTGGGTGCGCCGATGGTGATTCCTTATCCATATAACCCTTCTTTTTTTCTCTTATCTTCCCCCCTCCCTTCTCCACACCTCTATTGTGTAGGACCCTGCTGGGATTTTTGAGCTGGTGGAAGTGGTTGGAAATGGCACGTATGGTCAAGTTTATAAGGTTTGTGTCAAGAATTTCATTTCCTTTAAAATAAAAATACATGCACATTTTTCTCTTGCACAGCCTTGATGCTGGCTGGCCACACTGCTTTGCAAACAAAAGTTAAGGGGAAGTAAATCTCTGGTGGCTTTGTGACACAGCTGTCAAGCTCTGCTGTTTCCTCCCTCAATGAACCTTTTGGGGTCTGAAGAACCCACTGAGTTAGCTTGTTGCTGCCCCAAAATTAGGATCTGAGAAGCTTTTAAATCTTGTCTTCTCCTTCACAACCACCCAGTCTTGTTTATTCAGTCGGCCCTGTCAGTATGCTGATATGTGATGGTGGGGAAATTGGGGGTGTTCCTGCCTTTATTGACAATAGTCAGATAGCTTTTTTGGTGGGGAGAATGTCACTAGCTTTCTTTGTTATGGATCCTTCCAAGGCGTGTTAAGATGTGGAGACTGGCATCACATTACCTCCAGTGTCTTTTAACTCTGTAAGAGGGTGTGGATGCAAAGGGGTGGGGTGAATCAGGGTAAAAAGAGCAGGGAATGTTATTGTATGTCTGGAGAGCAGAAGATCAGAATTCATAGAATAACCTGTTTGACGAGCAAATGATTTTGGGGAGAAGTGCACACACGGAGGAAACAATTGTAGGATACTGAGAGATGTTGCTGTTTTCAAAGGCTAGGTGTGAAGGGAAGATAACAGCCCCCCTCCCCCCAAAGTCTGTTATATAAAGGAAACCAATATTGAGATTTCATGGCTGTGTAATGTTTAGTCACCCATATGACTAAGTTTTTCATTGTACATTTTACATGAGTAAAGGGTGGCCAAGCCTAAGGAAGGTTTGTAAGAAAAGATAGGAAGAGGTTTGCTTCTTGTTTGGTATGCACCCAAGTCTAAAAAGCCTGTCTTCCAACTTCTCCAAAGGGCTCCTTATCACAATAGAGTTTCAGTACATGACCAGTCGTGGGTCATGTTCATCTTCTGAACATTCAGTGAAAAAAGTAGAGTTTGTGTCTTTGTATGTCCGTAATGGTGGACCTGTGGCTCTACAGATACTGGTGGACTCAGCCCCAGTCCAGTGTGATAAATGGCCACGGATGCATCTAGAGGGCCACAGTTTCCCCATTCTTTGTTTACATGTTGGTTCCAACATGGGAATGGCCTTCTTTTGATGTGTGGTGTCCTTGGTATTTCTCTTTTGTTTTACAATGATCTACAAGCTGTATTTTGTAAGAAGATTGTTGGCTGGATGAGCGGTAGTGATATGAAGTAGCTTTGATCTTGCTGTAAACAAAAGGAGTTAGTCCTATGCTATGTTAAAACGACTTTAAAACATGTCTAAGTTTGAGGCTGATTTATGGCTGACCCTTTGAAACTGTTTCATAATGCAATTTATTTGCTTGTGAAGCTTATATATCACATTGGGTGTGTCCTCTTCCTGCTACCCCTAGAAGGGAATTCAGAATCTCTTGCAAATAAAACGAGTAGAAAATAAGTCAATTAATTTGACAATGCTTTGAGCTAAATAAAATATTTTATGAGTTGACTATAGGCTGGCTGATTATAGTTGTGCTATTTATTTATTTTTTGCTTGGGTGCCATTCTAGTGTGGAATGAAAATAGTAGGTAATCACTCCAGGGTCCTATAATATTTACAGAAGGTGGCTGACTACATCATGTAAACAGAGGGCTTCATTATTGCCAGTAGTGTATTGCCAGTATATATACAATGGAGGGAAATGTGATTGTGGAATACCTCTGCTAGAGATAACTATGTTTTGGTAAGTTGCTTACACACATAAGTGGTGTGAGTCCAAATGTGCATGCGCCTCTTTTGCTTCAGAGACATTATGTGATGCAACATCCTGTTGCTTTTTTTGGTATGGCAAAAAATACCCATTTGCATGGGTGGGGATTACTGCTCAGGTTTGGGAACTGGACAATATCCAAAGTGATGGAATTTAGTTAATAGTTGAATAACTGGTAAGGGAGCCTAAGATAACAAGCAACTTCAAGATGAAATTGTAATACAAAGCTGTCTTTGGGAGCAGTCCTTGGAGTTAAAGCCCTGTGACCAAATTGGTAGATTCTTACAGAATTTAGCTGGTGGTAAACTAGTACTGTACTTTGAATCCTTCAGGGTATGCCCAGATCTCTGTTTCACACTACACTTGCTGTGCTACTGATAATTTCAATTCTGGGACCTTTGTCTTGATATTATAAATATCAGTTGAGCTGAAAATTGGGGGCATGGTGAAGCAACTACAACTTCTTATGGATTGAACTGTGCATGAAAATCAGAAGAATATTAATGTTGCCTTTCTTTGTTTTGTCTTAATTATATTGTGTATAACTTTTTGCTTGCTGGTTTGTTGGGACAGTACAATAGCTTAAGTATTATTGTTTTGTATAGAAAACTTAAAAGTTACTTTTAAAAGCCGTTGTCCATGAATATGTCCAACTGTCTTCTTTGCATCAGTTAGCTGTGGTAGATTGGCTATTGCCCTAAGATATGAAAGAAGTGAAGCAACCATGTGCCAAATAGTGTTAAGGTCTAAGGTTTTCTCTTTTATAGGAACTTCTCCACAGATATTGGCAAAGGAAGCTATGTAGTGACTCTTTAAAAGTATGTGTGTCAATTCATGCTAAGGCATGTGTATGAGATGTTCAAGGCCAGCCTTACCATTGATGTCTTTGTTGACGTCAAAGAGATTCACTAGTATGCAGTTTATTGGTACACGTAAAAAGGGGAATCCATGGCCCTCCAGATGTTTTTCAAATCCCATCGGCCTCAGCCAGCATGGACAAGAATGATGGGAATTGTAGTCAGCAACATCTGGAGGGTCAAAGATGCACCAGAACTCACATCTGTTTACAAATGTGTCTTGGTGGGGGTAGGGAGAGCCACTTGGAGTATTTTTTTTAAATGAGCATGGAAATGAAATAACAGATTACATTGCTGTCCCAACAACTCTCTAGGTTAAGCAAGTAAAATGTTATTTTAAATCTATTTAAAAAACAGAACATTTAGAGTTTAGAGAAAAGCAGTAGTTGTGAACCTCCCACAGAAGTTTGAAGTCTTTTGTGCAGCAAATAGTTAAGTCTGGCAGAAGTATAATGAATAAAGCTATTTGGGATAAGATAAAATTGTCTAGAAAGCAGGGTATTGTTAGAATGTCAAAGAGGAACCCCTCTTCCATGAGTTGAGGTCAACTGATTGTCAGCTAAATGGCATGTACAGACTTGCCCACTGGTGTTCATTCTCTTACTGGAGAATGAGGAGCTGAAATGTTCTGCTGTGTGCATGTTCTTTCCTGTGTTTATATTGTGTAGTCTGCCTGATCCTTAAGAGACAATAGGCTGTTTCACATCTATTTTGTTCCAATGTTGGGCATGTTGAATTAGCACTGGATGGTAGTACGAAATTAGCTGTATAAAATTAGCTAAATGATTTGGACTTGGCATAGACATTGCCTGTGGTTGTGTTTGTTTGTTTCTATCTGCCTCCTTTGCTAACAAACTCTCTGTTGAAGTGCTCCAAGACGATAAAGTTTAATCTGAATTTTGCAATCACCAATATGGGAATGAAACTTGTGAACAATGCAATGCCAGCTTAGCAATTCTCCATGGAGTACCTTTAAATAAGATTATAGGCACCTAACTGTGCTTGACAAAACTATTGCCAATGGCTTAAGCAGTGCAAGTACAGTACCTCTGGTGTAGAATACCTTGACCATACTTGTTAGTTTGCTTATGAATCACAACAGTCTAAAAAAATCTGTATTTACTTGTGTGGGCTGAATGCACATTCATGCATAAAAGGTAACAACTTGAGTTGGGGCTGCATGAACTTCTGTGTTTTGTTCAACTATGTGAAGTGTTTTATAGCAGAATGATTCATTCTTGGCGGGACATTAATTCGTTAATTGCAATTATAAAATGAAAAAGTGCTAGCAATATACTGGGGCACTTGTAAGAACAATATACTTGGTCCTTTTGATGCCTGATGGCCACAAAAACCATCAGCCAACTACTATTTTCTCCTCCCTTCATCATATATCTCAGTGTGGCCCTTTCCACGACTCTAAGAGGTGTTCTGTACTGTATTGTGCCCGTTCCTGTTTTTGGGGTCTTTGGTTTCATCGAGAGGCAGAGGACACTTGACAACTATCTGCCCATACAGGCTGCATCAAGCCACTTCTGGAAATCTAGTGGAAGTTTTGTGCTCATTTCCATGTTGTTCACAGGAAAAACAACAACCATTCATTCGGAAAACCATTTGGACTGCAATTTTCCTGCGTGCTTGTGAGATGAAATTTGGGGCAGTATCCCAGCACACAGTTCTCTCTTGCCATTTAAAATTGCAGGTGGCATGGCACTACGTTGATCAAGAAGCCACGGTTCCATAACTCGGCAGTTGCTGAGGTTGTAGAAGCAACGCGAGAAACGGGGATGGATGTGTGAGCTTTATTACCAAGAAAGCTAACACAATAAACCCTATGTCTGATTGCAGCCCTCATGTTTACAAGCATGAAGAGCTTCTTTTGAATTGCATAAAAACTCTTGGCAGTTCCTGAGTCTCCCCTGCCCCCAATTGCCTGCTTCCTGTCCACTGCCACCCTGGTGTAACTTTTCAGCAAGATAAAAAAAATGCCCCTGCTGTGGTTGTATGTTTCTTAGCACTTTCATACCCAAAGGGTGAATGGAATCGTGATAGCACTTAAACTTTTTCTGTTTGGTATAGACAAGCGTCAAGCTGCACCTCTGCTGTTGTACACTGGAGAGATTTTAATTCTTCCTTTGTGAGTTAGGCTCAATTTATTTTGGGTGATTAACAAATCAAGTACTCTTGAGCTAGTGGGTTATGTGTGTATGTTTGCTTCAGTGGCTATAAATTTGGAGGGAATAGTTTGACAATGATGGCAAAGGCGTGCTCTGCAAAAAGACAATTGAGGGAACGATGATTGATTGCGCACTCTCTTTTAAAGCGCGGGAATAAAAATCGAGCCCTACAGAGAAAATGTCTCATTCCCAAAACCAGCTGCTGTAAATATTTCTCATGTGGGTTCAGAGACCCCAGCACACGCTAATGATTAGAAAGTAATTGGCATGTTAGGTTTGAGCTATAACAGGAAATGTGCTGTTTGAATCAGGGATGACTCTCCTAGGTTCTCATGACTACTGCTTTCTAGAAGCCTTGTGAGAGTTAATTCATAGTGAAGGCATCTTTTGTTTGATTCATATTTCAGCTACATGTAAATTATGCATATTGCCTAAGTTCTGGCCCATACAGGAGTGATGTAATAGGAGATGGCTTACATGCTGATGTGAAAATAATCTGAGGCCTGTGAAAATAATTTCCCTCGCCAAGATAAATCCATTGTTACTTCAGTAAATATGGTTTAAGGAAGCCTTGGCCATTGGCGAATAACTACTTTATCCTTTGTGTCCCTGTAGTAAAAAGAGAGAGTCATTTGTGACTTCACATCATTTTGCTGAGCATGGGAAAGAAATCCTATTCTTTACTGGTGAGCCACTATTGGTGAGGTCACTTGCTCTTGGGAAATAAGCCAGACCAGTTTCTCAAAAGTATGCACTGTGCTTTATACTTTCTCTTAAGAATTTGGCACTGTACTACTTGATTATTATTTTTTTGAGGGGGGTGGCGGATTACTTCTGCATAGTTTGCATACATGTGCCTATGAGATGAGATTATTATTATTATTATTACTACTACTATTATTATATCCCCCCCTTTTCTCCTAACTATGAACAGCTAAATGAATGCCACAAAGACCTGTAATATGCTCTGCAGTTAGGTAGTACAAAATAGATAGCTCAGTCAGTAGAGCATGAGTCTCCTAATCTCAGGGGTCATAGGTTCTAGTCCCACGTTGGGCAAAAGAATCCTGTATTGCAGGGAGTTGGACTACAATGACACTCATGGTTCCTTCCAATTCTACAATTCTATGATCCTATAATACATTCTCAGTAGAAGCCCCCCCCCACATTTATGGAGTTCCCTTCTCTTCCAAATAAAGCTGGCATTGACTTTTGTCACTAGCTGCAGACCTGTATATTTGCCCAGGCCTTCTGGATGGTTTGCTACTGTGTTAAATCTGCTGCTATAAACATATTTGCAATGTTTTGTGTTTTGTTTTGTTAAGATTACATTTTATTGTTTTTACTGCTTTGTGACCTGTTCTTCACAATGAAGAGTGGGCTACAGTTAATACTTTAAACACGTAACAAATAATAAAAGCAACATAGCTTCTTCCTGTATTCTTCAAAATAATGTGAATGAGATACAGAGAAGCTAGGGGTTATTAGGGTGTTTTGTGAGCTTTATTTTAATGTAACTGTCTAAGGGTAGGTTAACCAAATGGAGCCCACTAATTACACTACAGTCATACCTTGGTTTAAGTACGCTTCGGTTTGAGTACTTTCAGTTTAAGTACTCTGAGGACCCATCTGGAACGGATTAATCCACTTTCCATTACTTTCAATGGGAAAGTTCACTTCAGGTTAAGTACGCTTCAGGTTAAGTACGGACTTCCAGAACCAATTACACTCATACTTCGTGTTATGTATGCTTCAGGTTGAGTACTCCACGGACCATCTGGAACGGATTAATCCACTTTCCATTACTTTCAATGGGAAAGTTCGCTTCAGGTTAAGTATGCTTCAGTTTAAGTACAGACTTCCGGAACCAATTGTGTACTTAAACCGAGGTACCACTGTACTATCCTGCAGTTCAGAGCTTGCTACCTTAGTGCAGACTGTGGGAGCTTGGACTTTGGAGTATTCTAATTCAGGAAATGGAAGGAAGAAGGTAATAGAATAGTACTTAGTGTTAAGTAAAAAAAATACGCCTTGTGGTGGTGAATGGAGCATAGGAAAAATACAAACACAGAGGATGGAAAAATGACTATGCAGAATTTTCAGTGGGCAAACAATTCACAACAGAATGCTTGGGCGTCAAATGCAGCTAATAAAACGTGCACATTGGGTTTTATCAGATTTTATCTCCCCCCCCCCTACCAGGGTTTGCAGTATGGAGCTTCAAGCTGAGCATTGTTAGGGTAGGAAGTCAAGTGTGGTGTAAGCTAACATGTAGCTTGGCATGTTATTTTGAAATGTTGCTTCGGGTGTCATGCAAAAGCACACATATAACACCCACTTTCCCACTATCGGTTATCAAAGTGGCTTAATTAAATAAGATAAAAATGATCAGAAATGAATCCAGTGATGGCAAAGAGAGCAAAGACAACTTTAAGGCAGCAGTAGGGGGCACAGCAAGCAAGAATGAAACAAACCTCTTAAGGCGAATTCAGCCGGAAGGCATGAAAATAATAAAATACTGTTTAGGCACCAGACAAAGATGGTTAGTATAGATGCCATGAGAATATTTTGAGGAGGGGGGGGGTTGCAGAGGTGTGTCAGTAATGGCGGTCCGAGTGGGGTATCTGAGGCCTGTGGGGAAGGGTGGGGTACCTGCCCTCCAAAAGGTGGTGCTGTGGTCTAAACCACTCAGCCTCTTGGGCTTGCCGATCGGAAGGTCGAATTCCCGCAACGGTGCGAGCTCCCTTTGTCCCAGCTCCTGCCAACCTACCAGTTCAAAAGCACGCCAGTACAAGTAGATAAATAGGTACTGCTGTGGAGGGAAGGTAAGCAGCGTTTCTGTGTGCTCTGGTTTTCGTCATGGTGTTCCATTGCACCAGAAGAAGTGGTTTAGTCCTGCTGGCCACATGACCAAGAAAGCTGTCTGTGGACAACCGCCGGCTTCCTCGGCCTGAAAGCGAGATGAGCGCCGCAACCCCATAGTAGCCTTTGACTGGACTTAACCATCCAGAGGTCCTTTACCTATTCCCTACCTCCCCTCCAGCCCCCCCTTCCTCTCTGCCCCCTGCTTTGCATTCTTCTTTTTGCATTTCTGGAGTATGCCCTGATATTCTCTCTTGCTTGCCTGGTTGGAGGATAGAGTGTGTGCGAGTGTGTGGAGAAACTAGCCTACTCTCTGCAAGTTCAAAACCTTCCCACTTCTGCCTTTGGCCTTATCCATTACTGGCCCAGGCTCCTGACAAGGTTGCCCAAAGGGAGTTGGTTCTCAGGCTGAGAAAAGTTCCCTATTAAATCCACCTCTTCTCTAAGGGCAGGGGAACTTGGGAAGGGCATCCATATGGATGACCACTGGATTGTTAATGCCACTTTTCACTGGACTAACTTCAGTGGTAACAAGCTCAGTGCCTTTTGCACCAAACATGATACAGTGGTATTACAATGGTGAATAAGAATAGAAGCGCTGGCTTTTTAAACACCTGATTGCTGTACAAACAAAGGAGGCTGCAGGTTGCAAGCTTTATTAATTGTGGTGTACTGGTAATTTGCCTGGTCTTGCAAGCTGAGAAATTAGTGTTTTAGAAGGTTTTCTTGAGAAACCCATAGCATCCTCAGCTGGACTTCCTGTAAGCCCAGGAAGCTACCTATGGAGCACCTGACAACTGTTTGCTTGTTGATGCTTAAATAGCCGAGTTCACCCATCTCATTAAAATGTATTTAAAAATAAATGATGATTTACTACATGGACAAGTAGCCTGCTGCTGTATACTGTTCAAGAGTCCCCACTCTGGTCCTTCCCCACTAATGTTGCCACGCTGGGGACAAAACAAACTGTAGCCTGGTTGTGTGTGACTTTGTGAACCAGCTCTCCTGGTTTTGTTACAGAAGTGATATGTGAACCAGACCGGTGTACAGTGCCAGCGCAACAACCATCAAGCTAACAGAGCTGCTGAATCAAATTGTGCATTACAAGTGTTCACTTAAACATCAGAAATGAAGGACCCTAAAAGACCCTTCCCCCGGGAAGAGTGTTGCATTATGTTGGACTTCCCTGCAGGAAGTGGGACGCAGTTGGCGCTGTGGTCTAAACCACGGAGCCTCTTGCGCTTGTGGATCAGAAGGTCAGCCGTTCAAATCCTCATGATGGGGCTGAGCTCCCGTTGCTTGGTCCTAGTTCCTGCCAACCTAGCAGTTCGAAAGCACGCTAAAAAGTGCAGGTAGATAAATAGGTACTGCTCCGGCAGGAAAGTAAACTGCATTTCCATGCGCTGCTCTAGTTTCAGTGTTCCGTTGCGCCAGAAGCGGCTTAGTCATGCTGTCCACATGACCTGGAAAAACTGTCTGTGGCCAAGCGCTGGCTCCCTTGGGCTGTAAAGCGAGATGAGCGCCACAACCCCAGAGTCGTCTGCGACTGGACTTAACTCTCAGGCGTCCTTTACCTTTAACCTTTAAAAGATCCTTCCCCTAGGAAGAGTGTTGCATTATGTTGGACTTGCCTGCAGGAATAATAATAATAATAATAATAATAATAATAATAATAATAATAATAATAAATAATAATAATTTATACCCCGCCCATCTGGCTGGGGTCTCCCCAGCCACTCTGGGTGGCTTCCAACAGAAAAATAGAACACAGTAATCTATTAAACATTAAAAGCCTCCCTGAACAGGGCTGCCTTCAGATGTCTTCTAAAAGTCTGGTAGTTGTTTTCCTTTTTGACATCTGTTGGGAGGGCGTTCCACAGGGCAGAAATGAAGAAATGAAGACAGTATTCATTTTTGATAAATGGGCATGCCCCAGTTTTGCTGGTGTGTACCCAAAGCATGCCATGTTACATCCACTTAACATTTTACAGCAGGCACCCCTAAACTTCAGCCCTCCAGATGTTTTGGACTACAATTCCCATCTTCCCCGACCACTGGTCCTGTTAGCTAGGGATCATGGGAATTGTAGGCCAAAACATCTGGAGGGCCGCAGTTTGGGGATGCCTGTTTTACAGTGTTGATCAGCAGCACCTGCTATTGCTTCAGGTATAACCATGATGTGGTCATGTATGATGAGTGAAGTGGCAGCTGAAGTTTTGGGTCCAAATAATAATAAATGGTGGCTACTTCTGTTTTGTAGATGGTTTCAGATCCATGCTTGTAAGGTTTCAGAAGGAAAACCAGCTGGGAACCCACTTCCTACTTGAAAAATCTCAGAAACTATTTGTTAATCTTCAGTCGCAAGTGGTGGGTGGTCATACTCCATTAACTTAAGCAGTCATGTCAGGAAAGAATGGTAATATCCTGAAATGTAAACTTATATACCCATAATAAACCAATATAGAAAGTAGATTTCCTGTATGTTCTTTCTGCATCTTATAGCATAATATTTTATAATGGTTCTAATGGTGATAGATATGGTTTTGTTGGGTTGGACAAGACTCAATATTCCTACCTTTGCTAACCCTAGTTCATTTGGCTCTGAATGAGTTCTGGGCTTTTGTTTTCCTCCCTACTGACTTTGGTGCTTTGATCCTGGTCTCCTTAAACCATAGTTTCTGTTATGTTCAAAACAGGGAAACTGTGGTTTTAATATTGGTGTTTATTCCGGTGAGGGAACCACAGTTCACAACCACAACCGCCCAATTCAGGAATAATGGAAAAGTGTGGTTTGAAAAGACTAGGGCTGAAATCCTGAAACAAATGCATGAAGGAGAGTGGGGAATGTCTTCTTCTTTGGCAATCACTCGTAGCTGAGTAAGATTGTCTTCCTGAACACTGTTTTAACAGTGGGTCCGTAAGTGACTGTGGAGGCCAATTCCGGATCCACACATCCTTCCACAGTGGGGACTTTGGTTTTCGGGCAGGAGTTGATTGTAGTGAGGGTTTGCCAAGCGTGCCTTCCTCTTAGCACATTTCGTTCTGAGTTCGAAGCGTCTTCAAAGTCCACGACACCTTTGGTAAAGGCTGTTCTCCAACTGGAGCCCTCACAGGCCCGTGTTTCCCAATTGTCGGTCTTTATACTACATTTTAAAAAGATTTGCCTTGAGAGAGTCTTTAAACCTCTTTTGTTGACCACCAGCATTATGCTTTCCATTTTTAAGTTCAGAATAGAGTAGTTGCTTTGGAAGACGCAGGCAAGACACTGTGGTTTATTAAGACAGGGATGAAATATCCAAACTGGTCCATTGTATGGATGGAACCCTTAAAAAGATCATTGTGTTTGTGTAATACTCATGTTGATTCACTTTTAGAATTAGAGTAGGGTCATAGTACAGTGTCAGAGCACATATTTTCCATACAGTAGATTTTACGTTCAGTTTGTGACATACTGTTTTTTTAATGTTTGCCCCCACCTCCAATTAACCATGCAATCAGTCTTGACTTTTTAGAAGCCAGAAAACCCTGATTGTGATATTTGTGAAAGGATAATCTTCATCCTTTCAAAATTGACCAAAAACGTGCCACATATTTATATGTACCTTTCTTTACCTTTACCTTTTACCTATTCATATACCTACTAGTCTGTAATATAGGAATATCTATGCCTGAGATGTATGTACAATCATACTTGGAAGTCGAATGGAATCTGTTCCGGAAGTCCGTTCTACTTCCAAAACGTTCGGAAACCAAAGTGTGCCTTCTGATTGGCTGCAGGGAGCTGCTGCAGCCAATCGGAACCCACAGAAGCCCCATTGGACGTTCGGCTTCCGAAAATAGTTCGCAAACCATAACAGCCACTTCTGGGTTTGCGGCATTCAGGAGCCAAAATGTTCGGGAGCTAAGTTGTTTGAAAACTAAGCTACGACTATGTAGGGATATCAATAAAGTAATGGAAATGCTGCCTTCGACTGCAGAGGGGTGGACACATTCTTGTTGTCATAATCTCAGCAAACCCCTTGAGAGGTCTGATGATGCAATGCATTTCCATAATGTATCTTCAAGACTGCAAAGCTTAATTGCAGTTCTCTGATCCTCTAAAGACAATTGTAACGCTGTGTTATTTACTGTACAGTACTTTTAACATCCTGAAGATGGGTGATAGAACAAGAACGGCACTGAAATATCTGCTCATTAACTTGCAAATCTTTTTGTCTACATTGGGCAAATCCTAGGAGTATACAGCATTTCAACATTAAATCACAAGGGTTTCTTCTATGTTAGGGAGAATATATTAAAAAAAATTAAAATGAATGAAAATTAAAGTGAATGAAACCTAAAAAATGGTATACTTGTGGGGTAGAGGATGCAGAAAATGTCCCTGAGCCAGTGTGTATGGTAAAAAGTGTGTTTGCATCCTAGGTGCAAGATTGACTTGTTGCCTGTGCATTGGATGTAGGATTTAGAATAAAATTGGAGTGGATAGCAAAAGGTGACTTGATTTTTTTCAAACCCCTCTAAAGAGATGTGCAAACCCCTGTGTGGCTGCTAAAGGCTGTAAATCTATGCATACTTACTTAGGATAAGCCCCATTGAACTCGGTACAACTTCTTTTGAGTAAACATGCATAGGATTATATTGAACAAACAGGATGATGGGTGCCTGGCAGTTAGAATATTTTTCCTAGCTCATGATAAGCTTCCATATATTTATTTCCTAGATAAACTTTAACTCTACCGTGCCTTTGCCTTCTTTTAAGCTAAAAATCTGCTCAATAGCGACATCATTTTAGATGTAAGTAAATATTTATTTTGGCTCATATATAAATACTTAAGTCTTAAATCTGTTAACTTTTTACAATTCCCCCCCCCCCTTTTCTGATGCTTGAAGGACTATGCTACTGCATACTTTAATCACATCTATCTGTCTTTTAAAATCATGGTTTGTACACATTTTTTTGTTCACTGCAGAAGTACTTTTTTCAAACGGGGCAATACTTCGTATAACTCCAGCATTTCAAAAGCATATCTTTTAAAGAATGCTTTAAAATTACATATTTTTTCCTGCCTTGCCCCAATGGCTCAGGATGCATTAACATGTAAAACAAAACAGATTAAAATCTAAAGCAGTAAAATACCACAAAATCTGAAAAAGGGTTCAAATAATATTCTTTTCTGGAATAAATCTGCAGTAGGACTCTAGAGCAAGTCTTTTTTCTTTCCTTTTCTGGAGGGAGAGGATGCAGTTCCATAGCTGGGAACACCATCAAGCTATTCTGACTCTGCACAGATGGAAAAAAATGTATGTGCTCTTGATTCACTTTAGAGGTCGGTGGGAAGGGAAGGT
Organism: Zootoca vivipara; assembly: GCF_963506605.1. Taxonomy (NCBI): domain Eukaryota; kingdom Metazoa; phylum Chordata; class Lepidosauria; order Squamata; family Lacertidae; genus Zootoca; species Zootoca vivipara. The sequence goes on along the minus strand of NC_083279.1, from coordinate 28,284,227 downwards.
GGGGGTGGCAGCAGCGTTCGAATTCTTCAGGTGCCGGGAGCATTATGCACCTGGCTGTCAGCCGCTTGCAACCAAGTGAAGATGCCCAGACGCCAGGATGGCGCTTGACGTCTCCAGCATTTGGTGGTGCATGCCCGCGGATCCTTGGATCCTGACTGTTTTCACACACTAGCAAAATATCCAGTAGAATTCCTATCTATGATATTTTATCCGCACAGTCAGAATGGATCTCAGGAACTGAAAAGTCATGTTGAAAAATACAATTTTTGAGCCTTCTGCCCCCAAAATGGCAACTAGGCATTCCATTTTGGAGACTGTAACTCTGGTTTAAGGAGCCGTTTGCTGCCTAAGTTATACAGTGGTATCTTGGTTCCCAAACAAATCGGCTCCCGAACACCGCAAACCTGGAAGTAAGTGTTCCAGTTTGCGAACGTTTTTCGGCTTCTGCGGCTTCCAATTGAGTGCAGGAAGCTCGTGCAGCCAATCGGAAGCCGCGTCTTGGTTTATGAACGGATTCAGGAGTCGAATAGACTCCTGGAATGGATTAAGTTCAAGAACCAAGGTACCACTGTACACCTGAGTTTCTAACACTGGGAGGCAGTTGCTCTTGGGTAGCTATGGGTAAACATTTTGAGCGTGGCAATAGATTTCAGCCCTGTTCTTCAATTTCCTAGCATTGTTATTCCATGAAATCTTCTAAAGAGGTTCTGTTCCTGGCGCCCCCAAGTGAAGTGAAACAAGTGGTTGCTAGGGAGGTGGCCTTTTCAGTAGTGGCACCCTGTTTGTGGAACGCCGTTCCCTGAGAGGCTTGTTTTATAGTCAACAGGTGAGGGCATCATTATTTTCTGAGACATTAAAAATAAAAATATTTCCTAAAGTGTTCTCACCACTCTCTTATCTGCTTTTATTTTCCTGTATGCTGGAAATTGTTATCTTATGTTGAGATGTATTTGAATTGTGTTTATCCCTGGTGGCGCTGTGGGTTTAACCACAGAGTTTAGGGCTTGCTGATCAGAAGTTCGGCGGTTCAAATCCCTGCAATGGGGTGAGCTTCCGTTGCTCGGTCCCAGCTCCTGCCCACCTAGCAGTTCAAAAGCACATCAAAGTGCAAGTAGATAAGTAGGGACCGCTCTGGCGGGAAGGTAAACGACGTTTCCGTGCACTGCTCTGGTTCGCCAGAAGCAGCTTTGTCATGCTGGCCACATGACCCGGAAGCTGCCTGCGGACAAACGCTGGCTCCCTAGGCCTATAGAGCGAGATGAGCGCCGCAACCCCAGAGTCGGACAAGACTGGACCTGATGGTCAGGGGCCCCTTTACCCTTTACCTTTACCCTTTATGAGCTGCAAAGCCATTCAGAGAACAGTGTCATTGGGCAGTTTGATCAAGTAGTAACTCGGTGCTGGGAAGTAGAGTTTGGATTGTAGGACACTCATTTTACCTACCTATGTTTTTGTGTTTTCAAAATAAAATACAAGATGCAGCTTCTACGTATGCATTCCATATTACGCCATCTGGTAAGTCATTTGGGGAATGCGTGGGAAAGAGAGTGGGAGTGGCTGGGAGACGAGTCTCGCTGTCTGTTTATATCTCAGTTGTATCTCTATATCCTGTCCTTTTCTCAGAGGAGTTGCTCAGCGTGCTTACATTGATTTATTGTGCCTTTTGTGTATGCAGCCAGGCTTTGTAAATGACCACTTTTGGCAAGTAAGCATTGCTTCTAGGTGACTAGACCCGGGAAGAATTCTAGAAGTTTTCTTCCAAGCTGGACTCATGTTTCATAAATTACTAACAAAACTCAGTGTTGGTGATGTAGTGTATTTTGAGTGTAGTCCCCTTTGCAAAGTTGCTTGCAACTATCTTGAGAGATCAGCATTCCCACTCAAGTGAGTTTTATGTCTGATTGGGGATTTGAACCTAGATAGCTCCTCCCTGGTTGAAGCCTCATACTTCAACTCCAACTGCATCGGCTCCACCCACCAAAAGTATAAAACTGGTAGCTTTTGCTTGTTGACTGCCACTACAGGAGTGCCCTAAGCAGCCAGCCCTTGCTCTTCTACCGTGAAAAAAACACCACATTGCCTCTACCTTTATTGCCCTCACTGGTATGCAGCCCACAATTTTGATACCACGTGCACACTTCTGCTGGTTCTCCCCAATTCGGAAAGTACGACCGAGTAGCTGCTCTGAAATGTGTGTGGCACAAGCTTAAATTGGATAAGGTTTCAAAGACTGTAACATAAATGTTCATTTAAAAAATGCTTTTAATAGTAGCATTTAATATTAAAACACGCAGTGTACACAGTACAGGCGCCAACCATTTTGCGCGGGGGCTCCCCTCCCGGCCCCTTGTGCACTTCGGCGGAGCGTGCAAATCTGCCTGCTGTTCTGCCTCCATTCTGCCCTCGTCTGAGTCCAAAAGGACCCACGTGTCAGTGATCACAAGTTGATTGGACACTCCTAAAATGGTTGCCTCCTGTATGCACTTAAAAATGAATGTACTCAATCTATCTTCTCCTCCCTCCTCCTCCTATGTGGTTGGCATAGCCAACACAGACACTCTAGGATCAAAGTTTGAAGGCTTAATGGGGAACCTCATAGCTTGCTTATGTGAACTTTTACATTAAAAAGAAAATGCAAGGGTTTCAAATAACACATGTAAGCATTTGCACTGTGCACAGTGCAGGCTGTTAACTTATACCTTGTCAACTAGCACACTTTTTCTACTAAGCCTTTTAGTTTAAACTGTTGCTAGCCCATGTGTCTCTACTGTAGTCTTACAAAGAAGAAAATAACAGAACCTTGCGAATACTTTCATTCTGGTACAGTACCTCCCAATTTATTTCAGACCTCTTTCAATGAGTAATGTATTAATGAAGACCTCATTTAATAATAGCTAATGGGGAAAGACAGATGGGGCTCAAAATAAATACTGTATAAAGTGAGGTTATTAGAAACACTGGAGGAGGTTGTATGTTCTTTAGTTACATCTTCATGTGTTGATAGAACTAGACTGTGGGATGCAGGTGACGCTGTGGTCTAAACCACTGAGTCTCTTGGGTTGGCTGATTGGAAGGTTATCGGTTCGAATCTGCTTGACAGTGGTGAGCTCCTGTTGCTCTGTCCCAGCTCCTGCCAACCTAGCAGTTTGAAACCACACCAGTGCAAGTAGATAAATAGGTACTGCTGTGGCGGGAAGGTAAACTGTTTCTGTGCACTCTGGCTCTCGTCACAGTGTCCTGTTGCACCAGAAGCAGTTTAGTCATGCTGGCCACATAACCTGGAAAACTGTGTGCAAATGCCAGTTCCCTCGGCCCGAAAAGCGAGATAAGCGCCACAACCCCATAGTTTCCTTTGACTGGACCTAACCGTCCAGGGGTCCTGTACCTTTTTAGAATGAGACTGTCTTCTGGGAGCTCCCTAATACAAGGAATTTTTTCCCTCCTGCATTCTTTTTCCATGTAAAAGAAACTGGAATTTGATGGGTAGGACAAATGCTTAACAAATGCAGGCAGGTGGTGATGGTTTTGTTTTGGCATTCAACTCTGATGTGGCAAGGAATGAAACATTTTAATATTGAACTAAACTACAAAGTTTTGCTTCCAGGTTCAATGAACTTTATGAGTGAGTGTTGTGGTGCTTTTAAGTGTTTCTTTAAAAGCGAAACAATAACTTGTTAGAAAAAACAGCATGCGTAGAAACAGAGGGCAGTATCCAGTTTATCTCTAAATTTATATTTGGGCTTCTTCTCAGACCTTTGGAGCAGATATGAGAAGGTTGTAGGAGGCATTCGGAGAGAGGAGAGGGAGGGAAGGTTCCTCTGGGCAGCCAGAGCTCTTTGCATTAATGAAAGGTCTTCTTTGGATGCAGCCCAGAGAGATTTCCCACTTAAATGCTGGAAGAGTTATGTGGTTTTGCTTCCTTTATTAAGTATATTGTAGACCCTGATTTATGCATATGCTGAATCATTCATATACAGTTATACAGTGGTACCTCTACAGTAATTGCAGACATGATCCGTTCTGGGGTGCTGTTCGCACCCCGAAAAGCCCGCAACCAGAGCGGCACTTCTGCACGTGCTTTTGCGCATGTGCGAAGCACGCAGAATGCTTCTGCGCATGCACGCATAGCAAAACACTTCCGAGTTTGCTATGCAGCGGGAAGGTAAACCGTGTTTCTGTGCGCTCTGGTTTCCATCATGGTGTCCTGTTGCGTTAGAAGCGATGTAGTCATGCTGGCCACATGACTTGGAAAGCTGTCTGTGGACAAACGCCGGCTCCCTAGGGCTGAATGCGAGATGAGCGCTGCAACCCTATAGTTGCCTTTGACTGGACTTAACCGTCCAGGGGTCCTTTACCTTTTTTTTTAATTAAAAAAAGTGAAAGTAATATGTCCCGACGGTTGAAGGCAATTCCAGAAATTGGCCCCTTCCCAAAGAAGCCATAAGCTTTTGGAGTGGAGCTTTGAACGTCCTTTGTAATTTCCCATTTCCCATTGGGACATTGATTCCATAGGCCTGTGTTTGATCAGACTCCCATTGTGTTGAACTAGCAGTATCAATAAGTTGCCTACCACCTTCTTGTTTTGGGTTTTAAAACCAACTCGGTTGATAGCAGTCAAATTAGATTATTTAGCACTGGTTCTGCAGGATTCATCTCATTTGTCAATGTCCATGTTAATGTTGTCATAGCTGTCATTTAAATATTACAGAAGTGTTCTAGATAAATGAGGTTGTTTGCCCATCTGACTATTTATGACTGAAATCAGCGTAAGTGAAAGTGAGATGGGTGCCACAACTCTGTAGTCACCTTTGACTGGACTTAACAGTCCAGGGTCCTTTACTTTTCTTTACCTTATTCCTTGCTCAGTTATTTTGTTTTGTGAATACTTGGACACATCTTCCAAGATTGTGTTCTCCAAGTTTCATACAAGGTAGTAAGTTGCAAACAAAGCTTTTTTTTGTAAATCAAACTTAGGAGAATCCATTTTTGGCAATTGTCAGCACGGGCTAGAAAAGTATTGCTTTTAATGCCTTGTGAAAATATCCTAACTTTACTTTATCAGCAAGAAATCAATCCAAAATGGTTGCTTCTTATTACATAGTTATCGAGGAAGGAGCAAGATGTTCAGGACTTTTAAGATGAGACGTTTTATTGCCGTGTGAAATATATGTCAAGCCAGAGGGTTGCAGCTAATATTGATATTCTTACTTGTGCTTATTTTGCTTAAACCATGCACAGATGTGTTGGATACCAGGTCTGTGGGACTTGAATGGAGTTGTAGTTCTTAGTTTTAGGTGATACTGAAGCCTGTAGTTTTCAGCATGCTTTGAGGGGGCGGGGATGGCTGTTGTTTAATTGAGAGAGCCTTGATTAAAGTTCAGTAATTAGTGTGTCATTCCCCAAAAATATTTTCAGGGAGCAGTTTCCCAGCCTCGTATTACTGCATTGACTTTTATGTGCAAAGAGTTTATATAAAGATTTCCAGAAGAGGATAGTCTTGTCTGTCAACAGCTGGGGAAAAATACTTGCAAAATGGAACTTGACCCTACCGTCTTATCCCACACTCTGTCAGATCTGCTTTGGGGATTACCCAAACCCTCTAGATCAGATTGTGGGGAGGAGGGGCATACAAAGGAGGAGAACGAGAGGGAGCTCTGTTGCAAGCCTTCTGCAGTGATTCAGCCTGCCCGCTACCTAGAGATAGTTTGAGTGTTTTGCCAATAAATAAAGGTGAAGAAAAGAGAAATGTTAGACCAATTGTGCAAAGCAATATGGAAGGCAGGATTCTTTTGGAGATGGCACACTTAAGTCAATGGCAGATATTTGGGAAGAACAACAGCTGAGAGTGTTGTGCAGAGATATGTCAATGGTATAACCCAGTTGCAGAGGAGCATCTATAAAAAGCACATATAGATAATATTACTTGGATGGGGGCAAATATATTTGAATCTTGGAAAGGATGGAGGCTCTTTGGGTGGGTCCATGTCAGGTCCCATGTCAGTTGCCTGTCCTGGAAAGGCTTAAGCATCCTCTGAAGGAGCAGCTACAAAGTTCAGGGGTGTTCCAGCTTGTTCATAAGAGGTCCATGTGGCCTGTGTGTTCAGAAGCCCCACCCACCAGTTTCAGCTGATGTGATAGCTGCAGCAATTTCTGTACCCAGATAGCTTACCCAGTGTAGCCCAGACACTAGCAACCTCAAGATTGTATTACAATCTTGTTGCCACCCTCCAGACCTCTCGTGGTGGAGGCACACAAAGAAGGACCTCATGATGATCTCGGGGTAGGTTCATATGGGGCGAGGTGGTCCCTGAGGTCTTAACGGCCCTGAGCAGCTTCATAGGTCAAAACCAACACTTTGAATTGAGCACGGAAACTAATTGGCAGCCGGTGCAGTTGGGACAGGCTTTGTGTTACATGCTTAAACCATCTTGTGACAGTGAGAAACCTGGCTGCTGAATTCTACACTAGCTGAAGTTTCCGAACCACCTTCAGAGGCAGCCCTACGTTGAATGCATTGCGGTAATATTACCTTGAGGTTACCAGATCATAGACTACAATAGTTAGGCTATCCCTGTTCTGATTGGGGCACAGCTGAGCCACCTGCTGAAGCTGATGGAAGGCATTCTGCACCACTGAAGCCACCTGAGCCTCAGGTGACAGCAAAAGATCCAGAAGTAGCCCCAGGTAAAGATGTGAAGGCCCAGAAAAAAAATGGAAAAATTCGGAAAAACCCGTCCGTCCGCCCCCCGGTTTTTCCCCCTGAAGCCTTTGTTTTTCCCCCTGAAAAATTCAAAAAATAAAAAGTAGATTATGGAATGTTTTATTTTAACATGACGAATAAAATATTCTAAGATAAGGGGTTCAAATATTTTATAAATCACTTTTTAAAAATATGTATGGTATCAGATTATTCTAATTTCTGTGAGGACAAGCACATCCTAGGTTACAAACTGAACTCTCCAATGCAAGAACAAGATACATTTTTTCCTTTAGGAGGTGCTGTTATCACCAGAAAAGAAAAAGGTTTCAGTTTTGTTTTTGCATGCGTGTGGTATGCATTGGTTCTGTTCCTCTTCACTAGGCCTCAAAGCACTGGAAGATCATTAGAGCTCAGAAAATGATTCTGATTAAATTTCATGCCCATTCATTGAAACTTCCATTCTTTTTTGAGAATGTTTTTTTAAGTACTGTGAAGAGGAAATATGAATAATTGTTACTTCTGGATTTTTAAAAATTGTTTTGTGGAGGTTTTTTTTTTTTGTTCCACATAAACTAGTAAACAGTTTAGGAGACTGTTGCTCCATTTGTTACAAATACAAATAAATATTATTTTAAAAGTAAATTCTGTTTGTAATAATTGTTTGGATACACTATGTTTTTAATATGCTAGTTGTGATAATTTTATGCCCATTAAGATTGTCCATAGTTATATTTTATGTTTCTAAAGTAACAGAATGACTTCCAATCTGGAAAAGAAAAAAAGTGCTAATGTAGCATTTTTTCAATTTTCCCGAAAATATTCGTTTCCCCCGAAAAAAACCGGAAAAAACCCAGGTTTTTTTTTCAGAGCTTCAAAATTGCCGGAAATTTTTACATCTCTACCCCTGAGCTACATACCTGCTATTGCAGAAGGGGTGTAACCCGGTGAAGAGCATCCCATCCCATCCCAACTCGGACAGCCACTCCACAAGGATACCATAGCCGATAGTGCCAAACACCACTGAGAGGTCAAGGAGAATTAATAGGGACACATTTTGTCTGTCTCTCTCCCAACAGAGGCCATCATATCTAAGCATAATTCCATATATTTTATATTGTGTGTGAAAAGTAAAACTTGTTGGTTCAAGTTCCCTCTTCTATGGTCTGTACATACACTGCATGTCAGCAACTATATTCAGTTCTTTTCAGGTATGCTCCTTCAGCCGTAGGCATTGACAGCGGGCAAGACATGCTTATGGGATCTAACTTGATTTTTGTTAGAATGCCGAGGTCTACTAACAAGAGCCAAATACAAAATTGGCAAATATTGCATTATGGGAGTCGGAAAATAAAGCACCGTTATTTCTGTGCAAATCTGAAGGTCATTTCTGGACTTCTTTAAAAAGCAGTCAAACAAAATCTTCAGTGCTGGAAAATTGTATGGGGTTTGTTTTGTGTAATGGAGACTTCTGAGCTTCTATGGAATATGCTGAAGACAAAAGCATGCTGAAATTGGCTTGGGACATGCATCTGAATTGCAACCGATGCCCTATTGGCTCCAACCAAATAGCTCTGGTAGGAATTAAGCATTACGTCAACAGGAATCCCATGGAACAATCTGAATCGAACTGCCCATCAGCAAACATCTAGTTTCATTAGCGGAATGTTTTGAATGAAGTTGCTGTTGCTTTGCTCTCAGAGGCTGTGGGGATTGCATCTTTAATGGATTATGTCTACTGTACAAATGTATAATTTAAATATGTGAATGCCATTTGGTGGGAGCACACAATGAAAAACTTGAGGTAGAAAAGCAAGCTATAAATAATACATTTTTAACATATATAAATAGAAAGCACTGGATAGATCAGCGGTAATGCGCCCAAATACTTCCATTAAATAAGAGCAGCATACCAGATTAGGCTTTTGTGTATGTGTGTACGTTGAAGTGGATATTGTTAGCAATCCTTGATTCACTATGTTGTTTTTTTGGCTGAAGTAAGATAATTGTGGCAAGTAATCATTTCCAGTGGCCATGCAGGGAGATTTTGTAAGCCGTATCTTGATCGTCTTTTGCTTTTCAGCCTATCCATGCATAATAACTTAATGTAGGTCAGTGGGCAAGTAAATTTTGTAGGCTGACTTGCAATCCTGCATTTCTTTTTGTATTGTCTGCCCTGGTTCTATTTCCCCCCCCCTGCATTACATTTCTGTCTAGTATGCTGTCGCTACTGCTAATTTAATTTACTGTTTCGTTTTATATGTTAGCTACTCTTTAGGGTTGTTTTGGGTGTGGAAGTTGATGGGTACAAATGATTACATAAATAAAACTCATGAGGTATACGGCAGCTGTGTTATCAAAAAACGTGCTAGTGTGAATAGCTTGCAAATTGCACGGGGTGAGGGGAAGAAAAATTTAAAAGTAGAATGATGTGGGTAAAAAAGAGTCCAGACCAGGACAGAAGGCAGCTGGTGGCAGACTACTGCGAGCCTAATGGTGACCTTCTCACCTGTAACCTCATTAAAGTCAGCCAGGAAAACACAGCTGGAAACCTTTTGGCCTCTGGGTCATCAGGCCCCGAAATTCTCACCAGGAGGCATTCCCTCTTTCACAGAAAATGTGGCAAACTCCTCATGGTGCTCCACTGAAGTAGTTGTAGAGGATTCAGAAATACTGGATAACTTGGTGTCATCAGCACCATGCTAAACCACCTCTTCCTTCTGGCCGTAATTATCAGGTAGCTGCCTCAAATGTAATCTTGTTTTAGTTGACTGTATCCTTCAGCGTCTTGTTGCCCTGTTCCATATAACCGTAGGTAAACCACACTTTCAATAAGACCGGACTATGCCTATTCCCTGCCCCCCCCATTCCCCCCCATGTCTTCTCCTTAATCTGTAGCCAAGATTTGTTCTGTGGTTGCAGGATCATACCATTGGTATGATCCTGGGTTCTTGCAACAGACTAAGCCAAACCTATGTTGTACTGATGTAAAAAAAACAAAGACAAAAAAACAAAAACCTAGACAGAAGCAAAGTGGCTGTGATCATGCCCTTGGGAGCCAGGGCATTCATGCTAAGCTGTGGTTTGGCCACTGAGTGCTTTTTTTCTCAAGTGGGAAATAGCTAACAACTACTCAAAATACGCGGGTGGCTCTGTGGGTTAAACTACAGAGCCTAGGGCTTGCCGATCAGAAGGTCAGCGGTTCGAATCCCCATGATGGGGTGAGCTCCCGTTGCTTGGTCCCTGCTCCTGCCAGCCTAGCAGTTTGAAAGCATGTCAAAGTGCAAGTAGATAAATAGGTACTGCTCCAGTGGGAAGGTAAACGGCGTTTCTGTGCGCTGCTCTGGTTCGCCAGAAGCGGCTTAGTCATGCTGGCCACATGACCCGGAAGCTGGCTCCCTCGGCCAATAAAGCGAGATGAGCGCCGCAACCCCAGAGTCATCCTTTCCCTTTTCATGTTGTCGTCGGCATCCGTCTTGTCTCGAGAGACAATGGAGTGCCCCTGTGAGGGTGAAGTGAAACCACTGCGTTAGCAGCAACAAAGTGACTTCCCAGGGGGGCGCAAGCGTGGGAAGTGTGTATAAAGGCCCTCGGCTGCCTAGATGACACAGTATCTAGCGTTCAGTGTGTATTTGTGTGTCTTTGGGTATGAGAGAGAGAAGGAAGAGTGTTGTCATATTACCATCTCTAAAACAGGTACATGTCCCCTAGGAAATCATCTACGTGTACAGCATGCAGAGCAGTACATGTTGATAGACCTGTTGTGTTCTGTGGCTTGGCTCACTTCCTTGAGGCACCTTCTCTACCTTCAGGGTTTGTTCCTGCTTTCTCAAACTGTGGCACAGTTCGATTTGTAGCCTGAATTGTTAGGTCGATAAATGGTGGTTTCGGTACCATGTGTGATGGTAATTGCCTTATGACAGGGGTCTTATGAGTGGATGCAAAAGCTGTACAGTATACCTTTTCCTGCAATCTAAGCGCTTTCTGTGGTCCTCATCTCCTGTCCTGTCTTTGACATGTGTTGGCTTCCTGACTCTTCTCTTCAAAGCAGAATACTGTAAATTGTTTCTTCTTTTGCAAGGGAGTGCATTTCCCACACACCATTTCCCTGTATGCACACTGAATAGCAAAGCATCATATGCAAAGTGTGTCCACATATTTACAAGTGTGTCATTTATTAGCTTGGCTGACGTGCATTTCCTGTGGTCTGATAGGTGGTTTTTTTATGCACCTTCTGATTTTTGTCCTTTTAAGAGATTTGCATGCCCTTGTGCAATGTTTCCTGCTGAGAGCTTGCATTGCCTGCCTTTGGTAGGAAATGAGTGGGCGTGTAAAGCTGGAGGAAGTGGAAGGCAGCCATATGCCAGTAGCGTACTGGCTTTTACTCTCTGGTTTTAACCAGGTGAAAGAAAGTTAGTCATCTGCTCAGAAGTTTTCTTCACTCGCTTTAGGATATGATTAAATCAGGAACACATGCCTAGTGTGAAACTGCAGAGTGGAATGGAAAGAAGAATGAGAGATCTCACTTGGGAATTCATAACTAAATCTTCCACATGAAACTGTGTTTTGACCTGGATCTTGTCATTTTTGCCAAGCATGGAGACGGTCAATAACCTTGTTGGCGTCTCTGAATGGCATTGAACGAAACACAGTTAGTTGAACTGGAACCTTCACGAATAGATTTTCATTATTTTGTGTCTGCTTTTCTTTTTAAAACCCCTGTCCTTGGGAGGTGACAGTTGTTTAAGGATTGAAAAACTGCTTGCTAAGCATGTGTATATATGTGTGTATTTTGAGGTATTAGGAGGTACTTAAAGGAGTTTTTGTAAGGCACCATCTGGTCACTGATTAATTTTGTTAATATTGGAGGCTGCAAGTCTGAACAGCTTGTGTATGTGTGTGTGTATTGTTCTGAGCTTTGTTTTGTATGTTGATATTGGTTCCTAGATGTCCCAAAATTCCCTATCTGTGAAAGTCAAGTAAAATGAGTTACTTTGCTTTTTTTCTCCCAAACTTTGGGGTTATCTTATGATGTATAGAGAATGGGAGTTACAAAAATTTATGAATGTGGAACTCTTGCTCTCCTTCCCTATCAAACTACTGCCCTGCTTTAAGCTGCTGTCATATTGTATGTAGCCAGGACTGCTGCAGCATTTTGATGGTGGTGCTGAGGGAGGTAACTAGCCAAGTATTTTCACATGGGGTCTGTGAGTTTTGGGGAGAATTCTTTCAATTACAAAACACATTCTGAGTGCTTTCACTGAAAGGGCAAGTTGAAAAGTTGGTTATGCTTTGCTGAAATTAACAGCTCACTTCTGAGATTGCTTAGGAAGTCATGGGGATAATTGAAGATTTACTTGCACTGGCGATATGTTTTGTTGCAGCAGTGCTGTGCCAAAAGCTGTCCTCCAAATTTCTCAGTTTTTCTGCCTCATTTTAAGTTATCTCTGACAGCAAAGAGTACCTAAAGGTATTTAATAAAATAAAATAAAATATTAAAGTATTTGACAAATCTACCAGTTAAGCTTGAATGGCTTAACTAGTAGATTTGTCAAATACTTTAATATTTTATTTTATTAAATACCTTTAGTTTTCTTTTTAAGCCTGAAGGAATCTTATGTATTTTCTCTCTCTCTGATATTGAAACTTAATCCATCTTTTTGTAAGGGTGCTTATTGCGCCTTCCAGAAACATTATACTTGAATCACATGTGGCTAAAAATAATGGACTTCAAAGTAATATGAAAGTGACAATTTCAGGTGCAAGCGGGCACTACTAGTCTTAAATACAGAAGTGCCCAGAGGTAGCCTTGCAGAATTAAGAAAAGGGAGTTCATTCATATAGTTAGGCTTAAGGATGTGTGTGTCTTGTTTTCAATCAGCTTTGCATGTGTACTGGAAGTATAGATAATAAGCATAAGCATTTTTGGCTGTTCTCATTTCATGGCCTACTTGTTGGAGTGTGTATTTTTTAAAATTTTTTTAAAAAAACAGAAATGTAATGTGTGTGAACATTTGGGAGTATGCTGTGCCTCCTCTGCTGCTGTTCTCCTGGAAACTGTTTTTATATTCCTGGTGACTTCAGAATGGCTGGGTTTCCCTCTTGTTTGTGTTTCCTAGGCAAGCACCTGTGAGAAATGACATAGAGGTGGGAGTTTATAGATAATTGCTGCTGAGCTGTGGCTTAAAAAGACTTTCCGCCTCCCAGACATTGGTTATATGAGCTTGCATTTTGGGGGAGTCCTGTGCTATTGAACAGATGCCTGTTGGTTTTTTTTGGCCTCGCTCACTGTTGTCCTCTCCACCGGGCAGAATTCTGCTGTTATCAAAACATTGACAGTCAAGGTCATGGGGAAAATGTAAGCAATGCCTGGTTATAGCTTCTCACAGACCAGTACTGATATCAGTGGAATTATTCCCTCCCCGCAAATATTCACAATGCTCTTTTCTGTGTGTGTTTTTTTTTGGGGGGGGGGTTAAACTTTCTACAAGTGTTTTACTGTTCCTTTTAATTATTCAGTTAACTTTTCTTTTTTGGTTATGTTGATAATGAGAGTTAACTCCTCAGTAGAGAGGGAAAATGTTCAGAAATTTTGAAGACAATTTGGCTACGGAAGTGGGGTTATTTTTAAAAGCTGCTCTTTGTTTTTTTTTAGGAAAACAAAAAGGGAAATATGTGGAATACTTGGATTTCTAGGGACACCTAAACTTTTTATACTTCATTGAGAATGTGAAATGCATAACGTAGCACCTGAGATTGTACTTTTTGATAAGTTTACAAAATGTAAACATACAGCCTTTGAATAAATATTAACAATTGAAAATAAACCAGCTATTAAGAGATGGAGGTAGGTGGTAGCTGGGGACATAAGAACTGTAATTAAATTTGCAAAATGGAAACCTATCGACAGAGTTGTAAATAAAAGGGAGGTTTTGTTATTTGGGCAGTGGCTCAGTTCAGGCAATACCATGCTCTTAATCACCAGCTCCATGCTTTTGTGGTTGCTAAAAAAAGATAATAGAGATGGCACCTGTCTGATATGTAATATGAGGGAGTTCCAAATGGTAAATATTCACTAATAGCATAGCGTCTTAAAGTGAGATTGGTTAGAAACGAGGCATAGTCGCTTTGCTTTGAAAGATGCCTATCTTACAGTCACTGCATTCTTACTGGCAACACTGAACCTTACTGTGGCTATTATCTGCTAATATACCCATCCAAGGCTGTGTATAAGAACATTGCAATTCATAAAGCATCTGTTCTCACTAAGTGTTCAGAGCCAGTGCTCTCCTGGAGGACCAGATGTCGGGAGAGGGAGCAATAGGGGGGTGGCTCTCGCCATAGCCTGGCTTGTGAGCTCCCAGAGGAATCTGTCTGAATCTTGTTGGAAGTAGAGTCCTGGGCAAGATGGGTCTTAGTCTTATCCAGCAAGGCAACTCTTGGCATCATTTTTAACACTGGGAAGAGATTAGAACATTTCTGCCAACTGTTGCAAGTTCTAGATACTGGCTTTGGCAGCGACTGCAGCCTTGCTTCAGCTAGCTGGCTGCGTCTGGGAAATAACATTTTCCACATCCCTTATAAAGAGTGTTATGTGTAGTCATTTGGTCTGTGTGAAATGCATAACTGGTTTTGATTACCCCTTGGAATGTATGGGAATGGATCTTGTATGCATTTCCACCTCCTGCTTGTAACACTTCTCCAGTGGTACAAATAAATGGAATTGTGTTTTGTACAACGAGGGGCCCCAGAGGTTGGGAAGTGAGTGTGACTCCCACATTTATCTCTGCTCCTCTTTCCCCATAATCCGGTTACGATCCTTTAACTTAACAGTGATGCCTTCCTTTGCTTTGGTTGCCTTGATAACAGCTGTGATTAATTAGGGAGTTGCCTTGGAAAAGCCTCCTGGGTAAGCCAGGGGTGTGCCATGGTCCATGTGGGAATGATGATGAATGGGTCTTTGTTTCGCCTTTCTCCTGGGACATGCAACAATAGCTTCAAGGAAGGGAAGACTCTCTCATGTCATGCTATGTGTTACGTTTTGCTATCCGGCAATGTTCTCCCAGGAGTTCCTCTAGCTGAGTGCAAATTTATTCACATATACTTGTGTACAGGCTGTAGTGGGAGCTACATCTGCTGTCCAATACATTTTGCTGCCTAAGGCAGAGCAGCAAATACCACCCCCTACTCTCAAGTCAAAGTGCATAGTGTGTAAGGCTGGTCCAATTACTTTGGCACCTGAATCAAGCTGTTCCCCCTCTCCGTGGCAGTGTAAAATGCAACAGCAAGAAATTAATTAAACAACAACTTGCTGGGGAAAAAGAAAAGGAAAAAACCCACTCTGCCTGTTAGTGTGGTAGGCCCTGGAAGTTCCCAGTGGTGTTTTGCGATGTGTTATCCAAGCCACTGTAATGTCTGCCAACCTGGGTAATTTCAGTTCATGGCAAGGGCCACAAATGGCACACTTCCACAAAACATCTTCATCGTGTGCATAGCCACAGGTAAGCAGTTTCAGGAGTGAGGAGTTCTACCAAAAGTGTGAAATGCTTGCTTGGAATTGACTTAGAGTAGTCAGTGTTCCTGAGATTTAGTTCTGCACTTCAGTGAATGCATGTCTCTTTGGAAATAAAACTTGCAGATGCAACTGTGAGGGTTTCCATGTTCAGTAGCAGAAATGCACTGGCTTGTTTTGAATTGGGTTTTTTGTTTGTTCGTTCAAAAGCAACTGTTCTCTTGGATCACAGAGGTAAAAGTAACCGGGAGGCCATAAGGAAGGTATTCAGTCACATCCCTTTCCTCTCCAGTAGAAAAAAAATCAGGGAGCAGGGTGACCAGGAAAACCCTTTGCCTGAGATTTGGGAACTGCTGCTAGGCAGAATAAATAATACAGTGGTACCTCTGGTTAAGAACTTAATTCGTTCTGGAGGTCCGTTCTTAACCTGAAACTATTCTTATCCTGAGGTACCACTTCAATGGGGCCTCCTGCTGCTGCCGCCGCCGTGTGATTTCTGTTCTCATCCTCATGCAAAGTTCTTAACCCGAGGTACTATTTCTGGGTTAGCGGAGTCTGTAACCTGAAGCGTTTGTAACCCAAGGTACCACTTTTTTCTGGGATTGACTGACAAATTGGCATAAATCATTTTTTTAAAAAAAACTTTGTACATTAATCTGATATAGAAATATTTGCTAAATTGGGTGTGTGTGGAGGCAATAAGCACCAGTAAGATTGAAAAATGTTTTCCCCATTTTACTTATACAAAATTTTATTTGTTTGCTGCTTTTACACACACACACACACTGCTTGAAGCACCTTGCAAAAAAAGAAAACAAAATAATAAAACAACAACACAATAGCAAGTATAAAAACATACCAAAAAAGCAGCATTTCAGTACTGTAAATATAACAAGATTGTTGTAGCAATATCCCAACAGTAAAAATAACAAGGGAGCGTGACAGTTTCACCTCTGTCCTAGGAACACCTCTCGCATGATGTTGCTTGCTCAGGGTCCCTCTCTCGCCTACTGGTAGCTTCCATGAGGCTTCCAAAAAGGGGGGGCTGGAAATACCCCTCCCAAAATGTAATAGGCCTATTTTCTTTGTGCCTGCAAAGAAAGTGGAAAGATTTGGGTAACGTCAAAAGATATGCAGTGCTTAGAAGCTGGGCAGTTTTCCAGACCATTTGCCAAAGTGCTTATAGTCAGCATTTTAACAAAGGTAAAACCAGGCATCCCCAAACTTTGGCCCTCCAGATGTTTTGGACTACAATTCCCATCTTCCCCAACCACTGGTCCTGTTAGCTAGGGATCATGGGAGTTGTAGGCCAAAACATCTGGAGGGCCGCAGTTTGGGGATGCCTGGGTAAAACAATAAGAAACATTAAACTTCAGCATCGCTCAGGACATTTTCAAAAGATACTGTTTTAAGCTAGTTAAAAAGTGTGTGCATTCAGTTCAGTGCTGGTTCATGAATAACCATCTCTTCGTTATGCAGATGTTTTGGCTAGAAGGGATTGGCATCTTATCTCACATTGATTTGCTGCTGCTGCTGTTTTATTAAAACAAATGGCTTTTCATTACTACAAATGCCCAAGGTGTTGAAAACTTTAATTAGAGAAAGCGTGTGAAGGAAAATTGGATTTGTCATAGCAGTTAGCCATGTCTTTACCTGGCACCACAAACTGTAGTAGAGCCTTCACCAACCCAGTATATAGCCCAAAATATTTGGAGGGCAAATCCTGTTCGCACTGACCATCAGCCATGCTGGGCTGTTGGGAATCACAAGCAAAAACACTGTCAGGTCACTATGCTGGGAAAGGCTTCTGTACAGGGATGCTTGGCATATCTGGGAGATTTCTAACCACAGTTCAAGTCTTGTAGGTGTGACTAGAGCAGGGCACCTTCAGTTTGATTTCCTGGAGCAGGAAGGAAGTTGAGAGAAGATACTTCTTAAGTTAAGTTGGGCCCAAGTTGTTTAGAGCAGGAGGTTGGAAGTGGATCCGGCCCAGTAGACCAGATCATTGTCTTTTCCACCTTCAATGGGCCACATTTGACAGGTGGTCCGGGCTGCCCGTTGTGTCAACCGTTTGATATCACAGTGACTCTTTCCTGTCTGAACAGTTTAAAATCAAGCCATATGGGCAAATGAACAGCCCAACATACCAGCTGATGTCTGGGGCTTTTTGTAGCATTTTTCTCAGGGTTTTGTTTTGCAGCTTGCAACACTTCCCTTTTGGCTTTTGTCAGGTCTTTGCCTGCATCACAGGCTGGTGTCATGCTGGAAGTTTGAGTGTAGCTCAGCTTGCAGAAGAAGGGTTCAGATGGATAAAAGAGTTTGGGACAACCAGATTCCCAGACTGTCCCTGTATCTTTAACCTCTTGAGCTGACCTCTCTAGCTCTTTGCTCCTCTCTAGTTGCAACCTGCCTACAACTTCTTACTCTTCCTCCTCACACTTCTCTCTCAGACCTTAAGATGAGAATTCACACGGGAACTATCCTTTAAGAGAGGAGAAAGAGGCCAGCACAGCTGCCTTGCTCTACTATAGACTAGTTAGACTGTAACTAGGATATTTTCTAACCCAGTACTGTATGTGTTTTCTACAATAAACTACTTTGTTATTTTTCTTACCTACAAGAATAGCTTCTATGTGTGTGATTGCAATAGAAAAAGTCTGCTTTCTAACCAAGATTCACTCCCTTAATGCTGCCGTACTCTGCATATCAAAAAAAGCTTTAAATGGGTAATTGGAACCAAATAATACATGATACCATATGGGACATAAGGTGTGGTTTGCCTGAAATGGCTTCATAGGTCAACTGGAGAGGCTTGGCTTGTGCCCTGGTTTAGGGTTTTCTGTGCAACAAAAATTTCTTGGCCCCCTATTCCATTGTAGACAGGCATCAGATTCATTACTAGTAGTAGGGCAGCTCCACATAGAACAAATTGCAGTAGTCTCTACTGAAAGTTTTCTCTGTAGAAGTCATTCAGTGTCTAGGAATCAGCTGCCTCTGAATACACATGTGAGACACATGGTGTGAAAATAATCATTACTGCACGTGTAGGGGACAGGAAGAAAGAATTGTAGTAACTATTGATTATGTCATAGGAGGAAGCCCATGGGCAAGAATAATTGAACAAGCACCGAGGTGTGAGTTAGATGTTGCAGCCAGCTAGTGCTGCTTCACAGTGGAGAGCAGCACAATGCACGCCATTGATAATGCTCAGATGCAGATGTCATAGCTTTGCACATGATACTAGATACTCCCTTGCAGTACTAGAACAACATGAAAAATACTTTGGTGCTTAACTTTTCGCAGTCTAGAACCTGCTTCTCTGACGGAAAGGTAATTGAAACACACAATGAAAGTCCAAACTTACATAAACCCCAACCCAATTCAGCAACATAACAAAGCAATCTCCAAATGTGTGATGAAAGAGACGGAGAGGACAAATGCTTTCCCTTTGCATATGCAGAGACAGATACCAGTATGTCAAGGCTGGTTGAAGAAGTAGGATTCAAAGAACCTAATGGATTAATAAGGATCAGTGCAAGTACAAACAATATTTAGACACGTATTTTTTTTCCTAATGACACAACACGGGGAAGAAAGTTTTCAGTTGCATTGTGAACCTTTATCGTGAATGCAGAGTCTGACACGAGTAGAGTTGACATGATGTATAAAGGATTTGGTTTTTGGTGTGACTGAGATGAAAAGGGTGTGTTGTATGTTTGTATGTGAGCAGTAAGAGGAAATTTGTGCTAGAAATGTTATGGGGTCAGGGAAATGTGATGGGCAGTAAACTACCACTGATAAAGAGAGAAACATAGGTAAACATCAAATCATAAATTGCACGAGGTATGTATTCCCCCCCCCACATATATTTGTATGACTTGCAGTCCTACTCTTAGGCTCTTAATATATTGTAAAGCCTGTGTTTATACATTTTCAAACAACGTGGCTTTTTCAGATGCCTCTTTTAATTTATTTGTACTTAAGATGCTCAAGTTTATGTTCTGTCTTTCTCCTTTGATTAAATATCCATGGGTATGTAATCGAGAAGTGATTGTTTGCTTCAGGCTCTGGAAGAAATATGCAGAAGGAAATATTAGCATATTCAGGAGCATATATCTTATTACTTGGGTGGTAGGTAGTAACATTTAGGCTATATTAGAAGACAAATGGTCCATTTCTTTTCTTTCAGCCTGGCTGCACTGACTTCACCTCCCGCTGCTTGCTGTATAACCTTGACTTGCAGCAGACGTTTTGTATTTAATCTTAATACCAGAAACTTCCAAATATTCCTACTACAGTGGCACCTCAGTTTAAGAACAGCCCTGTTTATGAACTATTCGGTATAAGAACTCTGCAAAACCGGAAGTAGTGTTCCGGTTAGTGAACTTTATCTCTGTCTATGAACAGAAGCCGAACGGTGGAAGGGCACTGGCGGCGGGAGGCCTCATTAGGGAAAACACGCCTCGGTTTAAGAATGGCTTTGATTTAAGAACGGACTTCAGGAACGGAATAAGTTCGTAAACCGAGGTACCACTGTAATCATCTACAGAAGAGTCCTTGTATATTTTTACTCCGTGATTTTATTATCTCATGCTTGTCTCCCAGAATACGAACATCACCTTGAACTTCACCTGAAAAGTGCATAGAGAGATTTAAAAACAAATTCGGTATTCAACAGGAACTCGCTTGAAATTTTTACTAAAATCCCCATCTGTAAGAGTTACCCTGTTTCATAGCTGATCTTGTCTCCTAATTAAGTGTGGACCAAATTCGGTTTCCTGCATAAATTGATCAGAAGACACACACACTGCACCTAGGGTTGGCATGGCAACAGGGAACTTGTATGCTTCCTATCCATATGGTGCCTGCTGATGCTGCAATAGTTGCCATTCCTGATCTCTGCAGGCTAGTTCTGGAAAAACACTTTCTGTTTGTAAAGTGGCACTTTCAATAAATACAGACTTTAGGTTGCCTGTGAAGACGCTAATGGTTGCTTTAAAAACAACAACAGCAACCCGAATTTTACCACTTTATACTAATTTTATATATTTGATCTAAAATATTTATAGCCTTTTAAAACCTAACATTTCTGACTGATGCTGTTAAGCAGATACAGAAATTATGAATGAACCCTGATCGTTGCTTTTTAAAGAGGATGTCTGTGGGGAGAGCGTGGGAGAGCGTGGGAGTGTGTGTGTGTGTGTGAGTGTGTGTGTCTTCATGTTCAGATTAGTATGCACATCTGTTGAATTGGAACTGTTTAGGGTAGCAAGCCTTTCTGTCTGTTTTAAGGCACAGGTTGGTTTAAAGCTATTACAGAGAAATTGTTTGAGTAAGGAAATATACTGGCTGTCTTTACCAAAATATTGTTGCATATTTCATATCCTTACCCTGTTTGAACTCATCCTGCTTTTTTATTAGTATTAAAAGGTGAATTGCCACTTGTTGTTTAGTCGTTTAGTCGTGTCCGACTCTTCGTGACCCCATGGACCAGAGCACGCCAGGCACTCCTGTCTTGCACTGCCTCCCGCAGTTTGGTCAAACTCATGTTTGTAGCTTCAAGAACACTGTGCAGCCATCTCGTCCTCTGTCGTCCCCTTCTCCTTGTGCCCTCCATCTTTCCCAACATCAGGGTCTTTTCCAGGGAGTTTTCTCTTCTCATGAGGTGGCCAAAGTATTGTAGCCTCAGCTTCAGGATCTGTCCTTCCAGTGAGCACTCGGGGCTGATTTCCTTCAGAATGGGAATTGCCACTACTAAATTGCTAACATTGCAACCCTGGACAGAGTGCCTAAATATTCCACATACACTGTTGTTGTTTAGTCGTTTAGTCGTGTCCGACTCTTCGTGACCCCATGGACCAGAGCACGCCAGGCTCTCCTGTCTTCCACTGCCTCCCGCAGTCTGGTCAAACTGATGTTTGAAGCTTCGAGAACACCGTCCAACCATCTCGTCCTCTGGCGTCCCCTTCTAGTGCCCTCTAATCTTTCCCAACATCAGGGTCTTTTCCGGGAATCTTCTCTTCTCATGAGGTGGCCAAAGTATTGGAGCCTCAGCTTCACAATCTGTCCTTCCAGTGAGCGCTCAGGGCTCCATGGACAAAGACAACAGGCCATGTACACTAGAGCTTTATAATTTTGTTGAAAATGTAATGTTTTGGAGTTTTCAATCACAACCATAAGAGATAAGGAAAAGAGACAGGGAAAAAAGAGGTGGCATTTGAGGCAGTGAGTTGAGAGGAAGCAAATATATGACTTGTCCTGGCACAGTATTGATTTTATTGAGGTTTGTCTGGGTTAACAGACAAAACAATACATTAGAGGTCTGCGGCCGATCTTTTCAGCTTAGCTACTTGTATGACCACAAGCAAAGGCGAATTTAAAGACTGCTGAGTTTAAGTGTTTGCTAAGCTGCTTGTTTTGTGTTGCTGATGGGGTGACTAGTTATTCTATAAAGAAGACAAGGAATTAGATGGAAAAAAACCAAATCAGCCTGTTGGATGAGCACCCAGAAACAGTGTTGACTAGATACTCACTTGAATTGTACCTGGGCAGCAATACTATGATGAAGATAGTAAGAGTTTGAGAACATATCCTGTAGAATTCTATGTGTTATATTTTATCTGCACAGTCAGAATGAATTTCAGGAACCAAAATGCTTTTTCTGTGCAGCCTGAGCAGGAGCGAGTGAACAATGCTATAATTGATTGTTGTAGCTTGCCTTCACTTACCCAACCCCAATGCCCTCCTCACAGTTGTGAAGAATATTCTTATGTTATGAATGGTCCATGTCACCATTCAGAAAAAGAGGTAGGGAAAAGAAGACTTTAGAGCCGTCTTGCCCCAAAATAGCAACTAGGCATTCTGTTTTGGTGACTGAAATATTGGTTTAAGGAGCTATTTGGTGCAGAGTTTCTAACGCTGCTCCCAGTTCTGTGGCACTCTTCATAAGTTGAGGTTTTTGGATGTCAAAGTGCCCGTTCTGTACATGCGCGAAGCGCGATTTTGCGCTTCTGCACATGCGCTCACTGTGTGTGCCACTTCTGTGCAGGTGTAGAACGCGCGCGCAGCGAAAAGACTTCCGGGGTTGTCAACTTCGTAAGTCGAAACCTTTGGAAGTCAAAGCATTCGTATGTTGAGGTACCACTGTATTGGCCTAAATCAGGGCTCCAGCTCTGGTTTAAATATATCCAAACATGATCCAACCTGGATTCAGAAATGTGAATATTGTGCTCTTATTCACTTGCATTGGGAAACCAAAGAAACCATAACTTCATTTGTTTTTGTTTTTTCCACTTAGGTGCATGAACTTCTGGGACATAATTGCCCCTCAAGAGGGGAATTAACCTTGTCAGAGTACAGACAGGTAGCTCCAGGAGTGTTTGTACAGACCACATTTAAAAAATACCATACTGTTCCAGTGTATGTAATAATACACGGAATGTGTGCTGCTCATTTGCTGGCTGTGATTTATTGCAGCTTCTTTGTTTACTATGACTTGAGCTGCTAACTGATAAGTGCATGGAGAAATATACCACTTCCCTAATAAAGCTGGCGGGATAGAACTGACTCAAGGCACAAAGTTCTTTCCTACAGTGATTCATTATTAGTAACTGGATGTTTTGCTGAGAGGTCAATCCCAGGACTTCAGACTTAGTAAGTCGTGGTTTGTGGGGAGTTTTTGAAATTATGTACAACTCATCAGCATCATAATCCTATAGCAACCTTTCAAAGCCTTTTTAGTTTCTTTGCAGCGGTCTTAACCTTGGAGAGGGTTGCTGGTCCACTTAGCTCAGAATCTTCTACCTTGGCTGGTACCAGCTTTCTAAGGCTTCCACGCCAGAGTCTTTCCTACCCATACCTGGGAAATAGGGTATCCCTTCCTCTTCTTGGCACAACACCTGCCATGAGATTGCTGCATAAAGGAGGATAACTGATCTTCCTCACTGTTGACCCCTGATTCTGAAATGGAGAGTCCTAAAAGGGCTAAGATGTTTGTGAAAATACTCCTCCTTTTTGGTGGGGGCTGCACTGGCTGCTAATATCATGCTGGGCCATGTTTACAGTTTTGTTGCTGCTATATAAAACCCTCAACAACTTGGAATTTGCTTATTTTGAGGGATCATTTTGTCTCTTACAGATATAACTGCCTGGCTACTGTTGTTATCTGTAGAGGCTCTTGCGTGGTGGTGCCACATGCCCTGAGGCAGGGGCCGGAAAACTCTTTCAGCCGTGGGCTGGTCCACTGTCCCTCAGACCTTGTGGGGGGCCGGACTATATTTTGAAATAAATAAAAAATGAACGAATTCCTATGCCCCACAAATAACCCAGAGATGCATTTTAAATAAAAGGACACATTCTACTCATGTAAAAACACGCTGATTCCCAGACCATCTGCGGGCCGGATTTAGAAGGCGATTGGGACGGATCCGGCCCCCGGGCCTTAGTTTGCCTATCCATGCCCTGAGGTTTGATCTGCAGTTACTTGGAGAAGGTCTTTTAAATGTAGCAACCACAGCAATGTGGAACTCTCTTCTCGTTGATATATAACCACAACTCTAGGCTTTGGACTTATATTCTACTTTTTTGTGCAAGACTTCCCAGAAGCCTAATTCTACCTCTGTATATTATCAGTCACCGTGAAATGATACATATGTATCATGCACAGCTTATATTTATGTTGTATATGGCTTTTTTAAAAAAAACTTCTGTGCAATGTTAAGCTGACTTACGAATATTTTAAAATAAATATTTTGGGGCATCCCTAAATAATAGGTTCCCATCGCATGTGTTTTCTTAACTATCTGAGGAAAAACGAAGTTGCCTCAGGTTCTCAGGAGGTCTTAAGCTTACAGTTAATTAAACTTTTTTTTTTGTCTGTGCCTGGGCTGTGGAGCTGTGTGTGGACAAAAGACATTTCTAGAGCATTTAGTATTTGCAGAACATATACACAGAGCTGATAATTGGTTCTCCCACCCATCCACACTGGATTGTTGTTGTTGTTGTTTAGTCGTTTTGTCGTGTCCGACTCTTCGTGACCCCATGGACCAGAGCACGCCAGGCACTCCTTTCTTCCACTGCCTCCCACAGTTTGCTCAAACTCATGTTGGTAGCTTCAAGAACACTGTCCAACCATCCCATCCTCTGTCGTCCCCTTCTGGATTAGCAGGTGCCATTATTTGTCAACAGTGTTAAAGTTGGAATACAGGAAAATGTGTTTGGCTTGTTTGGACAATTAATAACTATATAATCTGACTGAGGCTTACTTGATAGAATGACACTTATGTATACAGTGGTACCTCGACTTATGAAGTTCTCCGGCGCTCTTCGGAAATCGAATCTTTCATAAGTTGAAGCGTCCATTTTGCGCATGCGCAAACCGCGTGCCGCTTCTGCGCAGGTGCAGAACGCGCACAGGGCGAAAATACTTCCGGGTTTGCCGACTTTGGAAGTCGAAACCTTCGTAAGTCGACGCATTCGTAAGTCGAGGTACCACTGTACTGTACTTGCATGTTATTCTCCTTTAAACTCTCTTTTGGGTCCTTTTAAAAATTTGTCACAGTATCAGTAAAGATTCAGGAGATTCATGCTGCTCTTTGTAGCTTGTCTTCAAAAGAATATAATAATTACAGCAATGACTGGATCAGGTTTTGGTGGTGTCCTCTTTTTATGATGTGGTAAGAGCATAATTTTGGGTTCTAGTGTTTCGAAAGCTTAATTCAGCTCTTGTGTAGACAACCCTGTAGAATAAACACAGACCTAACTCCCAGTAACTGATATTTTTGCATAAACATACTGCTGTTTTTACTTCATGACAAGTGATAGGGAAGAAAGGAAACCGTAGAATGCAGTTGTGGGGAATACATATTCTGTTTGCTTGATGGTGACATGTGCTATGTTTTTGTTTTTGTTGCATATTCATGGGGATAATTATGGTGGGTGAGGAAAAGTGTTCTAGAAGTGTTTTCCATCTTCATTTCCCGCCAGCCTGGATACATAGAAACCATACTTTTAAATACATTTGTCATCCAAGATCGAGTCATTTAATTTTCATGCTTCTTTCTCTCCATTGTGCTCCAAAGCATGTTTGTAAAGAATAAGTAGGCCACACACAATGCTATCCCTAAACAGGTACTTAATACTACTTTGTGAGAAGATCTGGGAGAAAAGATGCTGAATGGTTGATAGGATGAGAACGTTAGGCAGAGATTGTAGCCAGGTGCACAAACTTCATATTTCCTAAGCTACTGGATTTATCCTTGTATTTTAAATTAAGCATTCCCCCCCCCCATTAGTTTCTAGAGTCGTTTTAATAAAAGAGCTGTGCTTTAGCTTCCCTTCTAGGGTATTCACCCTCTCAAGTTGGTTTACAAAGGCAGTCAGGAAACCAATATAAGAATATTGCAAGCCAAACATTATAAATGTCATTAAGTGTAAACATTGATTCTTTAAATTAAGGTTTTTACAAATGATTTAAACTGTGATTCTATGTATAAGTTGTTTTAACTATTGCGCTGATGTGCAACGTCCCCTACCCTAGGATCATATAGTGAAAGTGGTTTATAAATGCCTATAATAAAATTTAAAAGTAAAATAGAATGAGGGCAGATGAAACCGCTGCTAAAACACAGTGCCATAAAAATCACCCCAAAGCAAATTCCTAACCCACCCCCTCAAACATATACTCCAGCACTCAATATTCTTCTGCATGAATATGTTTTCAAATGAATGCCATTGATAGGGAATGAATGGAATTGGTAGGCAATGCTAGAGCTACACCTTACGATTGGCAGGAAGTGTATTTCCCCTCTCATTCCTGCATGCTGGAATAGAGATCTTGTGGAGGGGGCACGGTGGTGTCGCCTATCCATCGGGAAGGGAGGCAACCTGGAGCTTTGCTGCCTTTCCTACAAGCTTTATAGGTTATGATAGAGTCCATTTGTCACATGTGGACTTTAATACGTCCTTATCAGAACTACAACAAGGCCTGGTTTAGCTGTACTGATTTTGTGAATACTGTTGTTGTTTAGTCGTTTAGTCGTGTCCGACTCTTCGTGACCCCATGGACCATAGCACGCCAGGCACTCCTGTCTTGCACTGCCTCCCGCAGTTTGGTCAAACTCATGATCGTAGCTTCGAGAACACTGTCCAACCACCTTGTCCTCTGACGTCCCCTTCTCCTAGTGCCCTCAATCTTTCCCAACATCAGGGTCTTTTCCAAGGATTCTTCTCTTCTCATGAGGTGGCCAAAGTATTGGAGCCTCAGCTTCACGATCTGTCCTTCCAGGGAGCACTCAGGGCTGATTTCCTTAAGAATGGATAGGTTTGATCTTCTTGCAGTCCATGGGACTCTCAAGAGTCTCCTCCAGCACCATAATTCATAATTTTTGTGAATACAGTGGTACCTCTACTTACGAATGTTTCTACTTACGATCGGAGCTCCATCTGCCATCTTGGATGCGGTTTAGATAGGATTTTTTCTTCTTATGAATTTTTAGATAGGGTTGCTTCGACTTACGAATTTTTTCTCCCAATGCATTCCTATGGGATTCGACTTACAAAATTTTTCGACTTACGAATGTGTGTTCAGAACGCATTAAATTTGTAAGTAGAGGTACCACTGTAGCTTCTTGCCTGCCTCCCCATTTTATTTCCGTCTGGATCCACTGTTTACAGCCCCTCCAAAATCATCATCATCATCAAATGTATATGTGCCTGTTACTCATGATAACACTTCCTGTTTGTCAGGTGGACTATATCCCACAATAGTTGATGCCATAATAATTGCTTTAGTCTTTAAGGTGTTCTTTGATTTTTTGCTGCAAGAGATTATAACCTGGCTACCTCTCCAGAAGTTGTTTCAAGGATGGGTTTTTCCTTTTGGCCTTTTGGGCAACTGAGCCTTGTATGTGACTCAGGCTTAGTATCTTTTTCAGATGAAAGGTTAGCTATTGAGGAAGTTAGTTTTTGGGACATGCCCTTCCAGGAAAGCCTATGGAAAAGAATTTCCACCTGTCTAGACAGAAACATTCCGTAAGCACCAACTTATCAGACAGGTAAGATGTGTACCGTGAGAAGGTGACTGAGACAGTCCCCTGGGGCACATTGATTGTTTCCTTAAAGTTGGCTGACCCTACTGTGTTCACAACCTTGAGGCCAGTTTTGGATTTGTGACAGCATGTATCCAAAAAGGTCCTTCCTACCCCCCAGTGTTGATGGAACTGAAAAAAGGAAGGCTACACAGTTGCAGTGCTTGGTGTTTGTCAGAGTTTTCAAAATGCTGGGAGGGGAGGAGGTAACAGTTAGTTGAGAGCACAGATGATCCTGCCTATGGAATTAAGAAGAGAACACTTATTAGGCTGTATTATGAATGATGACAGATTGAAACAAAGTGTGTATACAGTCGTACCTTGGAAGCCGAACGCAATCCATTCTGGAAGTCGGTTCGACTTCCAAAATGTTTGGCTTCGGCAGCCAATCGGAAGCCACGGAAGCCCCGCCAGACATTCAGCTTCCAAAAGAACATTGAAAAACCGGAACATTCACTTCTGGTTTTTGATTGTTCGGGAGCCGGAACGTTCGACTCCCAAGGTGTTTGGGAGCCAAGGTACAACTGTAGTATAAAATGGTCGTTGGCCCATTTTATTTCATTTCTTGTGGGTGACATGTGGTCTCAATGCAGAGTTCTTCATCATGCATATTTGAATTGATGGCAGTCTCTTTTTGAACTGTGTGTATTCCAGTATATTTTACAGTAGTTAGCGGCACGATGCCTAATTTTGGTGGTATAACTCCTAGGGAGATTAGTGTTTGGACTTTGTAATGCGAACCAAATGGATCCTACAAATTTTATTATGAATGAACTAGTTATTGCATTTAAAGTTTTATTTTAAGTACTTAAATGCTTTATCACCTGCATAACCAGTATTCTTTCCCTTACAATGTATTTTTTAAATTACATTTATACCTCACCTTTCTACAAGGCGCTCAAACTGGTTTACATGATTCTCCCGCTTCCCTTTTAATCCTCAAAACAACCCTGTGAGGTAGGGTAGGTTGAGAGACAGTGAGAGTGGCTCAAGGTCACCCAGAGAGCTTTATGGTTGTTTGCAAATTTTAACTCTCGTATCCTGGATCCCAGTCAACTATATAGCCATTACAACACACTGCAAAACCTACTTTAAAAATATAGCTATTTTACTCAAAGTGTAATGAATGATAGTGAAGAATTTAATGTTGTTGTGCCCCAAGTGTTAATTAAGCTGAAACTACTCTCCCCCCTCAGCTTCTTTTTAGGTAGACCAGTTCAAAGTAGAGGGCACAGCAGGGATGCAGAGCAAAGCTATTTCATTAGATATGCATGATATTTTCTTAAGTTGGTCGATCCAAATAAATGACAAAACAATGAAAATTTTGTTACTTGCAACTTTGACATTCATGTTGCATGAGCTATAATGGCTTTAAAAAATACCTTGCAAATATAGTAAAAGGAAGATAAAAGGTAAGGTAAAGGGACCCCTGACCATTATGTCCAGTCGTGACCGACTCTGGGGTTGCACGCTCATCTCGCATTGTTGGCCGAGGGAGCCGGCGTATAGCTTCCAGGTCATGTGGCCAACATGACAAAGCCGCTTCTGGCAAACCAGAGCAGCACATGGAAACGCCGTTTACCTTCCCGCTGTAGCGGTTCCTATTTATCTACTTGCATTTTGACGTGCTTTCGAACTGCTAGGTTGGCAGGAGCTGGGACCAAGCAACGGGAGCTCACCCCGTCACAGGGATTCGAACCGCCGACCTTCTGATCAGCAAGCCCTAGGCTCACGTGTTGGCTTCTTAACAAAAACAGTTAATGTGTAGTGGCTCGTTTTCAATCTAAAGGTTTTTGAGTAAACTCTGTTCTTGATGAAAACAGTTAATAGCTCTTCCTTTTTTCCATTTTTACATTTCCAAGTTGCTGTAGTAACTTTGCCTAAAGTAGTGTGAGTGTAAACCTGTTTGTAGTTTGAGATTGTTATTTTTTACATTGGTCAAATATTCTGTGAAATTGAGCACATACCCATGTAGGTTTTGGTCTACCTCTTTTAATAGCAGTATCCTGTAAACAGAAGAGAAGGAAGAGGACTCCTTGCTCCCTACCCTGAATCAGGCTCTTTAGCTGATTCATCCCCACCACTCATCCCCCCCACCCCCACCCCATCATTTTATTTGCACGCTGCCTTTCTATAGTTAAAACCACGCTCACACAGTGGCTTGCAACATGAAAATATTTCCATAATCAGAAATGTAACAAAAGTAGTCATAAACACTAAATAAAACACATCACGAAGTATACAACCAAGTTGTAAAAACAAAAACAAAACAACACTACATAAGTAATAATACCTAAAAATAAAGATACAAAAAATAATAGCAATAATAGCAACAAACCTCCTAAACCCCAGCCCAAGAGTCTGTTCAGGAGATTTGGAGATGGCAGCGAAAGTATTGTGTGGGTGGATGACTCTGTAACACACCTTTTGCAGGTATTCCTATGACGAGCTGGAAGGTATTGCTCAATGGTTAAGAGTCATCCTGGATCAGTGGCTTATTTGATTTCAACATGGAACAAACATTCAGTTTTGGATTCAAGCCAAGTCTTTCAAATGTTGCTGTCTGCTGATACTTTAATGTTTTTATGTAGAATTCTGAGAGTTCACATTTTGGGTAGGGCTCCCTGAACATCTCAGGGGGTAGGGAGTTGTCCTACAATTTACTTGAGTTTTGCAGTTTATAGGCCATAGGCAATTTTTTCCCTTCCCATAAAGCTGTTTAAATAGATACTTATATAGGCAGAACTTAATTTGATTAAATAGATGTACCTTTTTCTAAACAATTAATGCATGTTTTTAAAAACTCCTGATTGCATGCCTGGAAAGGCTTTGTGAAGAAGATGACCTTACTTGGATTATGATACCGAAGAGCTCATTACAGAGGAGAATAATAATATATGTTTTATGACCATACTTGCTTGGTCTTTTGAGACTGGATGTACTCCTGATTTGAACCTGGCCAACGGCTAAATGTGAAACACTAAATTCAGTCTGGTTTCATGTTAAACAATGCATTCAATCCGGCTTTGTTATCCATTTACCCTTTCTAATTGAAATATTTTTAATTGGCCGTGCTCTGGTGTACTTCAGAAACGGCTGTTTTGTGAGGCATGTATGTGGTCTCGTCCTTAGTTGTGGGTCCCCCTGCCTCCAATAAATCTTGTCTCTTAGTGGAACTGTTTACAGTTTTATAGTATGAATACAGTTTGGGCAATAATGTGTGTGTGTGTGTGTGTGTGTGTGTGTGTGTGTGTGAGAGAGAGAGAGAGAGAGAGAGAGAGAGAGAGAATTAAACTGGGAAGTTTCTTCCACTACATTTGGAGTGTTCTCTGCAGGGTGAGGATTGAAAATCTTGCTTAGTATAAAGAAACATTTTAAAGCCAGATGGCACATAGATTCATCAGTACTGGTCCAAGAGTCAAGAAGGCGGTTTCTGCATGTGCCGTAGAGGGATGCGAGGGGCAGATGGGGCTCATCAACCTGGGAAGATAACCTATCTAGGACAGGGGTTCCCAACAAAATTTTCTCGAGGACCCCTCATTGAGCCGCTATTGTGACAAGGACCCCCATTAATTCCTAATCCTAAAATTAAAAAGTGAGAGCCAAATTAAGAGTCTTTTTATATTTTATATTTATACGTGTTTTACAGTTCTTCCTATTGATCTGTAGGCCTTTGTCGTTTTAACGAACCACTTTTTAACCAACGGTCCATTTTTAACTACGCAAACTGTAGCTTCCACGAAAAACAACGCTTTGTTTACAAACACTACTGTTTTGCAAAGAGGCAGCACGCGCCAGGGAGAAGGGAGGGGAATGGAGAAGACAGGGTACCTGCGCAGTAGCACACAAATGAAGCCGACGCGCGCAAAGCATCTTGGGGAGGTGAGCGTTAGTAGAATGCGCGCGCTGCCTCTTTGCAAAACAGTAGTGTTTGTAAAGCGCCACCTAACGGCATCCAGCAGAACTACTGCCTCTATCTAATTCTAGTTTTGCGCTAGACTCTGCTCATGTAGGAAGCGGCCAAAACAAAAAATCTGTTATCATACGAAATATATTTAATATATTTTTAATTCTAATAGCATCTTGCGGACCCCTCTGGCATAGCTCGCGGACCCCTGGGGGTCCCCGGACCACCTGTTGGGAACCACTGATCTAGGAGAAGGAAAAATCTGACCCATAACTGCTGCTGCCTAAACCCTAAATCCAGACTGGAGTCCCTAAGACGGTTGGATGGTGTCTTGTATGCCACCTTCTGGCAACTTCTGTAGCTCAGCTGGTGCCAAACGTGTTGTTCTGTTTTCCTTTGGACCATATCAACAAGGCTAAGGAGGGGGTCTTGTTGTCTGGGCAGCCCAGGACCTCCATACATGCCTCCTAGGCTTGTACCCTTGGGAGGTCAGGTTGGTGCTGCTAACATAGCAGTCCGACCTCACACCCTGGAGACAATTCCATTGTCTCTTGAGACAGATGGATGCCAATAAGGTTTGCAGCTCAGAAGAAGCTGGCCTCAAGCAAGGTGTCTTTGCCTGTTTTGAAACATTTTCTGCTTCCAGCTGGAAATTTATTTAGTAACTAGAGACTACATATGTGTCTCGGGCTGTATGTTATAATTCGGGGAGCATTGTCTAGCTGCAGTCTGTTTTTACTTAATATCTTCAGTTACTTGTTGCTGGTAACTCTAGATAACTTTTAAATTATACTGTCTGATTAGTCACAGTACTATATCCGCTATGTACTATATAGCAGCCTTGCAGATAAACCAAGATAACACTGCTGCCAGGATGTTAACTGGAGCTAAGCAAACAGAAGATGTAATTGCTGTGCTGTTTTAATTGGGCTTCTTTTATTGTACAGTATATTTTAATTGTGAAAGCTTATTTAGATGTTTCAATGAAATTGTTCTATTGCCTATTTTATATTCTTGTCAACTGCTTATAAGCGACCTTGGCAATTAAGCAGTATATAAGTTAATAATAAGTAATATATATATGATACATATAAGTAAATAATATATATTTTGGCTCCCAAAATTCATTCTGGTGCAGATAAAATATAACTGATTAGGGGTGCCAACTTGAATAAAATATGGGGGGAGCAGGCAAGCCCTCCCCCACATAATCATATGACAAGATGCATGCACACCATTTGAATGGTGATGCCCATCAACATTGGGGGGGGGGAAAGTCCCCTCAGGTATTTTATTTTTTTGGGGGGGAAACCTCCACGGCCGCTAGGAGTTGGCTCCTAGGTAACTGATATAATTCTAAAGGATGTGTTTCTAGTGTGTGAAACAGTCAAAATCCTAGGATTTGCAAGCATGCAACTCCAGATGGTGGAGATGTCAGGCACCAGGCATCTTCACTTGGTCGCAAGTGGTCAATACCCAGGTGCAAAATGCACCTGGTGCCTGGTGAATTTCAAATGCTGGCTGTAAGGGTTAGGATGATTTGAATTGGATTATATTGTATATGTAAATTTTGCTGTGTATGGTCACATAACACAGCAATTTTTTTTAGCCACTGGCCGTTCCATTGTCTCTCAGACCTTGTGGCAGGCTGGAGAAGCGGCTCCCGGGGGGGGGGGGGGGAAGAGCTGGAAGAAGAGGCAAGTAGCTGATTCTGAGCTATATACAGAAAAAAAAGAGTTACTGTTGGAAAATGCGACCTTACATAGGTTTAG
This sequence comes from Zootoca vivipara, assembly GCF_963506605.1. NCBI lineage: Eukaryota > Metazoa > Chordata > Lepidosauria > Squamata > Lacertidae > Zootoca > Zootoca vivipara. Next base: position 28,251,253 of record NC_083279.1, on the reverse strand, counting down.
ATGTAGGGTTGACTTTTTTCCTCCCAATCAGGGTTATTTGAGGCATAAAATGCTTTTTTAATTGGAAGCGGTAACTTTGTTGCATGACAGATCTCACTTAAAATTTGATGCCACAGTTTCAAGACTAAATGGAGCGATGCTTTGTATGTTCTTAAATTCTTAAAGGCCTCCTTGTAGACTTCCTAGAAAAGGCCTTTTGTTCTGCCTTGGGAATGTTTCCCCATTCATGTGACTACAACTAGAGAATAAATTATTGTAGGACATAGACACAGTGGAGGAGATCCCCACTTGCACTCCCAATGAGCCAGTGATTTTTATTTTCTTTTAAATGGAGCCTGTTCCTCACCCATTGCTTGTTTTTATTATCCTTCACCTTATTTCAAAGGAAAATTGCTTCTGAAGTTACACAACATAAGTTTGCCATAAGCTTAATTCTTACTTTAGTTAGTAGCAGTTTAGAAAGCACATTTGTATCTGGATTACCTAATACCAAATCTGGAGATTCATATGTGTGTAGAAACCTGTCCCTGTGAAAATACCGTGCAGCCCTTCCTCCTTTGTCTATTTTTAATGGCATTTTAGGCAGCTTTCAAGAACTTTATACACTATGGGCATTGTTATTTTATGATAACTTTTCAAAGGGCAGAAGCAGTGAGTCTAACTAACTGATGCCTGTTTAGGGGAGGGTTCAGTAAGACAGCCCCCCCCCCAATCTCCAACTTTACTAAAGCACAAAAGCAGCGTGTGAGACAGAGGCAAATCGGGAATGCAGACTGTCCAGAAATTAGTTCCATTTTCTCTCCCTCCTCCACAATCTCTTCCTTTTGATGAATAGCTTGCCTGGTGTCTCTTCTTCTTTTCGTCCTGGTTGATTGTATCTGTATTTGGTCGTGACACACACACACACACACGGTCTTCCTATGGGAGTGGTACGGAAGAAGCTGCTGCTTGAGGGCTTTGAATGGATTTAGGCAAGAATACATACAGTTGTTCTCTTCCAGACCCCCAGATGTGCGATTTCACTGCTTGTTCCTTGCAAGTCAGCAAATAGCCAGCTTTCCCTGCCTGTGCATTCAGTGGGATCGGTCACAGTGGGTCACATGAGCTGGGTTTCTTTCTTTTTGCTGGACTGTGTGCATGGTCTCATTAGAATGTTGTTGCACCGTCCAATCTCTGTCTGGCAGCAGCGATGACGCCTGCCTCATAACAACAGTAGGATATTTGAGGTCTCCTGGTGTGCATGCGCACTTTGCTCTGCTTTCACTGGGTAAAGGAAAAAAGACCCTCTTTTTCTGATTCTGTAGAACTCTGGCACAGGCTTTCATCCAGGGAACACAGCTTTTCTCTGAACAGCCTAGTGTTCCTGAATGCCCAGAGCCTTGGGATGATTTTTTTAGCAAGGAAAACTGGCAGTTCTGCATTTTCTTGAGGCTTGTTTGCAGAGGCTTTGAATAGGCAAGGGAAAATGGCAGGGGCTTCCTAGTGCCTAAGGCCAGCAATTGTGGGGGTTTGCCTTCCAGTTCCCCCTCCTCTGTGAGGCCCAACTAGACTGGTGAGGATAGGAAGACAAGCAGGGATGTGAATTGGTAAAGAGAGGGATGTAGAAGCCTTTAGCATCACTGTTAAGAGTTCTGTTTCTCCACAGTCAAAGACAAAGCTAATGCTTAGCCTCAGAATAAACTTCCCACCACAGAGGTATTCCTTTGTAAGCTACTTCAGATGTGATGTGCTAGGATAATAATACTTAACACTTTTGCATTCCAGAGTCTCTCTCTTCTCTCTCCCTCTGGTGAATAAATAACTTGGCCTATCGCACACATGCATGCAGGTAAATAACCATAATTCATAATAAAAGAATCATAGAATTGGAAGCAGTCCCAATAATCATTTAGTCCAACCCTAAATGACACCTTAAACCAAGGTTATGGGCGCAGCAACAGAATGTCTAGACGTGCTTTTTTATAGAAAGAATACAAAGCTGAAAATGAATGAACTGTAGCGAAAATATTATGTTCATTTTTACATGGTCTAGTCCTTCCCCTGCCCACTCCCCTAATACAGTGGTACCTCGGGTTACGTTACCTTTGGGTAATGTAATTTCGAGTTACAAATGCGCCAAACCCGGAAGTGTATACTTCTGGGTTTCGCTTTGCGTGTGCGCAGAAGCGGTGCCTCCGGAAACAAACTTTTCGGGATAAGTACGGACCCCCGGGACGAATTAAGTCCACTGTATTCTTAAGAGGGTCTCTTCTCCAGTCTTCAGAGAGTAGCTGGAAGTGGGGAGGCAGAAAAAGGTCCTCCTTTCCTTTCACTCTTCAATTTTAATCTGAAATCCTAGGTGCACTACTGCGCCCACAGCTCAGAAACTGCTCACGCTAATGAAATTCCCTGTCGCAAAATGCGCCTAGAACAATGGGAGCACTGATTTGAATAGAAACAACCATTATACAATAATAGTAAAAGATTCCTGCATTGCAGGTGGTTGGACTAGTGGACCCTCGTGGTCCCTTCCAATTCTACAATTCTGTTGTAGTTAATTGAAAAATATAAGTTTAAAAGAGCATAAAACACACCAATAATTTTGTTAACAGTATCAAACACTAATAATGTAATATTATACCCACATTAAGGAATTCCTTCCACAGTTCACAATAAAGGCACCTGGCGATAATATATCTAGCCCACATCCAACTTGAAGCAGAATAAGAGGACAGTTAAGGTAGCCCATCTTCAGGAAGCAGAAACAGAACCTTCTCTCACTAAGTTCCCACAGTCTTGGCTTTTGGATTTTTTTACTGCTAACTTTTTCAAGAGTTGATTTTGTAAACAACAGAAATTGGTTTTTTGTTTTTTCCACATGAAAATTTCCCCCAAATTTTAAGTACAGCTGTTTGGCCATGTATAATTTTCTGCCTTAGCTTCAATTGTTGGATGAAAGTGTTTTCCTTCCACGTAAAACACAAGATTGGTGTTTTGGTCTTGCGTGTCTTTTGGACTATACATATTTTTTTAAAAATCACCCAGTGCTGACTTCAAACTTTTGTGTGCTAAATGTGCCAAAGCACAAACTTCTCAAGATCACAGTTTTGACCTTGATTCTTTAAGACTGACCTGTGGATTATTTCTAGCCTGTGGCATGCTTTTAAAAGTGTGTAGTTGGGTGTAAAGTTTGGGCTGTTCTGAGACTACTTATGCTTCCCATCAACAGACAATTGAACAAGTGGCCCGTGTGTGTGTGTGTGTGTGTGTGTGTGTGTGTGTGTGTGTGTAAGTGTAATGCTATATTACCACGATATAATTTCACGATATGTAGCCCATTTTGGAATCACAACATTTTGATTCCAATATGTGGATCTTCAGCCACAGTAGGGACCACTGATTCAGCAATTCAAATAATAGAAATTGTAGAATTAGAAGGGACTCTGAGGATCATTGAGTCCAATACCTTGCAATGCAGGAATAGGCAGCTGGCTCATATTGCATTATAATTGAAACTATTTAAAAATTGCTGTGAACCAATTTGGGGGAGGGGTGGGGTGGGTGGAATGACATGCCTCAAAGAAAGGAGAATGCATCTGGAGTCTCAGGAATAGATGAGGGAGCACAGAGTAGTATAAACACTGGGTAGGAAAGCTAGTATGGGAGCACAGTCTGTTTGTCTCAGCTTACTCTACATCCACGTGATTCACTGTCCTTACTCACTTCTTCATGGTATGGATGATGGGAAGGTCAGTTTGAAGAATTGCCAGCTGGGAAAGGCTTGATTCGTCTGTCTCCCCCAAATGACAAGTTGGGGAGGTTTACTTGGGTGATGAAAGATGCAGCTAATACAAACTATGCATGTTGGGGAGAGTGTCAGAGAGGAGCCCAGCGATGACAGCAATCCTGTATAATGCAGTAATTTGCCCTGAGGCAAGTTGCTTTCTTAATTTAGTATCCCTACTAGTGTTAGTAACACCCAACTTGCATTTTGCCTAAGGCTTGTAGAATTCCACATAACAGAATCTAGCATCATGGAAAAAAATCTAATTCTGGCCATTGCTTTTAGAAACAACACATTGAGATCCGGTTATAAGACTTTGCTTGGATGTCCCTCATTCACCATTCGCTTGGTCAATGCAGCACCCATGAGTTACTAGTGCCTTTTTGCCCCTAACCTAGCTGCCAAGTGCTCCTAATTTTTTTGTTTTGTTTTGTCTTGTCTTGTTTTGTTTTTAAATCTTGTTAGGATTGGAACTGAATAGTATCTACTCTGTGGCACAATTGAGCCTCAATCTCTGAAAGAAATTTCTGCTGCCTTCTAAGCATCAGTTTATGTTGGGCTTCCTGGTCCATTGTCTGTGGCTGTTTGTTTTATAGTATCTTCCCCAAAGGAACAGTGAAGCAGTTTTTTTGGGGCCTATTCTGACTCTGTGCCAAGGAAAGCAAAGATCTTCACATATTCTCTTTGATTTGCACAGCTTATTCTGGTCCAGATACAAGTATTTACAGAGCGCGAGATCTTCTGGAAATAATGAATTGAAGTGACAGGAAATACAGTCGTACCTTGGTAGTCAAACGCCTTGTGAGACGAGCGTTTTCACTCCCGAACGCCGCAAACCAAGAAGTGATTTTTCCAGTTTGAGAACATCCGCCGCTGCTTCCGCAGCTCCGATTGGCTGCAGGAGCTTCCTGCAGCCAATCGGAAGCTGTGCCTTGGTTCCTGAACATTTTGGAAGTCGAATGGACTTCCGGAACAGATTCTGTTCAACTTCCGGGGTATGGCTGTACTGTAATTACTACGTGCGTTCTTTATACACAGTCCCAGTATGTAGTTTAGTAGTGGGGAACCTGTGGGCCTCCATAGGTTATTGGGCTACATCTCCTAATCAGCTCTAGCTAGCTTGGCCCATGGTCAGGAATGATGGGAGTTATGGTTCTTCATTATCTGGAGAGCCAGAGGTTATCCAGTTCGGATAAAGAGACAGATAGAAATGCAAGCAACAGGAGGAACGTCTGCAGCAATTCTTGTTAACTTCCAAAACTATTTCCACAAACGCAAGTCTAAGAGCATGTGTTGAAAACAAAAAACAAAAAGATGCAGAGTCACTTCCCTGATAAGCTGTTTCTTGCAAAATAACAAAAAACCTCTTGTGCCAATTGCTTGTTTGACAGGAGAATAGGTTGGGAGTCCTGTATGCTTTAAAAATAGCTGAAACGTTGCAGTGCCTGTTCTGTGTTGACACTGTATAAGCTCCCCAAGTGATCAGTTTCTTGCCCAAGTCCCAAGATCTTTAAGTATTGCATACATTTATGGTGTACCATAAATTGAATTGCCTTTAAAATAAGGTTTTGAGTGCTATGTTTGGCTTGGGACAGTGGGAATTCTGCACTTCCCACAGTCCTCTTTTCCCATCCCACAGCTTGACATAATTCTCCCCAAGGGCCTGGGGGCTAGTAAATCCAAACTCTTTTCACATCCTACCCTCAGGAGCAGCAGAATGAGTTATTAGTTTTAGTGTACTTAGTTGCTTTGTAGAAAACACTTGAGTTTTGGAGCAGCAGGAATCTTTTGAAGCTGCTGGGTCATGACTCTGTTCCTCACAAGGAAGAACGATTGCAGATTCTAATCTTCAGAAAGGGCGTGAATATGAGGAAAGCTATATCTTGCGTAAATGCTGTGAACAGATTCCTATTATTAAGTACTCCGTTTGCTCTTTGCTTTTCCAGGGTGTTTGTTTCTTCTCCCCCTGCATGTATGCGTTTGTTTAAAGCACAAATGATGCATTTAAATGGGGAATGTTTGCAGAATGGACAGTGCAAGTAAATAATGAAAGGAACAAGTAGTTCCTTTCTAAGTAGGCCCTTTGCTCCCCTGTCTATCCTTTGTGCTCTTCATTTAATTTTTTCTTTAATTCTGCATTTCTCTTGCTCCTTCGGTGCACCCCCCCCTTCAACTTGTAGTAAGATTGTGGCAGGGGCACAAAGCCTGTTGCTTTATTTCCAGTAACGAGATGAAGAAGAGCTCTGGAGTGATTATAGAACTAAATTACTGAGTGAGCAGAGGTTACAGTGCTTGGATTTGCTCTATCAAGTTTTTTTTTCCCACTTAAAGAGAACGAGAAGAGTTTTACTGATGTATTGAAAGTGTGTTGATGTGGTGGCAAGAGCAGATCATCTCTCAAGGGCAAGTTTGATTCACTGCTTGAAGGTTCCACAGCCCTTGAAAGCAATCCATTCTGTAGCCCATAGCTACCATTCTGAAGCCTGAAATGAGGCTTTTTTTACACACACACACACACACGATTAAAAGAACACCACCCTTCTGGATCAGACAAATAAGTTCATTCTGTTCCATTTCTCTCATTGGCAAGCCTTTCAAGCAGGGTGTGAAGGCAATAGCTCCTTACTGTTGGGCATTAGCTACTGGTGCTATTCCTCATGGTTGTAGATATAACATTGCGGCAGTGGCAGACAGAGTGCAGGGAAGTTTGCAAAGCCTCCCCTGGCATCACTCCTTTCAACCTTGCAGGACATTTCAGGTGTGGGACGACATCAAAGAGCAGTGCTGGTAGAAACACGCAATTTCCATGGAAAGGAAACTACATTCCCCTCTTTGAGCAACTTCCCATCAGCCGAGGATGTCTTCATATGTGGAGTGGGTGGGTGTGGCTTCCCCATGTTGGTCTGGTAGGCCAAATTTGAACTGCATGATGTTAAACATAGGCTTTGTGGTCCAAATTGCAAAGCTTCAAAGAACATTGTTTACTTTTTAGGATGCGGAATCTGAGGTTAGCAGGATCAGAGGTCGTCTCACTGAAGGCTGATAATTTCAGTCTCTAGTAATCTCTTAGTGCAATTTTTCATAAAGCTCTTGTTTGCTTGGTTCTTGAACACGGCTGGGCAGACTTCTGTCTTATAAATTCCCCTCCTGTTCCCATTTCCCTTTTCTGTTGTCTAGCTTTAGAACGTTACCAGCTGAGGTCAATTCTGACATGCATGTACATAACTCGGTATCGCATGGCTGGACAGCTTACTTGATAATTCACAGCTGAAATACGATCCTACCTTACATTGCCATCTGGGAGCTGTACGTGAACTCTCCCATTGTCATTTGGGTTTTGGGGAAAAAAAGAGGCTTTTGCATATTTTGAACACATTTTTTTTATCAGATCAGTATATCTTAATGCTGTGAGGTTCATGAGGGTGATATCTGATGGACTTCCATACAAGTTCACCTGCTCCCTATTGGGAAGGCCCTATGGCTCAGGAATGATTGGTTCTGTTGGCAGAAAGAATTTTCTCTCTGGTCATGCACAGATTGCGGAACATCTTTACCTGTGAGATGCACGGATACGTGTGAGATACCTCTCATTGTGAAACATTTTTAAATTACTTTTATGCAACAATCCTTCATCTGTAAAAACTATTTTATCTTCTGAGCCTATCTTAATTTTCATCCTACTGCTGTTGGATTTTATTGTTGTAAGCTGGTCTTGTTACACTGCAATTGCATTGGAAGGGGAGGGTTGTTGTGTGGGTGTGTTTGTGGTGCATGGCATATGTGTGTGACACACCACACATGAATCACTGAAATTTCTCGGGTTGCCAAGGGTAGATTTGGATTTGTTTATTTGTATCTAATCATCAGACCTTCACAAAGTAGGAGTTTAACAAAGGGAGTTATGCATGCAGGTCCCACTATCCAAACACTCATTATGTGAAAATAAAGGTATCCAAACTTTGCTGTACACCCCCCCCCACAGAGTCAGACATCCAAAATAGCTGGATGTGCGCGTTTAGTACTGTAAACAAATAAACAGTCTTAAACAATTACTATTTTGTGTGTTCTGCTGATCCATGGCACCTGTTTCATAAAAAACTGGTGGGAGGGAGGGAAGGGGAGAGAGGTCAGACAAGAGAGCATTTCATAGAATCATAGAGTTGGAAGGGACCCAAGGGTCATCTACTCCAACCCCCTGCAATGCAGGAATCTCAGCTAAAGCATCCATGACAGATGACCATCCAAACGCTGCTGAAAAACCTCCAAGGAAGGAGAGTCCACCACCTCCCGAGGGAGACTGTTCCCCTTCCTTGTTTGCTTATGCAAGGTTTCAGATGGTTTCCCCATCATTTTGGGATCAAAATTCTGTGGTCAAGAATTAGAAATTAGAATTAGAAATTCCCCCATAGGAATCAGTGGAAATTCTTGGCTTGTTATGTGAACATTTCTCAGCGATTTGTTGAGAATGTGTCATGTTCGGATAGCGAGACATGTCTGTACATCTGTATCCCATTGGTAGAGAGTTAGCATAGGGAAAGGTAGCTTACAAGAATACTAGTGCTACATAATGTAAAAAGTAAATGATTTGTTTTTATCTCAAGTATTTTAAAACTATTATCTTCTAGTTATAAGATGCAGCTTTTTGTTGTGTGCACTTTTTTTTTTTACTGAGCTCCAGCTCCGAGGGCCTTCTGGTGGTTCCCTCACTATGAGATGTGAGGTTACAGGGAACCAGGCAAAGGGCCTTCTCAGTAGTGGCACCCACCTGGTGGAACACCCTCCCATCAGATGTCTATTTCCAACTACTGTATCTGACTTTTAGAAGACATCTGAAGGCAGCCCTGTATCGGGATATTTTTAATGTCTGATGCTTTACAATTTTTTATATATGCTGTAAACTGCCCAGAGTGGCCCAGCCAGATGGGTGGGGCATTATTATTATTATTATTATTAAGCAATGGAGGAGTTAATGGGAAAGCAGTGCTGTGGGAAATGGAATAACTTTTCTATGGTCTTTTATTTCATGCATGAATGGAATGGCTAATGGTTCTTTCTTCTTTTCTTAGGGTCGACATGTCAAGACAGGCCAACTTGCAGCTATCAAGGTCATGGATGTTACTGAGGTAAGTTCAGAGTCATCATCCCTTTCTTAAGGAAAGCATAAAAGGAATTTATTCAACCCTGAACACTTAATCTCTCCAGGAGGAGAGAGATCTCCACAACAGCATGCATGCAGATCTCTGGATTAGGGCCAAAATGAAAAGAAACACGCACTCATCTGATAATGTCGGCGTCATCACAATAAACCTATACTCTTTTTAGGTTGAAAAGGAAATGGACCCAGTAAAGATCCCAAAGGCCTTAAATGCAGAAACATCTGCTAAAATGTTGAGCAGATTGTTGGCAGAATTCAGCAGTGTAAAGCAGTAGTTGTAATGGACTCGGGGGGAGGGAGGAGAATTCAGCTTCATATGACAACGGGGAGAAATTAATCCAACCAGAGACATAAAAATATACACCTGTAGTTAAACCCTTATTTTTATCTTTAATAGCTTTAGTCAAAGGCATTAAAAATAGACCAGTTTTTCATCTAGAAGTAATATTTTAAACATCAAATGAAAGTTTAATTCTGAATTTTACAATTAAATTAATTCTGCATTTTACAACCAGGCAAGATTTATTCATCAAATGTGTTTTATTAGCTCAGCAGTGCAAAATCTTTTTGGACCAAACAGCCTAATGTTAAAAAAACTTTTTATTTATATAAATCACTCGGCAATATGAAAGCTTCTTTTCACAGAGAAGGTACCATATTTTAATTGGCAGAATTATTTAGCTATTCTGGGTGGCAATTTTAGAGAATCTCTTCCCCCCCCCCCCGGCTTAATCCAGAATATTGTTTCATTCTGAATTTGACATCCAGGTTTTTGTTATGTGTGTGCTTGCTCTTGCAACTGAAGACCCGGCAAGACTTTGCATCTATGGGTTAACAATACTTTAAAAAACAAAAACAAAACAAAAACAAAACATAAGGCAGCAAGCAAAGGATGCTTCCTACAATTATAGGAACTCAGTCATTCTCTGTATAATAGCTGTACACCAGCAGAACAAGGCTAGAGTTTGCCAAACATGGTTTAATGTGGTTTTTTTTTAAAAAAAGAACAGTACATTCTTCCTATATAGAGGGAATTAATGTGCAATGACAACTTGCTTGAAGCCTGTCACAAGAAGACTCACGATTAAAGTAACTGTAATTAATGTAGGGACAAGACATTCTTCAGAAGGTAGATGGTTAAATATATCAATGCATGAATTAAGAAAACCATTTCCTGCCATGGAGCCAGGAGGCTTTTTAACAATCTTCCTTCATAGAAAGGCAGAAGTAGGGTGGCGCTAGCAAAGGATATATTCTTTATCAGGCATCCTCAAACTACGGCCCTCCAGATGTTTTGGCCTACAACTCCCATGATCCCTAGCTAACAGGGCCAGTGGTCGGGGAAGAAGGGAATTGTAGTCCAAAACATCTGGAGGGCCGAAGTTTGGGGATGCCTGTTCTTTATTCTCTTCCTGCAGGTAACAGGGTTCAAGTTTTGGAACAATAATATTCTGCTGTCAGGCTACTTGCAGAGAATGATCCTCCCTCCCTCTTAGGGAGCGATTCACTCTTAAAACCAACATGTTTGTCAGGCAGTGCTTGGTTCCATCAGGACACTTTGTGGAAGATGCTTGGTGTTAATTTTATAAAGTCATAGTTTGAAACAAATACATATTCTTGTGCAGCTGGAATTTTCGCCTCCAGGCTGTGTAAAAGAGAAATCAAGCTAGTGTAAAATACTTTAATTTATCCGGATACTTTTAAAAATGAAAATGCTTTAAAGTCACAGTTCCTAGTAATACGATGAACACTTATCTTTAAGAGGAAGAAGCCGACACCAAATTTAAAAGTAATGATGGTGCAGAAACTATTAAAATATGACATTCGTTCAGATAATGTGAATTTGAAACTGCACATGTAAAAACAGATTGCAACACTTACCTTTCCCTAGCAGATGTGGGGACATCTTAGTTAAATGAATTTCCTTTTGAAAGAACTACCTGCTGTTGGTCAGCTTACAGGCCAGCGTTGCTTGTTCCCCTTCCTGCATGATGGTGATGAAGTGCATTAAATTCAGGTGTGACTTTATTAAGCAATATTGCTTAATCTTGGTTGTCAGTGCTTGGTTTGATGCTGCATGAAAATCAATATATTATGACTCCTTCATTTCAGTATAGATACTGAAGACTTCTTGCTTGTTGAAGCATCATGGTTTGGGTTTTCTCCAAATGTTCCCATGTTGTGGCACTCATTTAATTTCGTTGTGACTTTGGTGGTTGTCTGTTCAGCATAACTTTTATTTGGGCTGAACAGTCCAAATGGGTTACGTTAAAAATTTTTTATGATGCAGTCTGTTGTTGTTCTTGCATAAGTCATAGCTGTCAACCCCTGGATTTGAAGATAAGGAATCCTATGGGGCTGTCAACTCCTGGATATGAAAGTAAGGGTGCTGAATTAGGGAATTTCCTGCAAAAAGGGGAAAGTTGACAGCATTGGCATAAGTTGAGAACAGGAGTTGTATCCATGTCTAAATCTCTAGTGTATGCAAAGTGTATTTTTATCTACTCTAGTAAATCAATCAGACTTGGATTTGTTGGAGGGAAATGACAAGCAGAATTAAACTGCTAATAACTTATTTAAATACCACCTGTGAGTGCTTGTTTATGGCCACAAAATTATGAAAGGTTGGAGGAACGCGATTCTGCTGCAGACACTCGCTGCAGGGATTTGACACTGAAGTCCGTGGAATTTATTTTCACAACAGTGGAGGGTTATATATTGGCTCTTATTGAAGGCTGGGAGTTTGGGTTTTCAGGGCACAATCCCTGATTATGTCAACGGAAGCCCTATTTAACCATTGAAAGCAGTGTTAGGCCCATGCATGGAATTAGTATTCCTGACAAAAGCCCAGAAATTGCCCACATGGAATCATAGACTTGTAGAGTTGGAAGGGACCATGATAGTCATCTAGTCCAACCCCCTGCAATGCAAGACTCCGTTGCCCAATGTGGGGCTTAAACCCGCAACCCTGAGATATTAAGAGTTTCATGCTCTACCATCTGAGCTGTCCATGAAACTTGGTTGTGACTAAGGTGTTGATTCACATGCCAGTGTCATGTATTCTGTTTGCATTAATGTGCAGGGAGTGGGTCATGGGAGTGAGTGAAAGAGGCTTCTGTGTGCCCATAGGTTGTGTACAACATCTGATGGAATTGAGTACGGTGGCCCAGTTTCCACATCAAAACAAATAGTGGTTAAAAGTTTACAATGTATCGTGGTTTGCTGTTTGGAGCAAAACAAACCACATTCCCTGTTACGGACATAGTGCTAAGCCAGGGGTCATGGTTTGTGCTGCCACTTGTGCTAGGAGTGAAGTAGGAGCCATCTTGCAAGTTCATGGCAGGCAACTATGGTTTATTGTGCCATGTGAACACTGTGTGTGTGGTCCGTCTGTCTCAGCTATGTGAACAGTGGCGAATGAATTGTGAGCTGACACTTAAGACTCACTTAATCGTGAACTTTGGAGTCACTGGCTATTAACAGTAAACTTCCCTTAGATTTGTATACAGTGCTACCTCCAGTTGCAGACGGAATCCATTCTGGAGCTCCGGTAGGATCCCGAGGTTTCCACAACTGGAGGGACTGCTTCTGCGCATGTGCGCGCGGCGGTAGAGCGCTTCTGTGCATGTGCGCTCAGCAAAAACCTGGAAAAATACTTCCAGGTTTGCAGCTTATGTATCCCAAAGTTTACGTAAGCGGAGGGATACGTAAGCAGAGGTGCAACTGTACACAACTATGCCTGCCTCAAGTAATTATGTTTTTCAAAAGTTACTTAGTCAGGAGGCAAAGGTGTGAAAGGAATCGACTTTTTACCATCACTGAAATCTGCTGCTGCTTCTTTGGCGATCACTCGTAGCCGAGTAAGATTGTCTTTCATAAACATAACAATGAGTCCGTAAGTGACTGTGGAGGCCAATTCTGGATCCACACATCCTTCCACAGTGGGGACATTGGTTTCCAGGTGGGAGTTGATCACGATGTGGATTTGCCAAGGTGCCTTCCTCTTAGCACGTTTCTCCCTTGCATCCTGAGATCAAGTTTCTTCAAAGCCCATGACACCTTTGAATACTTTCCTGGCTCTTCAGCTAAAGCCGCATTCCTTTCCAGGACAACTTTTAAAACTGGCTTTCCTCTTGAGGTGTAAGGACCACTTCTCTTAACTACGTCACCGGTGGGTGGGTGGGATGCAAACCTTGTAGGCAATAGCGCTAAGCGAATCGGATGAGAAAGGCTGCGGCAAACAAAAGCGCATGACGTAATAATAAAGAGGTTAGTATGGAAGTTGTCATGGCATTTCACTTCACAGGTTTTTGCTGATGAAGGCGAAACACTACTACGCCTTAATGATGCATAATATTGTGATTGCCACTGAATGGGCAAGCCTTCTCAGACTTAGGAAGTGAAGAGGGAAGAGAGAACTCACTGGGCTCTAACCTCAGCTGTAACCCATTAATCTCTCTCAGCTGCTGCAGTCTGTTCCGAACTTCCTTATGGATGAAAATGAGCCTTTGAAAGTTTTCACTCAAGTTCCAAGGAATGTTGAATCAGGGCAGCATCAAGCCTTTAATGAGCAAGTGTAGGTCACAGCAGTAGAGGTACAGAGTTACTCTTTGTAAGGCAGCACTGGAAACGTATTTGCACAACTCCCCGCCCCCAACACACACTCGTGCACACATAAGAGTTTATAGGAGTCCTTTGTCCCCATAGGTAAAAAAACTAAGCCTTAAATGAAGCTGCAGGCAAATGCTTAACTGTAACTTTTTTGAAAGATAAGGAGGGAGGGAAAGATTCCTACTGCTTTGAATAAGCAAAAAACTTCATTTCCCTGAAATTCAGTCAACTTTTTGTTTATTTAAAGGCGACACCACTTGCCTTTTCAGGCAATGATTCAGGCATGGAAAATTGAATAATATGTATAATGCCCTAGTCACCGTTTTGTGTTCCCCCCAAAAAAAACTTAATGTTTTTTTTTTGCTCGCTTGTTTTCTGAGTAGGGGAGGTTGTGTTTTTTTTCTTTTTTAAAGGCAAAAGGGTAAACGCTTTCACATTATTGGGAGTGATTCTCTCCTTCCTCCATGGTAACTCTACATGTTCTCTGTATATTTATGTTTCACTAGAGGGAGAAATTCCCACTGACTTCCAGATTTAAACTGTTGTTTACTCCCTTCGCCCTTGCACCAACAGTAGCATTCAGTTTAAGCCAAGATGTCTTTGGAGCCTTGTAGCTGAAATGGCAAGAGGTAGATTCTTTCCTCCCCTAAAAGAAACAAGCCCAATGCTTTCCTTTTATGTAGAAGCTGTAGCTATGGGAACCTATGCACAGGAAGCACAAAGAAGCTACTTTTAGACATTTAAGCCCTCACCTCCCCCTGAGAATTATTTCCTTTAGTCTGTGGTCCTAGAATTAGTGTTGTATCATTCCCTGCATTAGCCTTCTTTAAGAATATATTTACTTTGGTTTCAGGATTTTGGGTATAAGCTTTATTTTAAAGTGAGGGGGGAGGGGTGCACAGAGGAGTTTTAGATAGCCCCAAAAACAAATAAATCCTATTGTGAAGTGCTCTCTCTTCTTATAATGCAAGGTGATGAGTTAGTGGGAGCACGTCATATCCTTAGTCACCAATTTCTCATATCTCAGGAAATCATTCTTCCTTTGACCTAATTTCCTCATACCCAAAAGAGTACACAAATGTGCTCGACTTCCTTCCTCCCCCAAAGCATCCTTTGCCGGCTGGTAATGTGACCCATCTAGAAGGAACAGCCTTGAATCTCGCTGGGTGATCTTGGGCCAATTACACTCTTTCATCTCTCTCAGCTCTCAGGATGCTTTGTGAATATAATAAAGGTGTTGGGTGTATGCCATCTAGCCTTTTGGAGGAAGGGAGGAATACAAATGGTTTTTTTTTTTAAAAAAAACTGATGGACTATGGTCCCCCGATATTCTCATGGCTCCAGCTTGAGAGCAGTATGGTATAATTATTGAATGGGTGAAGTGTGAAGCCACCTCAGCCTTGGGCAAGTTGGAGGGGTGTCTGCCTCAAACCATCCTTACCATCTAACCCACATCAGAAGCTCATACAGTATACAATATAAATGATGTGATTTTTATTAACTGGACTGTGAGGTGCTACATAACACAGGCTCTAGGCAGTGTTAGAAACTGAGATATGAAAAAGGTAAAGGTACCCTTGACCATTAGGTCCAGTTGTGGACAACTTTGGGGTTGCGGCGCTCATCTCGCTCTATAGGCCAAGGAGCCGGTGTTTGTCTGCAGAAAGCTTCCAGGTCATGTGGCCAGCAAGACTAAGCCGCTTCTGGCGAAACAGAGCAGCGCACGGAAACGCCGTTTATCGTGTTTCTCCGAAAATAAGGACACCGTCTTATATTTATTTTTTCTCAAAAAACACACTATGGCTTATTTACAGGGGATGTCTTGTTTTTGTCCTCCTTCTCATACCGCGGCCGGCATTGCTGCTGCGCCTATCACCATGTCTTATTTTCAGGGTATGGCTTATATTCCTTGAATGCTTAAAAATCCTGCTATGGCTTATTTTTTGACTACGTCTCAAAATAGGGGAAACGGTACCTTCCCACCAGAGCAGTACCTATTTATCTACTTGCACTCTGACGTGCTTTCGAACTGCTAGGTTGGCAGGAGCAGGGACCGAGCAACGGGAGCTCACCCCGTTGCGGGGATTTGAACCGCCGACCTTCTGATCGGCAAGCCCTAGGCTCAGTGGTTTAGGCCACAGCGCCACCCGCTATGAAAGCTAGGAGCTAAATGTGCTTAAACCTAGGTTATGGGTGCTGCAATGGTGTGTCTAGGTGCACTGTTTATAACAAGAATACAGTAAAGCTGAAAATGAATGAACTGCAGCTAAAATCTTATGTTCATTTTTCACATGGTCTAGTCCTCATCTGAAGACTGCAAAAAACAAAGCCATACTTCCCCTGCCTGACCCCCCATATATTCTTGTGAGGGTCCCTGGAAGTGGGGAGGCAGACAAAGGTCTTCCTTTCCTTCCAGCAGTGGCAGTTTTAATCTGAAATCTTAGGTGCAGTACTGTACCCAGAGCTCAGAAACTGCTTGCATTAATGAAATTGCCTGTTGCAAAATGCACCTAGAACAATGGGAGTTTTGAATGCTTGCTCCAAGCAGCCACTAGAGTCATCCTCCACTCCTTCCTAGTATTGGAAGTATAGTTTAAACCAGCCTTGTAATTAACAACTTGCCTGGTGTCACAGGTGACCAAACATTCCATACAGGAGAGTGAACTGGGTTAGCAGATGAGGGACATATCACCTAATTTCCCCTCTCCAGTCTATTTGGTCTCCATGCTGGCTGTGCAGAAAGGAGATCTTATCCCTCAGCTATATCTGCCCTTCACCAGCCTATTCAGTCAAAGGCAGGCATCGCCTCCAGATGTTTTGGCCCTCCAGATGTTTTGGCCTACAACTCCCATGATCCCTAGCTAACAGGACCAGTGGTCAGGGATGGTGGGAATTGTAGTCCCAAAACATCTGGAGGGCTGAAGTTTGGGGATGCCTGGTCAAAGGTGTTTAAAAAACAAACACCCCAATGAATATCCTGTGTCTCCATGCTGGCTTGCCTAATAAAGGACTTGCCTTCCTCTACAGCCTTCACAGAAACACAGGCTATGAGCCTATTGACAGGTTAGTTTTTTAAAAAAATATTGCTGACTAGTAACGTTTGAGGACTCAGGCTGTGTTTAAAATTATAGATGTGCAAGTAGGCAAAGATTCTGACCTGTTGGGGCTGAATTTTATCATACTGGTATCACTCCTCCTTTCTACTTATGAACTGTCTTCTCATGAGATCCTTTAGGGATTTTTCTGTAAACATTTTGCAAAATACTGATTATGAATACATAGAGGGGATTCTATTTTTACATCTCGTGTTTGGATTATTCTGATGTGTACTTATGTGCAATTGAAGCATTCTTGCAAGAAGATTCACTGGCTGCTGGAAACTGTCTTGCTGACAGGGAAAAATCATATTATTTCTGTGTAGAATAATTTAAATTCAATATATTTCATGCATGCTTCATTTTCTAATATAAACGTTATGCATCACTTCCTGCAGAGAAAATGGGCCACTGTTTTTTGATTCCAGTTATAGAACAGTCCTGAAGATTGAAATCCATAGATCAATCACCCTTTGGAGACACACCCTGACAATTTTTCTTCGTGTATTTTTGTTTAAATGGCAAGCAAGAGGCAGCTGATCTATAAATGATCGTTTTCCGTCACTAGCTGTGATGCTATCTGCCTTCCTGGGTGCAGTCTTCAGCATTAAGCTGCTTGGCCACAATTTAGCTTGATCTATCGTATCTGCAAAACGGAAGGAAACAAAATAATTTGTAAGAAACACATTACATGTCTGCTGTAGAAAAGATCTTGCTTAATGCACGTTTCTACATTATGAATTAAGATTTGAATTTGAGACATTTTTTGGGGGGAGAGAGGATTAAAATAGAACACTTCTCCGTATTTATGCTGTAGCTTCAGGTAAATTGGTTCTGCAGCCTATTTTTAGGCATTCATGGACAGATGATAGTTTGGCCATCAGGAATATGCAGTGGGCTTGAGTGTTCTCACCATTTCCATCCTTTCCACTCTACACAAATTATTCCATCCTGCACTTCATAGTTTGCAATAACCAGAGTTTGAATCAGGCATACACAATGTATGCGTAATACACAGTGCACCTGAAACTGCTTTCTTATCCTGGTTTGGAGGCTAGCAGTAATGATAGGGACATAGGTTCTTAAATAGTCAAACCATAAGTTAATCTAGCTAAGTATTGGCAAAACTGACTGGTAGTTGCCATCCAGGATTTCAGATGGGTTTGTCTCCTCACCCTACCTGGAGATAGTTAGGGATTGAACTGGAGACCTTCTGCATGCAAATTATATTTTCTGTCCCACTGGCAGGCAATTCATGAGGTGTGTGCAGTCCTTTCCCTTTTTTGGAAAAAAAGGTAAAGAACCCCTGGATGGTGAAGTGCAGTCAAAGGCAACTATGGGGTTGCGGCGCTCATCTCGCTTTCAGGCTGAGGGAGCCTGCGTTTGTCCATAGACAGCTTTCCGGGTCATGTGGCCAGCATGACTAAACCAATCCTAGCACAACTGAACACCATGACAGAAACCAGAGCACATGGAAACACCATTTACCTTCCCGCCGCAGTGGTACCTATTTATCTACTAGCACTGGCGTGCTTTCAAACTGCTAGGTTGGCAGGAGCTGGGACAGAGCAACGGGAGCTCACCCCGTTGCAGGGATTCGAACCGCCAACCTTATGATCGGCATGCCTAAGAGGCTCAGTGGTTTAGACCACAGCGCCACCCACACCCAGCTTGCCAGCTGCCAAATTTACCCCTCCTGTTGCTGGTCCAAAATTTGTTGCTGCTGCCCCTGCCACCAAAGTAAGATTGCTGTTGCTCCACCACCCATCACTTAAACAAACAAAAACAAACACAACCATTTCTGTTGCAGTCCTGATATGGCTGCCTCTGCAAGCTTCCTAGTGTTTCCTTCTCCTCCTTTCCATAGACATGCCAGGTAGAATGTCTTATTAGGTGCATCACCTTGTTGGAAGCTCTATAGTTTCCTGTTGGAGTTGATGCGCTTAGCGCTGATCTGATAATATTTCCTGAAAAATATTCTTAAGGTCTGATTGACTTTGGTAGAGAAAGTTCCTCCCTTGGAAATTAGTGGGTTGTAAGTGTTGAGTTCTTATCTGGTTTGGTCTGTGAGCATATCTGTGATGAAATGGCCTTTGGGTGTGAATGGGATTTATTTATTTTTGGTCTGATTAATAAATGCCTCTTTTGTCTGCTGTTCTTAAGCAGGTATGGTAACTGTTGATTGTCAGCAGTGTCCTGCCTGTATGATGTCATGTCTACAACAGACAGACATGACCACCTTGTGACTTTGTTCATTGTTGATTACCTTCCCATGTTAGCTGCAAGGTTTCAGTGTATGGCTGGCAGCTGTGCTGCTGTAAACATCTGGACTATGGATATAACCCTAGCAACTCTGTGGAAGTGGTTTTGTACTCTGTTATAGCTATCAAAACAACAACAACAAGATATGTTTCCTGACTGGCTAATGATCTATGAAAACAAGAGAAGTCAACGTAGGGTATGCATATAAATCTACTCATACATAAAACTTACAACGGAATGTATCATAGCCACAATAGCCAGTAAGTAGGTCTCTATAGATTATAGATCAGGCACCCCCAAACTGCGGCCCTCCAGATGTTTTGGCCTACAACTCCCATGATCCCTAGCTAAGAGGACTAGTGGTCAGGGATGATGGGAATTGTAGTCCAAAACATCTGGAGGGCCGAAGTTTGGGGATGCCTGCTATAGATAATACAAGATAGGGATGCAGGTGGCGCTGTGGGTTGAACCACAGAGCCTAGGGCTTGCTGATCAGAAGGTCAGCGGTTCGAATCCCTGCGACGGGGTGAGCTCCCGTTGCTCGGTCCCAGCTCCTGCCAACCTAGCAGTTCGAAAGCATGTCAAAGTGCAAGTAGATAAATAGGTACCGCTAGAGCGGGAAGGTAAACGGCGTTTTCGTGCACTGCTCTGGTTTGCCAGAAGTCATGCTGGCCACATGATCTGGAAGCTGTAAGCCGGCTCCCTCGGCCAATAACGCGAGATGAGCGCCGCAACCCCGGAGTCGGTCACAACTGGACCTAATGGTCAGGGGTCCCTTTACCTTTACCTAAGAAATGAAAGATGGAAGGGGATGGGCTTGCAAAGTTAACATTCTGAATATATGTAAATATATTAAACAGGTTGTAACAACATGTACTGGTACATGAAACAAACATTTTCCAAAAGCAGTAACCGGGTGCATTTTTACTAAAGTCTTCAATGTCAAATTGAGAATTAGTTTTTTTTTTAAAAAAACACTGATAATTTGGAAGATTATGCCTTCTGGATTCATGCTCAGCTGGTGTTCACGGTTCTTGAGTGGCAAATGGAGACTTTTTCGAAGAATTGCATGCATGTGGCTCTTGGCTATGGATGATATCCATTTCATGCACATTGTACATGTTGTTACATCTTAATTGATTAATATATATTTACGCATCTCTGTAAATTCGCAGGGTACCTTTGTGTTCTCAAGAGTTAGGCCAAGTTACTAATAGAGTCTAATAGAGGAACGGCCCTCTACTAGTCCAGAACACCGGAGGAAATTAGTGTAAAATAATGAGCATACGGATGTGGGTTGCAGGAAAGGCTTTCATATATTTGAGATAATTCCAGTTTTCATATTTATTTTATAAAATATCAAATATGAAAACTGGAGTTCTCTAATCCTAGCTTTCATTGTAATTTGAATAAATTTGGCTAGTCATAAAATCATAGAGTTGGAAAGGGACTCCAAGGGTCATCTAGTCCAACCCCCTGCCAATGCAGGGATATCATCTATCTATATCTATCTATCTATCTATCTATCTATCTATCTATCTATCTATCTATCTATCTATCATCTATCTATCTTCTAGCTATCTATCTTCTAGCTGGTACAATTGAATGACTGCCATTGATGAAGAACTGCTAAGTTGTGCGAGTTATTTCCTTGGCCCAGTAGGGTAGCTCAAGTGGTTCAAGCAATGGTGTGTGTAAAAGTAACAGCCTTTGAGTGTGTTCAGAAAGCAGTACAGAAATAAAATTTAGCAAAAAAAGGGGCAACTAGCCATTCTGTTTTGGCCCCTGCAACCTAGGTTCTGGGAGCCATAGGGTGAATAGGTGTTCAGTTTCTAACACTGAATGTTCACAAACATCAAGGGACTTTAGGTCTTGGAGAGAAAGTGGTGGATCAAGGTTCACAATGGTTTTAATGGTCAAATCAAAGCAAAGGTTTTATAGTCAGTGCATAGAGAATTGCTGTGGAAGTCCTTTTGCTAGCCTGTTTGCTGTCTTAGCACCCCAGCACCCAGACTTGGCAGATCTGTGATGCATCGGACCTCCACAACACTAGCACTAGACTTCTGTATCAAAATGCCTTCCTCACGTTATTCCTTTTGTGGAGATAGTGTTTTCTTTCACTTACATCTAGTACAGGCACAGGCAAACTCTGCCTTCCAGATGTTTTGGGACTACAACTCCCATCATCCCTAGCTAACAGGACCAGTGGTCAGGGATTATGGGAGTTGTCGTCCCAAAACATCTGGAGGGCAGAGTTTGCCTATGCCTGATCTAGTATATACAGCAGCATGGAAACAGTTGATTATCTGAATAAATTAGAACTTGGGAGAACAGGGAGAGGAGTCATAGCTCAGCAGTAGATCACATGCTTTGCATGCATAAGTTCCCTAGTTCACTCCTTGCCCTCTCTTGTTAAAAAGATTTTGGAATTTATCTCTCTGTCTGCTGCATTTCCTCCTGTTTTCTTTTTCGACAGAAGCCACTGTGGTAGTGGTGACATTGTGTGTATTTTGTTATTGTTGCCTGGAGTCTGAGCAAAGCTTTTAGATGAAAGAAAAAAAGACTTGATAGGAAGAACATTTCCATAGCATTCCCAAGCAACTAAAGGGAACACAATACTCCTGTATGCATTTAAGGAATACAGAATAAGAGAGAGAGAGAGAACAAAAACAAACCATGCATGAATGAGGGTCTTTCTCAAATACTGCTAACTGGCTCAATAAATGTACGTACAACAGCCACTCCATTGCTGAAAGTAATGTGTCCCCACAGTTGAAGGCAATTCCAGAAATCGACCCCTTTCCAAAGAAGTCATAAGCCTTTTGAGTGCCTTTAGTAATTTGCCACTTTTCCATAGGGACGTTGACTCCATAGGGCTGTGTTTGATCAAACTCCCATTGTGTTGAACTAGCAGTATCAATAAGTTGTCTACCGCCCTCTTGTTTTGGGTTTTAAAACCAACTCTGATTGATAGCAGTCAAATTTGGTTATTTAGCACTAGGCTCTGTAATGAGGGCTGTTAAGGATTATTCTCATTTGTTGCAGTCTGAATGTCCATGTTAATGTTGTCCTAGCTGTCATCCATATTCTAGATCAGGGGTCGGCAAGGTTTACGTCGCCTAGGCCGGTTCACTCCAGCGGAGATCCCTCCATGGGCTGGATTGCACATGCACACGGCTGCGATTTTCTGCGTCTGCGCAGACACAATTTTTGGTGTCTGAGGATGCGCAGATGCAATTTCTGGCACTGCGGAAGCAAGTCCCCGCACCACGCTGTGCCGGTTTAGCGCAGCGCGCAGGGGTTCGTCAAGCAGGTGGCTCGGTTTGGGGGCAGCTCGTGGGCTGGTTAAACGACCCCCGTGGGCCTTAGGTTGCCTACCTATAGTCAGGATAATTCCTTAACAAAACGGGGTTGTTGCCCATCTGAGTATTTATGACTGAAATCAGCATAGGGCTTTCTGCACTACCACGGTAAATCCTGTGTGATAACTTTAGAAGTTTGTGAGAAGACATTGTTTTCTTTTTTTTGGGGGGAAACGTATTTTCACAGATCCAACTGCGCAGTTATTTCGTTTATATGAGAGACTTATTTTCTTGTTTTCATTTTATCCTTCTGTATATCAAAGGCTGTGCTGTTAAGAGGTGAAGAACTGGAGGCAAAGTGAGAGAAGTGAAACAAAAGAGGGAGGGGAAGCAGCCACCATTAGGAAAATCGCAGCAGGTGTTTGCATTATCAGTGACAACAAATGAGTATTGTGCAAGTGTTTTGGCTCTGATACATGGAAATGGTTCCAGCATGTGCTTGCGCAGTTCTGCTAACCCTTGCTTCAGGCACTGCTTATAGTCCCATAAAATACCCAACTGCCTATTGTTTGAAGTTTCCCTTTTATCTTTATTCTCTTTTTTTATTGTCCTTTCCCAGTGATACTGTGATACAGAGAGTTAATTTTCTTTGCAAATGGCAGTGTCACACCCTGGCTGGCCTGTACACCCCAGAGAGAGGGCTTATCAATGGTAGTATCCTTTTTAAACCACTAAATAAGGAGCAAGTTGTTTTTTAAGTCACTTAAGGAAATGTATTATGAAAGGTGATTAAGCCAGAGCTGGTGGCCAGTTTACTCCCCCAGCCTGCATTGCAATAAGAAGTTTGTAAATCTATGAATTGTGCAATGGTTTCTAAAAAACCCCAACCCAAAACCTAACCTGATTCCCTGGCCTAAACTTCTTGATATCTAATTTACATGCAAGCTGCAAATATTAAGCAAACAAAATGATAAAAGTACATGGCATTAAATTTGCATGCTATGAAATAGTTCAAAGTGGATGAATTAAGATATTTCATCGGGGGAATCGATAATGCATACAATGGGTTTTATATTAAATATAAATCCCAGTATTGTTTACATTTTAAGATAAAACGCAATGAACTGTTAACATACTGGTTTTATTAGTATCCATTCATTATGTTCCCCATTAATTTTGTTGAGCAATACTAGGCATAGGCAAACTGCCCCCCCCCAGATGTTTTGGGACTACAATTCCCATCATCCCTGACCACTGGTCCTGTTAGTTGGGATGATGGGAGTTGTAGTCCCAAAACATTTGGAGGGCCGAGTTTGCCTATGCCTGAACTATACTTTTTTTAAAAAGAAATGCAAAGTTTTAAGTAAATAATAATAATAGCAGATCCCCCCCCCCCCGTTACAAAAATGTTTCTGATGCATGCTACTGCCTTATAAATTTCTTTATTGGGCAAGAAAGGTTTTATTTATTTACAATTTATGTGTTCTTTCTATTATTTAATATTTTAGCACTGCTTTTATTATGATTTGTATACTTCCAGCATTGTACAGTTGAACCTCTACTCATGTACAGAATCCGTTCCGGAGGTCTGTTTGTGAGTCGACCTGGGTCGCTGGCAGAAGCACCGTTCTGCGCGTGCGCATTCGGTGGCAGCGCCATTCTGCACATGTGCAGACGACGGAAGCCGCTTCTGCGTGCGCACAAATGGCAGAAGCCACTTCTGCGTGTGTGCGAATCGCGGCAAACCCGGTATTTACTTCCGGGTTTGCTGCAATCGTGAGTCAAATTGTTCGCGAGTAGGGGCGGTGGTAAGTTGAGGCTCTACTGTAGATGGTCTTCAGTAATACATTATGGAATTCTACTGTTCTGGTTCAGACTTTGGCTGTGTACACTCCCTGGTTCTCTTTTGCCTAGAGCAGGGGTCCCCAGACTATGGTCCGCAGGCCAGATGCGGCCCAATTGGCCTCCCAATCCGGCCTGCGACGACCCCCGCCGCCCGCTGCTGCCGCCCGCTCTTGTGGCGCGTTGCGCGGCGGCGCGCTTCCAGATTGGGAAAAAATAGCCGGAAACCGTTTCTGCGCATGCGTATGGGCCTCTCCCGACCCAGAAGAGGTCATTTCCGGGGCGGGGGAGGTGCACTTCCGGGTCGGGGGAGGCCCATACGCATGCGCACAAACAATTTTCGGTGATTTTTTCCGGCCTGGAAGCACACCACCGCGCCAGTAAATGGGTTTGCGCATGCGCACTGGCGCACACTCCCCCACCCTCCGGCCCACTGCGCGCGCACTCTCCCGCCCTCCGGCCCGCCGCGCGATCGGCCCGGCGGCCACCGGCCCGGCGGCAACCGGCCCAAAGGCGGGTAAGTCTGGGGACCCCTGGCCTAGAGATTTCCTCTAGACATATTTTACTGCAACCATCCAAATAGTCTCCTATATTAGCTTTACCCTATGCTTTAAGATCAGCACCAAGTGACATGATAGAACTGCCATCTCCATCAGAAGTGGGGTACCCCAATAAGACCCCAACTGTTGTATCTTAATCATGCAGTGCCTTCCCAATGCAGGTTCTCTTGGCACCAGCCTTTGTCATCTGTTAAATGCAGGGGTCAGCAACCTTTTTTCAGCTGTGGGCCGGTCCACTGTCCCTCAGAGCATGTGGTGGGCTGGACTATATTTTGAAAAAAAATATGAACGCATTCCTATGCTCCACAAATAACCCAGAGATGCATTTTAAATAAAAGGGCACATTCTACTCATGTAAAAACGCGCTGATTCCTGGAACGTCCGTGGGCCGGATTGAGAAGGCAATTGGGCCGCATCCGGCCCACGGACCTTAGGTTGCCTACCCCTGGTTAAAGGTTTTCCACACAGAGGCTTAAAAAGCAACAACTTTGGATTAACTCTTGTGATAATTCCATGGCACCTTGCTCCCATTATTTATTTTGGCTTTACTTCTTATGCACCCTGCCTTTCACCCAAGAAACTCAGACCAGCAGACACAGGTCTCTGAGGAAGTCTCTTCTAGCTAAATAATGGGCTTGTTTTGTGCGGTAAAAAGAGAAAGAGGTTTAAGAGACCTTTTGAAAGTTTTCCAGTCCAAAGAGCAAATAAGAGGGCCTTGCAGACCTTACCATTGGTCCAAATCGGAAATCTCTCTTTCAAGTCTTCCAAGTGCTCTGCTTGGAAACTGGAATGATCATACAGTAACCAGCACTACTCAAATCGTGTTGTAGACCCTACCCTTAGTTTCTTTGGTCTCTGCTGGCAGTCACATTTTTCTCATGCTACAGCTGCCGTGTGAGAGGTTGACTGACAGGCTTCTTCTACTTGAGACATCTGCACTTATGATGCAGCTGTACTGAAAACATAGGTTCAGTGCCTCACCGGGTTTTGCGTATGAGCTGTGAGACGTTAGTTGCTGGATCAGACGAATGTGGTCTAGTCTTGTGTGTCACTGTATAATGAAATGCCCATACACAAAAAAGCTTACACTGCCAAACAAGAGTACTGTTTTTATCATAATCATGCTGCTCATGCTAGGAAGTCAATGTAAAAAAAATATGTTAAAAAAATTATGTAGGAATGAGAATAAATTCTAATTCGAGGAGCTAATCAGATACCCATTCTTTTATTGCAGCATTGAAAACGTTTTATGCTTTGGTGCTGATGTTTTCCTAATTAATTTGAACATCATATTTACCTCGTTTGAGAAATTTGTTTCTGTTTTCCTGTCGTTCTTGCATGCTGCTGTTTTTAGAGCCGGATTGGTATTTTGGGGTTCATCATTCATTAGTCACCTCACTAAGCTCTTACGAGAGATCCAAGAGACAAATAGAAATGCATAATATTTGGTGAGGGAACAAGATCCTTTATTCTCAACATGCCCTCTTATATGAATAGGGAGAGGGGAAAGATGAGCAGGGGAGCAGATTGCGGTTAATGAATTGCAATGTACTTGCATTTTTGAAAACTGCAAGTAGAAGTCAGTGATGTACAGTAACCACCAGATGTCACTGTTGTAGATCATATCTCGAGGCAACTGTATTGTGTGCGCATGTGTGTTTGGGCAAGGTCTGTTGTCCTATGCACACAATGTTGCTAATGTGCTGTGACTCTCTTAGCAGCCAGGGCATGAATTTTGGAAATGTGTGGGAATTTGGTATTGGTTGTAATTCCCCTTTTGTAGAGCAAAACTGAAACGTACACAGTAGGATCGTTTATAGCGCGGAAAATGTAGCTCGCTGCTGTAGTTCTCAGTAATAAGATGGGCTGTCACGAATTAAAGCTGGAGTCATGTCATGAATACCGAGGACGTGTACGGGACAGCATTTCAGGCCCCACAGTAAGGGTTTTAAAGTGATAATTGATGCCAGCTGCATTAAAATCACCACGAGAGTTTACAGATGCAGAATTGTATTTAGCTGGTTTGAAGTTGGCTTGCTTAGCCATTGTGCATTGTATGTCTGGATCCCCCAGTTTGTACGTAACAACAAGCCAAGATTATTTGCAAACTAAACACAGGTCAAACGATCTAATATTAGCACACTTGATGATCTTTGAAAGCCTATACAAAAGGGCGGGCGGGTGGAACAGGCAGCGAATTGCACTACTAATGCTAGATCTGGTTTTTAATACATTGGGCTGAACCTGTTTTCTCTGCCACGCGCTCAACCCACCCATGATTTCCACAGGATGGGATAATTTTGTGCCGCTGCTCTGAGGTTAATGGGGGAGATATTTGGGGGGGGGGGGCGTGTGCCACAAATACTGCAGTAGATGCATTCATATATACATATATCTATCTATTTCCCCCATAAAAAGGATGAAGAAGAAGAAATCAAGCTGGAGATAAACATGCTGAAGAAATATTCCCATCATAGAAATATTGCAACTTACTACGGTGCTTTTATTAAGAAAAGTCCTCCAGGACATGACGACCAACTATGGGTAAGCATGTTGACAAGGAAATGGGAATGTGAATTGCAACTAAATGCTTGATTCCTAGCAAAAAAAAATACCCTGAATGCTTAATGCTACGCTCGCTAGCAGAGCAGGAAAACTCAAGAGAATTTAATCTTAAAAATCCTGTATAATTTTGTTTCCTTAATACTTGGTAGAAATGTGAAGAGTTTGCATAAATTCACATAAAAGAAGCATTTATTGTTCTAGGATTTTAACTAGTTTAAAGTAAAATAGCTCTGCTAGGTTTATCGTGTTTGTACGATAGGTTGAGCTGAGCTAAGCAAGTTAGCCTGTGCTTGGGATGATCAGCATCAACTGGCTCTTCCATCTTTCCTTTAAGAGGCTGCCCATTGCATCTCTGTATGAGCTGCTTTTCTAGGTTTGCCTCCTTCCAGTCAGGAAGCACACCCAGTAAAAAAACAACAATGCAATAGAAAGTAATGTGAGCATTTTATTTTTCTGCAAATAAACCTTTCGTGCTATCCACAAGTCTCACTAAGTTCAGTGGGCCTTGCTTACACACGCAGGTAAATGGGAATAGGATTGCAGCCTAGTGGTATAGAGCAGGGTTGGGAACTTGTGGCCTTCCAGATTTTGTTGAACTCCTATCAGCCGTAGCTGACCCATGGCCAGTAGTTACAAATAATAGGAGTTGCAGTCATTTGACACTGGGAAGCCACAGGTGCCCTAGTCCTGGTGGAGACTGATTAGACTTCTAATGTCAGTTGGTGGGGGAAGCTTGCGTCCTTGCTCTCAAATTTTAGAACACCATGGGTCTTGGCATTCTAGAAACTCAGGGCAAAAGAGAGAGAGAGCATGTGTGTGTTAGGATCTGTTTTTTTGCCTTGCTCATTGAGGCAAAACTTTTCAATATCCAAACAATCTAGCAGTCTTTGGTTTTAGTCACCTGTTACTACTATATACATGCCATACATTAAGTAATGTGAACATCTTTGTTCTCTGGAAGCTAATAAATGAATGTATTGATGTTAAAGGAATATAGATTAAGACCCACTTTGGCTGTTATGATTGTTTGCCTTCCTTAATTGTCCAGTAAGCTTTGTTGCAGTGCAGCTGGATCCCTGATATTTCTATCCTATATTGACTCTCTCTCTCTCTCTCTCTCTTTTTTTGCATTCTGTCTTTTGTAGCTTGTCATGGAGTTTTGTGGTGCAGGCTCTATTACAGACCTTGTGAAGAATACGAAAGGAAATACTTTGAAGGAGGACTGGATAGCCTACATCTCCAGAGAAATTCTGAGGGTAAGGAAATGATAAGCATTTTTTTTTCTTTTTGAAAAACGAAACAAAAATGGCGAGATTTAATTCCTGCATTAATTTCCAGTGAATTGGCAGTGAAGTACATGGCTTTAACCCTGTGACATGAGACACAGGATTAAAGCAGTTCTTGAATGCTAATCATTTTTTAAAAAAATATATTTTTTAAAAAACCAAACTTAAGCCAACGGTTACATAATCATTTTAACATAGGCTATGTGCATTGGAAATGATACTAAGTGGTGGGATCTGATGCTTCACTTGTAATGCAAAATATACCTCTGGGAGCAGCCTGATTACCAGCGGAGAAGAACGTTTTCCAAATGGCTGAAGTACATTCCAAACATATGGCCAAGGGCTGCTCACATCTTTGTCTGCAAATCTGCAAATTGCAATGGATATTAAAATACAGCATGTGTTTTCTTCATCCACTTCACAGGGCTAGCGCAGGGTGATTTCTCTGGGTCATGCAGCCAGGTGGTGGATCAATAAAAAGGACTGCATGCTGGTGTGCTTCTGTTTTCTTTGGCACAAGTGTTACTCTTCCCTTTTTGTATGTGGCTTCTTCTTCTGTAAAGCAAATACCGAAGCTCAGATTTGGATACATACATATGTCATTTTATTTGTATGCTGCCTTTCCATCGTTAAAACCATGAATGCAAGAGAAGGCAGTTCTGTTTTAACCCGTACCCGTTTGCAGTGGCACAAACATTTCCCTTTGTGTTAATTCTCCTGGATAATTTTTGGCACTAAATGGAACACTAAGATAAAGTTCATACTCAAAATATATAGGAGAAGCCCATATCTCTACCTCAGTACTGCTCAAATCTGAACCCTTATAAAGCAGCATGGATTACCGGTAGAATGCTCTCTTGCTGCTTCGTTACTTTCAGCGTGTAGGTAAAGCCCTGATTTGTGCTCCTCCAACCTATTAGAGGGGATTTGTTGGCTGCTTTGGAATCCTGCCTTAAGTGCTGTTTGGAAGCAGAGACCTTCCATAATGTTTTGGGTTTTTTAACACTTAAAAATCTACTTGTGTGCTCAAAATAATCTTAAATTTACAATAAATTCCAGATTACATTAAATAATCATAAAACAAGCAAGGCAGTATTCCCCAACCTGATGAATCCATCAATACTGCTGCAGGGTATATTGACATAGAAATGCCTTCCTACAACAAATGAGCATCATTTCCTGGCAGGTGTTCCTTGAAAGGAAAATTATCTGTTGTGTTTTGGCAGCTACTGGAACCTTATCTCAGGCATAGGCAAACTCGGCTATTCTAAACTTTTTCTAGAATGGACAAATCCTTCACTCCCAAATTGCATGGACCACTACCACAACAGATCATGGAGGCATTTTGTTTATTAATTATGGCACCGCTGCTTCTGTAGCAGTATATTCCAGAGGTCAAGCCCGTATTCTTTGTGGGGAACAGTATTATCATTGCCTTTATTCCAGTCCTACCCGGTGTTCAATTTAATTGGATCTCCTCATTTATTTTTAACACATAGTGTAAAAGCAGCTTGGGCATAGTAAATCATGATCAAAGATTTTTGTTTAAAGCAAATCGCTTAACTTTGTGCTATTAATATTAATCATTCAGCCCCAAAGCACTTTCAAATAATGTCTGTTGTGGGCAAGAAAGAAAGAAAAGAAAAGAAAACTGGCTGCTTAGGGAGTGTTGCTTATAAGTGACCTGGCCCTTGCACTTGACTCGAAGTATCTCCATCACAATTAAGTTTCATGAAAACAAAAGAGAACAGCAGTAAGTCTGCAAAAGTTTCTGGCTCAGAAATATTTACTAGCCTATCTGTTCTCCCCCCCCCCCCACTGGTACCTAAAAGAAAAATGAACCAACTCCAGCAAAGTACTTCTTCCACGTCATCTTCACTTGTCACAGGAGACGGATAGCAAGCATGTCTTCTTTTCTCATGGAATTTCAGAGTTCTTCATTCATACAGCTCGGTACTTTGTAAATATCAACACATGCACTTAAGTTCTAGAAGTTTACAAGGTTCCCCCCCCCCTACCAGCTTTGCATGTTGCCTAATGAGGTGAGGGGGAACACGAATGATCATGCCTCCATGATATGTTGTGGTAGTGGGTCCATGCAATTTGGGAGCGAAGGATTTGTCAAAAAAGTTTGATATTACCTGGAAGTTAAAAACCTCAAGGCTCTACTGCCTTCAAGGGTTTCCCAAACATGGGGCTCCAGCTGTTTTTAGACTACAATTCCCATCATCCCTGACCACCGGTCCTGCTAGCTAGGGATGATGGGAGTTGTACTCCAACAACAGCTGGAGACCCAAGTTTGGGAAACCCTGCTCTACTGCATCAAGCTTCAATTCTGCCAACCAACAATCAGGTGGTGGCCTTGCCAGAAGTGGTTTTTTACCACCACCTATCCTGATAACACCAGCTGCAGCCTCTCATTGGAGGTAAATGGTCTATCCATTGTTACATACAGTATGGTAATAGGTCAGATTGATTGCATGCTTCCTGTTCTTTGTGCCACTTGGGAACTTAGACAGTGAGAAGAAAGAGTATCCAGTGGTGTCCTAGCATGTAAAGGTAAAGGGACCCCTGACCATTAGGTCCAGTCGTGACTGACTCTGGGGTTGCGCGCTCATCTCGCATTATTGGCCGAGGGAGCCGGCGTATAGCTTCCAGGTCATGTGGCCAGCATGACAAAGCCGCTTCTGGCAAACCAGAGCAGCACATGGAAACACCGTTTACCTTCCCGCTATAGCGGTTCCTATTTATCTACTTGCATTTTGATGTGCTTTCGAACTGCTAGGTTGGCAGGAGCTGGGACCAAGCAACGGGAGCTCACCCCGTCACAGGGATTCGAACCGCCGACCTTCTGATCAGCAAGCCCTAGGCTCAGTGGTTTAACCACAGCGCCACCTGGGTCCCTCATGTCCTAGCATGTAATGGGAAGTAAATGAGTAAGACTTAAGGCACTGCAAATAATTGCAGCAAACAGTCAACATAAACCATTTCCTGTCCCTCCCCTCCAATAATTTGGTCATTCTTGAAGACACTATCTGTACCAAATAGATTTATATATCTGCTCATCTACATAACAGTACAAGCTAAAGAGAAAAATATGCATCCAGAATTCATACTGCTACTGTGCTTTACGTTTGTCACATCCAATTTTTAGCCTCCTCTGGAGGCAGTTACATGCAGTAAGTAAAAGTGGTAAACAAGTGTTCCCGATTACTCCTTGTGTCACATTTCTTCTTAGCCACCCCTTTCCTAAAGCTGAACATTTGTTTTTTAGTCCTCTCTTACACAGTTGAGTCATTCCATATTCCTGGCAAAAGTGCATTGCTTTGTTTCTTGTATATCCTTTGAATATCTCTCCATAGTTCCATAAGTGGTTTCATTGTCATGATGTAGTGTGGTCCTTATAATATTAACTCTTGCCAGTCAAGCATGCGCTATACATATTTATAGATTCTTAAAATAACTTGTATAGCGCAGCTGTTGTGTTTCACCTTTGTAAAATGTGTGCACAACGCTTTATAGCTGCACTTATTTTTGACAAAAATAAATAAAATCCTTCCAGTAGCACCTTAGAGACCAACTAATTTTGTTATTGGTATGAGCTTTTGTGTGCATGCAGAGACCATTGGTTGGTCTCTAAGGTGCTACTGGAAGGAATTTTTTAAATTTTGTTTTGACTATGGCAGACCAACACGGCTACCTTATTTTTGACAAGTAAGGTCTATGTGGGTGGCATGCTGTTGAAAACATCTACAGTTGATCATGTTGCGCTGGGCTGGAGGGAAAGAATCCACAAGGTCTATATGGTTTTGTCAAATAGTTGCAGTAGAATGTAGTTGCAAAATTAAAGGGGAAGAAGACCCTACAGTCTTCTGGGTTTTTTTCTTTTTAAATGCAGGGATTGGCGCATCTCCATGCCCACCATGTGATTCATCGGGATATCAAAGGGCAGAATGTATTGCTAACAGAAAATGCAGAGGTGAAACTGGGTAAGTTAATTAGCCTGTTCTACTCGCTTTCTTTCCTCTCTCTGCTTAGTTTCTGTATCTCTTAATCTGACTTCAGAGCATTTTTGCTTGTTGAGTGGGGTGTTCCTGGTAACAAGTAAATAAGAGGGTTGCCTTGGTTCTCCAATGAGTAACCATGCTGTCAAAAAAGAGCTGCTGGCATTGCATGCATTTTAGGAAATTGTATTTCTTGAAACAGAGATTGATTTCTGTGTCAGAAAGTCTTCTGCCCTCGTTTGCACTTAATGCTAAGCCAAGCCAAGCCATGGCTGAGCATGAAAAAGCATGTACACAGCTTCCTAGAGAGGATATTGCAGCCACTTTTCTCCTCCCTTGCTATTGTGCTCTGCGGCATTGTGGTTTGGCTTCCCACGTTGTCCAAACCCACATTTGTGGTTCAGCTCTCCCTGACGAACAATGATCTGTAAACATAGAACAAACGTTGGTTACGGCTCATGGTATGTCTGGAGAGAGACCTGGTTCAGGTGGCACACTAAGCTAAATGATGGATTAGCTCAGGGCAGCATGAGCATGGCCAGTGAGAATCAAAGCGACTGCAATCTCCCCTCAATCTCCCCTCCCACAGTTTGCTTGTTTGTGCTAAGTCATGGTTTGATTTAGTATGTGCAAACTCTGATAAATGTGGCACGTGGGCCTTGATTATTCCACCCTTCTTCCTTCAAAAAGGGAACCACTTACTTGGCTTTGTGCATGTAGCTTCTGTGGACAATGTTCTTGCAGCCCTTTGTCTGATATGGATGCTGTCTTGCTAGTAAACCCATGAGACGTGTTGAAGATTACTTTCTATTAATGAGTCGAATACCTTCTAGCATCGATCCATATAAATGTCCATTTTAACTCATTTTCCGAATTGTAGAAGCCTTGGTATATATCTGCAGCATATTGCCAGAACACCTACACTATTTATTTTACAGTGATCCTGGAGATCTCGCTTCAGTGTGTTTTGATTCTTCTTTTTTTCTGTTCTTGATGTAGTGGACTTTGGTGTTAGTGCTCAGCTGGACAGGACAGTCGGTAGAAGAAATACCTTTATTGGCACGCCTTACTGGATGGCCCCAGAAGTTATTGCCTGTGATGAAAACCCAGATGCTACATATGACTACAGAGTAAGAGAAATATTAACATAGTTGTTAGGGTGTATTGAGTGTTCTACAAATCCTGTATTTATCATGAGTGCTGTGCCTGGAAGACATGACCCCCCCTTTGCTTTTCTAAGGAATTTCTCTTACAGTTGATTAAGTGCAGTGGAAAGCAGGCGCAGACAGTATAACCTAATAAATTAATGCATGTAGTATAGAGCTTAACAGTGCATTCCCTACATGGGAAACTCCCAATATAGGAAGGAGCATGAAACCCACAGGTGACAATCTTAAGACATATTTCCATTTTTGTGTGTGAATTTGTGCAGCTTGTATGTGTGCACACAGTGAAAATAAATACATGGGCAGTCAAAGTTGTGTGTCTGCACATAAGTTTCATACTCCCTTCTCCCCTCTCTCACACTCTTCATAGAGGGCTTTCAGTGAAGGTGCCCCTAAATTCTCCTTTCTTCCACTCTTTCTTTCTGTGCAGCTCACATGAAATTGGGTCAAGGGTCACCCCTGGTTGATAGGATTCTCCCATCCCACCTCCATGTCTTCTTCTGTGAAAGGAGAACTGAAGTTCAGCTTCAAAAGAAACCAAAGTTTGTTGTGTTGTCATTTAAGACCCTGGTTTCTTTGGACATAACATGGAGCTTTGATTTGTTCTAAGAGGAAGCTTTCATTCTTCCCTAGCATGAGGAGGTGGGGGGGGGGGAAGCAAGCATTCACCCATGGCATGGTTTAGATGTTCATTTGAAACTGGTATTCGATACAAGATGATTGTCCTTATTTGACTTTTTCTGTCTGAGCATCAATAGATGCAACAAACGTCAGCCTTTAAGGGCTATCAAGCTTAAATGGTCTTGTTTCATAATTTGTTTCCTTCTCCTTCTCCTTTAAAGCTAGGTTCCTTTTAAAGCAGCCTTATGGAAATCTCTAAGCTCCTCTTAGGCAACCACAGGAGAAAAGAGAATAAAATATTTAATTCTCATTGCTAGAAACAGTGCATTAATCTAAATAAAGCTTGGGAACTTGAAATCCTTAATTGCCTTTGAGAATAAGATCTTACATAAGATGAGATACTATTTTTATTAGGTATAGCATAGTGCTCTGAAACACAGTCGATTGTGAGAATATGTGAGAGAAGGGAAGGACAGCAGAAGTGGACAGGGAACATTATTATTATTATTATTATCATCATCATCATCATCATCACCATCATAAAAATTTCTATACCACTCTTCATCAAAAGGTCATGGAGCTCTTTACAATATTAAAAACACAAAGAATACCTACCCTAATAACGAACAAAAACAACACTGCTGCTATCACCACAGCCATAGATTGTTAAATTAGCTAAAGGCGTGGTTATAGATAAATGTTTCTAGTTGGCACCCTTGGGAGAGCATTCAACAAATGGGGAGCCATGGCAGGAAAGGCCTGTTCTCGTGCTGCCAACCTTTGGACCTCTCACGGAGGAGGCCCTCAGGAAATGATCCCTGGTATCTCGCCATGTGCCAAAGATGAATTGTGGCACTGATATGTTACGAATTTGCAGCAGTTGTGATAGTGGTGAATAAGGCTGACTTTTTAGCCTCAAATTGCCATCTAGTGGGTCTCTTCTGGAAAATCGAAGTGTTCCTCCACCTATAAATTGTTATGTCCTGTCTGTTATTGCTGACAGAGACATTTCGATCTCTGGGCAGCACCAGAATGTTAGGATTGTCTTTTAATCTACCAAACACCCTGGGAAAAATTCATTTTATGTATCTCATCCTACAAGAGCATTACGGGAATACTTGGGAACTGGAGCGTAGGACAACTAGCCCATGGAAAAACAGCAGTAGCATCTGAAGTCTTATTGCCTCCTATAATCAGAAATTCATCCCTATGTTTATTTTGGAATAGAATAAGCAACATGGCTATGACCTATTTGGAGTAATTTTTTTTAGCCTTCCTCTTCAAGTGTGTATTTTAGGAGTCTTCCTTGGGCTTAATTTAGCGCCATATTTGCTTTCTGTTGGTGTCAGCACCCCTCAATTTTGTTTGGTTTCTATGTAATTACATCCACCAAATAGCAAAAAGCTTTTGATTTGTAAAAATTCCAGAAATGTTACTTCATGGAGGGAAGACATTTGGGGGGGGGGTCGGAGGGGGGGAGTGTAAAGGAGGGGGGGAAACCCACTTGTGATATTTATTTAAATCCAACATAGTCTTACTTAGAGTTTGACTTACACAGGAGATTGGCTGTGTAGATGCTAAATAATAAGTTCTCCATAAGTCAGTTTTAATATTCTTATTTGGGTATTGTTTTCCCCACCCATAATAAAGTAAAAGGAAAGTCTAGGTTTATGCAATTCGATATGCAGTGCATCAGAGACTGGAAAGAAAAATGGATAAAAGTGTTTGCTAACATGGTGTCTTTTTGCAGAGTGACCTTTGGTCATGTGGCATTACAGCTATCGAGATGGCAGAAGGTGCTCCCCGTAAGTGATATGTATCCATTTTCTATTGGCCTGATGGTTTTTTGTTTTTGTTTTAAGTTTGAAACCTATATTTTAACTTGCTCTTTGTAACCTAAGCTTACACTTGAGATTTTTGAAAGCACAATGGTTGATTTCTGTTCTCTTGGATTCCCACCCCACCTCCTCTAGCAGCATAAAAATAAAACACCATAAATAGCAGCGCCTTTTGCCAGATAGCCCTGTGCCAAATCATTACTTTGAGGTTGTGCTAGGGCTATAGAAACAAAACAATGGGAGAAACCTTGTAATAGAGATTTATTGAATCCATATAAACTTTCTGATGTGAGACATCAGATCTTCGAACAGATATGCTGCAACAGTATCAATGCTTTGTGTTTGTGTAACTGTAAAGAACAATATTTAATGGATAGCCTTGCCAAGGAAACTTAGTCTCAAGTCTTTCTCTCTCTCGCCACCCCCCAAATTGCAATTTTCATAAAATGTCAGTGCAGAGAATGAAATGCTTTTTTTCTTATTTATTTCTAGCTCTCTGCGACATGCATCCAATGCGAGCCCTGTTTCTTATTCCTAGAAATCCTCCTCCACGACTAAAATCGAAGAAATGGTATGTGGCTGCTATAGTGGGAAGTTGTATATTGGTTGCAATACAGCATTTTTCCTTTCACAAGACTGAAAAGCCATGTTTGGACATAATGCAGAACCCCTGCTCAGAGTTACATTAAATGTGCCTTGCCTCTTTTCAGGCTTGTGTGATCTGCTTTCTTCTCTTCTTCCTGCGCTCAGGAGCGTTTCAGAAGCTTTCACTTTCCTTTAAATGTTGCTTGTCATTATTTTCAAACTCGGGATCATGATTTAACATAACTATGGTGAGTTTCACAACAAGAAAAATGGGAACTGTGAATTATAAAGCTGGGTTGCTAAAACTAAACCATAGGTGGTGTTAAACATGGTCCTTGGTTGGGATGAAATGAATCATAGAATCATAGAGTTGGAAGAGACCACAAGGGCCATCCAGTCCAACCCCCTGCCAAGCAGGAAACACCATCAAAGCATTCTTGACAGATGCCTGTCAATCCTCTGCTTAAAGACCTCCAAAGAAGGAGACTCTACCACACTTCTTGGCAGCAAATTCCACTGTCGAACAGCTCTTACTGTCAGGAAGTTCTTCCTAATGTTTAGGTGGAATCTTCTTTCTTGTATGAAATTTAAGGAAATGACCAAGAAAAGCTTTTGTATTCAAGTCCAACAAGTTGCTAGGGTTGTTTATGTAGTGCTGAACTGAGGTTTACTGTCCAAAAGTCACCATTGTGTTATTTCTAAAGACCTGAAAAATAATTCACAGGTGTCTGAAAATTCTTAACTACTGAGTGAGAGCCCGAGCTGAGATCATTATATAGTTTTAATGGTTCTTAACAAGGACAAAAAAATAGGCTTGGTTGACACCAGCTTCTTGTTAAGCTGACAAATTCTGCAGCCACTGAAGCTGAAAATGACACAACATAGAATAAGGGAGTGGGCAAATGCAGCCCAACTCCTAGCTTCCATGTTGAAGGTATTTGTTAAAATTCATGAAGTCTTTCACTGTAATAATTGCAAACAGCGAATAGTATGGTTATCCATTTCACCAGATGACAGAAATTCATTAACTCTATCAGATTGTATTTTTAAGCCAAACCACTTTTATGTATAACTTTGACAGCCACTGACAACCTCAAGGTGACTCTAGTTATGTTCAGGAATGCAGAGTTCTTGTGCTAATGTTTTAGAACTCTTTTTTATAAATTACATTTAAGGAAATTAAATGGAGTTATTCCTTTGTTGAATTTACAGAGAGAGGGGGGAATGAATGAATGAATATACACACATGAAGTTCCTGAGGATCTCTATTTTGATTGGTTGGCCAGAATGGGGACTCATGCTAATGTAAAGCTATTTCCCCAGGAAAAATAGGCTCTGTTTGAACCAGGCCCTTATTTACCATTTACTTCTAGAAAGATAACTCAAACTCCCCTAAGATCTTTAAAGTATCTAGATACAAGCAAATATAATTTGTTTTTCCTTGTGAAGTTATTGCCCTCACACTTTGTGTTGCATTCAGCCAAATTTGTTTGTCAGAGATTGGTCCTGCCACTTTTTAGGATGCAAGGGAACCTTGCTAAATATATTCTGATCTTGTCAAAATGACTTAAAATGTGTGTCGTTTTATTTTTGCTCAGGTCAAAAAAGTTCTTTAGTTTTATAGAGGGCTGTTTAGTGAAGAACTATATGCAACGACCTCCTACAGAGCAGCTTTTAAAACACCCATTTATACGCGATCAGCCAAATGAAAGGCAAGTCCGAATCCAGCTTAAAGATCACATAGACAGAACCAAGAAGAAGAGAGGCGAAAAGGGTATGTGATCTTTTTGAAAATTTTTGAATCTTCTTGCAAGTGTCCGTGTGCTTGTTGTAGTAGAAATGTTTGTTCTAGAGTGGTATATAAAATAAATTGCAGGTGTACTGGATTACAAACTAAGGACCAAACTAGATGCTCACTTAATACGTAGCATGCAGGTATATATTTTGATTTCCCTTGAATAATTACAGGTTACAGGTGGGTCGACTCTTACTGGGTGTGGGGAGGGGAGGCTTATTTCTCCAGTGCCTCATCGTGATCCCAAGCAATCCCAACTTTCTGCATGGCTAGAATCCATTGGCAACCATGGGGAATTTCCCCTCTAAGGCTCCTAGCCATAGCTCATGGGGAGGGAAAATCTACCTTCCAATCATGGTGGGACAATGAAGAGATCAGACCCCCCCTCATGGTCCCTTCCCAGTAAGAGACCCACCCTCCCTGCCTCTAATTTAAGGAAGAACAAGATGCATGCTAGCCATTAAATGAACACAATCAAACCTTGGTTGTCGAACGTAATCTGTTCCGGAAGCCCGTTCGGCTTCCAAAATGTTCGACAACCGAGGCACAGTTTCTGATTGGTTGCATGAGCTTCTTGCACTCGAGCGGAAGCCGCGCCGGACGTTCGGGTTCCGAAAAACGTTCGAAAACCGGAGCATTTATGTCTGGGTTTTCGGCATTCGGGAGCCAAAACGTATGATAACACAGGCATTCGGGAGCCCAGATTTGACTGTATCATTATTTTTTTGCCCTGTGACAGGACCATAGAAGTGAAGGAGTAGAATGAAAGAGAAGAGGGAAATCAGTTCGATTAGTTTCTTAGTTCTGCAACTGCATAGAAAGAGGGAGCAACACTTTTAAAAGTGAGGAAAGGAATTGAATACTCATGGGGTGGTAGAATGCGGGCAGCTTCAGAAAGTGCTGAGGCTGACATATTAGAAAACGTAGACATTTTTAAAAGCATGCAACTAGTTCTGCATGCCCACTAGGTTCTGGGCGAGCTTCCTGAAAAGCAGTGTCATCACCTCGCACTGTGAGCTACATGACAAACTGAAGTGGAAATAATTGCAATAGGTGTTTACGAAATGGCATGGCAATCTGCCAGTTAGATGTCAAAAAAGTGCCATAAATTCCATCTGAAATAGCGCTTTGGAATCCAGCCCCAATATTTATCTTTGACCTCTTCCAAAGTGGTCATTTTGAGAAAGGATTGAGAGTCCTGGGTAGAGAGAGAGAGAGTTGTAGTACTGGTATAAAAAGGTAAAGGGACCCCTGACCATTAGGTCCAGTCGTGACCGACTCTGGGGTTGCGCGCTCATCTCGCATTATTGGCCAAGGGAGCCGGCGTATAGCTTCCAGGTCATGTGGCCAGCATGACAAAGCCGCTTCTGGCAAACCAGAGCAGCACATGGAAACGTCGTTTACCTTCCCACTGTAGCGGTTCCTATTTATCTACTTGCATTTTGACGTGCTTTCGAACTGCTAGGTTGGCAGGAGCTGGGACCAAGCAACAGGAGCTCACCCCATCACAGGGATTCGAACCGCCAACCTTCTGATCGGCAAGCCCTAGGCTCAGTGGTTTAACCACAGCGCCACCTGGGTCCCCAGTACTGGTATATTGTGTATCTAAAATTTCCACATTGAATTCCTGGGTTTAATTTTGTGTTCCTTGTCTGGTGGAGTAGCTTTGGACAGTCCACAGCAACAATATTTTTGCTTTGGCAACGAAAGCACTCTTAAGAATGATTCTCTAGTAGTTGGTTTTTTTAAAAAACAACTCATGTTGATGAAATTGCCTATTATTATATTTATCTTGGAGCTTTCCCAAAGCTTTGGCTGATAAAACAGCTTTTGCATAGAACTCCTATGTTCTGTTTGGAATGTGGGGTTTAAACATTCCAGGATAATTGTTTTCACGGCTGTTTTCTCCTGCCACATTCTCCCCACCCCACTCCTCTCCTACCAGATGAAACTGAATATGAATATAGTGGAAGTGAAGAAGAGGAAGAGGAAGTGCCTGAACAAGAAGGAGAGCCAAGGTAGTGTATCTCTAACATCACCATCATCCAAAGAAAAATGTTAGGGGTCAGTTAAAAATTCTGTGAACATCTGGTTTGCAAGATCACCAAACTCAAGAAAACAAGAGCAGGCTCGTTGGATCCCAGACCAAAGGCCCATCTGGCTCAGCATCCTCTTTTCACAGTAGCCGGACAGGTACCACCAAGCAGGTCATGGAGTATAACAGCACCCTCCCCACTTGTAATTCCCAGCAGCAGGTATAAAGGGTCAAGTTGCCTCTGACAGTGGAGGTACAACATAGGCACCGTGGCTCTTGGCTTTGATAGCCCCATCCTCCATGACATTAAGGTCTTACTCTTAAAAGGCAGGGGTAGAATCCTTAATATTAATGATTGGTGTAAAACAAGGAGTTTCTCTGAGTGTGTGTTTGGGGGGGAATCTATTTTATCATTTGTCCTGAACCCCTGTTAGGATTGCCATCCAGCTTAGAGTTGAGTGTGTGGCAGCTTGGAATATTTTGTTTGAGCACAGAAAGCTGACCAAGGTTCAAATCCCAGCTCATTCGCTTTGTCTTGGCCTAATCCTCTCTGCAAGAGTGTAGATGGAATAATGTTTAAATGATTGCAACAATGGCACATGAGTGTTCCAGTGTCACATGACCAGAAGCAAAGCAATGACCTCATTTCCCATCATGCAGGGGAAATGTAAAATATTGTTTGTTTGCACAATATTAAAGATCTCGAAATACCAAACATACCAAATGGTAGCCTAGGCAAATACGTTGTCTTGGGATATGATAAGCACCTCAAAGCATCAAGATGCTGGAGACATTGCAATGAATAACTTCGAGATTACTAAGAACCAGCTGTGTAAGTGTGTGATCACTTTCCCTAAAAAACAAGAAAGCAAAACACCCAGATTTTTGTTCATACTTCTGGAGAAAATTGACTACATTCTGATTTCTGCTGATTTGACACTCTTCCCAACCCCACGGCCCTCCTGCAGTGTTACTGTACAGTTTTAGTGCTCCCCAGGGGAAATCAAAGAAAGATGTTAAATGAAAAAGTGCTCAAGTTATTTACTTACTGGCTTTTGTTTGGGTTTTAATAACTCCCCCCCCTCTCCTTCTTACAGTTCTATTGTTAATGTGCCTGGAGAATCTACCCTCAGACGTGATTTCCTGAGATTGCAGCAGGAA
This sequence comes from Zootoca vivipara, assembly GCF_963506605.1. Taxonomy (NCBI): domain Eukaryota; kingdom Metazoa; phylum Chordata; class Lepidosauria; order Squamata; family Lacertidae; genus Zootoca; species Zootoca vivipara. The sequence continues at coordinate 28,209,607 of NC_083279.1, read as the reverse complement.
AACAAGGAACGTTCTGAAGCTCTTCGGAGACAACAGCTGCTACAGGAACAGCAGCTCCGAGAGCAAGAGGAATACAAGCGACAGCTGCTGGCAGAGAGACAAAAGCGCATTGAACAGCAGAAAGAGCAGAGGAGGAGACTAGAAGAGGTAGAAACGGGCCAGAACGGAAAAGTCTACTCTTTTCACCTTTTGTTAAAAGGGCCAAAGAATACAGATTCTCGCCTAAGATCGTGAAAATGCTGGAGCCCCTGAATAAACACCTCCTGCTGTAGCATTTCTGATGGTAGAGTACTTGGATTGAGGCAATAGGTCAAATGATCAGGAACAGCCAAGCCAAAGGGGGTGTTTTATTTGCCAGTTTTGAAGCTTCCTTTCTGTACTGCAGTATCTGAATTGGGTGCTAAAGCTTGATGGCTATCGGGCCGTTTATTGAATAGGATATGATGACGTGATACAAAACCCACGAAATGTAATCGTAGCCTAAACATGCTGAAAGTAACCAATATATGCCTGCTGGATTATTCACCATGAGGCGTGCCAACTGTATGGGGCTGAGGCCTCTAAAGCCCCACCCCCCAATGTCCACTGGGATGGGGCTCAGCCCCCCAATCTTGAGGGGACAGAGGAAGCCTGGCAGGATGTCGCCCTGGGCTGTGCAGCATTGGGAGATGCCATGCAGACTAGTGCATCCTGGCATATGGATGTCACATCAAGAGGAGGCCTGGTCGGCCTTTCCTGATGCAACAGTCGTCACATGCAGACAGCCCCAGCCCTCCCAATGTCTGGTGCAACTTGGTGCCTGGGTTCATCATTTAAGCCTAATTGGGGTGTGTTCCTTCAACACAGCAGCTGTGAGCAAGGATACATCAAGTGGCTTGCTCCCCTCCCCTTTCACAAAAAGGGCATGACTCTATGTAACAACTAAGTCATCATGTGTGGGGGGAGGCTCTTATTTGACCTGGAGCTCAGCACAATCAGAGTTCTTGATTCCAGTAGGCCTTTTCACATAGACCCTCTTCAGATGGGTCATTCTGTTCACACAGAAGCTAGGGGCAGGATGCTCTGCATTGACAATCACAAGATTGCTAGTGCTCAAATTGGGCTCTAGAATAACATGGTGTTGCCTTTCTATTAACACCTACTTTCATCTGACCCCAGTCTTGGAAAAACAATGATCGTTCACTTAGTTTTGATGTTTACAAGGCACTCAACAGCTTCCTTAAATTGTTTGCCTTTTCCCTGCTTTGTGAGACAGTTTTGTTGTTTTTAGAAGTTCTTGTATAATCATTCTTGTCTTAGTTTCACACAAACAACAAGACTAGGCCAACTGAAATAATTATAAATAATTTGTTGTTGTTGTTTAGTCGTTTAGTCGTGTCCGACTCTTTGTGACCCCATGGACCATAGCACGCCAGGCACTCCTGTCTTCCACTGCCTCCCGCAAGTTCACAGAGTGCTTTTTTGACGCTGGCATTCAGTTATTATGAAGCTGTCACAGACTAAACACTCCAGATAGAACTTTCATATTGCCGGATGCCATGACAATTGTTCAGAGACAGCGGATGTACTAGCCTAAAACTGGCAGAGGTTTCTAGAAGTTTGATTGTACTTTGGTCCGACTTAGATGCCATGGTTTCACTATGACAAACAATGATTTATTGGCCATGGAACAAGCAACCCCTCTTCGCCCTTCTCCTCCCCCTGCTTGAGCACCTGGTTTTGATGAAGATGCTGTGGTTTCTTAAACGACAGTTTCCAGTGACATTCCAACCAACTGGGAAACTGTGGTTTCAGGGCTCTTTCCCAAGTGTTTCGTATGAAGGCATACTATACATTTTTGCTTAAAGGAAATGCATATACAGAGCTATACCTTTTAGCTAGGGTTGTAAATGAGCCAGGATTGCAGTGACTCAGACGGAATTATATTCTTCTGGCTAGTGGCCAGAGCAGGAAACATAAACTTGGGGACTGGGGAAGCTTCTGTTCAATGTGTTATTTATTCCCATATTTTCTGTAGGATTTTCACTTTGTGAAAAGGTGGTGTGCTACGGAAGGGGTACTTTGTTCAGAAACATTTACCACCTTAGATGATTTTCTGTTCTGCAGAAAGCAGAGGCAGTTGGTACATGTTTAGAAAGATTTGGTGTATGTCATGGTTTTAAGAAATATGGCAATTTACCATGAAGAACTAAGTATTAATAAGACATGTTATTGAATTCTGTTGAATCTTAATTATCGTGTTCCCTATTACTGGGTTAACTGACAAAAATTTGACTGGAAAAATCTTCCATTTTTTTAAAAAACAGAACAACTAATGCTCAAGCTATTTAGAATCTTTTTGGCCAGATAACTGATTCTTAGAAGAATGTTGACCAAACGAACTATTTAAGAAGAAGAGGAAGCAAATCAGAAACTGAAAAATATATGAGTCAAGTCGCCTGAGGACTGTGCCCTCAATTCACCTTATGTGTTGCAAATGCAAAAAAGTAAATCAAGGGAAGTTGAATGATTTCTCTCCACCCCCCCCCAAGATTTGAAGTCCTTTTTCGTATGTTCTTTAGTGGACTGAATAATGATAGTAAAGAAGCCATGGATTGTTTTGTTTTGGGTAGTGGGTTTAAGGCTATCTATATGTCATTTCCCCATATGTTTTGTGACAGGGATTACGGGAATGTTTTATACATTAAGTAGTTTCTGGGGATGTAATGCCAGCACTTTTAAAAATATGGGATTGCTTTCCAAATACTGGCACACACCCAGATGGATTTGACAGAGGTTTTTGCAGAGTTGCGTTGGAAATGCATTCTTTCTCAGAATTTAAATAAGAGTTTGAAAGCCAACGTGGTGTATTAACGAGTGTGCGGCCTGAATGCAAGAAACCCCGGCTATGCACTGAGATAGAATCCAACAAAGATCCTAGTGAACTTCTGCAATACATGTCTAACAACCCATTCCTTAAGACAATACATTCTTTTGTTCTCTAGAACTATTCAGGCTGGATATTAGGCAAAGCAGCAACATAAGCTGGGCCTGTAGGAAAAGCCCCAAAGTCCTGCAGTTCATAATAGTATTGAGATGGGCTGCAGGGGCCTTTTTTGTAGGCTGTGTGTGGACTGCTGAGCTGCAAGTTCAACCTGGCCTACCACCAGCAGCAAAATCAGTGGCAGCTGCACTGAACAATGCACCCTCCTCACTCATTTGGGTATTGACATTGATAGGTGAATGGGGTACTCCTGAAACAGGAAGGAGTGCTCCATTGTTTCCCAAGCCGTCCCAGGAAACCTTGGAGCAGGTGTCACCACCTGATCAACTTTTTAATCACACACAGCATTTTTTCACTAGTGGCAATAATATTACAGTGGAACCTTGGTTTATGAACACCTTGGTTTACAAATTTTCGGTTTACGAATGCCGCAGAGCCATCTGGAACGGATTAATTCACTATCCATTACTTTCAATGGGAAAGTTTGCTTCAGTTTATGAACGCTTCAGTTTATGAACAGACTTCCGGAACCAATTATACCCATGCTTTGGGTTAAGTACGCTTCAGTTTGAGTACTCCACGGACCCATCTGGAACGGATTAATCCACTTTCCATTACTTTCAATGGGAAAGTTCGCTTCAGTTTATGAATGCTTCAGTTTATGAACAGACTTCCGGAACCAATTGTGTTCATAAACCGAGGTACCACTGTACTTATTATTATAATATTTATTCTACACCTTTCCTCCAAGGAGACAAGAGGGTATAAATAGTTTGCCCCTTTCTCATTTTATCCTCACAGCAACAGTGTTCAGTAGGTAAGGGTAAGAGACTGTTACTGGCCCAGCAAGCATCAGTTAGGGATTTTATATGGAAGGCAAACTCAAGTTGAAAAGTAACATTTAAACTTGATTGATGCATCACTCTGTTTCTAGTATCTGCCACTTTTGCATGTATTGCTTCATAGATTTCTTTCATGCTGTATATAAATTAATGTGCATTTAGAAAAACATCCACGCAGAAATTCAAATTTAAATATGTACTTTATATAAATAGCATTTTTGAAAAAAATATACATCTTAAAATATACATTTTTATAGTGTGTTCTCTCCAGATATATGCTGCATTTTAATATTGTATATGGCCAATAACCGCATTCCAAAATTTGGGAATTGGAAATCCAAAGGATGTTCTGGTCAGGAAAAAAACCCTCATGTATCCTTAGACAGAAAATAAAAAGCTGAACTTGGTTGATCTTAAGAGTTGGGCGAGGTGAGACATTTGTATACATCATAACATATACCTATTTTAAATGCAGCAACAAAGAAGAGAACGGGAAGCTCGGAGGCAGCAAGAGCGGGAACAAAGAAGGAGGGAGCAGGAGGAGAAGAAACGAATGGAGGAAATGGAAAAGAGGCGCAAGGAAGAAGAGGAGAGAAGGAGAGCAGAGGAGGAAAAGAGGAGAGTAGAAAGAGAGCAGGTAAGTCAGGAACAATGCGAATTAAGTATGATTTCCCTCCCCACCAGAACAAAATATTGAAGAAAACCAGCAAGAAGTCTCCTATGCCTTGCGTGGTCAAAGAAGCATCCATATTGCATGTAAAAAGAATAATTGTTGCATATGTCACACCCAATGGCTTCAAAATACAATTTTATTTAGGGGTCGGACACACACCCAAAGTAGGCTGGAGAAGCTGAGCTTTATATTGAATTCTATTTGGCTCTTCACTCCCCTTCTTAGTCACTCGCTATAGCACATATGGAAATTTATTACACAGAGTTATGGCATTTAAATTGTTTGACATGGTGGGTGAATTTCCATTACATTCATTAAACTGAGGCAAGATGGGCCTTAAAGTTTTGTGCCATTATGATTTTTCAAATGCCAATTCAAACACTGCATATAAATATATATTGCAGGCTTGTACACTAAAATGCCTTAATAGGGGCCTGTTTTCCAAATTGTATCAGCCTTGCCTGCTTAAAATAAATTATAATTTGATACATGATGTAAAAAAATCAAATCAAATGCTTTCATATAGTATCAATGTCAGTACTAGGAAAACAATATTCCATGTAAGTGGTTACATAATTGGGCCTGAAATAACTTAACACTTTGTATTCAGAAAAAAAGAGAGCGCTTGCCACTATGGGTAATTGTACTCGGATTGCAACAATTTCCCCTCCCAAGATGCTGTGACATTTATTTTGAGAATATGTGCAGAAATGTTACCTACTACTAGATGCCCATGTGTGCTAGGTTGTCCTATGAAATGGCAGTAAATTGCCCCAAATCAGGAAATTCTGTATGCAGAAGGCCTCTGTAGCCCTGCGAACATGTGGAGGCTACACACCTCGTCTCTAGCAGTTGGGGACAGGGATGTTCGGGGTGGGACTAGGTGGGCAGCTCGGCCCCTTCCACATGTTCTGAGAAGGGGGCTCCTGCGTGCAGCAAACATCCACCTTGCACTGCACATCTGGGCCCCATTGAATGGGACGGTGGTGATGCACAAATCCATTTGAGATTACTAGTTGCATGCGACTAGAATTGGAACCCGGGCTAAGGGGGGGAAAACCCAACCTAACAATACAATGGCAACTCAGAGAGATGTTATTCAAACTCTATCCCTATGGCTGACTATAAGAAATTACACTTCTGTCTTCACTTCACCTGAACTCTGGATTTGCAAGAGGTGCATATAACAAATCTGTATACATCATTTCTTTTCCTTCATGAGATTTCAAGTAGCTCCCATTTTGCCACAGCACTGAGTCATTAATTGCTTTTGCATACACTGTCTCTCTGTGTTTGAGTGCATGTGTTTTATGTTACCTACATTTATTAATTTGCATGGTAGGATGTTCTTCTTAGCATTGGATATGGTGCTGCATATTTAGGCTTGGTTTAGTGGGCCAGACAAAGCAGTGTTTGACTTCTGAAGTGTAAGGCTTAGATTTCCAGATGAAAAAGGCTTTTTTGGTCTTCTACCTGTTCTCTAGTGGATGTTCGTTTGTTTGTGTTCTGTCATAACCACCACATACTTGGGCAAGACTGGCATTGCTTTGATGACAGAGGCTAGGATAATTTACAGTCGAGGTTAGAGTTGTGTTTGGCAGAGTAGTTACCTGTGGGAAGCTTGCAAAAGGGATGCCTTAACGAAGCCTGGCTCTAGCTGTTGCTAACGGTTCATCACACAGTGCCTAAAACTAATTATTTTAATAAAAGTTGCATGTGGTTTTGCGTTGGCTGTGTTGGTAAGACTTGTTGTGTTTTTAACTCTCGGTTTGTTTCAAAAATACATTTTTTTGCTTATTTTTTCCCTTAATAAACATTTTTTTTCAAAATTCATCAGACAACCTAGGAACTCTTCCCACCTGACTTTCTCAAAAACCATCTTAGTCTTTTAGTGGAGTACTTTTCAGCCATTACTTTAGGTCAGTGTTTCCCAAACTTGGGCCTCCAGCTGTTTTTGGACTACAACTCCCATCATTCCTAGGTAACAGGATGTGGTCAAGGATGATGGGAGATGTAGTCCAAAAACAGCTGGAGGCCTAAGTTTGGGAAACACTGCTTTAGGTGATAGGGTTTTCTTAACTTGTTCACTGAGGATTCACAAGAAGCGATTCACCAGAAGTGAATTGTCACCTGAAGGTTGCCTGGGGTGGTTTTGCTACTCAGGTGGTTTCGATGCATTCCTGTTGTGAACAATTTTATTGCTGGGTAATTTCTGTGTGACAGGAGTATATCAGGCGACAGCTAGAAGAGGAGCAGCGGCACTTGGAAATTCTTCAGCAGCAGCTGCTCCAGGAGCAGGCCATGTTACTGGTAACGCACCTGTATCTGTTTTTGTTCAGTAGCAATAGGTTTTTTTTCCCTTTGGCTGGTGTCCCAGGCTTCTCCCAGTTGGACACAACTGAGCTTTACTGTATGCATAATAGAACTTGGAACAAAAGCCATTTATGTCATAGCGCATTGGGTTGGCAGGCACATGTGAAAATTACTGTATCACAGTGCAATAAGAGTAGATTTATGTTTTTAAAGTTGGGGATATACTGGCTTGGTAGTCAAGTTTTTTTGTTTTTTGTTTTTTGTTTTTGGAACAGCCCTCCTTAGAATAACGAGAGTGCAGACCATAATATTTATTCTTCTTATTATTAAACACTGAATATAAAGGTCAGGTTGTTGTCGCCTTTCCTCTTCCCTTCCCCTACCTCGCCTCCAAAAATACACTGTCCTTCAAGATTACACTTGATTGCTCATCTTTTTAAAAATAATTTAATTAATTAAAGCGCCACTGTTCCTGTAGGTTTCCAGTCTTGCTCAGGTTAGCATAAAACATCGCCAAGAAAAAAACCAATACCAAAACCCAATACGTGCTCCTTGGGGTCCAGTTTTAATGGTTGGTACACACGGTTGCATTGTAGCAACAGTATACCCTTGGTATTCACGTCTTGAATGCTGACCTGTTTTCTCAAAGGAGTACAGATGGCGGGAAATGGAAGAGCACCGACAAGCAGAGAGGCTGCAGCGCCAGTTGCAACAGGAGCAGGCGTATCTCTTGTCGCTTCAGCATGACCATAGGCGGCAACAGCAGCAGCAGCAGCAACAAGAAAGGAATAAACAAAATTACCTTACTCCTGAGCCTAAATCCCATTACGAGCCTTCTGAAAGACCACGGGAGGTAACTGATGTCTCAAGGCTTTGAAATTTAGCAAGCTTTCTTCAATGCTTATTCATTTAAAACAGGGACGTCCAACTCCCAATAGACTGCGATCTACTCACAGTATAAAAAAACTGGCAGTGATCTACCCATTGTCGTTGGATGGAACACAGTTGTTGAGCTTTTTTGGGAAAGCCAGAGTTGTGGAACTTTTTTTTTTTTAGGAGGACAAAGTTGTTGAGCTTCCTTTTCTTTTTTGGTGTGTGTGTGTGTGAAGGAGATCACTGAGGGTCCAAAGATATACCAGGAACACCCTGTGATCTACCAGTAGATCACAATCTACCTGTTGGACATGCCTGATTCAAAACATTTATGCTCCATATAGATAGATGATAGATAGATAGATAGTCCAATGAACTCAAGGAGGACTACATAGTTCCTCTAGTTTATTTACAATTATTATTTATTTATTATTTATTTACAATTATTTATTACAGTTATTCTGCAAAGTAACTGAATCCGCTGCCTTTGCAGAGATTCCCAGTCCTGGATGTTGAATAGCATTGGGAACCAGTGTGCTTCAGAGGTTACACCCCTGGAAAAATGGGACTATGATTCTGTGATTCTTTTAAAGTCTTTTAGGATTGGATCTATTTCTGCCCATTCTGTATGCAAGTGACCATTATATCATTTTGCAGCAATAGATTCCATATATGTGTGTAATTTCATGTACATTATATGGAGAATGCCGCTACCAACCCTCTGGAGGAACCGAGTGTGATGAATACACAGTAGGCAAGGATCAGAGGTGGGCTGATTTTTCAGTTTTTCAGCCATTCTTGAGCTTCTCATTGAGAAACTGATAAACCTTCTAAGGGACTCCTGGGTTTTCATGCACACACTTTGCAAACCTTTGCAGTGGATCATTATGTAGAAACACTGTTGTTCTATTAGCACCGTTTCCCCCCATTTCTGGCCGTGTGTGTGTGTGTGAGAGAGAGAGAGTAGTTGTTGATATATAGATATACCGTGTTTCTCATAAAATAAGACGTACCTATAAAATAAGCCATGGCAGGATTTTCATGCGTTGAAAAAATATAAGACATACCCCGAAAATAAGCCGTAGTGCTAGGCGCAGTACTGGAGGGCGCCAAGGAAGAGGAAGAGGCCTGTTGGGTTGTGTCCCGGAACCGGATGCTGCCACTGCTACAGCCCCACCAAAACACCCAGCAGCGCACGCCGAGTGGAGTCCCGAGCCAGCGGGACCCAGCAATGCCCAGCAGTGCACGCTGAGTGGAGCCCCGAGCCAGCAGGACCAGCAGCGCCACGCAGAGTGCCCTGAGCCAGCGGAACCCAGCAATGCTCTGTAGCACTTTGAATCCTTCTCCTGCTGCGGCTCGGGGTGCTCTGCGTGGTGCTGCTGGGCACTTTGTCAGCGCTTCAGCAGCAGCGGCAACAACCAGTTCCGGGCGCTGAGCCGTGGCAGGAAGAGGAGGATACTTGCCAGGTCGGCGCCGCGAGTCCGCCAAGTGACCCTGCTGCTGAAGCGCTGACAAAGTGCCCAGCAGTGCCGCGTGGAGCGCCCTGGGCCTCCGGGAGCCAGCAGCAGCAGCAGCAGGAGGAGGAGGAGGAGGAGGAGGATGCCTGCTGGGTTGGCGTCCGGCAGCGCCATGCGCCCCGAGCCAGTGGGACTCAGCAGCAGCAATGCCGGCCACGGCAGGAGGAGTACCATACAGTACTTACCGGTAATAATAAAAAAATAAGAACCCCCCCCCCCCGAAAATAAGCCATAGGCTTATTTTCTTGAGTAAAAATAAATATAAGACGATGTCTTATTTTAGGAGAAACACAGTATATAGATATATATAGATATTGTCTAGTGTAACACCTTAGAGACCAACTAAGTTTGTTCTTGGTATAAGCTTTGTAGCTGATGTAACTTTTGCAAAGTTTTGTCATACCTGGTATTCTTTGAAATCCCACGAAAGCCGCAGACAATCTTCCCATTCAAATGTGGCCGTGCAAGTCCAGCTCACATACTTTTTTTGGTTTTTCTTTCAGGTTGACGATAGATATAGGAAAAATAACCAGGGCTCCCCTGAAGCACAGTCTAAACAGACGAGCAAAGTGTTGGAGCCACCAGTGCCTTCAAGATCAGAGTCCTTTTCAAATGGAAATTCCGAGCCTGTTCAGCCTTCACTGCAAAAGCCAATGGAACCACAGGTAAAGGCAGAAAAGGTCTCTGGGAGAAGTATGTGGGAAGCTGATGAATGACCGAGAGGTCTGGAAAGCCACAGATACAAAGGATAAACGTGAGGATGACTGTATCTTGGAAAACACGTTCATGATGTGTGAATGGCTTGTAACTCCTGCGCTAAGCCAAGCTAGCTAACACTGCACTTGCACCTCCTTTTTTTCTTTTCTCTTGGTAAAACTTAAACTTACTCTGACTTCCTGCAGCTTTCCTTAAAAGTTCGGTGGATTGTAAGGAAGGAAAATGTGTTTTAGTGTATTCTGTTGAAAAACTTGCGATGAAATACAGAAACACTTGCATTCCGCCTGCTGACTTGATCTTTTGGAAGGACAGCGATGCCAGCAATTGACCCAGAATCTCGTTCCTTTTTAATGGTGGTTTCCCTTAAAATTCCTCCAATGACAGCTGAGTCATCTAGTGGCATGACTTAAGTAGCAAACTACTTATGGCAAAAAGAAACAAACCACTGAGTTGCAATTCTGCAATCAAGCAGACTCACTCCGTCTGTAAAAGCAGTCTTGGCCCAGACAGCCATGCAACCAGATCTCCAGGTGTAATTTCACCTTCATGACTGCTTTTGAGGGATGATTCCTTTGGCTACAAACAATATTTCACTGATATGTTACCCTTTCATTATACTTAAGGATTAAAAACAAAACAGAGCAGGGTGACTGGGTTCCTAGTTGAATTCATTTCATGGGATTCTCTTTGTATATTTGTGGGTGACACCATATAGGTACAGTGAAACCTCGGTTTATGAACACCTCGGTTTATGAATTTTCGGTTTATGAACACCACGGACCCATCTGGAGCGGATTAATTCATTTTCCATTACTTTCAATGGGAAAGTTTGCTTCAGTTTATGAACGCTTCAGTTTAAGTACTCCGTGGACTGTCTGGAACGGATTAATCCACTTTCCATTACTTTCAATGGGAAAGCTCGCTTCAGTTTATGAACACTTCAGTTTATGAACAGACTTCCGGAACCAATTGTGTTCATAAACCGAGGTACCACTGTATAATATATTTTCAGAAGTAGCCATCTCTACCTTTTTAGCCTTGTTAAGGTACAAGCTATATACAAACAGGTTGTTGTTCACCTGTGTAACACAAGTGCAGAACCCCCTTTTATTTTGAGGTGATGAGTTAGAAGAAAGTAACTTGTTTTTTTGAAAACGTTAGCCATTTTTGTAAATATTTGGCTATTACATTTTAATAACTCTTTGAAAACCTGTACAGTGGCATAGGTTGTCAGTAGAAGCTCAAGAAGAAAACATTTCTAAATATCTCTAAAATGCAGTTTTAATATAATACATTTATGCTAGAAACTTGGGGCAAAACAAATTGGCTGCTTCAAATCACTATGTGAAATTGTGGTGGTGGTGTCAATTGGGATGGCATTTTGCCCCCCTTTTAATTTCCTGTCTTCTTTGTCCTTGAACCACTTAGAATTCCTTAGTTTTTTCTAAGTTTGCAGTCTTACTCCATCTACTTGACTCCTGGGTTGGGTTCCTCATTCATTAGCTCCTCCTACACTCTGGCGATTTTGTACAATATCCCCTTATGACATTTTAATCTCGGCAACACATGATCCTTTTTTTCTGGATCTAAAAGAAGCTGGCCTGCAAACTGTTAAGAGCCTGTTGAGCTGAACATTCCATGCCGGTAGATCAGCCAAAATAATCAGGGACTTTATTGCCATAATCAGAATTTGAGACACCCACAATACGTGTTCTGAACAAACACACATATACATCCACTTTCTCACACTCTTGTTGCATTTAATTTTGCCCGTTGCTCACTGTGCTCAAGAGTTCTGTGATTACTTGTTTGTAGGGTGAGCTTGAATCTGGACTACTTCCCAGATTAATAGAAATGGGGTAAATTTGGAAGCATCGAGGAAAACATTTCCATTTCCTTTCAAAATATTTGGGGGGGGGGAAGAGAGGAAATTGCTCTAGTGTGTTTATTTACTTTTTAAAAATGTCCTTAATGAGGTGTGCAGGCCGTGGTGGAAAAGAGTAATTTGTAAAATTATATATACCGTATATTCCGGCGTATAAGACGACCCACAACTTTTCCAGTTAAAATATAAAGTTTGGGATATACTCGCTGTATAAGAAATACGACCCTCAACTTTTGAGAAGATTTTCCTGGGTTAAAAAGTACAGTGGTACCTCGCAAGACGAATGCCCTGCAAGACGAATTTTTCGCAAGACGAATGTGTCTTGCGATCTGATGGTGACTCGCAAGACTAATTCGTTTTGTGAAAAATTCATCTTGCAAATCACGGTTTCCCATAGGAATGCATTGAAATTTAATTAATGCGTTCCTATGGGCAAAAAAAGAAATTTCAATGCATTCCTATGGGAAACCGCGATTCGCAAGACGAATTTTTCGCAAAATGAAATGACTCGCGGAATGAATTAAATTCATCTTGTGAGGCACCACTGTAGTCTTATACGCAGGAATATAAAGTAAGTATATCCCCAAAAGAGGTGGCACTGAATCGTTATTGCAAGGGTTCCCTTGGAGGGTTCAGAGTTAACTATGGATTTAAAGCTGTGCTTCCATAGTGTGTGTGGTCATATTTATGTGTTGTCTCTAATGTGTATCTCTAGTATAAATTAGCTGTGACACATACAATATGTGTATATTGTTTTTTTATACAGCATAGTGTATGTGCATGTATCATATATATGCGCGCGTGTGCACATATATAAATACATTGACTCCTGAAAATGTAAAGGGTGTCTTATTTTTGTTCTATGTGATTCTGTCTTAATGCCTTAAAAGCAACTTACTGCATGATCTAAAGATGCCGGCAAATTGTTTCGAAGCTAATATGTACCGTACTTCTCTGTGTATAACACGCCCCCATGTATAACATGCCCCCTATTTTGGGGGGACTAAAAATTAAGAAAATGGGGGGAGATTGCACAGAGTTGTTGAGCTTTTTTAAGGCACTAACACACACACACACACACACACACACACACACACACACACACGTCGCAACAGCCTCCTAACGTCTGTCCCCTTGCCAGCAGAAGCAGCCTTTTGCCCGCCCAATTGCCGCAGCAACATCCAATCAACACTATCCGTTGCCGCAGACACCAATAACACACTGCAGACCATCTCCGCCTCGCGGCATAAACCAATCCCACTTCCCCCCCTAGGCAATTTTCAGTAAATTTCAGTAAAAACATGGAAGAGTACGGTATTTGCCAATATTATTTCATACTATTCCTTTTTGATTTGATACTTGGATTGAAAATTTTCATCCGGCATAGGTTCTGCGAGATGGCACCTGCCCTTACCTCTTCCCATTAATTTCTTCCCCCCAAAAAAACCTGATTTTATGTTCTCTGTGAACCTCCCTTGCTTTTAAGCTCGTATTGATTTTCAACCACACGCGTGCCTTACATCATATCCCAAGTTGTGCTTATCCCGCCACCCAAACACCCTCTTTGCCTTTTTTATTCTGTGTTTTGATTGGGGGTGGGGGGGAGAGGCCCGTGTGAACGGAACGCATTGAATGTTCTATGTTTTGTTTTCTTCGTAAGGTACAGTGGTCCCACCTGGCATCTCTCAAGAACAATGTTTCCCCTGTCTCGCGGTCCCATTCCTTCAGTGACCCTTCTCCCAAATTTGCACATCACCACCTTCGCTCTCAGGACCCAAATCCACCTTCACGCAGTGAAGTGCTAAGTCAGAGTTCTGACTCTAAGTCTGAGGTACCCGACCCCACCCAAAAGGCCTGGGCTAGATCAGACAGTGACGAGGTGCCTCCAAGGGTAAGAAAGTAGAAAGACAGAATTTTGAATTTATTTGTTTTTTAAAACAAAAAGCAAAACAAAAGTAATGGAAGGCATGTGCTAGATTTTTAGCTAGTGAATTGCACACCCATAAGAATGACACTGGTATCAGAAATAGTACTTTAGGCAAGGAGGTCTCCCTCCCCTTCTTCAGCCAAGATGTTGCAGGAATTTCTGCCCTAACTTAACACAAAAATGCCGTATGGGCGGTGGCTGTTATATAGAAGTAAAATATTATGCCAAGTGATGTAGAGAAGAAAGCTTATGATTAGCTGAAAGCTAACTCTTTGCCTCTAAATGGAATATCAGGCTTTAAACCAGTAGAGTTTCGTTGAGATATTTCTGTCCACAAAGAAAGTGTTTTCTTGCTTGGTTTACTTCTGTCAAATATAATCTTGCTTTCCCCCAGTTCTCTGCCTTCTACTGATCCATTACTAGGCACTTGTTGGCTCCTTAGAGCTTAATTTCCTAAATTTCCCATGCTATTATAGCAGATTGCTTTTTGCAACCCTTGCTTCAAAGTCCTGTGTTCTAAACCGTCATGGTAGTCTGTGAATGGGTATATGTGTTTGTTTGCTAGTTACCTACTAAACTCTTACGTTCTTTCCAGCATCTTAGATGCAGTCCAAAATGAGCTTAAGGACTCTAGTTGGTGAATTATTTTAGAACTATTTTGCTCAAAATGCCAGTGTTTTAATAATGTACCCCAACGCATTGTTGCAGCAACATTTTTTTATTTTTTATTTGCTATGCCGTGTTATCTGAATTGTTTACTCTTCCATGCAAGGTACCTGTGAGAACAACATCCAGATCACCTGTGTTATCTCGCCGAGATTCACCGCTGCAGGGCAGTGGACAGCAAAATAACCAAGCAGGTCAAAGAAATTCCACAAGGTTTGTGGTATTGGGTTTCCCACTTTGTCTATTGGGAGGAGCAGATTGGAATCCATTGTTCCCCCAAAACACTTGTAAGGCAGTTTCTGCTATATCTGAGCAGCTCCTAAGGTCAGGTTTATACAGTCTCATATAAGAAATTATCTCACGCCATTCAACTATAGTTGGTTTTCTTTTGGAACCACATCTTAAAGCATGTTCATAGGTAGTGGAGGCAAAAGGCTTTGAATGACTCTTAGTCAAGATGCTCTGAGTGGGAACCAACTCCCCCCAATTGCACCCACCTCTTCCTCTCACCTGTTGTCTATTCTCATGCTTCCTCCTCTTGGGATCGGTCCATAACACCTCTCAGTAGGAGAGCACAAGCCATGTGAAAGTTACTGCTTCTTCTCCTTGCTCCTCTCAGTAATTGCTCATTCAGAGAGGGCTACGAGGCTTATAGGGATTGGAAGTGGGCAATCTGCTGTGGCTTGATAATGCTGGTCCTGGACACTGGGCCTGTTCGTAGTGTTTGTCTGATTGTATCTCCAGCTAGAGATAACCTGAAAGCAATTGTTCATGTGCCATGAAGTGCTTGTTCGGCTTAGAATCATAGAATTGCAGAGTTGGAACAAACTTCAGGCATTTCAAGAATTCATTCTGACTACTCAGGAGAACGTGAGATTAGAACAACAACAACAACAACAACAACAACAACAACAACAACAACAACAACATAATTTATTATTTATACCCCGCCCATCTGGTTGGATTTCCCCAGCCACTCTGGGCAGCTCCCAACCAAATATTAAAAACACAATACAGCATTAAACATTAAAAACTTCCCTAAGCAGGGCTGCCTTAAGATTTCTTTTAAAAGTAAGATAGTTGCTAATTTCCTTGACATCTGATGGGAGGGCGTTCCACAGGGCAGGCAGCACTACGGAGAAGGCCCTCTGCCTGGTTCCCTGCAACCTCACTTCTTGGTTTGAGGGAACTGCCAGAAGGCCCTCGACACTGGACCTCAGTGTCCGGGCAGAACAATGGGGGTGGAGATGCTCCTTCAGGTATACTGGGCCGAGGCCGTTTAGGGCTTTCAAGGTCAGCACCAACACTTTGAATTGTGCTTGGAAATGTACTGGGATAGTGACAGAGGACTAAGAATGTCTTCCAGAAAAAAGAAGCATTGTTAAGGCCATAAAACAAAACATTAACCTTAAACAAATTTTTAATTTTTTTAAAAAAATTATTTTTACTTTTCCACATAGCAATATAGAACCTCGCCTGCTCTGGGAAAGAGTGGAGAAGCTTGTGCCAAGACCTGGGAGTGGAAGTTCCTCTGGTTCCAGCAATTCCAGTTCACAGCCCGGGTCACATCCTGGGTCCCAGAGCGGATCGGGAGAGAGATTCCGAATGAGATGTAAGACACGACGTTTTCTCTCGCTTTGTCCTTAGGAGGCTACAGATTAATCTGCATTCTTCTTTCGTATTTGTTGGTTCACTCAGGCCAGGGGTGGCGAACCTTTTTGGCTCCCTGCAAGCCAACTTGCAACAGGTGGGCGGGACAACCTACCTGCCAGTCACATGACACCATTATGCCCACATATGATTGACAGCTGTCAGAATTCCTCCAAAGTGCCCAGCACCCACCAGACTGTGGGGCACTTGGAGTGTTGCCAGCCCTAAGCTTAGTGTTTGAGGAGAAGCTCCAATCATAGGGTTGGCAAGCTGCTACTTTCCCCCTCCCCATCAGCTAAATTTGCAAGTGTTGACTGAGCAAGCCAACGCCTGCAAAAAGTAGGTTTCTTCCTCTCCCCTAACCTGCCAACGGCTGATGAGGATGGGGTAGAAAGAAACTGGCTTTTTGCAAGCTGTGAGAGTGACTTGCAGCTGATGCCTGCAGACGGCAGCCTTTCACATAGGGCTTACAAAGCACTTCTCTTTCTTCCCTACCCCAGGGAGAAAGTGCACAGCCAGCCATGGCAGGATTTAATCCCCTCTCAGTTGATGAGCAGGGATTTAAATCCTGATGCTTTGGCCGAAGATACCTGTTCCCTGCTAGGAACAGATGGGGCAGCCAGCGCAGAAATGGACCCCACCCTCCTTGCCCATAAGTACCAGCAGCCATTTGATAGGTGGGTGGGCATCAGGGGAAATGGCTTCATAGGCCTACTTCAGTGTTTCTCAAACTTGGGTCTTGATAACTGTTGTTGGACTACAATTCCCGTCATCTCTGACCACTGGTCCTGCTAGCCAGGGATGATGGGAGTTGTAGTCCAGCAAGAGCTGGAGCCCAAAGTTTGAGAAATAGTGGCCCAACTGGTGGGCCAGGATTGGCCCACAGGTTCCAGGTTCCCCACCCCTGATTAATTGATTTAAGGTATCAGTGGAGAAATAAGATGTATTGAAATATTAAAACTCCTATTTCTTTAACATTCCTCTTAATTTGCAGTTAACTAATTTGTTCTTTTCCTACCTCTTTTTGGTCTTTATTCATGTAGCATCGTCAAAATCTGAAGGTTCACCATCGCAACGTAGTGAAAATGCAACAAAAAAACCGGAAGAGAAGAAGGAAGCTTTCAGACCTAGCAAAACTGTGGTGAGGCTCTCAAACTATGTTACCTCCTCATCTGTGTCTGATACATAGCATAAAAGCTTGTCGTGTGAAGTTTTACATAAAAGACGGCCTACTGATACGTTTAAGGTGCAGGAGTGGAGAGTTAAGAAGGGGGAAAAAGTTGGAAATGTTGGAAAGTTACATGAAAAAACTTATTTTCATATATTTTTTGTTAGATATTCACTCAAGTTAAATCATGTGAACAAACAAGCAACACCGTACCGAGTTAATACATTTTTTTGGAAAATATTTTTACTATTTTATTTCATTTTATTATTTGTACCACGCCCATCATGCTGGCGTTGCCCCAGCCTCTCTGGACACATGCCGAGTGCATTAATGCATATCCTGGAAAAAGTACACAAACCCTTCTAAATGGATAGTTTTCAATTTATTGAGGAGGTGTCCACATAGAAGCTTTCTGTACATGATGCTTCTCTTGCATTGCTTAAATCAGGCACCCCCAAACTTTGGCCCTCCAGATGTTTTGGACTACAGTTCCCATTATCCCTGACCACTTGTCCCCTTAGCTAGGGATCATGGGAGTTGTAGGCCAAAACATCTGGAGCGCCGCAGTTTGGGGATGCCTGGCTTAAATCTCTACTCAAAGTGAGCAGGACACTCTTCTATAGTTCAGTTTGCTAATAGGCAACATACCCGCATATACTTGAGTATGCCGACCCGAATATAAGCCGAGGCACCTAATTTTACCTCAAAAAACCGGGAAAACTTATTGACTTGAGTATAAGCCAAGGGTGGAAAATGCAGCAGCTACTGGTAAATTTCAAAAATAAAAATAAATACTGTCCTATGCCTTTCCCAGCTGTTGGCGGCGGGGTGGGGGGAGAAGCGACGAGGAAGGATCCCTTCCTCGCCTTTTCTCCCTCCCCGCCTCCTCGCACAGAGCAGGCATAGGACGGGGGTTCGGAGAGTTGCAGCGCAGCACTTCTCCGAACCCCCGGTCCTGTGCCTTTCTCCGCCGCCTCCCGCCTCACTCAAATATAAGCCGAGGGCGGCTTTTTCAGCACATTTTTGGTGCTGAAAAAGTAGGCTTATACTTGAGTATATATGGTAGTTCTATATTTGTAATAGTAAGAGCTATCAGATTTGCAACAATCCTAGCTATCTGTGGCAAGAAGCTGCAATTCCAGTAACCATTTGATAGTCATTTCTGAAGTACATAAAATTGCCATATTTGAATTTTTATTTTATCCTGTTTTTGGAAAATGGTGTTGCTGGAAATAATAGAAACGTGGCTGCGAAGAGTTTTAGAATATACTGGTAGAAGAGATGGTAGTTGCGCTGGACTAGGCTAGTTCCCTAAACGTTCCCCTGTTGCTTCCTTCCCAAAGCCCAGGAAGCTTCTGCCTGGCTTAGGGAAGGAGGTGTAATGCTCTGTGGTCCGCTGCCACCTTCCTAATATGTAGTTCCGTCCTGAAATTATGAAGACATAGTAGTTCTCTCTGAATTGTTGAGATGCATCCTGTACTGTAGTACCAGGCACACATGCTGTGCTCTTACTGTCTGCAAAGGAAATAGCTGTAGCTCTTAACTATACAAATTAGATCAAAGAAACTGAAGAAAGTCTGCATGTGGCAAAGCCAATTATAAGGATTCTTGCTTGGACGGTCTGTGAAAGTGTGTCGTTAGTATAGTACAAGCTTTTTGCTGCCCTGGCCTGGTGACCATTAGTTACTGGTTGGCTGTCGGAAGGAGATGATAACCCTGAGCAAGCGTTCTTCTCTTCAAACAAATGGCAAGGCGCAGCTAACAACTACTTTTAGAATTGGACTGAAAACTCCTGCTTTTTCAAAGTACAGTGTTCTTCATTTTAAATGAATATTGCCTATCAAAATGCATCACTGAAACAGAGCAACAATGATACCATGAGTAAAATGCCACATAACAACTCTTTTTGTGTTGTTCCTTCCAAATATCTAGCAGAGCCTTTCAAGTTGTCCCCTTCATGTTACAGTTTTCCTAACGCGTGTATGTGTAGAATGGTTGAAAACGCAAGTCTGTTATCTCCCACTACGGTCCTGATTCCTACTCATAATATTGTTGTAGCTCATTGTTTTGAGTCCTATTCCTTTGTTCCTAAATGGCAGTTTTTGAGCAAGCTAGTGATGCAGCTTTAGCACCTTGAAGACATAAAGTAGCTGGATTTATTTTCTTCCCATACTAATCTTGTGTTGTAATGTTTGTTTCCCCCAATTGCACTCCATTCACTCTTGTCCTGATGTCAATTTGCTGAACCTGTTCGTATGACTGATCTTCAGGGAGAAGTGGTAAGCAGCCAGCTGTTAGCTTAATGCTACTGAGAGCAATGAACCCTCTTGCCTTTGTAATTATTATACCATTTGCACAGCTTTGCTCTGGGACACCTTGGGTGATATCCAACAGTGGGGCATTCCACGCTAAATCACCTGACTTGCGACCGTGCTCTCACGACTCAGATTCTCTTCAAAAAATAAATAAATGTGTTGATACCTATGAGATAACCTCAAATTATTTTTTAAAGATTTTTTTGGTCCAAAATTGGGTGCATGAATTTTTTTTTTAAAATTCGATTTTCACATGATTTAAGCCAGGCATCCCCAAACTTCGGCCCTCCAGATGTTTTGGACTACAATTCCCATCTTCCCCGACCACTGGTCCTGTTAGCTAGGGGTCATGGGAGTTGTAGGCCAAAACATCTGGCGGGCTGCGGTTTGGGGATGCCTGACTTAAGCTAATGCAATTTCTGCCTCAGCTTAGAGAAAACCACCTGTTCCGCTTATTTTTCAACCAATTCGGCTTATTTTGGTAACAAAATAAAGCGAACTGTGGTCTCTTTCAAAATAAGGTGTAAAATGGTATTAAGCGCCATAGAAAACCATCACCAACCATTCAAAGTGAATTTTTGTCATTTTATTCCCAGTAGATTCAATAAGCCATAGCGCGCAAACCACAACTAACACATGTATTATACTTTTTTGTAGAATGGGCTAACCATGTACTTGTTATGTTTTAAAAATAAGAAGGGCTTTTTTGTGGTTATAAAATAAATTGATTCCGAAGTAAAAATTTTTTTGCATTTTGTGTGTGTGTACAGGTTTAAGGTCTCTTTGAGCCTGAAATTACACATTCGTGAGAATAGTTAAAATTGTACCCTCTTATGTTACAATGTCATTTGATATATTTAAAAAAATAAGTTTTATTGATTATTTAATAAAAACAAAATACATCTCGGAGCCTTTTCTGAAATAATAGCATGGGCCTTTAAATCAAAAGCATCAGCTGTGACTAAATAGATCCAGCTTTTGGAACCTGAAATGGGCAGTGTTACCCATCTACTTGCATCCTTTTCTGCAGCTGGTCACCATGTGCTTTTCCTTCTGCTCCTTCTAGAATTTAACTGATTTGGCAAAGGAATTACGGGCAGTCGAGGATGTGCGGCCTCCACATAAAGTGACTGATTATTCATCATCCAGTGAAGAGTCGGGAACAACTGATGAAGACGACGATGACATAGAGCAGGAAGGAGTTGATGAATCTACTTCGGGACCAGAAGATGCTAGAGCAGTGTTAGTTCTCCTTTCCCTCTCTTCCTGATGTGATGTATTAATGGAGCATTTGCTTACAAGGCCATTTCATTTTGTGAATTCTGGTAGGGCTTCCCATACTGTTTTCAGGTATGGAAATTGTGATTTGTGAAAGGTGTTTGACCATTGCTATCTTTTAGTTCTTCTCTAATTCTGTGATCCTATAGAATATAGGATTGTGTGTGTCTCCTTCCATAATATAAACATAGGCAATCTGCTATATAAGGGTTCACAATATCCTATAATAGGAAAATGAATATATCTTGAAGATGTGGATAAAGCAAGATGAATAGATAAGTGAGAAGTGCACATTTTGAAGGCATCGGTACAGTAATTACTTTCAGTTTTAATACAAATATTTGACTTGCCATTCTCTGAGAAGCTACTAGCTAATTTACAAAAGCTTCCCTACCTGGCTGTCTGGATGATGATGATGATGATGATGATGATGCTGATTTAAATTTCTATACAGATCCATCCGAGGATCACAGGGCTGTTTACAATTTAAAAACACAAGAGTGTGTATCATAGTAAAATACTATCCCCCTCCCCCCAAAAAAAATTCTTGTTCACTGCAGGCATCCAAATGAATGGGGGTTTGCAAATAAAGGCTTTCGAGAATGGCAAGGTTTCCACAATTAAACGTACCCTAGTACTTCTGTTAAAATAATCCTTGTGTGAAATTATTTTAGTATTGCTGTGGGACACAGGTGGCACTGTGGTCCAAACCACTGAGCCAGGCTTGCCGATCAGAAGGTTGGCGGTTCGAATCCCCACGATGGTGTGAGCTCCCATTGCTCTGTCCTAGCTCCTGCCAACCTAGCAGTTCGAAAGCACACAGTGCAAGTAGATAAATAGGTACTGCTGTGGCAGGAAGGTAAAGGCGTTTCCATGCGCTCTGGCTTCAGTCACAGTGTCCCGTTGCACCGGAAGCGGTTTAGTCATGCTGGCCACATGACCCGGAAAGCTGTCTGCCGACAAACGCCGGCTCCCTTGGCCTGAAAGCGAGATGAGCGCCACAACCCCAGAGTCGCCTTTGACTGGACATAACCGTCCCGGGGTCCTTTACCTTTTTTTAAAAAAATTGCTGTGGATACTGAAGAATCAGAATAGAAATAGAAAGGGCACATGAGGACGCAATCGAAATGTCTCCTTTACCTAACAGATCCACTCTAAACCTCAGCAATGGGGAAACAGAGTCCGTGAAAACTATGATTGTGCACGACGACGTGGAGAGTGAACCTGCAATGACTCCTTCCAAGGAGGGCACTTTAATCGTCCGACAGGTATGCGTTCTTTCAAGTGTGGTTTCCCCTCTCCCTCTCCCCACCCTCATTAACTCACTCATTCTTTCATACTCTCTTCCTACATAATGTCAGTTGCAGGACTTGCAGACACAGTTAATAGCCTCTTGTTGAACCAGCAGACATTTCAGGCCTGCAAAGGGAGTAATAGTTTCCACACAATGTTCGTGCTTACGTCCATTGTAGTGACACCTCACAGCACACTGTGCTGAGTTTATCTTAATCTTGGACCAACACAAAGGTTAAAGAGCTGCAGGCCACTGGAAGGAATCTCTGTTGTGATTCTCAGCCTTTAAAAGGTGTTTTTTTTAAAAAAAAAAAAACCTAACAAACAACTAATGGTGGGAGAGCCAGATACAGCAGAAGAAGAGATCACCTAGTTTGCTTTAAATCAGTTACAAATGCACAATGTGTCCCTCTAAGGAGTTCAGAACAGCTTACATACATTTTCCAAGAGGTTTCCTACCCAGACCAGTTCATGAAACCAGACCTTCTTATCTTTAGCAACAGAACTATCAGGTCACATGGTCTATCTGTCTTGAAATGTTATGCACAGAATAGCCAAGGCATTGCTTCCCTTCCCTTGAACTTGCGGGTCTGTTTAGTGTGGTAGTTTGTACAACATGAACCTCACTCATTACCGAGTTTTCCAGTTCTGCAGCTGAACATTCCCTATCATAATAGAGCCCCGGAGGATGTATTAAAATGTCATGCATATTGTTCAGATAACTAAATTAGGACATTCACCAGATATTTCAAGCACTTTCATCTGATCGTGTCTTTAAAAACCAGAACTAAGAAAGAAAAAAGGGGAAAAAAAGATGATAGTAAAAATAACCTTAGGGAACGTGCCGGTGGATGTGGTAGTGCGGATTTGGCCAACAGGAGCTTAATTTGGCTGGTGAACAAAGCTGGCTCTGCCAGGGAACCCAAACATTCCTGTAGTGTGTGGCTGAATTCCTCTCACTGCCACTGACCTTTCTGATGGAGGCATCAAGGCTTGGTTGATGTTTTGAAGCATTGAAAGTAGACCAGCTTTCTAGGGACAGAGAGACCTTTTACGCAGCACTTGAGCAAGACAAGTGTGCCTGTTTTTTCTGCAGAGTACAGTTGACACAAAGCGTGCCAGCCATCATGAGAGCAATGGCTTTGCCGGTCGCATTCACCTCTTGCCAGATCTCTTACAGCAAAGCCATTCCTCCTCCACTTCCTCCACCTCTTCCTCCCCATCCTCCAGCCAGCCGACACCCACCATGTCCCCACAGACACCCCAGGACAAGCTAACTACTAATGAGGTATGTCTTGCCCCACAGCTGGCTGCTTTCATAGGGTTATTGCTTCATAGCTAGCTTTTCCGGAGGAGCTCCAGCTCAGCGCCCCTCCCCCCTGCTGCTGCTGTTCTTCTTCTTCCTGTCACTTAACCCCTCACTCCTCAAAAATAACACATTTCAGCTCTTTACGTACCAAACCCCCCTTAACTCTAGAGCAGTTTTACCCCAAACCTGCCAGTTGACTACTCTTGCTTCCCCCCCCCCTTTTTAATACAACAAGTCATTAATTGCATGGCTTTTGGATAAGCTAAACTGGTTGCCCTGTCGGTATTTGTTTAAACGCTGTTTTGGGGAGAGTGCCTAATTGGAAAGGTCACACTTAGGGTAATCTGGCTTCTTCAGATGACGATACTACCCGGTTTAGCATACTACTAAGTAACTACGCATGTAGTGGGGTCCTTGCTTTGGGAAAAGGAGTGCACTGTCTTAGAAAGGAAGCTTTCTCCAGCCTTACCACAAGAGGCTGCTTATTTGAAATTTCTTGATGGGGAGAGGGAATGAAGCAACCGGCTCTTTGATACCTTTGTTTCTGTTGTTTTGGAATGTCGTGTGAAAAGACCCGTCTCGGTTTTTAACGGCACAGATCCGCTTTGAAAGGCAATTTATAAAATTGGAGGCAGCTTTCCTATGACATAGCTACTCTTTCCATGTGAAGACAGTCGATACACTTGGAAAGTGACCTCTGGTGGTAGGGAAAAGCTTTTGTACACATGATAGGTACCTAAACAGAAATACAGTGGTACCTCTACTTACGAATTTAATGCGTTCCAAACACACATTTGTAAGTCGAAAAAAATTGTAAGTCGAATCCCATAGGAATGCATTGGGAGAAAAAATTCGTAAGTAGAAGCAACCCTATCTAAAAATGTGTAAGTAGAAAAAATCCTATCTAAACCGCATCCAAGATGGCGGACGGAGCTCCATTCGTACGTAGAAACATTCGTAAGTAGAGTTATTCGTAAGTAGAGGTACCACTGTACTTCAACAGATTAGGGATGCGCAGGTTTTAAAGAGGGGGGGGGGGAGGCATCATTTATTTTCAGAAGCTTTTACCAATGAACAGAACAAGGAAGGTAGGACTCGGAACTGAATCTCCACAAAACGCTCCTAAAGCAGCGAGGCTGTTCTGCCAGGGCTTTCAAATGTACAGATGCACCCCAGAATCACACTCTTTAAAACGGTTTCAGTCGGAAGCCAGTTATTTGCTGCACTGGTTTGGATAGTCCCTGTGATATTACCAGGAAGTCTGCCTTCAATCCCAAAGTTGCATTTGGCCGGGGTGTGTGTGTGTGAATGTTAAGAAAGTGTGAAATTGAGACAGTGTGCATGAAAATTCACGAGATGCTTATGAATATTAATAAATAGTCTGCTTGAAGCAAAAGGGCAAGGAAATCAGTTTCTAGCACTGGGAAACAGAAGGCACCTTACAAACCACAGCATATTTGTAGGTGCCACTTGAATTTAGTTTTTATAACAAAACTAAATTCATGGTGGCGGAGTCTTATTGGTTCCCGGGTTGTAGTGTTTTGGAATTTCACAAGTAATCCCATGTTAAAGCGGTAGCTTATCTTTCACAAGAGGCTCCTGCTTGAGGGCACAAGGGAGGAGATGATTTTCGCCCATTTCCCTTTCTTTACCTCCCCTCCTGTTCCAGAGGGACTTTAACCCTCTAGAGCAGATTTTCTGGAACACACAGGGGGACTGCATGGAAATGAGGGAGGGTCATTGATTATCTCTTCGCACACTTCTACCTGTGGACATGTACAATGTATGGAGCTCTGTCTACTCCATGCAAGTTTGGAATCAAACCCAGTGCATATTGCTGTAGGGTAGAAGTCAGTTATTTGAATACTGTCAAGGCCCACCACTTCCTTTGTTCTAAACACCATGTTTTTAAACAGCTGCAGAGTTTTTGGAATGGAGAAATAGAGCTTGTAGAATTTGGTGGAAGCAGAATTCATTTTAAAACCCTAGTCCACTTTGAGGGACACAGTAAAGGCTCTCTGTCTTTTAAGAGGTTTTGTAGGCAAGGGAACTGAGCCAACACTTCAGATGTATGAAAAAAAGCCTAGTTAAACATCAACTCGCCCTCCCCACCCTTTTTTTGTCTGTAGTAACTTTGTACATCACACACTTTGTTTTTAACCCGTGTCATTCTGCCTTAAAGTGTAGTGTTGTCCCTGTGACACTTAACTCTCATAATCTGGCAAGGGATTTTTAAAGTCATCCCACTTCCACTTTTTAACAGTTTCATTGTTTCACTTTTCTCCTTTCGTTTGTGTTTTCCATGTTTATTGTGTTTTAACTTCAGGGTGCACCGGTGCCTGAATATTGCTTCATGTCCCTGTCCACACACCCCCTCCCTAATAAGTCCCCTTGTTCAATAAAGGTTCAGTATTTTTCTTTTAAAATGATGGTGGAAGAAACTGCTGCAGCTTTCTGGCAAGAGGCTCAGTTTACAAGGGAGATTTGAGAGCGAAAGAATTGTCCTACAAATTAACTGGATGCTAAAACGGCGTATCAAATGTAGAACTGAATGCCTGATTCCTAATTGCTCAAATTTGGTTGCACTAGAGGAGACTATAGTTCCCGGTTGGTCACTAGCTGAGGGTAGAAGACACAGAATAGCAACAACAAAAGCAAAGGAGAATTACAGTAGAAAGATGAAAAGCAGAATATGTTGGATGTGGAATAAAGAAATATTTACAGAATAGGAGCCTTACATGTTTCAGCGAGAGGAGACATTCTTGTATGCTTGTTTTAGTGAACAGGCCTCATTATGTAAACGTCTAAATTAAGACTGTGAGTTGGACTGAACTTTCACAGTAGTGCTTAGGAAAAATGTTTATTTAAAATGTTTATGCTACTCACGTGTAGGCAGCACTTGAGGAAGGGGGACGAGAAGGCTTCTAAAACAGTGCTGTCCAGTAGTGGCTGGAATTATTTGCTTGGGTTTTTTTGTGATCCTATTTGTTTATATTATAACCATTAATGACTCTGAAATTTACATTGCAGACTCAGTCCGCTAGTAACACACTGCAGAAACACAAATCTACCTCCTTTACACCTTTTATAGACCCTAGATTACTACAGATATCTCCATCTAGTGGAACAACTGTGACTTCTGTTGGTAAGTAATATAAACACCAATGAGTAAGGCTTATAGTAACTGTTGAAATGCTTAGAACAGTTCCCAATACAGTCGTACCTCGGAAGTCGAACAAAATCCATTCCAGACGTCCGTTCGACTTCCCAAACGTTCGGAAACCAAGGTGCAGCTTACGATTGGCTGCAGGAAGCTCCTGCGGCCAATCAGAAGCCATGGAAGCAGCGTCAGATGTTTGGGTTCCAAAGAACATTTGCAGACCAGAAAACTCACCTCCGGGTTTGCGGCATTTGGGAGCCAAAACGTTTAACTTGCAAGGTGTTCGACTTCCGAGGTATGGCTGTATATGTTTCACATGCTGTACCTAACAGTATTTTTCTTCAACTTGATGTGCATATCATATGTGAGCCCAAATGTATACTAAAAGATAACTGTTTTTTCCTCTTTCTTTCTTCCAATTTTTTCTGCAGTAGGATTCTCTAGTGAAGCAATGAGGGCAGAGGCGATAAGGCAAGATCCAACCAGGAAAGGATCAGTTGTTAATGTGAACCCTACAAATACACGGCCACAAAGCGACACCCCAGAAATCCGCAAATACAAGAAGAGATTCAATTCTGAGATCTTATGTGCTGCCTTATGGGGTATGCAATCCAATGTGGGTCGCTAGTTCCTTCCTTTTATATGAACATCTTGCAGATGAAGCATAAGGTCATAAGAAAAAAACCTATTGGAAATTTGGGACTAATGGTTGTCGAAAGTGTTTTCAGATTAGTTTTCTAGGTGCAATATGTTTATCAGGCAAAAGGTTCAGAAGTCTGCATGAAGTTTACTAAAGGTAAACTGAGTCAGTTTGCACAAGAGTAGACCTTTGTATGGGCGAACATTTCCATGGAAATTCCTGGAATGCAATTTCTGTGAGAGCATAGCAGGCATGGAAATGAAATCCACCCAGATGCAAACTCTAGATGGAAGGAAACTCTGCTTTAACAGCATTTCTGGAATGTTGGTGTGTATTTCATGCCCTGGTGTCATATTCATTCTTCTTGTGTGAAAAGGTTTGGCGTTTGCCCAGAGAACTGCAGATATCTACTGAACTGGCCAATCAAGGAACTTTGTGTTCTGACTTGATATTACTTTACCCTAGGGGTGAATTTGTTAGTGGGTACAGAGAGTGGTCTGATGCTGTTGGACAGGAGTGGCCAAGGGAAGGTGTATCCATTAATAAACCGAAGAAGATTCCAGCAAATGGATGTACTTGAAGGTCTAAACGTCTTGGTGACAATATCGGGTAAATATAAATTCTCTTTTTAAGAAAACCATTTTGTGGTCTTTCTTTGAATAACAGAATGGTTCGAACCTCTACTTTTTACGCTTTTATCTCTTTTTGCTCACTCTTTGCCCTTTTAAATTGCTGTTTCATCTAACAATAAATCTATCAAAAGTTCCTGCAGAGAACATGCTACTTTTAATATTAGATATGGCTGTGCAGATGTGGCTGGAAAACAGTTCTCATCTATCCCAGACTACGTGGTCTATAGTGAGGAATGATGGGAATTATAGTCCAACAGCATCTGGAGGGTTATAGGTTCTCTATCCCTGATTAACCAAGGTGATAGCCAACGAAAGTGTTAATCAAAGTTGTTGTTGGCATCCATCTGTCTTGAGAGACAATGGAGTGAACCTCCAGGGGTGAAGTCAAACCATTGTGTTAGCAGCACCAAAGTGACCTCCCCAGGGCGCAGGCCTGGGCAGTGTATGTGGAGGTCCTAAGCTGCCCAGACAACACAAACTCCTGTCTCACTGGTGTGGTCCAAAGAAAAGCAGAGCATTATGTTTGGCACTAGCTTAGCTGCAGGAGTAGCTGGAATGAGATGTACAAGGTGCCCATCTGACTTGCCTTAGGGACTCCACCTTGGATTTGTGTAGAGTTTACGCCTTCGCCTTTTCTTCTCTCGAAGATATCCCACGAGACAGCAGAGGTTTAGAGTTTCCCTACTACCAGGTGGGCTACCTTCCCAGCCCCATCTTCCCCGCTCTTCCCTCTACAGCAGGTGCAGAAACCGCCTTCTTGGCTGTTGGACCCACTATTGGTCTTGTCCACTCAATCCTCCGGAGCCTGTCTTTGCATGTAGGGGAAGTCCCTAACTCACCAAGGGATGGGGCCCATCAGCTATCCTCTCCTGGTTTAGCCAGCCAGTTGAAATGGTTCCTGGGGTGTGACGGCTATCTCATGCTGACAGCTTCTGGAAGCCACTGGTGATTGCTGAATGCAGGGTGGGGACCAAAGGGGAACAAGCTGTCCCAGAAGGAGCATGACATGTTCCTCACCAGAGGTACTCCCCCTCCCCTAGCAGCCCATTCAACCCACTGAAATATTATCTACTGCAATTAATGAACATGCCTAAGCTAGGTCTATTGATTTCAGTAGGTCTACTCTGAGTATATCTTATTTGAGTATATCTGAGTACACCCAAGAAATTATTAGGACTACAAAAAGAAGCTTTAAATAAATGAGAAGCCTCTCCCTATGGAATACCATTTTGCCTTTAAGCTCTTGTCTTTATTAATGAAAGAGTCTTTGTGACCTCCCACAAAACAGAAGGACATTGAACAGGCTGTTTCTGCAATTGCTGGGTTGGGACCAACTAATGGGGTATTATTATTATTATTAATACCCCGCCCATCTGGCTGGGTTTCCCCGGCCACTCTGGGCGGCTTCCAACAAATAACAAAATACATTGAAATATCACAGATTAAAAACTTCCCTAAACAGGGCTGCCTTTAGGTGTTTTCTAAATGTCAGGTAGTTGTTTATCTCCTTGACCTCTGATGGGAGGGCGTATAGCCTGATCCGAGCTGGGTCGCAACAAGAGCATTAAAAGTTAAAGGGACCACTGACCGTTAGGTCCAGTCGTGACCGATTCTGGGGTTGCGGCGCTCATCTCGTGTTATTGGCCAAGGGAGCTGGGGTACAGCTTCCAGGTCATGTGGCCAGCATGACTAAACCGCTTCTAGCGAACCAGAGCAGCCCACACAGAAACGCCGTTTACCTTCGCGCTGTAGCGGTACCTATTCATCTACTTGCACTTTGACGTGCCTTCGAACTGCTAGGTTGGCAGGAGCTGGGACCGAGCAACGGGAGCTCATCCCGTCGCAGGAATTTGAACCGCCGACCTTCTGATCGGCAAGCCCTAGGCTCTGTGGTTTAACCCAAAGTGCCACCCGCGTCCCTTAAGAGCATTACTACCATGCAAATATATAGTAAAAGGTGGGTAAGAAATAGATCCCCAAATGCATGCTTGGGTTAAAGGTGGAGCTGAAAAGGTTGACGATATACCTGGCTGAAGGTATTTCCCAGTCACTAAGGGTCATGCAGTTATAGGGTTAACATAACGTGCCTTAAAAGAGGAAACAATATTCAAGTAGGAAACTAGTGAATGTGGCAAGGAATCTTGATCTCCAATGACGCATTTAAAAAACCACGATCACACACAAGTTTTAACCACAGTCTTTCGCCATCTCAGCAGCATGTGAAGCTTAAAAACAAAAAAACTACAGGTCTTTTCCCACAGCATGTCTGTTACGATAAAACTATTCCAGTGATGCAGTTCAAACCCAAGTTCCCATGGATTCACATGTTGTAACTGAGTAAATACTGCTATAGGAAATAAATAAAAAGTCTGAGGTGATATTGTGCAAATATTAATACAAATCTAAGCAAACATTCTGTTGTTTAGGCAAGTCTAGCCAGAGGCGCAGTCTTATTGGCATGTGTTGATTTTATCTGTATTTTGATAATGTGTTATCATGCAATTTTAAAAGTTTGATTTTATTTGAATTTTATTATGAATGTTTTGTATTGTTTGTATTGTAAACTATTTTTTGTTATGGTTAAATAAATAAAAATGTGGCTTGGAAGATTGTACTGCTGGGTTGTGAGTAAGAGAGACGGGTGTTTGCATACACCTTGTTTGTCCCTTGCTACAGTTATAGCATAACTGTTGCAAGCTTTAGAAGTTCACTGTTTTGACCTCTCGGCTTAAGTACTAGACTGGAGAATTCAAAAGGTCAAGTTTTGATGGGCAAATTGGGCATGGGCCAGAAGCAGACCTCTCTGTCGCTTTCTAATCCTCGCCTTCCCTACTCCCCACAGGAATTTGGAATTCTGCATTTGGAATTTGGAATTCTGCATTTGGAATTCCCCATATCTGATAGCGCCCACCCCCAATGGCTCTTTATAAAACAACATTTTGCACTTGCCTTCCAAATCAGGATCTGAAGCCAGCTTCAACCAGGAAGTAATGAGTTGACTGTGAGCAAGGCTCAGTTGTGATGCAGTGAATTGTAGCTTAGTAAGATCGTGAAGCTCAGGCTCCAATACTTTGGCCACCTCATGAGAAGAGAAGAATCCTTGGAAAAGACCCTGATGTTGGGAAAGATTGAGGGCACTAGGAGAAGGGGATGACAGAGGACAAGATGGTTGGACAGTGTTCTCGAAGCTACGAACATGAGTTTGACCAAATTGCGGGAGGCAGTGCAAGACAGGAGTGCCTGGCGTGCTATGGTCCATGGGGTCACGAAGAGTCGGACACGACTAAACGACTAAACAACAACAATTAAACTAGGAATGAGTGTTGGGACCACATGCTCCCCCTTATCCCTCCCGCCATACACCAACTGTGTTGCTTCAATCATGGCTTCTCCAAATCCCCAGTTTCCAGTTACATCGGTCACAGGAAACTGTGGTTTAATGCCAGCTTGGTAAACATGATACGAAAGCACGATTGAAGGGCTGAAGTTGATGCGAGAGTTGATGTATGAGGGCAAGGCAGAAAGAGCTTATTGGTCCTGATTCTCCATCCTGGTTTAATAAACTATTGTTTATGAAGTGGGTACCACTGTGTGAAAACAAGCCCCGAATGTACATAGGGAGAGAAGAGTATGTGAGCACAGAGTTTATTACTTGTCCCTCAAACCATTATTTGGAGGACTGAAAATGTTAAATCTGAACTGTGTCAACATGAAACATAGCCTGGTCCATCTTACTTTCTTTAGGTAGAGTTTTGATTTTTTAAAAACACAACAGGCAGTAGCAATAGCTGGAAGGAAAGTTTGCCTTTGGTGAGCTTAAATTGTTGGCGTAAATGGATTTTATCTATGATGGCTAATGTGTTTTTGTGGAGGTTTGTATACCTTACCGCCCATTCTTACCATACTTTTCTAGGTAAGAAGAACAAATTGAGAGTGTATTATCTGTCATGGTTAAGAAACAAAATTCTTCACAATGACCCTGAGGTGGAAAAGAAACAAGGCTGGACAACTGTAGGTGACTTGGAAGGCTGCGTACACTATAAAGTTGGTAAGTAACTCATTGTGCACATTTATGAAAGTCAGTGAAGATGGAATTATGTAATGGAAAGGTCTGGCTAGGGTAGGAAACTCTTGAAATGGATTGTGGTTAGCTTTTGGTCTTCTCCTGTAAACAAGTCACAAGGCCTGAAAGAGACAGCTGCCTCTTTTATATTTATATATTCCAGGATGAATGTTGTAAGAATGCATTCTTACGTTGCTTTAATCTTCGCTGAGACATGTTAACAGGAAACATGTGCAAAACTGAGGGTGATGCACACACCCCTGCCTTGAGAGCAACACATTTCCCAACATGCTCTTAGATCTAGTGTAAAGGCAAAATGTGTTTGGGTTTTGTAGATCCTTTCCCTGCCACTGTCCCAGTTCTGAACCTGGCAGAGGCTAACTGGTTCACAGGAACCATGTGAGGTAATTTGTGGGAGGCAGATTTCCAGAGAAATGCCCACAGGCCTCTTATCCTGTAGAGGGATAGGCAAACAAACAAATACCAGGATGCCTGTGTTCCTGCTCCTGGTTTCAAGAAATCTTGCAAAGGAAAGATGCCCTGCAAATTTTGGATCTGGTTTTAGTTTTAACTTGAAACCATTATTTTGGCTGGTCCCACTATTGCCCCCTTCCCCTCCCTTTGTGTAATTTGTCCCATCCCCCTTCCATTGAGAGTTCTGATAGTTGCCAAATAGCAGGGATTATTTGAATCAGCCTTTTCTCCTCATATGCTTAAAAAACACACCAACCCAACCCTTTAGGAGTCAATAAATGTCACATCCAGAGGGGTCAGAAGATTACTGTGGCTTTTGACAACTTTAACAGTAACTTTTCAGAAAAAGAAATATCTGCACTTAAAAAATGTATAGGAATGGTGATCCTTTTTGGTGCTGAACTGCATTATGTAATTTATAAAAATTATATCCAACTCTGTAATGAGAATGATTTAATTCCCTTTAAAAGATGATATACGTGTTAAAAGTAATATTACTAAGGCTGGCACCTCATTGAAGGTACCAGCCGCTCAGTTGATAATATTTGCATGAACTTGCATATACACAAAATAGTTTTGAAGGGGAATTTTTGATGATGCATATATGTGTTGCAGCAGTTAATGGCTAGGTTTCCTCAGTTCTATATTTCTGGTGAGTTCCCCCTGAAAAAAAGACCTGGGTTTCCTCTTTGTGACAGGAGAGACTGTTTTTCTTTCTAAAATGGCACCTTCCACCTGCAACTTTAATAAGGCCATTTTTAAAAATAATTAGGTTTTTAAGAAGACGGGCTGCACAATTGGAAGCACCCCTTGAATCAATCAATCAAAATTGTTTTAAGTGATTTTGAGTCCCTGTCAGGGAGAAAGGTGTGAGATAGAAATAAAATACTAATTTGTCAATTTATCAAACAAAACACGACAGTGCTAAATATTAGTTTTATCATTCATGCCTTTCATAATCCCTTGGATTAATAAGGATATCACTCCTCCAGAATGTTATAGCCATTTGGATATTTTTTTGATTGTTGTAGGAATTAATACATTCAAACGCTGGAAATGTGAACTTAAGGTATTTTATTCTACTCAAGTAAGATGCCTCATTTTAAGAAAATAAAAAAATTCTTCCCAAAGCACACTTTTCTGAGATATAGCATCAGCTCATTTTTTTAGAAGACCATGAGGTAACTCAGTTATGAGTGCATATTACATATGACAATATGCATTATTGTTTTTAAATTGGCAGTTCTATAGCAGTTCTAAGACAATAATATGACCCCCCATTATAATGTAAAAATCATGTTCTCTGTCCTTTTTAATTCCAGTGAAGTATGAAAGAATCAAATTCTTAGTAATTGCTTTGAAGAGTTCAGTAGAAGTCTATGCTTGGGCACCAAAACCATACCACAAATTTATGGCATTTAAGGTAAGGGTTCAGATTGGTAAGTGTGGAAGGTAGATTGCTGGTCAATGCAGGTGCATTCCCCAGCCCTACCTGACAATACAAAGGTTGAACCTGAGACCTTTTGCTTGCCAAACAGACACGCTACCACTGAGCTGTGCATTTGATGAGGGTTGTGTGTGACCAGTAGCACACTTAAAAACGTGCTCTTTAGTCAAACTTTAGTGTTATCTGATGAAGGAGAATTAGACAGTATTCCGTAGTATCAAAAACCATGAAGACCAGATCTGTCATAGCAGGAACTACTGTAGTAGACTTGAGAGTCCCTTTCCTTCTCGGGAGGTGGTTTCCCCCAGTTTGTAGGTTCCTGCCCTCTCATTCTTAAATTGCAAAATGAGAGAACCAATTGGCTCATCACCATTTTCTCCACAATTCATCAACTTGTACGGGAGATTGATCTGGCATATTTTGAATTAAAGCATTTATTCTATGAAGAAATTATATTTTGAATATTGAGGGGGAAATATAATCCTGGTGTTTCGCTTTGATTTTTAAAGGGAAAAACTTAAGTGATCCTTTAGGGAGCCACTTGGTGCGGATTCATTAAAGGAGCCAAAGAAATGGCAAAAGCATAGTTCCTCTGTACAGCATTTCTTTTTAACATGAAAATGAGTACCTTAATGGAAGAAAAAACCTCACACAGGAGAGAGGAGGGGGATGGAGGCATGCATACATTTCTAAAGGAAACATATTTTAATGGAGTGTGCTAAGTGAATTTCCTTTTTTTATATATTACTTGCACTGCAGTCATTTGGAGATTTGGTACATAAGCCATTATTAGTGGATCTTACTGTGGAAGAAGGTCAGAGGCTGAAGGTGATCTATGGCTCCTGTGCTGGATTTCATGCTGTGGATGTAGACTCTGGATCAGTGTATGATATTTATCTCCCAACTCATGTAAGAATCCAGATTTCTCGTTGCGTGGTATTCTGTAGCCCATTCTGCATTACAAAAAGAGTGAGATGCATGTCCAAACCTTATTCATATGTGAAGGGGAGTTGTCCCTGTGTTCCAAGGACAAGTTTCCATTGAGTGAGTGAGCTCTCTTTCTCTGTTGGGCGCTTAAAATAACTTCATTGGTCCTGAGGTTCAGAGCTGTTCCGACAGTGGAAGGAGCGTCTCCACCCCCATCTTTCAGCCCAGACACTGAGGTCCAGCGCCGAGGGCCTTCTGGCGGTTCCCTCACTGCGAGAAGTGAGGTTACAGGGAACCAGGCAGAGGGCCTTCTCGGTAGTGGCGCCCGCCTTGTGGAACGCCCTCCTATCAGATGTCAAGGAAATAAACAACTATCTGATTTTTAGAAGACATATGAAGGCAGCCCTGTTTAGGGAAGTTTTAAATGTTTGGTGTTTTATTGTGTTTTTAATATTCTGCTGGGGAGGCCCCAGAAATAGATAGATAGATAGATAGATAGATAGATAGATAGATAGATAGATGATAGATAGATAGATAGATAGATAGATAGATAGATAGATAGATAGATAGATAGGGACAGACTCCCTCAGGAGCTTTTGGACTCTCCTTCATTGGAGGTTTTAAAGCAGAGGTTGTGTCTGCTTTAATCTGAGAGGTTGGGGGCACTCAGTCTGTCATGGATGCTTTAGCGAGGATCCTGCATTGTACAAGCGTTGGGGACCAGATGACCCCTTCCAACTCCTTCCAGTTCCTCAAAGTGCAGGTGACACCCAACTCCTCCTGTTGTTCTTGCAGATCCAGAGTAGTATCCAACCCCATGCAATCATCATTTTGCCAAACACGGATGGGATGGAGCTGCTTGTTTGCTATGAAGATGAAGGAGTCTATGTTAATACATATGGAAGGATCACCAAAGATGTGGTTCTGCAGTGGGGAGAAATGCCAACATCAGTGGGTAGGTATGCCAAGATTCTCAGATTGCTTGCACTCTTAGGGAAATGATGTGGCCCAACGGAGAGATGGGTTACTTTTGTTTTGTTGTTGTTATCTTGGAATTCAGTCGTTCATTTGTTAAACAGATCTGTACAGCGGTAAAGTACCTTTTCACTTGTATCTTGTGGAGGCTCATTATAGATCAGTCTTTGCCAACCTGGTGCCCTCCAAATGTTTGGGGCTGTAGCCAGTAGCTTTATTGAGCATTTATATTCCAGAATAATTACCATAATAATTCTTAGGACGTGTATAGTGTTCGGATGCTCTACTTTTAACATGTGCCATGTACTTCTCAGAAGCCTTTCTGACTACTCTTGTTTGGTAGACCAGTATTACTACCCTCCCGTTGTGGTTGGGCTAGGAGGGGAGCTTGTTTAAAGTCACGTAGTGAGTTTATGGCTGAGCTAAAATTATATTACTTGTAATTACAAGTTGCTCCCTTACAGATGGGGCTTGAGGCGAGCTGTTTTGAAAGCGCAGACCGCAATCCAGAGATCCTTGTTACATTTTCACAAGGGTTTGTGTCTGCAGCCATGCTCTTTATGTCTTCCTGAAATTGAGAAAGCTTAAGAATCCCATTGTTTGGCTAAATCAGAGAAGAATAAGAATCCTTTGTGCATTCCCCACAGAAATACTGGTATATTTTGAGTCACATATTGCAGTCCCTGCACCCAGTTATGGCTACCTAATCTTAAAGACTTCAGACAGACAAAACAATTTCCGCCATAAATGTTTCCGTAGTATTTCAGGAAGGCAAACTGTCTCCATATGACACAGCCTGCCCGGGGCTCTGTAAGCAGTCCTTAACAAGAATCCAAATCAAAGTTTTTAATAGTCTCAATGAATTGGAAGCTTTATTAATTATTCTAGGTGATCTTCCCCACCCCAGCCTTTATGTTATCTTTATTGTATTTGGCTGAGGACAGAAACTCATATACTGAAATCCTATGCTCACTTACCTGGGAGTAAAGTCCATTAAATACATACGATGGTGCTGTTTGTATTTGAAAATTCAACTTTCAAAGATATCTGTTCTTTTGAGAAGGGAGTATAGTGTAATCAGCTAAAAGCTTGCTTACAGAAGCCAAGTTTTCATCTAGCTGTCTAGCCATCTAGCCACAGCAACAAGGATGGAAATATATCAGTTTCGTTTATGGGTTTTACATGAATTGATTACTGTTGGATGAAATATTATCAATTCAACAAACTGCAATTAAAAGTTGGAATGCATAATATAACCACTTTGCTTTATGTTGCTGTGTACCATGAGGATGATTAATCGTGGCTTTTTGTTTTGATTGTTAAAGCATATATTCGATCCAATCAGATCATGGGCTGGGGAGAAAAAGCTATTGAGATACGATCGGTGGAAACAGGACATTTGGATGGTGTATTTATGCACAAGAGGGCACAAAGACTGAAGTTTCTATGTGAACGCAATGACAAGGTAAGAGATATATTTCTCCTTCCTTTACATTAGTCCCCCCCCCCCCCGCTCCCCGTTTCAAAATTATGGTGGAGAAGAGAGAGAGAATGCACTGGCGAACAGTCCAAAATGTCTTCCACCCAATTCAGCAGTGCTCTGACTGGGATTGGGAGAAAAGGAATGGATATATGGATCAGATATGGATAGCCACGGACTCTCTTGCGCTCTTCGTTGGCAGGGAAGCAGAAAAGAATTCCTATAGCTTAGTACTCCCCAGATGTTGTTGGACTGCAGCTCCCACCATGTTGGCTGTGGCTGACAGGAGTTTGAGTCAAACAACATCTGGAGCAGGCATCCCCAAACTGCGGCCCTCCACATGCTTTGGCCTACAACTCCCGTGATCCCTAGCTAACAGGACCAGTGGTCGGGGAAGATGGGAATTGTAGTCCAAAACATCTGGAGGGCCGAAGTTTGGAGATGCCTGATCTGGAGGCACCAGGGCGAAATATTTAAAAATACAGGAGAGCCCTTTCCACAGGGCTTTCCTTCTGCAGTTTGGTGTTCCACTGAGCTTTGAGAGTATAGCCACTGATGCCCAATGACTTCATTCCTACTGCCTTAAAAGTGTCCCACTAATACTTCTTCTCTTCTTTCTAGTCTTTGTTTTAAAATATGGGTAGGCAAACTAAGGCCCGGGGGCCGGATCCGGCCCAATCACCTTCTAAATCTGGCCTGCGGATGGTCTGGGAATCAGCGTGTTTTTACATGAGTAGAATGTGTCCTTTTATTTAAAATGCATCTCTGGGTGATTTGTGGGGCATAGGAATTCGTTCACACACACACCCAAATATAGTTCGCCCCCCCCCAGGTCTGAGGGACAGTGGACCCCCCCCTGAAAAAGTTTGCTAACCCCTGTTTTAAAACCACCTGAGTCCCATTTTGTTTTCTCTTGTGTCTTTTGCTTTACAGGTTTTCTTTGCATCTGTACGGTCCGGAGGAAGCAGCCAAGTTTATTTCATGACCTTAGGCAGGACTTCTCTTCTGAGCTGGTAGAAGCTCTTGTAGTTTGACAAGGGATCGCTGTCATCCGGAGTCTTCATAACTTGGAACCATTTGCAACTGGAGAACAGACCTGACGTGATGTAGGGCCACATGCCATGGCGTGTGGAGGCATCACCGATGTTGGGTTCTTTTTGTTTTAAAATTGAGGCTGCGGTATGCAGCTGGTGCTGTAAAGATATTGCCATTGGGTGCTATCTGTTTTGGGATCCCACTAGAGGAAAAATCAGGTCTCCCTCTCCTTTTCCTCCTT
Source organism: Zootoca vivipara (assembly GCF_963506605.1). Lineage (NCBI taxonomy): Eukaryota > Metazoa > Chordata > Lepidosauria > Squamata > Lacertidae > Zootoca > Zootoca vivipara. The sequence continues at coordinate 28,171,124 of NC_083279.1, read as the reverse complement.
CCCCTCCTGCAGATTGCCTAGTGAGAAAGAAAGAGACGGACCAGAAGCAAGTTTTTTTGAAAGGAGGCAGGCATGAGAAGGTGGCTGGAGGGTGTTGTAGGTGGAGTCAGTGTTGCTGAAGCAGAGAGCAAATTTAATATAGTAATATTAACAATGTATTTAATTGACATTTCTTTTTTCTTCTTTTTTCTTTTGTAATGTGACAATATGTGGGCAAAGAGGAAGATGCAGGTTTTAAAATTAATATTTATAAAAATGTGAAAGGCACAGTGGTTTAGGGGGAGATAGGGTGACTTTTTTTTAAGTTTTGGCTTGGCCAAGAGTTCAGTCATTTTTTTTCCCTCTATGTACCGAGTTTTGCCTAAAAACCACACGTGGATGATTTTTTAAATAAATAAATAGAATTGTTCATTTTTCTATAACGACTCTTCATTAGGCTAGAACTTGGTAATGTCAGTGTTAGCACTGCCTCAGTTAAAGGTTTAATTTTTGTTTAAACCTGAAATGTGCAACAACTTTTACTACCAGTCTCCGCATGTAGCCTTTGGGGAAAGGAAATTCCAAACATGTTTATTTTTGTGCCTACCTCATTGTTTCGAATGCATACAGTAAAAGAGGTGGTTTAGGTTTCTACTTTTTTTTTTTAAGGAGTACAAATATTAATGTCCAATTATTGATAATACCAAAACTAGCAGGTTAAAGGTTTGACTGTTAATTTTATATTTGGTTTCAGCAGAAGAGACAAGCAGTTACTTGAGATGGTTGATAGATCCGTATCGGCGATACAGCAACCCTGAGTAGTCCATTTCTTAAATTTTGAAAGCGAACTCTTCACTTTATTTTATACCGATTTTATCATGAATAGAAGTTTTAAGGAATTCAGCCTAAAATTCAGAAGGTTTTACTCCTAACATGTGGGGTTTAGTAACAGGCAAGTAACAATAGCTAGGCTAGTTCTATAACTTTGTTAAATGTTGTAGGAAACTTTTTGGGGAAGTGATGTTTTCCTTTTCTAAGAATGCAATGCACTAAAACTATTTTAAGAATGTAGTTAATACCGCTTATTCATTTTTCTTTTTTTTAAAAACAGCATATACTTGTGTTTTAATGTAACATCCAACTCTTGGCTCTTTCCCTCATTTGCCCCACTTTTTTAAAGGGAAAAAACCCCCTCAGTTTTGTTTTATCAGTAAGTTTTTGGCCTTCGTAATAAATGTCTCAAGACTAATAATTTGTTTAAAGGCTACATGTGTTTATTACTTGAGAAAACTTGAGTGTGTATTATCTGTTGGTGATGTAATAATGCACAGTGTCATTATTCGATCGTTATGGGGTTGGGTTTTTTTTAAAAGGGATTTTTTTTATTTAAAAAATCCCTTTTGGGGTACTTTTGTTAACAGCTGCCTTAAGTTCACTGTTCAGCCAGTGAACTGGAGTCCAGTGTTTCATGGGCTATATGTTTTCTGCTGTGGTTAACCTTTTTCATGGCATGACAGGTGTAGAGATTTAAATGTGATTCTTCGATCGAGACGCTTCAATAGTTCAAATGAGATTTGTCACACAACTTGCTTTGTGTGGAACAGTACCAATTGGGTGAACCAGCTGCTGAATAAGCCTTTTTTTTGGGAATCATACTGCTGTTCCTTTCTTTGACCGACTTATTTTTCTTTACTAAGGGCTTTCTTTACAAGATCAGGAAGTCCCCCTCTCTCCCCAAAAAGGAGTAAATAGCAGAAAACACACAGATAATTGTTGGCAGAAAAACCTTTTGAAGTCTCTCCTATTTGAAGGGGGGGGGGAATGGTTTGGCTTTTGCATAGCACTGAACATCAGAGCTCATGCTAGACGTGGCTTTCAGTTCTCACTGTACCTGCTGGGAAACAGGTGGAGGTAGCAGCTCTGCTTTGAACAGCAAGGGATTAATGGGACTCAGAAGACCAATGCAGACAGAGGCAATAGGGGTATCTCTCACACATGGCACTGTAGCGTATTCTCCTGGTTGACCAGACGCCCCAAAGGAAAATATTTAAAAGGCACGGTGTGGTTAAAAACTGATTCAATTCTTGACCTCTCTTCTCATGCCACCTTGCTATCTATATATATTTTAAAGAAGACTACTGTTAAATGTAGGAATGTTGTAATATGGAGGAATTCTCCCTGGTCAATATGCTGATGAAGTTCTGTACAACAAAATAGGAGGGTAGGGGTTGGGTGGGGAGCATGACTTGTTCAGCGGGGCAGCCGTCTTGCTGCCCCCGAACCCCACACACAAATGCCAGGGGGGCTGACTTGACAAGTCAAATCAGTATTACGAAACCACTACATAAAAAAAAATGTTGAAATCCATTTTTAAAGCAGTGCTGTTGGTGAAGCATAAAAAAAATACTCCTAGTTTAGTTTTAAGCTTTAAGTAATAACTTTATGTATCTTAAGTCAAAGTAATTCTAACTGTATGACTGCAGTGGCTTTATTTTTTATTGTATGCACATGTTATGTTGGAGAAAATGTTTACAAAAAATGGTTTTGTTACACTAATGTGCATCACATATTTATGGTTTATTTCGAAGTGATTTTGTGGGGTTTAGGTTTTCATAGTAGTAGCAGTACACACTTTTGTGATTTTTTTTTAAAAAAATAACCCCAAACTCTGCCAACTATAAAGATGCTTAAACAATAATAAAAAAATGACAAAATTACTAATTGTAGAGCTGCAAAGCAGACTGGTGGCAATGAAACACTCAGCCTTTTTGCAGTGCTGTCTAATTTGTCTTTTGTGTATTATAAAATACTGTCCCCCTCTCCCCCATTTTTCCTTAAATAAAGAAAAAAAATGACACCTAGTTGTGTATGTGGAAGTATTTTGAGTGACTTTCTTTTTTCTTTAGAAGGGGGAAGTGTATGCTCTTCTAAATCACAGTGAAAGAAACAACAAGTCTATTGGCAGCGCATGGGTGAAATTATATTCTGTAAATCTTATACATGGTAAGATTCACATACTATGTGGATAGTCACAGACACAACAGGGTGTGCAGCTTTGCTGAAACAATTTAGAATGGCACAGCTGGATTAAATGGGCCAGCAGTGTCTTTCCAGGCCCAACTCCAAAGTTTTTAGTAGAGCTGATTGCAAAGATACTAGCAATGTATTTTCACTCACACAACCTGCTGCTGTTCCTACTATGGTTAACCTGTGCTCTTCTGTTCAGCATGGAACAAGAAGATGGAACTGTTTTGTGTACAAAAGGCACATGATCTCTTGTTTCATAAGAAAAACTACTCAGGGTACAAAAAGATTCATAAATAATGTCCCAGAATCTCCAGTCGGAATAAACAATGCCAACTGGGAAATAACCATAAATCTACTTCACACATTGGATCTCTGGTTGGGTCCTTGTTTTGCAGACTAGAACTTCAAATGTCATTGTCAAGAAAATGAGAAGAGTGTGTGCTTTCTCTCTCACACACACAAAAGAGTAACAAAGCATTTAAAGTCTAAATGCAATTGGAATAGTTCTAACACCACAAGGAAGAACTCAGAAGTGTGTGCCATGAAGAGAGCCTTGCCCCTTAACCAGTGCTATTTTTCTAGGGGGGAATAAGGTGCCGGAAATCACCATAAACACCTCCCTTGTTCTCTTATAATGGCAATGGAGCCTACTTGATGGATGCCATGAAACTGAGTTCCTGAAACTTAGTGCTGAAACTGAGTTCCGGCTGAATCCATATTGAATTCCCTGCCCCAGACGCGCACTGGCTTTAAACCTTCACAAGAAACAGCTGAATATTTCGCCTGCCTTAGCAGTCCTAAAAGCCTTTAAAAGGCTGGGGAGAGAGAGAGAGAGTGTGTGTGTATGTGTGAAGCTTGAGTGGCAATTCAGTCTGGGCCCAAGGATTCTGTGGAAGAAGCTTGCATTTGTCATGACCCTGGGATCATATTCCTATTCTTCAGATGATGAGATCGAGGGCTCTGACGGGGAATCGCACACGCAGCCAAGCCCAGAAACACGTTAGCAAGAAGATCTCATGGTTCCATTGTACCCCCATCCCAAGAACGTCATCTTCACATCTGGCTTGAAAGGACTAGAAGTCCTGGTACAGAGTACCCCCCTCTTTCAATGGAGTAAAAGACTGCTAGGCCTCTTCAGCCTTGAAAAGACACATTTCAGAGAAGATGGGTATTAAAACTGGGACAGAACTCCTATTTAAGGCTCAACCTATGATAGTCGGTTGCTGAAGCAACATCAGAGACATGCTATCTTCTAGGATTCTGTCTGAGCCCTGAACAAGGCCTCGCCTCTTCTATCATAAAACAGTATCATAGCCTTAAAATTCAATGTGGCTATGTAATTTTTCAGGGACCCTTGTCAAGGGCTGAATGGACTTGACACTAAAGAAAATTTATTGTGCTCTAAGAAAAGTAGAATACATTGTGCATTTTTTTTCATAATTCTGGATTTCCTGATTGTGGGTACTACTGAAAAGTCCCAACTGCAAAATCTTATTCAGCCACCTCTGGTTTATGAGAGAGACTTCAGTAGATGTTGCGCACATACTTACCAGCATATCTTAGCAGTCCTAAGGCTTTTTTTTCTTTTTTCTTTTAAAAAAAATCAAAGCTAAACTTGAGTGATGCTCAATCTGCCATCATTCTCGCATCTCCTGTGCTTATGTGGAGCTATGTACATACAGATCTACTCCTGAACATATGTAAATCCAGCATTTACTGTTTTTGAAATTTAAGTTTCTTGTTAGATCCGCCCATTCTCTTCCGCGTTGTCAAAACGAAACTGAAACACAATGGTTTGCACAAATCCTATGTTTCCTTGACAGGAGCTTTGACTAGGGGTTAGACTTGATGAACTTTGGAGGCCTTGAAATTTGGTAAGCCAACAGTCTGTCAACCTTCCTTGATGCAAGTAAAAATCCAGCCACTGTGGATGATGATGTCCTGGAGGTAGGAAAATGAAATATTGGGTTAAAATGTTGTTTCCTAATCCAGCAAACCACTTAGACATGTTGTTCCATTACAACATGGTACAGTTTTGAAATGGTTACTTAAAATGAGGACATGTTCTGCATGAGAAAGTAACTTTCTGTTCCACATGCTGGTCTCAGAATTCCCAGCATGTGCTACAGCTACTCCATCTAAAGAATCTATACAACCATACCTGTATGATTATCATTAGAAAGGAAACGGGCCTGTAAAAGCGCTGGTACTATCTGGTTGTATTTAATACAATACAGGAAACTATAGAAGGAAAACACTATGAAAGCAATTTTATTGCACTTATAAAACCATTAGGAACTTTTTCCTTTAGAAGTCTCCTGAATGGAAGTACAGGTGCTTGCTATAACAAAAATTAAGGTTGCAATGCCGGGAATATAGCACTTACTGATTTTTCTAATTCTGCAGGGCTAGAAACTATGAAAATGGAATAAATAAACTTATTATTTAAAGATATAAACTGCCTAATACTTTATAAAGATCTTCACGTGGTATGCCGTATACTAATAATTTCGTTAAAACAAAAATACAGGTTAAAACCGATGAAATGGCAGTATAAAAACAAAAAATCAGGAGATTCAAGCACATAAACACGGAACAATCTTATGGGTCAGGGAAAGCCTGGGTCAATGGATACATCTTTATGAGATGACTGAAGCAAGTGCTGGTTGCTACTTTCCCTATGGTAAAGCGAAGGGCATTCTATAGCAAAGGGGCACCATTAGAAAGGTCACCACTCTCTGAGATTCTTTACTGGGTAGTCTGAGAGTTCACAGACGTGAAAGAAGGTGCTCCAGAGAAGGGAACACAGGTTATTGAACTCAGAAAATTCAGTGGTGGGGAACTTGTTTTTTCTTGGCTTCCAGATTTTCTTGGCTTCCAGCTACCATCAGTCTGTTCAGGGATCATGTTCAAGGAGGTTGAGTCCTATTCAGAAGATTGTAGCACAATTTGTGTTTCCAAATTTCTGCCAGTGCAGCATCCCTGAATAGGCATATCTTCAGGAGAAGAAAAAACTGAATTCTTTTCCCTTTCTTCTTCTTCTTTGGCGATCACTCGTAGCCTAGTAAGATTGTCTTCCATAAACACGGTTTAAAAAGTGAGTCAGTAAGTGAATGTGGAGGCCAATTCTGGATCTACACGTCCTTCCACAGTGGGGACATAGGTTTCTGGGTGGGGGTTGATCATGGTGAGGGTTTGCCAAGCTTGTCTTCCTCTTAGTGCGTTTCTCCCTTTCATCCTGAGTTCGAATGTCTTCAAAACCCATGACAGCTTTGGTAAAAGCTGTTCTCCAACTGGAGCGCTCGCAGGCCAGTGTTTCCCAGTTGTCAGTGTTTATACTATATTTTTAAAGATTTGCCTTGAGAGTCTTTGAACCTCTTTTGTTGACCACCAGCATTATGCTGGTGTAAACCCTACACAGATCCAGAGTGGAGTCCTTAAGGCCGTTGGATGGTGCCTCGTCCTGGCAACTCCTGCAGCCAAGCTGGTCCCAAACGTATTGCTCTGCTTTCCTTTGGACCACATCCGTGAGGCTGAGATGGGAGTCTTTTTGTCTGGGCCAGGCTTGTGCCTCGAGGAGGTCACTTTGGTGCCACCAATGCAGCAATTTGACTTCACCCCTGGAGTGCACTCCATTGTCTCTTGAGACTGACAGGTGCACACAAAATAGTGTGAAGAAAATGCTAGGTGGGCAAGCTTTTCACATAAAATGCTTGGTATGTTATGCCGGGCAGCCTCTGAGACACAGTCCCAATGCTGTGGTTTGTGTGAATTAGTTCTAATCTTCAAAGCACTGTCTGAGTCCACTCCTAAACAAGGAAGTCTACGCTCTGCCAAGATTGTTTGCCCTCTGGGACGAAAGAGGATGTCAAACTGCATAGCTTGAAAAGCCCAAGACAGCATTCTCCAGTGAATCCAGCTGCACAAAATATTACTGAAGGGGGAGAAAGGAGGACAAAATAACTGTGGGAAATTCAATTTTTTGCTGCTCTAGCAGAACTGCACATCCCTTTCTCCTCATTTGTTCTAAAAATATCATTTTCCAGAACTTGTTTATTCAAGAGGGAGTGATTCAATATATTTCCAAAAGTTCATCGGGACATGCTATTTTGCTATTTCCAGGATTGCATATGGGTAAGGCATGTTTAGATAATGTGTAAGTTTCTGTGCAGATCAGGATCTCCAAAGATTCCAGAGAGAGAGAGAGAGAGACAGAGACAGAGACAGAGACAGAGAGACAGAGAGACCCTGCATACACATTAAGAATACGGGAGAGGCTATAAATGCAAGATAGAATGGACTGGTTACCTGCACCAGAAGCTTGGTCAAATTTAAACGAGCTGGCCAAATAAAATAGATTGAAGACACCAAATCTCAGTGGATTTTAGCTGAGTGGGCACAGTGCATTGTAGAATGTGTTGATGGCTCCCACAGGTAAATGAAAGGGCTGATTCAAATCTGCTGAAGGAGGAAAGAAGTTTGGCAATGATACATTCAATCCAGCAGCTGATACCTGGCAATGATCTGTGTTAACAAGCAATCGAGTAGGGAGTAGGGAGGTGAAAATCAATTCCACCAAAGGAAGATAGTATTTCTCATTAATTGACAGAAGAAAATTTTGGCACGGCACTATTAAGAATTCTGACCCTGTAGATAACTCTTGTAGTTTATTATATTTATTTGTTGCCCACTTTACACAAAAGCAGTGCTTTTTTCCCCTGGGGGGACGCATACCCCTAAACATTTTGTGATCTAAGTTTGGCCTCATTGAGGGGCAGCATTTCAATATGAGTAGGAAAATGAGAGTACCCCTAAACATGTTTTAAAGAAAAAAAACACTGCACAGAAGTGTTTCATAGTGACTTACAGTGTGGCAACACTAAATCCAAGTATAGGAGCAAGAATAAAGTCAAAACCTGTGATGCTCATCCATAAATATATTTGAAAGAGCAGGTCCAACCAACCCACTAAAAAGAAGTCCACAGATGGATATTGCATACATCCAATATACTCTTCCAATTAAGGGCTGTAAACCCAGGTAAATAAAAATAAAGGGTTGCATCGAAGGAGTTGTTCCATTTGTGCAAAGACATATCCCCACACTCACTTGTGCAAATGAGCTATGGAGGGATAGGGAAAATCACAAAACGTTTGGGGGTTCATGAAAGGAGAGGGAGAAGTGTTGTTGCACCAGTGAAAATCCTTGTGCGGCTGGAATAACTTGTTGGTAACAACCCATAGGTTCCTGTGTATGTACAGAAGTCATGTTGTTGGAGAGGAAGGGTGACAATTCTGGCCTTTGTGCTTTGTAGTCTCTTTCCACTGAATCAGTGCTGAGTTTTAAGGGACCATAGGCATGACACACACCCCACCAAGAAATATTCCTTGGGTAACATCTAACCCCTGCAATTCCCTCTACATTTCTCACAAATACTTCTCACACTTCTCACATACCTTTGCAGGGTACTTAAGCAATACTCCTGCATCCTGTCTTGCCAATATAGAGTCGTTGAGTTTAATTGTCTTGCCACACATCTTGGCAACTGTACAATCCTATCTTAAGGAGCAGGTGGTGCTTAACTGAAGCTTTCTGTACTATAAAGGTAGAGACAATAAAATGATTCTGGATCCTTGGATCAGACCCAGCAGGGATCTTACATTTCTTCCCCTGCTTCCCCCCCCCCCGCCCCCAGTTCTTGTGTGACCTTTTGGGGAACTTGACATGGAGTCAGTCTTTAAATCTCCAACCCAATCATGAGTGTTTTCCCTATCTTTTTGTTCCTAGGCGTAATCTTATTGCCTCAGGCAAAATGTTCTTGTGGTTCTGTCTTCCTCCACTGATCTTTTGCTTTGCTTAATTTTTGCCTTTTAAGCTTTCGTCGAATTCCCATAACTCTCTTATGGTTAATGCGTGATCAGTTGCTTCTGCAGGGAATTTGCTAAGCACCAATAACTCAGGCAACCACATGTTGAACTGGGAACATTGAACTGAGGAGGGAAAATGCCATAAACCAGGGGTCGGCAACGTGTGACCCATGGGCCGGATGTGGCCCACAAAGACCGTTTTACCAGCCCATGAGCTGCCCCCAAACTGAGCCGCCCACTCGGCAAGTCCCCCGTGTGCTAAACCAGCGTAGTGCAGTGCGGGGACTCACCGAGTGGTGCCGGAAATGGATTCTGCACACATGCCAATACCAGAAATTGCGTCTGCGCGTGTCCAAATGCCGACAATTGCTTATGCGCAGGCACGATTTTCGGCATCTGGGCATGGGCAGAAGCGCTTTCCAGTGCCACAGACATGTGCAGATGCAATTTCCGGCATCACGCTGCGCCAGTCCGGCCCATAGACGATCTCCGTGGGAGTGATCTGGCCCATGACCGGTAAACCTTGCCAACCCATGCCGTAAACTACCGGTAACAATAGGAAAATAAATTTTGGTGCTCAAGAGCTTTATTTGTACTACAAAATAAAGCTTGTACCATAAGATTATAACTTTGTTGATCCCTGTTTTGCCTGTCACAATTAAGTTTCTACTTTCATATTTAATATACTCCAAGATATTGTTCACTTTGTTCTATTATACAAAGGCAGCCAAGACTTACCAACTGCTAAGAGCTGATACGGAAAGCTCAAGTCCTGGAGTGTCCTGGTGACACCTGGCTTGAGAGCAGTACATGTGAAAAGGATCTAGGAGTCTTGGTAGACCACAAACTTGACATGAGTCAGCAGTGTGATGCAGCAGCTAAAAACCCCAATGCAATTCTGGGCTGCATCAATAGGAGTATAGCATCTAGATCAAGGGAAGTAATAGTACCACTGTATTCTGCTCTTGTCGGACCTCACCTGGAAAACTGTGCCCAGTTCTGGGCACCACAGTTCAAGAAGGATACTGACAAGCTGGAACGTGTCCAGAAGAGGGCAACCAAAATGGTCAAAGGCTTGGAAATGATGCCTTATGAGGAACGGCTGGGTATGTTTAGCCTGGAGAAGAGAAGGTTAAGGGGTGATATGATAGCCATGTTCAAATATATAAAAGGATGTCATATAGAGGAGGGTGAAAGGTTGTTTTCTGCTGCTCCAGAGAAGCGGACACGGAGCAATGGATTCAAACTTCAAGAAAGAAGATTCCACCTAAACATTAGGAAGAACTTCCTGACAGTAAGAGCTGTTCGACAGTGGAATTTGCTACCAAGGAGTGTGGTGGAGTCTCCTTCTTTGGAGGTCTTTAAGCAGAGGCTTGACAGCCATATGTCAAGAATGCTTTGATGGTGTTTCCTGCTCGGCAGGGGGTTGGACTGGATGGCCCTTGTGGTCTCTTCCAACTCTATGATTCTAAGTCTTCTGCTTTTCACCACCATTAAAACCTGCAGGTCAGAGACCACCTAATCATTGACTGGCCTCAACTTGAGTTATACCAGCACTATTGTGCATATGTTTTTCCAAACGGTGCAGAAAATTATGACTGCTTGTCATAGATCTTAAATTTGTGAATAATATGTATATCATTTGACCAGCCAATTAAAATATACATTCCCCAGAAATCAGGCTATTTTAAATTTTAGTGATCAAGCAAGCATTCATTATTGGGAGAATTCAGACTAGTTAGCCTGTTCACCTTCCTTTTTATTAGTTCCAGCTGCTGTCACATAATGAAAACTCCCTCATGATTTGGACCAGTTATATCCAGTTGCTTGAGGATGCTGGGACCATGCACACTTGTGGCTCAGGCTGTTCAGGGATTAGACAGACACATGCAAAGCAGCAAACGTTTTTACAAGCAATACTAATATGCATTCTGTATGTTATTTTCAGTGTTTGTTTTTGAATGCACATTTGCATTTGAGTGCAGGACGCAGGTGGCGCTGTGGGTTACACTACAGAGCCTAGGGCTTGCCAATCAGAAGGTTGGCAGTTCGAATCCCCGCGATGGGGTGAGCTCCCGTTGCTCTGTCCCACCTCCTGCCAACCTAGCAGTTCGAAAGCACCTCAAAGTGCAAGTAGATAAATAGGTACCGCTACAGCAGGAAGGTAAACAGTGTTTCCTTGTGCTGCTCTGGTTCACCAGAAGCGGCTTTGTCATGCTGGCCACATGAACTGGAAGCTGTACGCCGGCTCCAGGCCCAGCTCTAGGTGCATTCCCGTTGGCGTGGGGCCGGCGGGGGGGGGGCGCTGTGCAACGAAGCCGCGCAGAAGCTGTGCTGCGCGCTGCAAGGGCAGGGGCGCTGGAACGATCTACGCGCCTCAGCGCCAGGGCGCCCGACCTGCTTGAGACGGCCCTGGCCGGCTCCCTCAGCCAACAACGCGAGATGAGCGCTGCAACCCCAGAGTTGGTCACGACTGGACCTAATGGTGAGGGGTCCCTTTACCTTTTTGCACTTGGGTAAACATTGCTTGGTGGAGAACAGCCCTGCAAGATTCTGATGGGTTCAAATTTTCATGGGTGACTGTGCTTTGGTTCTCATACGCTTTTGAAATCTGAAATTTTGAGCGAGTCGCCTTTAAATGTAAATGGCATCAAATTCCTCCCCCATCCCTAGCTGGATGTCCCCTGTCTGAACCTCTGGAGAGCTGCTTGTGGGTTGCTTACCAGCATGTGGTTGGCCACTATGAGAATGCTGCAGCAGGCGGGCCATTGGCTTGGCCCAGCTCTGATGTTATTCTGTCAGCCAGTGTAGACAATAATGAACTAGATGGACCAGTGCCCCAGTTCAGTACAGTATAAGGCAGGCTTCCTATGTTCCTTTCCGTGGGGAAAGCAGACGGCAGCAATTACTTATGACAAATAAATGCCAGAGGTAGTCACAGCTCATGACAGAGAGAAAGAGAGGTTTAATGGGCTACGTGATTTTTCCTTGGGTGCAGAATCATCAGATTAGACAAGGAAAATGTTATAAAATTCTTTATTCTGTGGATACAATTGTTCCACAGAATAGATTTCTGAGTCATTTGGAGTTGTATCCCCCCCCCCAGGAAGTCTTAAACTGAATCTTCCTGTTAATTTCTGACTTACAGCAGACAATTTATAACCTTTTTGAAGAGGGAAATAGTTACATTTTGTTTTTTCTTCCAAATACTGAAGATGGCTTTGTACTATGAATATGTGTAGGGTTGGTTACACAAGACAAATTTTGCAGACACCAACTGTACGTTTTGAGGGATTTGACTACAGCCAAGTTACCTCGTTATTCTTCAGTATTTCAAAAGAGCCTATCTGTTGTTTGTTTTTGGTACCAGGCGGTCTTGGAGGAAACCAGTTTTCTGGATCCAATTCAGTTTGGGTTTAACTTTGATTTTGGCACTGAAACTGCTTTGGCTTCCCTGTATAATGACCTCTGTCAGGAGATAGACAGGGGAAATGTGTGCCTGCTAAACCACTTTCAGAGGTTTACAGAGGTTAACCTTTCAGAGGTTTACAGTACCGTCAACTATGGTATCCTTCTGGAGTGGCTGTCTGCGTTGCGGGTGGATGCTGCCGCTTTGCAGTCCTACCTGAATGGTCATTTCTGGAGCCTGATGGTTGCAGAGTGTCTTTGGACCCATGGAGCCTTCAAAGTGGGGATCCTCAGAGTTTATTCTTTATGCTGTTTGACATCTACATGAAACTGCTGAGTGGGGTCATCTGAGGTTTGGGAGTAGGTTCATAGCTGCCAAGTTATCCCTTTTTTTAAGGGATTTTCCCTTATGCTGAATAGGCTTCCTCGCGAGAAAAGGGAAAACTTGGCAGCTATGAGTAGGTTGTCAGGAATATGCTGATGGCACACAGCTCTACTCATTTACATCTGCAGGTGAGGCAGTGGATGTGCTGGGCTGTTGTCTTGCTTCGGTGATGGACTGGATGAGAGCCAACAAACTGAAGCTCAATCCAGATAAGACTGAGGTACTGTTAGTGGGTGGTTCCCTAGACCGGATGGGTGGGATATAGCCTGCTCTTGATGGGGTTATACTTCTTCTGAAGGAGCAGGTATATACCTGGAATCCATTGCTGTCACTTGAGGTTCAGGTGGTCTCAGTGGCATAGAGTGCCTTCCATCAGCTTCAGCTGTCTAAGCTTTGGTTTGATTACTGCAATGCATTATACATGGGGCTGCCTCTGAAGACAGTTTGGAAACTGGTGCAGAAATCAGTGGCCAGTTTGATTGGTATGAGCATATAATGCCAAACCTGGCCTGACTGCACTGGCTACCAATTAGTTTCCGGGCCCAGTTCTGGTTTTGACATACTGTATAAAGCCTTAAATGGCTCAGGACTGCAATTCCTCAAGGACCACTTCTCCCCATATGAACCAACTTGGACCCTGTGCTCATCTCTGAAGCCCTTCTTCAAGTGTCCTCACCACAAGAGGTGTGGAGGATGGTAACGCGAGAACGGGCCTTCTCTGCTGTCGCTCTGTTTGTGGAATGCTCTCCTCATATATATTTATATATATTTGGCATCAGGCAAAAACGTTTCTCTTCTCCCAGGCCTTTGGCTAATTAAACAATTTATGGCCTTTTATGAGTTTGACCAAAATGCGGGAGGCAGTGGAAGACAGGAGTGCCTGGTGTTCTCTGGTCCATGGGGTCACAAAGAGTCAGACACGACTAAACGACTAAACAACATGGCCTTTTAACTTGGGTGGGTGTTTTTGCTTTGTTACTTTGTTATATATTTTTGTGTTTTTATATTGTAAATCGTCCTGTGGTCTTCACATAAAAGGTGGTATAGAAATGTAATGAATGATAAAAAATTAATAATGCAACCAGTTAATGGTTATAAGGTAGAAGATCAACCTAAATTCTTTTTTTCTGGCTGGCAGCCCTACAAATGCTAACATTGTCAACTGATTAGCAACAGTAAAAACCACTTTTGTTGTCTGAGGTTAATTGTAAGTTTTTCCTCCCACTGGAAACAAACAGCGTCATAAAAAAGGAAGTCACTTCCCCTTGCTTTGAACAAGTATTGGGTTTTCTTCTTCCCCATAGCCTCGAAACGCTGGAAAGGTGTACCTCATACCTCTTTTGTTCTGACAAATCAGAATTGGGCAACTTGGGCAAGTTTTCGTAAGTTTTTCTGATATATACATACACACACATATATATGTCCATCTGCTGAGACTCTTCCATTAAGATAAAGTACTTTACAGCTCTTTGAAAAGTTCCAAGACAAAAGATGCAGAGATCTGGGTAAGTGTGAAATGCTTCTTTGTGGAGATAGCAGAGTAATAAAACATGGACAGTTCGATTGTTTGTTCAAAAGTGGGGGGGGGGGGAGCTAATGGACCAAGCATATGAGTGCGGATGGTTCTTGCAACTATTTATTGACTATAATAAGACGTATGCAGAGGTCTTCACAGAACTATATTTGGTGAAGTAAAACTCTGTAGATTCCATATGACTTAAAAATTGAGACCTTTTGTCCAGGAATGAAAGACTTCTATGAGGTTTTGCTTTTGCTTTCTTTCATGAAGGGCATGAAATATAGTCAACATTGGTTGGTTTGCAGCATAGGGCAATGGGTGGCCCTGTGTCTGCTGAGAGGTTCTGTTCTGCTGAGAGGTAAATGGACACTGCTTGCCTCCTATAGTCCACTCCAAAAACTCAGGACTAAAACCACCCATTGTGGGGTGTTTTAGTGGGTGCCCCTTCCTGTTTTTGCAACTTTGCTTATAGGACAGAACTCAGTCTAAATTTGCATCTATGCATATAAACTGCTATATACAGATTTGTGGCACATGGCTTTGTACTCCTAGTCTTCTAAGGACATAGAGTTCCACTGGCCCCTTTCCACATTCTGTTGCCTATTCCCCCTCGATTTTATGCCAAAGGGGACTGATTTGCACTTCAGCATTTCCCTGTGTATGCTATCCTACGCATGTACCTCTCTTTCCCACCAGAGAAAGATCCTCCTTTCCCTTGCCCAAAGCAATCATGTATCCATCACTCTCACTGGGAGCCAATGGACTTGGGTTCTATCTGATGTCCTCAAGGATAGGAAAATCATTCTCACAATCTAGGGGGCTAAGGTTAGCCAGTGGCTGGAGCTGCTGTCAGAAGAACTTTAGATGGTAGAGAAAAAGCTTGGTCAGCTATACTAAAAAGGTTAAATTTTAGAGAAAGACAGTGTGCCCACTTCCCTTATTTTGATTTTGGCTTATATCCTGGTTTGGAGAACATGACTCACGTTTCAGATTAGAACCAGAAACATGAACTTGCACAAAATGTATTGAGTAATGTGTAGACCATGCATTTTCAGTGCTCAGATACCTAATAGTTGGTAACCATGAACTTAATTTAAACATCCTTCAGCAAGCTTCTTCCTGTGGAGTCTAGGAAACAGCAATAAGAAACCAGAATAATAAGCCAGAATAATAATTTTAAATTGCTGAAAGTTGGGTTCTAGCAAAAGCCATGCTTTCCTTTGTCTTTTCCCAAACATACTTTAAATATGTAAATAATCTAAGGAAAGATTTGGGTTTGCTCACAACACACAATAGACCCATATCTCTTTAGCAAACAGTATCCCTTCTAAAGTAAACTTTGGTTGCATAAAAAAGGTTGTGTGATGATGACAAGCTTAAAATACAGTGTTTTGGAAGCCTTTCAGCAAGCAGTACTAGAAACACCTGGCTTTAAGTCCCCTGAATTTAGGTCACAGGACTTAAATATGGATATATGACTGTGGAGAAATGTTGTGTCCACGATTATGTTTTGTGCTGGGGGGAGGGGAAGTTAATCATGTGGTCTGTGTTGATGTCAGAGGGTGACTATTAAAGTCACAACTTTGCACTGTTACTATAATAGCAGTAGCTGCTTAGCAGCAGATTCTGAAAACTGAGAGAGATCATCACTTTTAGTATTTGTAGATGTGGCTTGGATCACATAAATTCATTTTGATTGGTCTGGAAAACAATAAGACTTTGGTTGGCTGGTGGTTCTAGTCAGCAGAGAAGAGCAGTCAACTGTCAGTTGGGAGAAATAATGTGGAGTGGAGAAAGTTGAGCTGAAAATGGACGCCTAAGGCATCCATATTAAGAACAACATATTAAGTTGTTCATCTCCAGTTGTACACAGCCCACTTCAGGGGTGCCAACACATTTATTTTGATTTGTTATGTTTACTTGTCAACTTGTTACAAAAATAAGTCTCAAAGTGATTTACTCCCCCCCCCTCTTTTAAGTGTAGAATACTTTGGTCTTGGTTCATTGGTCATTGGAAGCTGTGGTTCCTTTGTGATATATGAGGGTTGGGGTTTTTTTTACACACATATATACAGGCTGAGCATCAGATGTTGTTCGGTGTCGTCCCAAACATCTGACAGGTATCAATTTGGTCACCCTGGTTTTAGAACATGCCTGGCAAACCTGCCACAGGCAGCCAGAGACTGTGGTACTTCAGAATGGAACAGGTACTTCAGGATGGATCCAGTCTGCAGTGTTCCAGTCCAGTACTAGACTATCTACTCCCAAGTTCAAAAGACGAGAAGCAAAGTTACACCAAGCACTGATGGAGCAGTACAGCATATACACTTCATTGTCCACAACAGAGACACTGTTTTGTACTCTGGGCGTGAGTTGTGGTGAAATGCTTGTTAAGAAGGTTGGCCACCACTAATGTAAAGGGAATCCAATCCATGTTTTCATCAGAGTCTGGAGTAATGCCAGTTCCAGTTTTAAGCCCAGGAGCTCTAGAGACAAGGCTGTCAGGCAGTTGAAGAGATATTTCTGGCGGGCTTTTCTCATGCCTAACAGTTTGTTCTAAATAAAGTAGTTTAGTCACCATCTAGTTTAGAGCACTTCTGTTGTTTTGACACTCTTCTTCTCATTCGCAGGTTCCAAGGTGTCACCCATCTTACTCTTTCCTGTTTTCTATGGAATATGGTGCCCAGGCTCTTATGTATTTTCATTGCCAATACATTGGATACTTCTGCCTTCCGAATCCAGCGTACGGGAAGTGCAGGTGAAAGCAGTAACCATCAATGGCCAAGTCCTGGTTTAGAACATTCCAGTGTTTCTTTCTTCTTCTTTTTAATACAAAGCAATTCTTTTCTTATGTAGATAATTGCCAAGATCGCACCGTGCATTTCAGGTCCACTTTTGTACTGGCAGGAGAACCAGTGGTCCTCAAATGCCCTCCTTTGAGATACAAACAGATGGATGCTTTTGGTCAGCCCTTGAATCTCACCTGGGGGAAAAATGGTTCAGCAACAATTATCCCTGCGGGATACAGAGAAACAAGAATTCTCTTACAAGATGATGCTCTTTGGTTTTTGCCAGCTTCCACTGAGGATTCTGGGGAGTATATCTGTACTCGAAGGTAGGCATTCTAAGGCACAAGACTGTTAGCCTAGGCTACATAGGGTTAACCAGATAACATGCAATTAATCTTATTCATGCATCACTGAAGACTTACTGGCAATGGATTTACAAGACAGATCTGGGGTACTGTTTATCAAGTGTTGGAGAAGGTAAGATACATGGAGAAGTAAGTGTTCTTTAGAGCAGAGACTAAATGTATTGGATTTTTTTTGCTACAACGTATCTGAGGCCATCTTAATCCACATAACTTCAGTGTACCAAAGGTACCATATTGTACCCAAGATTGGTGTGTGTGTGTGGCATGTGGCATGCATACATGTCATATGTGTGACTTGCATCTTCAGGGGGAGGCCACCATCACCAATGCAATGTGAAGCCTAGCCACAAGAGGGTATGGCTCCTCAGCTCTGGACATTGTTGTTGTTGTTGTTGTTGTTGTTAAATGGTGGTCGTAGAATGTGGAAGTGACTTACGCTTCCTTTCTTTGGCATTCTTGTTTCATGTGTGGAGCGAGGAGGACAGTCATGTTTCTCCCGCAAGGAGATGTCTTGAACTCTGTGTATATCTGGCACTACAAGGGATGCTGGTGGCGCTGTGCTCTAAACCACTAAGCCTCTTGGGCTTGCCAACCAAAAGGTCGGCGGTTTGAGTGAGCTCCTGTTGCTCTGTCCCAGCTCCTGCCAACCTAGCAGTTTGAAAGCACGCCAGTGCCAGTAGATAAATAGGTACCCCTGCAGTGGGAAGGTAAACGGTGTTTCTGTGCGCTCTGGCACTCGTCACAGTGTTCCGTTGCACCAGAAGCGGTTTCGTCATGCTGGCCACATGACCTGGAAAGCTGTCTGTGGACAAACGCCAGCTCCCTCAGCCTTAAAAGTGAGATGAACACTGCAACCCTATGAATGGACTTAACCGTCCAGGGGTCCTTTACCCTTTTTACCTTTACCTATGCGTGTGGCACTTTGCAGGTGGTATGGAAAGAGGAAGGGCAAAGCACTCATTGAAATGCAAGTAGCTGAGGGGAAGAGCTTGGGGCACCTGTGTCTTTTGCAAGGAGAGGGGCATGAAATGAGCTTTGAAGATTCTGCAATGTTTTGATGATTATTAACATTATCACTCTAGAAAGCACTATGCATACTTATTAATGGTTACAATTGTGGTTATTAATGGTCACATTGAGTGCTGTTTTGTTTTTAGTGTGGGTTAATGCATAGCCCATGATATGGGGTTGGAAAAGAGAACTTTCCTCCTGGGCTTGATGAAGGCAAGTAGCCAGGCAGAAGCCTTGCAGCAGCCTAACATGCACTTTCCATCTTTATGGGCAGGAATGGGTGTGATTTTTAATTGAAAATGGCTCAAGGAAAGGGAAGGTCAAGAAGCCTCCCCACCATGACATCAATTTTCCTCCTCATGTTGTAGCCTCAGTGCCTGCATTTTGTTAAAAAGTGGAAGAAAAGAAGTAATTAAAAAACCAGTTCATGGACAATAGACAGCATCAGCTTGCAAGGTTTGGCCTTAAATTGTCCTTGATGTCTGTTCAGGGCATGCGTTTAGAATAGGGAGGCTGTCTGGAGTGCAGAAAGTGGTTCCTTACAGAACTGGTCTTTTGTGGTCCCACCTGTTGCCACCTGTTTGAACACCTGAATTTGTGTGATCCTTGTAGCAGTCAATAGCTAAAAGTGACATCCGCAAGGAATTCCAATCACATTTAGCCCTCCAGTAAGAAACAAAAGGGATGCGGGTGGCGCTGTGGTCTAAACCACAGAGCCTAGGGCTTGCTGATCAGAAGGTCGGCGGTTCGAATCCCTGCGACGGGGTGAGCTCCCATTGTTCGGTCCCTGCTCCTGCCAACCTAGCAGATCGAAAGCATGTCAAATTGCAAGTAGATAAATAGGTACCTCTCCGGCGGGAAGGTAAACGGCCTTTCCGTGCGCTGCTCTGGTTCGCCAGAAGCGGCTTAGTCATGCTGGCCACATGACCCAGAAGCTGTACGCCAGCTCCCTCAGCCAGTAAAGCGAGATGAGCGCCGCAACCCCAGAGTCATCCGCAACTCCTAACGGTCAGGGGTCCCTATACCTTTACCTAAGAAATGAAAGATGGAAGGGGATGGGCTTGCATTTTCAAATGTCTTGAATTGGTCATTGCTGATAAACGGAAAAGATGTCCCCCGGAAAAAAATGATCTCCTCTGAGAGTGATACTGACGCTGTTGAGCCTGATAATGATGAAACAGCTCTTACACTACCTCTGAGAAATATTTTAGCAGTCTTGCACAGACAGAAAAGTGTCCCCGGGTTGCTCAGTAGAGAAACACAGATGTGCTCAGTGTCCTGTGGTGTTGCAATGTACTTAATACCAGAAGTTACTCCACTGAGTGGCAAGGGACATGTGCAATGAAAAGCATGCAAGACTTTCAGTGTAAACCTCAGGGGGACTGGCATACATGCAGAAAGAGGACACTTATTGCAGAGGATATGCAAATGATTTTTTCGGTGAAAAAGTCAGCGGCTGATGCTGTTTTGTTTCATAATGTCATTTCCATTATAATGCCTCTATATTAATCCCACAAGCAAATTCATCTGGAAGATATTATGTCCTAATGAAAAATCCAAGTCAAACCTATGTAGTTCCTTGCCAAGTAATCATGAGCAGAACAACATACACCTTTTTCAGCCCGGTCCTCAGGTCGCAAAGGATTTATCACGAATGTAGGCTGGTTTAATAGTTGCTGCTTTTGTTCAAGGAACCGGGAATGACAATTTTGTCGGGGCTTCTAAGGACAGAAAATCTATGTGCAAACTAACTTATTTTCAGAAAAAAATATATAGTGATGGACAGCATAAAATCAACCATACAATTACTTTTTTTAAAAAAAGAAGAATTAAAATACATCAGAAATCAGCTTGAATTGTATATAAGAGATCAATATAGCTGGATCTTTTAGACAATGTACAAACCTGGGGATATTTCAAACATTACACCAAAGAAGGGCCCCCATCCATATTCTCTGCAGTTTGTGACCTTGGCTTCTCTTCTGCCTCAGATAAAGTATTTTAAATGTTTAATCTAGCTTTTTTTTAAAAAAATGATACACACCCTGAGCTGTATTCAATGGTGGCTTTGCATTACATGACTGTTTATTTGTTTTAAGCAGATTTTTCCAACTGCATAAATTCCTCATCAGACACTCCACACAAAACAAAACAACAACAAAAGGAACACACAAAGTGTGCATTGCTCCTTGCTTACACCCTGGTGGAATCTAGACACACACATATAAAACACCATGGAAATGCTTTTTTTAAAAAAAAAGGTTTTGAAAATATATATTGAATTTGCCATAAGCCCACCATTGCCATCTAGTGTCACATTTGTATAATGCACTTAAAGCATTATATTTGCTGCTGCCTAGCTGAGTCCCCAGTATCTGTGGCAGTTTCTCCATAGGAGTCATAGGTCATATCTATTATACAGCATCGAAAGGGCAACCCAATGGCCCTGGCATTGATGTGAATCCTATCTTTGTGACACTGGATCGTTCTGAAGGTTATCTGTCTATTCCTGCAGCCTGATCAAACTTGTGCTGCCAATATCCATACCTCTCAAACACCTGGGCTTCTCCTATTTTCACCAAGATTGCCATTTAAGCGCAAGTCAGCTGATGGCTTTATTGATCCCTTTTATACTGAAGTCAATAAGGCCTGGAGTGCAGATTTTCAGTTCTGGCTGTTTAGCTCACAAGAGGAAGCAGGACAACTCCCGAGTCCTGACATCATATGGCAGAGGTTTTCAGCCTTTTTGAGTCCATGGATTCCTTGACCAACTACATTCTTTCTGCAGCACCCCCGTGGGGCTCAGGAGCCCAGTTATGCCGCCCCTTGCCTGCAGAGCTGGCAATCCCTCACAAACACCCTCCCTTGTGGAGTGTTCCCTCAGCCTCCTCTCCCCTCTCCTTAGGAGTCCCCTGGGCAGCTGCTGCAACAGTCCCTGGTCTTTGAGCTGCCCTCCCTGCCCCAAACAGAGGTGCCTCCCAGAGGCAACAGGTCATGAAGAGTCGGACACGACTAAACAACAACAACAATTGCCAGGGCTGCTGCAATAAACAGCCACACAAGCCTTTGAGAGGCAGAGATGCGAGAGGGCATCAGAATAGGGAGGGAGGGAAGGAAAGAGGGACAGAGGCCAGAGTTGCCTGCAGCACCCCTGACCATCATGGCACCCTGGTTGAAAAGCACTGCCATATGATATTATTGTTTGTGTGTTTGTGGAGTTAGATTTACAGGACATTCATCTGAGTAAAAAAAAGGGGGGGGGGAATGAAGCAGGTTCCTGCCTACAAACATCCCTGTCTCAGATACAAACCTCGGCTTGTGCTTCTCCTCATGAGCAAGGAACTTTAAACAACAACAACAAACAGTCTCCAGCAGCTAAGGATCTCTTCTGTTTGTCAGTGTCTTCTTGCTCAGTCCTTCAGTCCTGGTTCTGCTAACTTGTTACTGTAATGGCTTATTGTTAGTTGTCTCTCAGGTTAGAGAAACATCACAAGACAGGCCCTCCCCCCCCCCCCCTGCTCTTTCCTCAAGGCTTGCAGTGCTTTGTCCTTCCTTCCCAAACAATTTTCTCAATTTATAGCGGCTGCCTGCACAAGCTCAGGGAGACTTCCCGACTGACAGCTTAAAAGGCAGAACTGTCGGCTGAGGCCCACAGAGCCTCTAGACAAATAACTTGATGCCCCAAACCTATTCCGATATTGCCGGGTATACTAAAATCTTAATAGATTTACCGAAATATGTCTATAAAATACTTCCTAATTGTCTAAAAATACATTTGAATGAAATGTATCTACAGTCATACCTCAGTTTAAGTTACAGGTAGGTAGCCGTGTTGGTCTGAGTCGAAGCAAAATAAAAAAAGTCCTTCAGTAGCACCTTAAAGACCAACTAAGTTTTTATTTTGGTATGAGCTTTCGTGTGCATGCACACGAAAGCTCATACCAAAATAAAAACTTAGTTGGTCTTTAAGGTGCTACTGAAGGAATTTCTTATTTTACCTCAGTTTAAGTACGCTTCGGTTTGAGTACTTTCAGTTTAAGTACTCCGCGGCCCCGTCTGGAACGGATTAATCCACTTTCCATTACTTTCAATGGGAAAGTTCACTTCAGGTTAAGTACGCTTCAGGTTAAGTACGGACTTCCAGAACCAATTGTGTACTCAAACCGAGGTACGACTGTACTGATATTTGTCCTTCCGAAGCTTAACACACCCACACCCTCCCACACCACAACAAAGCAGAAATAAGCTCAGTACAATTTGTTCCTCCTGTCGGGAAGCCAAGCCAATCTAGTCATATTGGCATTTGTGTTCAGTGTGCTCTGAAATCAGCAGGAGCGGGGCTGCTCAGGTCCCTCAGGTATTGTCGGAAGAATCAAGTTGCCAACCAATGATGCTTTTTCAGAGGGCGGTGATTTTAGTGTCCTGTGTGTACTTGTTCAAAATGGTTAAATCTGAACAATAAAAAGCCATGGTGGGTTATGGTGCAATGATAAATCTTTATTTGTTGAGTATGAATGTCTTATTTCTTCTTCTCTCCCCCTGCCCATTTGCAGGAATTCTTCTTACTGTGCTGATGTGTCTGTTCCTCTCACAGTTGTGGAGAAAAGCGCTGTTCGAAATATTTCCTATCTCCAGAAGGCCTTCACATTTAGTCCTGGAAAGGTTGTCTGTCCCGCCTTGGAGAGTTTTGTACAAAAGAATACAAACTACGAACTCAAGTGGTACAAGGTATTATTATGGGTAATTTCTTCATGGCAGTTTGGGAATTTGAACTTGGACTTCCAGTATCCAAACGCTTAGGGGACTATCATCTGCACTGCACTCATAAGATGCTGACAGTATGGTAGAAATTGCACAATTTTGTAATACCTCAGACTGATCCTATGCAGGGTTATGACATGCCTAAGTCCATTCATTTGAACTGGCATCTTAGCGTAATTGTGGCTGCAATGGTCTTCCAGATGTTGCTAGATTTCTGCAGCTGGCATGACCAGGGGTCCAGGATTATGGGAGCTGTAGTTCAACCACATCTCAAGGGACATAAATTACCCATCCTTAGCCTAGGATTAGCTGTAGCTTTGAACAAAGACCTTCAAGTCAAGTACTTTATTATGGTCATAGACCAGCATAAGCAAAGCATCTAAATAAATAGCATAACAGTATGAATGTAAACGAATAATTATTAAATAAATAGGAGCAAGAACCAAACATAGATTTTAACATATACATAGAATACTTCATTAAGGATAGAAAATGGGTGCGTAAAAGTTTATAAGAAAAAATAAAAGATCGGTGAACACAGCTATATGGGGAAGGCTTCAGAAGTGCGGGTCTAACAATATGGGCCTTCAGTTTAGGATTGAATTGTAGCATAGACCAGGGGTGGCCAACTCCCAAGAGACTGCGATCTACTAACAGAGTTAAAAACTAGCAGTGATCTACCCACTTTGGGGGGGGGGGTTTCAGGTTAAAGTTGAACTTTTTTTAGGAAGGAAAGCCCTGTTTTGGGGGGTTCAAGTCAATGTTGTTGAACTTTTCTAGGGAGGAGGAAGGACTGTTTTTGGGGGTGCAGGGCAAAAATGTGGAGCTTTTATTAGGGGAGACAAAAGCTGTTGAGCTACTTTGTGGGGAGCCAGGAATCTATCAGTGATCTACCACAGACGTCCGGTGATCTACTGGTAGATCACGATCTACCTGTTGGACGTGCCTGGCATAGACCATTCTTTGTCGAATATCTATCATGGCAGTGCAAAATCTGGCGACTGAATATGTGACTTCTGGGCTCTCGTCCTGGAGCAATATGAAGATGTTGTGTTGTTCTGAACGCCCAGGAAACTTATATAAGATGGGTTGGATAAGCCTAGTTCAAATGTCTATAATACTGGCAATGAAAAAGTTGTTTCCTGCTGCCCAGAGCCACATGGGCACATCCTCTCCTTGTAAGGTAACTTCCTATAACGGCCTTCCTGAATTGCTGAAGGGAGGGCCTGACAATGGGCCAAAGTGAAAGCCCTTCGTTGTTTTGGTATTTTGAGATTAGCTATGTATGGTATTTGGGAAGTCAAGTATCTTCTAGTTTTGCTAATTAAATTTTTTGGGGACCTGGCTAGGTCTACCTGTTGTTCTCTGTCTACAACACACTGTTTAATGTTGTTTTTTGCTTGTTCGTGTCCCATGGTGAGTAGGATCTGTGGACTGAATCCTAAAGTTGTTACTATGTTTTCCACAGCTCGTTTCCATGTGGACTTAGATTATGGTGGCCTGAAGTTGTGCTCTTGAGTTAAAAGCTGTGATACAATAGCCTGAAAGTTTCATTAGCTTGCTTTGTTTTTAGAATATTTGCATTTAAGATGACAAGCTGTTTTCGCAAAGAAGAGGTCCATCACAAGCTTTCCCCCCAAAAACCAAATGTTCTTTATGTTCAGAGGCAGCATAGCCCTGAGCATCGGATACCGAAGCCAAAAAAGAAGGTTGTTGCCATTGTGCCTTGGTTATCTCCATGTTAAACTCAGAATGCTAGACTAGATACAGCATTAGTTCTGATCCAAGAGAACCATGCTAAGTTGAGTCCAAAGCCTGAGGCTTTTTTTTTGGAACTGCTTAGCACTTAATTTAGTTCGCCAAAACTAATTTCCTCCTTTTCTCTTAATTAAAGCCACCCACTCCATCCAAATTCTAAACAAACCATTTTCCATGTGTAAATTCTGTTGAATTATGAATGTGCACGGTGCACATTAAATTTTGACACTAATGACTTGGTAACTGGAGGGCAGTAGTTCTGAAATCCTGCAGAGCCCTGCTAAATTTATCTGTAGTTTATAGCCCTTTCACTAGAAACCAGGTCTGTCAGCAACTGACTAGACCATGAGTTTTTATTTAGTGATAACAGTGTCTGGCCAAGAATGGAAAGTGAAGCCCAGGATCACGAGATCCTTTTAAAAAAGTTATTCTGGAATCGTGCCAAGTTGACTTTGTGATGGAGAACCATTTTGAGCAGGTTTGCCTGAGGAATTTGATCATCGCTCATTCTGATATGAACTGGCCTAATCTGCAATTCCTGGACTGACTAATGTGTGGATCAGAACATGCCCATCAGATCTCACACTTCTCCAGATGCTGTTGACATAATTTTCGGTTCAATATAAATTATCAAGAAAAATATTTGGAGAGAAAACAAAATGCATGTTTTAAGAGAAAATGCAGTTGAGAATAAGCACTTAAATGTTTCTTGCTCAGGTTTTTAATAAATAAATAAACAACCCCCCCCCCAAAAAAACATTAATGCACATATGGGATGGAGAAGATTTCTGGGTGAACACATGTGAAAGTGATATGGACCAGAAACGGAGGCTTGTCCTTTTTTAATCTATCATTAGTTGATCAATACAATATGGAATTTTCCACTTACACTGCCACTACAATAGTTAGTCATTATTGTGTAACCATGTGGTTTATTGCAAGACTCCAACAGAATGACCTCACAAAGAGCCCTTTCCTTTCCTGGCACCACACTGAAACTGAAGAGAATTTAAGTCCAGAGTTACTCAAAGCAAAGGATTTCCCGTACCTTTAATAACAGTGTAAAAAGAAGGGGTTTGAGGAGGTAGAGCATGTCACATGAATTAGAGTTGGTCCTACGACTAGTCACTCTAGTGCACTTCTAAAGGTATAGAAACCCCATCTTCCTTTGTCTCTGCCTGACTTTCTGGGCTGGACATTCAGCGCTGTCTTTAGCATATGCGCCGCCAGGGTGCAAAGATCCACCCAGTGCCCCCAAATTTAGTTTAGCCCCCAAATTAACTTTTATTATGCTCATGTCAGACACCACACTTACGCCTTATCTCTTGTTTACGAAAGAAGGGAGGAAAAAGAAACAAAGTTTTTTATTTGCTCATTTCTTTACAATACACTTATACTTAAATATACACCACCACCACACTTAAACTTATAAGTATTGTTTAGGCACCTACTTAGGAGAAACATCAGTCGTGCCAAAGGTCAATACAATATAGCAGCTCAATACAATACGTAACATAATATTTTGATGCAAGAGTTAATTTTGCGTGCACGGTGCTGTTGTGAATGACAAGCACCGCTGTTGGCGCAGCGCGGCTTTGGTAAATGAGCTCAAGTCGAAAGTCCTTTAGTGAAACTGTAGGTATACATTTCGGTCATACCTAGGTATATGTATTTTGTTTTTCTAGCTTGATCAAAATTATTTATTATTTCATAACAGGTAGATAGTTTAGAGCTTAGGCGGCTTCAGCGGTGGGCACCTGGCGCCCCCAGAATTCGGCTCCTGGGTGCCCCGCACCCCTTGCACCCCCGGGTAAAGACGGCCCTGGCTGCATTTGCCCCATAGTTTGGTGTAATGTACAAGAGCCTGCACTGAGCACCCAGAACCTTGCATTTCCCTCCCCCTCTCCATGTCTTCTCCAGTTAGTTCCCCCTTCAGCACTTCCTAGCTTATTGTTAGGAGTAAACCAAATAGCCACACTTTCAAACCCTGCTTAGTTAAGGAAGCCAGCTTCATAACCCATGGTTTTTTTGTTTTTTGTTAAGTTCGCCTGTTTTTAAACTGGTCAGAGCTTGTTTTAAACCATTGCCCTTGGTTTGAATGTAATAAACCAGGATTTGTGGAAAATGAAAATAACTCTTATTCCGACTCTGTGCGGGGAAAAGGAGGGGGAAAGGTGTGGGTCTGGTGCTTACTGCAAGATCCTCTGTGTTCATGTACATATTAATAAACAGTGGCATTTAAGCTTTATGTGTATAAAAAGCTTATTGGAGGCACTTTTCTGCTTTGGAATTAGCCAGGAATCGGACCCCTGCCGCAAAGTCTTTCAACTGCTTCATGGCCTTTCCAAAATGCCACCATTGCTGCATCAATGGATGTTAAACTAGCTCAGTGACATTAAGAATTCACTGGGGGGAAAAATCACCTTAAGACTTCTTGGCTGCTGTATTTCATAACTAAATGTTTGGCTGCCCATTTTATTTGTGTACTTTTATTTTTATTTTGTTTCTAGGACTCAACACCTTTGGCTATTGACAACCAAAAATTTGCTGTTTTGAAGGGCACAAATTATCTCATCATAAACTCTGTGTCCTTGGATGATTCAGGCTACTATACTTGCCAGCTGACCTTTCGGCACGAAGCAGGACAATATAATATCACCAGGACCATTCAGTTAGAAGCACTTGGTAATGTTTACTCTTGAAGTACTAAAGTATGCAATGATGAGCAGGACTGTACATAGATGATCCACTTTGCTTTGCTTTAAAAAATACAAACTTGGTATGAAGTAAACTTTGAATTTTCCACATGGATCAATTATACAAATGTGCATATTGTTAAAATATGCATAGCAGGGAGTCATTGCTCAGAACACAAGCTATGCAAACGAAAGGTCCCAGGGTTAATCTGTGGCATTTCTATGCAAGGCAGGAAAAGACTGCAAACCTGGAGAGCCATTGCCGGTCAGTTTAGGGTGTGTGCTCTCCCCACTGCCTTTTTTCTCTATACACAAATGACTGCACCTCAACTGATCCATCAGTTAAGTTAAGATCTTGAAATTTGCAGATGATACAACAGTCATTGGGCTCATCCGGGAGGATGATGAATCTGCATATGGCCAGGAAGTAGATCGTCTTGCCTTGTGGTGCAGCAGGAATAACTTGGTGCTAAATGCCCAAAAGACAGTGGAAATGATAATTGATTTTAGAAGGCGTCCTCCCATCTTGTTGCCAATCTCCATTCTTGGTAACATGGTTGTAGTGGTAGAGTCCTTTAAGTTCTTGGGCTCTATGATCTCTCAAAAATTGAATTGGTCAGATATCATCAATATTATTATTAAAAAGGTACACCAGAGATTGTATTTCTTGTGACGACTAAGGAAATTTAATCTGCCCCAGGAATCGCTGGTCCAATTTTATAGAGGTATTATTGAAATTGTCCTCTGTAATTCCATTACTGTCTGGTATGGTACAGCCTCTAAGCTGGATAAGAAGAGGCTCCAATGAGCAGTAAGAACTGCAGAGAGGGTAATTGGTGTTAGTTAGTTTGCCTCTGCTCGAGTCAGGAAGAGAGCAGAGAAATTTGCTGTAGACCCTTTGCATCCTGTTTGATTTCCTCCCATCCGGACGTCGATACAGGACTCTATATACAAAAATGTCTAGGCACAAGAATAGCTTTTTCCCTTGTCAAATTGTTGAATCTGTAGTTGTGGGCGGAAGGGAGGCCAGTTGGTGGTCAGGGCCTTTTCGCTATGCTGTTGTATTGTGAGGGGAATAGTGGTTGTATGAGGTACGTTTTTTCTTTACATTGCAATGTAGTCGAAGCAAAATTCCAAGTATGGTTGATACTTGGCCAATAAATTATTCTATTCTATTCTATTTAGACCAGAGGTGGACCAGATGTGAGCCATGGGGCCTCCCCATCTAGCCCCTTACCGCTCCACAGGGAGTTATTGATACTTGAAAACAGTTCACTGTTGTCACTAGAAGAAGGCTATTTTTGAGTCTCCTGTGTGGGGCTGATTTTTAATGTATGGGGTCACCGATGGGAAGGAAATGGGTAACCCTCCTCTCATGCATTGTCACACCCCCAAACACTCTTCTGTTGAGGTCAAAATAATGTCTCCCTCAGGATCAGAAAAGTTCCCCAACTGCAGATTCACGGAATGTGCACATCCTGTCTCTAAACAGCTTTCCTAGGATGTATTTTGGCAGCGAAAGAAAAGACTCATACTCTTTCTCGTCATTACAACTGCCAACTGCTAAAGCCCCGAGCTTACCCAGCACAACATTCCAGCTATTTGCTTCAGATAAGGGCCTGAAATAGTTTCAGAAGAGAACTAAGATCGCTGGCTAGTGGCCAGTGGAAGTGTCAGGAATTCGCAGCCTTTGTGGGAGGTAGAATGCTTGTGGGTTAAATGCCTCCGCTTGCAAAACTGAGTAGTTTATGCCAAAAAACAGCCCTGGGAGGTCATTTCCATTAGCTCGGGAAATGCAATATTTAACTAATAGTGGGAAAGGGTAGACAAATACACCTGTCTCATTTTCCCCCTTTTATTTTTAAATTTGCACAGGTTTCTTTGTCTGCTGCTCTGTTAAATGAATATAGATATATATATGTTAATTTACCTGTTAGTCAGTACACAGGCTGACCAGCAGGGGGTGGTAGTGTGCTTAATGTGTTTTCACATCAATGTAAGAACTGCACATTCTTCCCCCATTTCAATTCATTTAAAACAATCTGAGAACCTCTGAAAACTTCACAGAGCAAAGAGAGAGGAAAGAGAGAGACACAAGATCTCTGAATGCACTGGAATTCTAATCGATGTTCATTCTGGTGATACGGTAACAATTAAATTTCAGCCGAGCCTTATTCTTCTGAGGTTATTTCTCTATCCTGGTAAATAATGGAAACTATTGCTGTATCAGAAAAGCAGATGTAATTCTCTGCAACATCTTTTCTCTGAACTCTCACTAGGCCAAAAGAAGAGAAACCGACCTGTGATTGTCTACCCAAATGAAAAGATTACATTAGCAGGTCTCGGTAAGGCCAATAATTTATTCAAGCAGTTTCTGAAAACAAAGTACCATTATGTTATGAAATATGAATTATAACTCAGTTTTAAATTTCTTACCAATGGGTTTTAGCACTACATTAGTTCCAACCATAATAACAGCTAATGGTGGTTTGACTGACTTTGCTATAATTGTGGCAGAATTAATGATATCTGCTGCTTCCTGAAGAGGATCCACAATTCAGCCTTTTGCGAACAGGGCCAAACCAAACTTGCACATAATGTGTCTTGTCATGATTCTTTCCCTGCCTTGTTCCTTCATGTCTTCAAAACTGAGGAAAGGAGTGGAGGAGCTGAACCGTTTTCCTTGCCAGTTACTTGGGCAGAAATCAGACTGGGGTGATTTTGATTGAACAAGTAGCTGCCAGGACATGGTGACATCCCAGTTGGCCACTCAACCACCAGCAGCTTCCATGTATTTTAGAACAAATGGAACAAGAACACCTTGAATACAGGAGATAGGTTGTTTGGCTCTAATTCTCCTTATCCAGGGATCTTTTGAAACTGAAGTTCTGTCTAGGGGTTAGAGCTCTTAGCAGATCGCCCTCATCAAACTACAATTCCCAAGACATTTTGTTGCTTGCACTCGAGACACCCTTTCTTCTTTGGACAACACTTTAAAAAGTTTTGGCACTTTGTTCCTCTACCATGGTGTCAAAGATATGGTCCATATCATTGTGAGAACCCATGCATGACACTTGAAGTAGAAAAAAAAAAGATGACATATGTGTAGTGCAGAAAAGAGTGTTCTATATGCTTGGGGGAAAGTCAATAATATGGAACACTTATTTCTTCTGTTTAACAGCTATTCCAGAAATGTAGGAATGTGTGTGCTCTTTGGATAAACCAGCCTTGCGAAAGAAATGAAAAAGCCCCCCCCCACACCATTAGCCTAAAGGTTTTCACCAGACCTCCTACCAAAATCTTTTTATTTTTATTAAATTTCTAAATTGCCCTTCATTTCATAATTGCCCTTCATTTGAGGATCACAGGGTGGTTTACAATATATCAACACCAAAATGCATACTGTAGTAGCAAACGAAAACAATACTGCCCCCCCCCCCAGTTTTAAAAGGCTATATATTGTTTAATTAGCCAAAGGTTTGGGAGAAGAGGAATATTTTTTGCCTGGACCCTAAAGATATGTAATGAAGGCACCAGTCAAGGCTCCCTGGGGAGAGCATTCCACAAGCAAGGGGCCACCTCAGAAAAGGCCAGTTTGGTCCTTGAAGTATTGCAGTCCTGAGCAGTTTAAGGCTTCATAGGTCAAAAATAGCATTTTGAATCGGACCCGGAAACTAACTGGCAGCCAGTTCAGTCAGGCCAGGATTGGCATTATATATCTTCATACCATCCTGCCCTGGTAAGCAACTGCTGCATTCTGTAGCAACTGAAGTTTCTGAACCATCTCCAGAGGCAGCTCCATGTACATAACACATTGTGCCAACCTAGAGGTCAAAAGCTGGCTGGAATATGGAGCCCAGAACCTGATCTGAGATGTGCGCTTGTCCACAAGTGGTCACATATTCCAGGTCCTAAAAAGAATTGGTGCAACTTACAGGGACTCTGGGTAATTTGAACCAAGAACCTCATGGCCTAGCCTAGTGAGCTACCATGGATTCTGTGTGAGCAAGTCTTCAAATGTAGAAGGAAATGAGGATGTCAACATGACCTCTGCAATCGGTAGGCAGTAGGTTTCTAGGTTGGCCTCTATTGTGGCTAAATCTAGGCTTTTCTTTCATCTTTTTTTTTTTTTAAAAAAAATTTGTATTAATTTTAAACAAATTGTATCACCAGTCAGACAATTTTACAACAACGTGTGTAATTTTCTTGCATCTTGCCATCATTCGGACAAGTGCAGATTGTATGTATCAAAGAGTTCACTGTGTTCTCAAGTCTAACTTGGCATACAGTATTTGCAACAATAACAAAAAAAGCGTTGAGGAAGTGATCGGTATTGCTAAATATGTGCACGAGTTTGAAAGTGATTTCCTTTCAAACAAAGCATATATTTTTATTGTGCCTTCATGGGAGAAGGAAATTTTGTACCTAATGCCCTTTGAAGACAGGGCCATCTCCGGCTGATACTGTGCTTTTGAATGAGATCCAGCAAATGTCATTAAAAAAAACACCAAAAACTTCTCTGCAGCAATAAAATATTCCATGTGCAAACAAGTACAGTGACTCATGCTATTCTAGGCTATTGGAATGTGTTCCTTACTCAAGAAGGATGTGGTTAAGCCACATGATCCTGGCTAGCATAAATAGAAAGGGTCATCAGCTAAACAAGATTGACTCTTATTGCTTTAATTCTGTAAGAAGCTGTTCAAACTCACTTTCCACCAGCATCTCTTCCAACTCCTCTTTCCGGGATGTTTACTAAAGAAGTGTTTTTATTTTGAGGCTTCAGGCATCTCTGGGAAATGTTGCTTCTTTGGGCTGTTCCTGCTCATCTAGGGGATGTCTGAGGTATTTCACTCAGCCAGGACAATTATCTGTCACTTTTGCCTTGAGATTGTTGGGGTCGGCTGCATTTTATTGATCCTATTAGATCCTTGTTAGCTGATGATAAAAGCTCTGGAGTGCAGCAGTTGTTTATTGCAATGCTCTACCTATTTCTTGGTTCCCCTACTAGGCTGGACGATTGGTCAAAAAAGGCTTGGTCAAATGTTGTCAAATAATACTCAAGTTTATTTTTAAAGCATTCTTTTTATTAGGACATTCAGTGCTATTTTTCTAGAAAAAAAGAGCTGCTGGAACTCACCATGAGTGCCTCCTTTGTTCTCTTATAATGGTGATATATTTCTATTGTTGTGACCCACCCTGAATTGCTTGGTGATGGAAAGTGGGATATAAATCTTACAAATATATGAAAATTGTAAGCTGCTGTCTATACCGTGGCATTCCTGGCACCATGCAGTGTTTAACAACAATATTTGACTGGCGTATGCCAAGTGCTGAACTGGATGCCCAATACATTATTTGCATTGGAAGTGGACAAAAACCAAGACGTTTGCAACACTTTAAGTGTCTGCAGGTAATCAGACTTTAGAAGAAGTGGTGTGAGAATTGTATTTTCTTCTTCCACCTGTTTTACTAAAAGCATTTACATTTATTTACATGATGAATAATGGCCAATTGCTTCTCCGGGTAGACTTGTTGGTTTATTTAGTTCAGTTTCTAATATACCTTTCCCCAAGGAGTCTGATTTGGTAACAATTAAAACAAACTTCTAGTTACAGGTGTGTTGGTCTGCTGTAGTTGAAACAAACAAACAAAAATTCCTTCCAGTAGCACCTTAGAGAAGTGTGCATGCACACAAAAGCTCATACCAATGACAAACTTAGTTGGTCTCCAAGGTGCTACTGGAAGGAATTTTATTTTATTTTATTAAAACAGAGGGCATGCAATAAAACCATAACACACCTACCGGTACTTAATCCTGGCCATTGAATGCCAACTGAAATAAGAATGTATTGAGCTCTTCAGAAGACTTAAGAATTAAGGAGTGGTGATATCCATTATTGCTCAACATAGTACTCAACATTTGTTTGTTCTTACAGTACTTCCATGTTTCCTTTCAAAACTAGGTTCCCGACTGACAATGATATGTAAAGTGCTTACTGGAGAAAGCAGCCATTTTTATACCGAGGTTTGGTGGCTAGCCAACAAAACTTACATTGGTAGGCTTTATCAAAAGGGCAGAGTTACAGAAGGAGAACGTCAGTAAGTATTATTACGCTCACCCCAATCTCTGAGCAGTGAGAGGTGCCAACACATACCTTGGGTTTAGTTTCTTTAAAATGGAGGTCACTTGAGACAGCAGTATATTTGGGATACGTGGTTCTATTTGCACATATATACACAAGATGAAAAGGCTCACAGCATTAACAGATCTTGGTCCTCTGTTAGGTTTCTAGCCACTACAACCCTGCCATAGTTTTGGATTCAGCAATGAGAAGAAAACATCCCAATTCAAGATGAGGCTGACCATTATTGTATACATAGTTCACTTACACTTCACTTTGGCATCACCTCCAGCTAGCCACCTAACTGTGACATCATCTAGCTCACCAACTTCTCCACAAGTATATCATGGGGGACTTTGTTGAAAGCCTTACTGAAATCAAGATGTGCTACATCCTCACCATTCCCCTGATCCACCAAGTTTGAAACTCTATCCAAAAAAGAGTTCTGGGTCCGATTTCAGTCTGGCATGATTTGCTTTCGAGAAACCCATGCTGGCTCTTCATAATCACAACATCCATTTCTAAGTGCTCACAGACAGACTGTTTAATTATCTGTTCCAGAACAATTCCTGGTATCAATGTCAAGCTGACCGGTTGGTCATTTCCCGGTTCCTCCGCCTGCTCCCTTTTTTAATGCCTGCAGTCCATGGGGACCTCATCTGTTTCCCAAGATTTTTTTAAGCAATTATAGACAGAGGCTCTGAGACCGTATCTGCGAATTCTTTTAGTACTCTTGGATGAAGTTCACCAGGCCCTGCAAATCTTAATTTATTTATAGTAGCAATGAGGTCCCTAATACCTCTTTTCCTATCTTGAGCTGCAGCTTCCTCTCTCTATCATTTATTATATTTTTCACCTTTAAACCACATTCAAAGCCTATTCAGTCACCATAGTATACTTCGTGGCTGAATGAGAATATGAATCTGCATTGTCCTGGTTTTAGTCTCAAAGTGCTTCCAGACAGATGGTTATTGTGGGGTTGGTGCTCCTGCTGCATGCAAGGTTTTCCCTCTCTGGGGGAAATCCCAAAAGTTAAAGCATGCCAACAACCTAGTTGCAGTGTGGAATCCCCCTGACACACTAACAACTACTGTACATTAAAATGGTTCACTACTGAGATCCTGTCAAACCCACTTTTCTTACTATTTTGAATACAAAATATTCAAAATCAGGGTGTTGTAGTGAAATGAACATATTCCCATGTGCTATAAAATGCTGTGCTCATTGTTATGCACCTCACCACCCACCCACCACACAATGCTAGACTAAAAAATAATAATCAAATTACAGCGTTCTTGAAATGCTATCAATTAAAAAAAAGTGATCCTATAAATTGCTGTTTCCTTGTTTTAGGGAACTTGTAGAAAATGGTGAAAATTACATTGAGGTGCCCTTGATTTTTGACCCTGTGAAAGAAGCTGATTTCAATACAGACTTCACATGTGTTGCCCATAATAGTCTCGGGCATGAAATACGTGCAGCACAAGTAAAGCAACAAGGTATGTGTCTGTGTAGGAATACTATTATTGCCCTACTTGTTAATGTTACAGGTAGGTAGCCGTGTTGGTCTGAGTCGAAACAAAATAAAAAAATTCCTTCAGTAGCACCTTAAAGACCAACTATGTATTTATTTTGGTATGAGCAAGCTCATACCAAAATAAAAACTTAGTTGGTCTTTAAGGTGCTACTGAAGGAATTTTTTTATTTTGTTTCTACTTGTTAATGTAATGGTTCAGCTCTTCAAGACATTACCAGGGTTGAGAACCTGATTGTGCATCATGGCTGTATTGGTAACTGCAAAGAAAATATCTAATTCTTCCAACTCAAGATAGGGCTAGGGTTAGCCCCTTGTTTGAAAGCCTGGGGGCGCTGTCAGTCAGTGTAGATAGCACTTGGCTACATGGAACAATTCTCAGACAGTATAAGGGTGTTACCTTTTGCTTTGTTGGGCTAAGAGAGAGTGGTTTCACAAGGTACAGTGGTACCTTGGGTTACAAACGCTTTGGGTTACAAACTCCGTTAACCCGGAAGTAGTACAGTGGTACCTCGGTTTAAGTACACAATTGGTTCCAGAAGTCTGTACTTAACCTGAAGCAAACTTTCCCATTGAAAGTAATGGAAAGTGGATTAATCCATTCCAGATGGTCTGCACAGTACTTAAACTGAGGCGTACTTAACCTGAAGCGAACTTTCCCATTGAAAGTAATGGAATGTAGATTAATCCGTTCCAGACGGGTCCTCGGAGTACTCAACCTGAAGCGTACTTAACCCAAAGTATGAGTGTAATTGTTTCTGGAAGTCTGTACTTAACTTGAAGCGTACTTAACCTGAAGCGAACTTTCCCATTGAAAGTAATGGAAAGTTGATTAATCCGTTCCAGACGGGTCCGTGGAGTACTTAAACTGAAAGTGCTCAAACCGAAGCGTACTTAAACCGAGGTATGGCTGTACCTTGGGTTGCGAACTTTGCCCCAGGGTGAGAATGGAAATCGTGCGGCGGCAGTGTGGTGGCACCGGGAAGCCCCATTAGCAAAAGCGCGCCTCAGGTTAAAAACAGTTTCGGGTTAAGAACGGACCTCCGGAACGAATTAAGTTCGTAACCCAAGGTACCACTGTATTATGAAAGAGGGATTAAGGAACTCCCTATCCACTTTCTTCAAATATGGCTAGCCTCTCTTGGAAATAGGATATTGGGCAAGATTATACCATATTGGCCTGAATATAAGCCACTCCCTTCCTTGCTGCTCCAGCCTGCATGGAGGGGGGGGGGCAGCTGAGCTGCATTGCCAATGGCCTTTCCCCTTCCTTGCTGTCTCCCTTCCTGGCCTTGGGGGAGAAGACGGGGGACTATGCACTGGGTGGGCGCTGCTGTGCTGTGCTCCTGGCGCTGTTTGCCCCACGCTCCTGGCTGCACACCATAAGGTTGCAAATGCCGCACTTTAACTTTTCACAGTCGGAATTGGGGGGGGGGAGTGAGGCTTATATTCAGGCCAATACGGTAGTTCCCCAGATCTAGAAGGGCCTGCTCTTCTTTTATGCTGTTAACCATTGTAACTTAGTTTCTTCCATTTTTCTTCCTCAAATGTCATATGACCTTTCTGGGAATTCAATACTCCATTTGAAATATGTGGGCTTTATGAAATAACACCCCTGCTTTTTTTTTTTAATTTAGGCTGTGCAAAGTTTGACACCAACTTTTATTTTATTTTTATAGAACGCGATACGTCTTGGTACTTGGCACTCATTCCTGTGGCTCTCGTTGTCGCGATTGCGGGAGGAGTGTGCCTGCATAAATGTTGGAAGAGAAGATCAGCAAGGGGATATATTGCAGCCAAATCCTAAAGGACAAAATGTTCTTCTTTTAGCATAAAAACAAACCAACCGCTCGGTAATCTGCTCCAATATATCAAGAAACCTTTTGGATGAAAACAAAAATCACCCAAGACATTTTGCTGGCACAGGCAGGAAAGCCTGATGTAATTTCCCACGGTGGTAAAATATATATATATATTAATAAAATAAATTGCAAATTGTTGCCAGTTAATTTACCTCTCAAATCTGCTGCTTGAGGCTCCTCACACTAGTCAGAAATAAGGCTGCTCCTTGCAGAAGCAGAAGGTGTGTCAGAAGGGCCATAGCTCATCTAGTGGGCTCTTAAAGTGGTAGAGCATTGGCCTTGCATGGAAGGTCCCTGTCGAACACCCTGGAGAGCCACTGCCAGCCTGTGTAGACAATATTGAGCTTGATAATATAATATAAATGTTACATTACAGACATTACAAACTACAAATATAGAAAAGAATGAAGAAAAAGAAAAAAGAAAAAAGGAGAAAAGGAATAGAAAAAAGACATAGAAAATGATTTTGTTTACAATAAAAAAGAACCTTCCGAATATACCCGTTGAACTATTTTGAAATTAATCTTTTTTCTCCTTCTTGATTCTAGCTTTCTCTGACATTACCTTATGTTACAAGCCTCATTTAATATCTGCCACAAAGCTTTTGTTATCACAGTAACCTTTGAGGTACAGTATTCTTTAATTACTATCCATTCTTTATTAACATCTTGTATCGATTTTCCTCTCACTATCCCTGTTATCCTTGCTATTTGTAGGTATTCTATCAGTTTGGTCTGCCGTTTGGTTTTTGAGGGGATGGTTTCGCTTTTCCAATTTCTCGCCATTACTATCCTGGCTGCAGTAGTGGCATACATGAATAGTGGTCTAACTTCTTCTTAATTTCTGTTGTCACGATTCCTAATAAAAAGGCCTCCAGTCTTTTAGTGAACTTTTATCTAATTCATTTGCTGAGTGTGGATCCTTTGGCAGCCAAAATGGTACTGTCCATATACAAGAGGCGTGGGTATCAGGAGGCTTGGGATTTGTAAAACTACAAAAAAAAAAAAAAACTTAAGGGGGGAGGGACCAATGGGGGAGGCAAACCATAAACAGCCCAATAAAGACTGGGCATGCTCAGTGAGCAAGGAAGGCTAACTGACACTTGTGGGGAGGTGGTGTGAAATGATGCTTTCTGTAAAAACACATAGCTGCAGCGACCCCAAATAAGAGTATAGTGTTACCTCGGGTTACAGACGCTTGTTTAGATGCTTCAGGTTACAGACTCCGCTAACCCAGAAATAGTACCTCAGGTTAAGAACTTTGCTTCAGGATGAGAGCAGAAATTGTGCAGCGGCGGCACGGTGGCCCCATTAGCTAAAGTGATGCCTCAGGTTAAGAACAGACCTCCATAACGAATTAAGTTCTTAACCCGAGGTACCACTGTACTCCACATTGCAACATTTTGTGAATAGGAGTACTCCACTCCCAAATAGGAGTATTCAATACTACTCTCATTTCTTGAAACTATTAATGTGGAATGAATAAAAACACTTAGATCAGTAACATAGCTGCCAAGTCTCCCATATTCCCTGGGAAACCCCCGTTTTTCCAGCTGTCCCTAGCCGAAAAATGGATTTTTTTGTTTTTTCTCGGTTTATTCTGGCGCGACGGCCATTTTGGAACTGGGCGGAGCATGCTCAGAAGCAACTTTTGATGCTGCTTTGCCCAGTTCCAAAATGGCCACAGCGTGACTTCTGATGCGGTGGCCATTTTGGAACAGGGCAGAGCAGCATCAAAAGTAGCTTCTGAGCATGCTCCGCCCAGTTCCAAAATGGCGGCATCGCTACTTCCGGTCTGTTCCTTCCGGTCCAGTCCCTTATTTCTCAGGCCGGAACTTGGCAGCTATGCAGTAATAGAAAGAACTGTTTGTGCAATCCCCATTTGAATGACTTCATAACCTGGTATCCCCAAACTCAGCTCTCCAGAAGTTTTGTGACTACAATTCCCATCGTCCCTGACCACTGGTCCTGTTAGATAGGGATGATGGGTGTTGTAGTCCCAAAACATCTGGAGGGCCGAGTTTGGGGATGCTTGCTCATAACATTGAACAGTTTTTCCTACCCAATATTCCAAACTGCTTTGAATCTCCCCTCAGTTCTAAAAGCTGTTCACCATGCGGAATTGGAAGCTGCTGTCTAAACCTGTCTAAAGCTCTCTTGAAATGAGTTTCTCATTTCTCATTGCCTGCATTTGGATGCTGGCAAATGTGTCCAATGTAGTGCACTAGAATATAATGTATGGATCTGTCAACGTCTTACCTGTGTATGCATTAAATAAAAAGGGCTTACGAACAGTTTGGGAGCCAAGATATTTTTTCCAGCACTAGTAGTTCTAAGCTTTGGAAAGCTTTTGTTCTGAGATTAGCAGCTGCACCCTATGGACAAAGATAAAATCTGTGTTGCAACGCTTTTGCTGAAAGAAAGAAGTCAGCCTTTCTTCTTTCAATGCCAGGTGCTGATGTCATAGTAACCGCAAATTGGCTGATTTTCCAAAAACCTCTCCATATTTGTTCAGTGACCTCTGTCTGAGAGTTGCTTCATTTTCAAAGGATTCATTTAATGATTCTACATCAGTAGAAAAGAAGGCATATGTAACTATAATTACTTCCATAGGTGACTCTGTTTTTTGTTTTGCTTTTGTTCAAAGGTCGGTAGCTAGAGAATGAAAGGCAGCTGTCATGTTGGACGATCTGTCTTTGGGGGAAATGGGAAGGGAAATGTAATATTATTTCAGACCCAAGTTGATTTTCCAGAAACTACTTGGCTCGTCATTATATTCCTTCCAGAAAATGATGTGATCAGCAATGTAACAATGCTTTCGGTCCCTTGTTGCAATCCCCAAAAGGATCTTGTCTGTGTCGAGTTAACCACAATGTTTTCAAACAATAAATTCTGTATGTAATAATGATTTTAGATTCTATTCTCTTTTCTTTTTGGAAGGTAAAAGATAAAACACAACACAACAAATGAAGGGGTCCAATGGGTAACTCAGAAGTTTTGTTTTATCTTTCACAAAAAAAGTTTTATGTCAGACGCCTTGTTAATAGTAGAGAGCAGCATTCAGAGGTTTTGAACTGCTATTCCCATCTGTCCTGGCCAACATGTGGTGGCTGAGGCTGATGGGAATTGTATTACTCAACATTTGGGGGGCACCAAGTTGGGGAAGACTGGATTGTTGTTGTTGTTGTTGTTGTTACTCTGCCCATCTGGCTGGGTTTCCCCAGCCACTCTGGGCGGCTTCCAACTGAATATTAAAAACATGATACAGCATTAAACATTAAAAACTTCCCTAAACAGGGCTGCCTTCAAATGTTTTCTAAAAGTCTGGTAGTTGTTTTTCTCTTTGACATCTGATGGGAGGGGGTTCCACAGGGTGAGCGCCACTACCGAGAAGGCCCTCTGCCTGGTTCCCTGCAACCTCACTTCTTGCTTTGAGGGAACCGCCAGAAGGCCCTTGGAGTTGGACCTCAGTGTCTGGGCTGAATGATGGGGGTGGAGACGATCCTTCAGGTATACTGGACCGAGGCCGTTTAGGGCTTTAAAGGTCAGCACCAACACTTTGAATTGTGCTTGGAAATGTACTGGGAGCCAATGTAGGTCATTCAGGACTGGTGTTATATGGTCTTGGTGGCCACTTCCAGTCACCAGTCTAGCTGCTGCATTCTGGATTAATTGCAGTTTCCGAGTCATGTTCAAAGGTAGCCCCACGTAGAGCTCTTTGCAGTAGTCCAAGTGGGAGATAACCAGAGCATGCACCACTCTGGCGAGACAGTCCGTGGGCAGGTAGGGTCTCAGCCTGCGTACCAGGTGGAGCTGGTAGTCAGCTGCCTTGGACACAGAATGGACCTTCGCCTCCAAAATGACTTCCAGGCTACACACCTGGCCCATCAGGGGCACAGTTACCCCATTCAGGACCAGGGAGTCCTCCACACCCACCCGCCCCCTGTTCCCCAAAAACAGTACTTCTGTCTTGTAAGGATTCAACCTCAATCTGTTAGCCGCCATCCATCATCTAACTGCCCCCAGGCACTCACACAAGGACCTTCACTGCCCTCACTGGTTCTGATTTAAAGGAGATGTAGAGCTGCTATAGTGCCTGTAAGTAAAACAGTATGTTCCCTTGGAGCTAATTCCCACAAAACAAGATTCTGTGTGCCCATAATGTACATAGTCTAGTACTGTATGTATTGTATCCAAAATTCAAGTATTTTCACAGTTTTAGTGAAAAAATGTTACTTGTACTGTAAGTTTTGTAAGGAACAGGTAGGTAGCCGTGTTGGTCTGACGCAGTCAAAATAAAAATAAAAAATAAAAAATACAGTGTTTCAGTGTATCTGACGAAGTGTGCATGCACACGAAAGCTCATACCTATGACAAACTTATTTGGTCTCTAAGGTGCTACTGGAAGGATTTTTTATTTTGTAATTAAGTCAACCTTTCATATTTTCATAGGGTTTTTTAAACAGCTTTTTAAAAAGAAAACAGCTTAACATACGATGTCTAATCTTCAGAAACTGGCACAACAAAATCTTGTTTATTTTATTTAAAAACATTGAACCAGGTAAGGCTGTTACAACAGCAAAAGTCAGAGATGAAATTTGGCAACAAAGCTAACAAATGAATTAGAACACAGCAATAGAGATTCATCAGTGGAACTATTGCATAATCATCGGCCAATAGTTATAATTTGCAGGCACCACACAGGAGCTTGGTTAAGAATATGTGCAGCAATACACCATTGCACTTCATGCCACATGATTATTCTAATCTAATTTTGTAAGCATAAAGTGTATAGGATTCAAATTAGATTTTTCCTCTGGTTGTAGTTGTCTGCCTTTTTTCTTCTATGTCTAGACTGTGGAATAAATCCCAGGCAAACCC
Source organism: Zootoca vivipara (assembly GCF_963506605.1). Classification (NCBI taxonomy): domain Eukaryota; kingdom Metazoa; phylum Chordata; class Lepidosauria; order Squamata; family Lacertidae; genus Zootoca; species Zootoca vivipara. The sequence goes on along the minus strand of NC_083279.1, from coordinate 28,129,160 downwards.
CCCCCCCAACTAATTTTTTTAAAATAAAAATATATATAACATGCTTCAAACATAAGTAGAGGAAGTGGTAATGTGATATGTGCAGTATATTTACTCCTAGCGGTTCATCCCTACCTCAGAGATATTGTAGAGGTAAACTACCACCTTCCCCACCCCCTTATTTAGTTAACTGTTTACAAGCCAAACCATTTTTAAAGCAGACAAGCGCACTTTACTTAATTAAAGCAAAGAAGGAGAAACAAGTTGATCATACATATTGGGTTCCTGATTCTTTTTACTTTTTTGTGCGGGTGGGCAGATTCCATCTAAAACTGCAGATGCATTTTCATTCTTTTCATTAATTGACCAGCTCTTTATTTTTTATTTTTGGATTATTTTCTTTTATGATTCCTTCCTTAGGGATTGCAGTAGTGTCCTTAGGCTGCTCAAAAGCCTTTCAAGTGTCGGTTTATCTCTGGGAACAGAGTTTCCCTCTGCCGTTGGACGATGCTCAAGAAAGCAGCTGGAATCAGTTGTGGGAAAATAATTCCAAATCACTTGACAATTGTTTTTGTGTATCTGTCTTTATACGTATCATGTTATGAAGGCGGAAGGAAGATTGCCTCTTGCTTGTGGCATTTCCTCCTAGACACAGTTAACCGTATCAGTCTTCGTTTATTTGTTTGGCTCCTTGAAGAGGTTTCCATGATACATAAAAATCTGCTGAACAAGAGCATGAACTGACTGAAATGCTTATGGGTGGTGAAAGTCAGTGTTTCAAACTGGTTGACCCAGGGATGTTCTAGGAACAAAAAGCCAAACGAAGCTATGCAAGTGTGGGCCTGATCTAGATGGGAGACAAATCGTGTCCTCCCTAAAAGAGGGCATGTGTTGCGGTGAGACCTGGAGACTGACCTCCTGTGTTGTGGGTGGGTAAGATTGGTCAGCCACAACACACGATTGGTAGGTTCCTCGATGTCGGGTTCAATCTGGCCAATGGGGCGCAGTCCAAATGGATCGAGGGACCTATATATACCCATGCATGTGACCCAGAGCTTCCTCTTTTGGCCCGTGCATTCAGAACACCCATCCACCTCTCCCTACTTTTAGGGCTTGGTTGCACTTGAACTTGCTATGCCGTCGTGTGTCGTCTGTCGTTGGGACAGGGGCACAGCAGGAATTTTCCCCACTTGGCTGATTGGCTGTTGCCATTTGGGTTTTGCCTGCCACGTAGCAAATCATTACAACTTGTAAGGTTGTGGATAGGCACTGGTTCAGGTGATAGGTATGGGAGAATTGTCTTGCCATCCCTATGTGAAGGGTATTCTGTTAAAGGAATCCAGGGACTCACAGGGGGACATCTGGTTGGTGGACATAGCCTGTTCCCGGCTTTTCGCCTATCCAGGTGTTCACCCTTGGCTGACCTGTTCTTTGCTTAATGTGGTTGTTATGTTTATGGGGTCTGGGGCTGTGACCATCAGGTCATCTGCAAAGAGCCCAAGTTTGTACAGTAGGTATTCAGAAGCATGCTTACTCCAACCGCGGAGACAAAGTACAGACATCCTGGCTAGTAGCTGTGCTTTTCTTTCTGAATTTTAGCTGTAGCATCAAATTTGCAATGATGTTAAACTCAGTGTTAAATCTGCTGAAGAACATAGACTGAGAACTAACATGGGGAGGAAATTGGCAGGAGAAGAATGAGGTCATATAACTTTTTGTAATTTGTAAGGAAATACAGTAAATATGTTTCTCACATGTTCTTTTGTTAGAGCCAGCCATGAAAAAAATGCCAGAACCATTCAGAAATCATCTGCCAAGGCTTGCTTACATTCTCATACTGTGATTCCTTCTGGATGCAATTAAATGCATATTAGGAAATGCATTCCCCTACAAACTATCACTAGCTGTTTTGAAAGCCACAGATCCCACAAAGCTATTTGGAGCTCAGGTAGAACATTTCACTTTCTCTCATTGCAACTATTTCAGTGCATCCATAGTGCACATAGCAGAATAGTCACTACTGGCTACTGGCAATAATATACACGAGGTGCCTTAAATTCTGAGCTGCACATTCCTATGAACATTTACCAGGATGTGATTTCCACTGTGTTGAGTGGGAAGTGTGTTCATAGGATAAGGTTACCAGACGTCCCCATTTCCGGGGACAGTCCAAGGATTTACAAATCAGTCCCCTGACAAAATCCATCTATTTAGTAGGAAGTTGAAAAGTGTCCCCAGACTCGTTGAAAAAAATCTGGTAACCTTAGCATAGGGTTGCCCCATGAATTCCTAACATAAAGCAGTTTTTATTCTGGGAAAATTGGGAAAGTCACAAAACCTAGGCTGATAGCGCCAGCAAGCAGAGCCATTATAAAACAGCACTCTTCTGTTTTCATCTTATCAGTCACACATCATGCATAGAACTCTTACATCAAACCAGATTGCTTCTTTACATTTGTCCCAAACCAGGTCATTCAACCACATCACCCGGTGGGTGCTCATAAACATCTTTGTTTTCAGCTGTGCTCTTTGAAATCTTCCGAACAAATTGAAATGAGCCACTGTTCTATTTTCAGAATACAAAAGGAAACCCTTTGAAGAAGACTTGCTTTTGCAAATAAAGAAAAGCAACTAAAGGTAAATATTATCTTCTTCTTCTTCTTCTTCTTCTTCTTCTTCTTCTTCTTCTTCTTCTTCTTCTTCTTCTTCTTCTTCTTCCACGTTTTCCAGAATGCTTTCTTCAGTCTAAAGTCTTAATACATTTACACGGAACAAACCCTATCTAATAAAATGTGTCTCAAGCTAGAACTAATCTTGCTATTGATTCAGTGCTATCTTTGAAGTATTGCTTAGATCAGTGGTGGCCAAACTTGGCCCTCCAGCTGTTTTTGGACTACAACTCCCATCATCCCTAGCTAACAGGACCAGTGGTCAGGGATGATGGGAATTGTAGTCCCAAAACAGCTGGAGGGCCAAGTTTGGCCACCACCGGCTTAGATGATTGGATGGCTTTAAAAGAGAATTAGACTCACCCAGACTCACCCAACCCTACTTTGTTAAACATGTATTCTGTAGCTGACCTCCTTTGTAATGTTTTATTATGAAATCTTTAAGATAATATTTAATTTTCTGTTATGTTACTTTGACTGTATACTCTATATTTGACTTTCTTCAGATTGTTTTATTTATGTTTTATTGATTTAATATGCTGTAAAGCGCTTTCAGATTTTTCTTAAAAATATAAAGTGGTATAGAAATAAAATAAATAAAATAAAATAGAAAAAATAGACACATTTATGGAGAAAAAGGCTAAAATAGCTACTAGCCACTGTTAAATATAATTGTTTAATTGACAATGAAATGGAGAATGTCTGATTGTGTGTTACTGAAGGCTTTAACACGGGGTTTTTCCATAGGGCTATATTAAGCTCACTGAACTTCTATATAGGTTGATAACTGTTACTGTGTTCTAGCTTCCCAATAACAAAAGGAACCAGGCAGGGATGCCCCCTTTCTCCGCTATTGTTTATAATGGTGTTAGAAATTCTCCTAAATAATATCAGAAATGAAAATAAACTAAAGGGAATAGCAGTTGGAGAAAATACCTACAAGGTTAGAGCATTTGCTGACGATCTAATAATAATAACTCAAGATCCTAAAGAAAATATACCAAAAGCATTAGAAATAATTAAGTTTTATGGGAAGGTGGCAGGTTTGAAAATTAATTATCAAAAAAACGATGTGACTCACCAAAAATATGGATGCAAAAGAGAGGAAAGAGTTACAACAACAGACAGGACTAGAAATCAAAACCAAAGGAAAGTACCTAGGCATTTGGATAACACCAAAATGTATAAAATTATATGATGACAACTATAAGAAAGTATGGGGGGAAATTAAGAAAGATATGGAAATGTGGAACAAGCTGTCTCTATCATTGTGGGGAAGAATATCAATTGTCAAAATGAACATACTTCCGAAGAAGATGTTTTTGTTTCAAACTATACCAATTCTGGGAGGTATGAAATGTTTCACGGAATGGAGAAAAGAAATAACAGAATTTATTTGGAATGGTAGAAGACCTAGGATTAAATACCAACTGCTGACCGACAAAAAAGAAAAGGGGGGATTTGCTCTCCCGGACTTAGAATTATACCATGCGGCAGCAGGACTAGTCTGGTTAAAAGAATGGATAACCTTAAAGGATCCAGAATTACTTGATCTAGAAGGGGTGGACAACCGATTCGGTTGGCATTCATACTTAATTTACGATATGGTCAAAGCCCACAAAGGCTTTTTAAACCATCTGATAAGGAAGTCATTATATTTAATCTGGGCAAAATATCAGGGAATCCTGGAGCCCAAAATACCTTTGTGGGTATCACCAAAAGAGGTGGTAACAGTGAAAAAACTTAATATGGAAGTTAAAAATGCCACATACCAGGAACTATTAGAAAAGAAACAAAAGGAGTTATGTCTAAAGAAATATGAAGAAATAAAAGAACTTCTGTCTGATTGGCTACAATGTTTCCAAATAAATCAAAGGTTTATTTTAGACAAAAAATTGGGACTTGCAAAAGAAAAATCAAAATTTGTAATAGAATTGACTCAGAGAAAAGGAAAATATATTTCACGCCTATACGATCTGCTGCTAGAATGGGAACTTAAAGAAGAACAAACAAAAACAGTAATGATAAAATGGGCCCAAGATCTCAGATATAATGTCCTAGTAGAACAATGGGAAAGATTGTGGAAGGAGGATATGAAATTTACTGCCTGTTATAATCTAAGGGAGAATATACTAAAGATGATGTACCAAACACCAGAGAAACTTGCCAAAATGTATAAAAACAAATCGTCTGTGTGCTGGAGGTGTAGTGGAGAAAAGGGATCTTTTATACACATGTGGTGGAGTTGCCCCATCATTTGTAATTATTGGAATATGATTTATGAAGAATTTAAAAAACTACTAAAACATACATTCAGAAAAAACCAGAATATTAAATATAATACCAGAGGATATTAAAGCAACAAAAAGGACATTATTAATGTATGGAACAGTAGCAGCAACAGTCCTAGTGACTCAAATTGGAAATCCAAAAATTTACCCAGCATAACAGATTGGCAAACTCTGATGTTAGAATATTTACAGTTGGCAAAAACAACAGCAAGGATAAGAGGACAAACGAGACAAAACACACAGGAGGGATGGAAGAAGTTTAAAGAATATTTATTGAAAAATGGAATATCTGAAAACCTAATAGCAGACTTAGGCTGAACCTAGTATAAATAGTAAGAAATGAAATGATAAGCAGATGCAGCATTCATAAATGTGCGATAAAATAAGAATAACGTAAATTACAGAGAGAATAATTGGAAGAGCTGTTTTTAAGGCTATTTTTTGTTGTTTATACTTCTTTCATTTTCTTTTTTCTTTTTCTTTTGCTCGGCAATTTCTGTGTGAGTTCTTATACTTTGTGTATTTTTTGTATTTTTTTGAAATTTTTGTATGTATTTTTCTTTTTTTGTTACCAAGTTTGTATTTTAAAACATTAAAACAATAAAGAATATATATATATATATATATATATATATATATATATATATATATAAAACTATTACTGTGTTCTGATGAGGTGTTTAACTTTAGATCATATGGGAGGCTACTGAATTGCAAATTCACTATCTTGGAAGGGTGGTGGCTGTTGTTTTTTGTTCCCAGCCAGTGTGGGAGTAAGGTGCCTCTCCAGGAACTGCATAGTCTTTGGGGCTGGAATGCAGGCAGGCTAATGGAGCCTGTGTGAGAGAAAGCTAGGTTTGTCAGCTCTGATTATAAGTTATTTTATTTTTTTATAAGATGCTGAGCATGTGTTTGGACAAGATAGTGTAAAACTGTTTGGATGTAACATTTATTGGGTTTTGTTCTGTTTTGAAGAAAGTTATGCAAGGAAGGTTTTGAATAATATCTGATGGGTCTGGATAATGTTTTATTCCAAAAGGAGTCCGTTTTTATGAACCCAGTTGCTTCAAGCTGCACAATACTTTAATATCTGCAATTGCCATAAAGACTAGGTTCTACCACTACTATTGGAGTTGATATGCCTCCAAGTGCCAGTTCTTGGGAATCACAAGTGCTGTTGTGCTTAGCCTTCTGTTTCCTTAGGCACCTGGTTGGCTGATATGAGAATAGGATGGTGGACTAGATGGGCCACTGACCTGATCCAGCAGGCTCTTCTCATCTTCTTATGCTGAGATTTCTGAGTCTATATTTAATTTTGGTGGGGGGTAGAAGAGAAGTATTGGTCATCCGCAATACCATTTTCATTGTCCTTGATTACTTAGTTATAATGTTTCTTGAACAATACTTCAAATACGGACTGTTTCAAACAGAGTAGTTTATACTTTGTTTAAAATAGTTATTAACAAGGGGCGGCCTCAGTGAAGCTACAAGTTGCATATTTGCTTGGCTCTGCCTTCCTCCTGCAAAAACATTTGTTTCACAGCAAAAACAACTCCTGATTCACTTCTTATTACTTGGTAGGTGTGAAGGGAATGTTACCAGGCATTGCCAAAAATAAAGATGGTGCTCTTACTGATTATTTCCATCCTCTGGAAAAGATGGGCCTAGGCCAGAATTGCAAATTGCAGCCAGAAAAGAAGGCTCCTGGAACACAAAGATCTGCCTGGCAAACTCAGAATCAAGCCAAGCTCTGGCTTCAGGAAGGAATTAGTGGCTCAATTGCTCATTTTTAAGCACGAGCTCATGGAGAGCTGGAGCACAATGTTAAAACCTCTAGGAGCCAAGATGGCTGTGTTTGGCATGCATCTTGGTCACATTGCAACACCAACCTCTGAAACTCTAGACATGGGAATTCAGAACTCAGAGCAATTATTATTTCTACTGTATGTTGAGAAAGCAAATTGATTAAGAAAAATCTGGAGCTGATGCAGCTTTTCATCAGATGAAGAAATGTTCATTTTTGTGGATGTTGGAAGGCACAGAAGACTGGGAGAATTTGGCTTTAATGTATGTTACCATGATTTTCCCAGTAGTGATGTATGAAGTGAGAGCTGGACCATAAAGAAGGCTGATTGTCGAAGAATTGATGCTTTTGAATTATGGTGCTGGAGGAGACTCTTGAGAGTCCCATGGACTGCAAGAAGATCAAACCTATCCATTCTGAAGGAAATCAGCCCTGAGTGCTCACTGGAAGGACAGATCCTGAAGCTGAGGCTCCAATACTTTGGCCACCTCATGAGAAGAGAAGACTCCCTGGAAAAGACCCTGATGTTGGGAAAGATTGAGGGCACTAGGAGAAGGGGACGGCAGAGGACGAGGTGGTTGGACAGTGTTCTCGAAGCTATGAACATGAGTTTGACCAAACTGCGGGAGGCAGTGGAAGACAGGAGTGCCTGGCATGCTCTGGTCCATGGGGTCACGAAGAGTCGGACACGACTAAACAACAACAACAACAACAACCATAACCATGGTTGATGACAGATATACCTGGATTTGAAATAATAGGTGCCCACATTGAACGAGCACACAGCATGCATACACCTAAAGACACCACTCTTCCAATATACATTACTTCTCACAATTTATTAAAAAAGAGAATTAATTATGAAATTGAGAATAATTCCCAGTAATGATTTATGAAGGAAAGCCAATAATGGTACTTCAAAATCCTAGCCAAAAGACTAGGTGCAGAATTCAGCGGCCAGGTTCATCATCATCATCAACAACAACATTATCATCATCATCATCATCATCTTTGAGGTTGGTAATGGCCATGTTGCGAAAGGCGAGAATTCAGTACTGCTGGGGCTTCCGCTTTCATTTATTTGTTGTCTGAAATGGTACCACTCACTCTAGAATGAGGGAGCCCCCATGATTTCAACAGCATGTGGCTTGGGACCCCCTGAAGCTACCCAAGTTGTTGAAGAATGAAGAGAAGGAGAAGCGGGACCTTCACATTGACACATTGCTCGGGAGTGACAAAATGGCGGTTGAACTTCACTGAGGAGACCAGCTCTGAATGAAAAGCCAGGCAGACCAGACAAAGGACACCCACCAAGACCAGCTCAACAAAGACAGATACATATAATATTACAAGTATCATCATGCCTACTACTTTGCTTGATGTTTTCATCTTTATATGCTATATTTCTAGGAGTCAATTTACTACATCTTCATATATTAATAGCATGGGTTGAAGCGCGATGTAGGGGGAGGGGGGAGATCAGTCCCATCCCCATATTTTTATAGTTCACTGAGAGAGAGGCAGGAATGGGGTTTCTTTAATTTATATTAAATTCACTGTTACAGCAACTTCCCCCACAATGGAGTAGTTTTTTACCTTAAAGTCTAAGCTCTCATTCTATGCTTAAGGGCATAGACAAAGACACTGTGAAAGTAATATAGCCTTTTTGATCAGACCGTATACTTTCTTATCTACTTGATATGTCTTGCTGATTTGTTGTGAAACTGAGGACTAGGTAATTAACATTACATCATTTTAGTCATCTTCTGCAAATATTCATGTAGTGAGTGAGAAGGATCTATGTTCTCATACTACTAACATGCCTGGAGAACCTGAAAAATACATTTGTTTGGGGGGCACGTGAAACTAAAACATGATGGGTCCCTTTTCATGGAAAACCTCCATGTAGAGCCTTGATAATAAGGTGATTTATAAAAATTATTGAACTGAAAAAAGCAGATGAATCATTGACTTCAAACTAATATATTGTTGAATGCTTCACCTATAGCACTGCCATGACCACCAACACAATCATTTAAGAGCTGCATAAGATTAATCTAGAAGCCAGTGAGGAAACTGCATAGGACTGGTAGTTTATAGTACGTCTGTAAGAAAACCATATGCCTATTTCTACTTCAGTGAATAAAGGTCACAAGAAAAACATCTGGGACATGACTAGCTATCACACAACCTTTTAAATAATGCTATGGACTAATTAAGAGTATTGTGAAATTACTTTCTAATAGGCTACATCTCAGTCTGTGCCAAATCTTGATTTCCTGGGATCATTTTTTAAACCATCTGTTTATCATTCTCGCTGCAGAATCAAGCCAAGTGATGCAGCACAGCTAGATACTTTGAAGTCTAGTAATGCTACCACAATTTCCACTGCGTGTGTGTGTCTGAACAACGGACAGGCCACCTTTCCAATTAACAAATAGCACTTAGCTCAGCTTCCCCAGTGTGGCTTTCCAGGATTTCAGGTATGCAATTCCTGTGGAGGCTGGTCCATTAGGGCAAATGGGATATTGTTCTACAAACCTCAGTCTTGATTCCTCCAAGACCACCAGCCTGCATTCTTACTTAAAACCAGCCCTGACTGCCTGCTTCCTCCTCTGTAGTCTCAGTTTCGTCCTTGTACAACTGAGCAGGGAGTTGGATGGGGACAAAGTAATTAGTTGGCTAGTCCAGTAACGTCTAGACTATGTAGAGCAGGGATAGACAACGAGATGTTGCTGAACTACAACCTGCACCATCCCTCACCACCAGTCATGCTGATGGGAGTCATAGTCCAACAATACCTGAAGGATGCAACAGGTGCTACCCTTGCTCTAGAGGGCTTATCCTTCTTTAGGTGGAGATGCCTAGATGGCAGATTAGCTGGGAATTAACCTGTAAACTTGCCATTCAACTGGTTTCAGTACCTTGATCTGTGAAACTCACCAGGGCTGGATCTACACTGACCTGTTTAACATTATTTCCCCCTGTTAGAAATAATAATAATAATAATAATAATAATAATAATAATAATAATAATAATATTTATACCCCGCCCATCTGGATGAGTTTCCCCAGCTACTCTGGGCAGCTTCCAACAGAATGTTAAAATACAATAATCTATTAAACATTAAAAGCTTCCCTAAGTAGGGCTGCCTTCAGATGTCTTCTAAAAATCTGGTAGTTGTTTTTCTCTTTGACATCTGGTGGGAGGGCATTCCACAGGGCAGGTGCCACTACCAAGAAGGCCCTCTGCCTGGTTCCCTGTAACTTGGCTTCTCGCAATGAGGGAAAGATATAGATATGTCGTTTCTAAAATGCCACAGGGCATACCTGTTAATTGCCTTGGCTTTGGGGGGGGGGGGTTAAATGTAAGTAATACTCGGCCACACCATTTTCCAAAATGCTGTTTCTTTCCCTGCTAGGATGGAAAAAGCAAAAACAGCAACAACACAAACAACACAAAAAACAGGAGGAGAAACTGAACACTGTCCCTTGAATACCATTGGAGGAGGGATCAGAATTTTAATGCAGTAAAAAAGAAGGCAAAACACTACATAGGGACATATGAGCAGTGTTTCACCTATATGGCAGCATAAAATGATTAAAAATTAAGTGATAAAAAGACAAGGTAATAATGCATTATGAATGTAAAAAGTAGGATGTCATGTGTCCGTCTACAGGGGTAGTCAACCTGGTCCCTACCGCCCCCTAGTGGGCATTCCAGGATTACAGGTGGGCAGTAGGGGGTTCTATGGCACATGTTACTGCAGCATTGGTGGGCGGTAAGGAAATCTTACCATCAATAAAGTTGCATTAGTGGGTGGTAGGTATAAAAAGGTTGACTACCCCAATCTACACTATCAAAACCATTCCTTAACCCTTCCTTGATGCTAAAAACCATGAGTGTAGATCTGCCCCTGCTTTTAGCTGCTTGTGGATTCCCCTCTGGAAAAAAAATATTTATCACAGCATCATAGTGCATGATTCCCAGCCAAGCACATAGGATCTTGGGCCGTACTTCAGTTTGAAAGAAAAAACCCCTCATAGCATTCATTAAGCTCTACATTGTATATTCTATACAAATTGACTGTCCCAAACTAGACAGTTACATAGCAGTTAAATAAACTGGGAATGCCTGTGGCAACGAAACACAGTTGTCTCAAGTGTTCAGCAAATATTATTTTTCTCCATGTTCTTCTTAAAGCAAATTAGTGTTTTCCTGGAACCCTGCATGCCACATGCTGAACACTTTGCTTAATCCTGTACCATGCTGGGGGAAAGTTCAAGCTCTTGCTGAAAACTTCATTTTGTTAAGTTAGAAACCACCAGTGTGGCAACAACTGCCTGTCATTACTCAATCTGGATGAGAAAGGCATTTAGCACATTCTAAGATGCTGATTCCTGCCACTGTAAACTGGATTCTGAAGCATATTATATCAATTTAACCAGATTTTGGGTGAGTATCCAGTTTGAGAAAAACATGGGGGAATAAAGGGTACAAGACGTTCAGCTCAGACTCCCATATTATAACCTCTCGTTTTGTTTATTTATTACTTCACAGGGTAAATATGTCCAAGCCTCCAAAAAAGGGTCAAGGGACAAGCTGTACAGCTGTTCCCATTATGCATATTTACTTAGGAATAACACCCACTGATTCCCATAAAATGTGTATACTGTAGATTGTAAAACGCTAGTGTCACATTTTAGCATGGTGCTTTGCCTGTTTGCTTTATTTTTTGGTGAGAACTACTTGTTTGCATGTAGCTGGGAGTACCTGAGAAGTACATGCAGGGCTGACCCTAGGATAAATAAAAACACAGCCTCTGAATTCAACTTGGTGCCCCCACAACCCAGACAACCACCTAGTTCACCCACCCCAAGGCCAGCCCTGGTTAGGCGACACAAATAAAAAACTATAACTAACAGTACAGTCTGGTTGTGATTGTTTTGCCTGCTTCAGCCAAGAAAATGGGGCTTGCTAAGGGCCCAATTTGTTTGCATGTACTGTATTATTATTATTATTATTATTATTATTATTATTATTATGTCGCTTTTTTGCATGGCAGCTCAAAGCAACTTATAATATTTTAAGCAAAAACCAAACATGGAATCCAGCATTTAAAAAACGAATGAAAGAAAATTCTATTTTTTAAAAAGGTAGATCAAAACAGCCCAACCCCACAAAAAGGCTATAATTAAAAGCCAAAGCCTGATGGAATGAATGAATCATCTTCCCTAGAAGATACGTAATTATGGCACCAAGCAGTGCTTTTTTAAAAAAAGTTTTTAAAAAGTGCCGGTATTCACCATGAAGTTTTTACAGTAAGCGCCATACTTTTAATATTTTTTTGGGGGGGAGGTGCTGGTCCTGCGTACCCCTGAGTGCCCCCAGAAAAAAAAAGCACAGGCACTCATCCTGTAAACAGGGAGCCACCACTGAAAAGGCCCCTTCTCTTGCTGCTATCCTCCAGAACAGGCATCCCCAAACTGTGGCCCTCCAGATGTTTTCGCCCACAACTCCCATGATCCCTAGCTAACAGGACCAGTGGTCAGGGATGATGGGAATTGTAGTCCAAAACATCTGGAGGACCGAAGTTTGGGGGATGCCTGCTTCAGACCTCTTGCTCAAAGAAGGGCCCTCAGATGATGATTGCAGTTTCCAGATGGGCTCACATGGGGAGAGTCAAAGCAAAATAAAAATATTCCTTCAGTAGCACCTTAAAGACCAACTAAGTTTTTATTTTGGTATGAGCTTTCGTGTGCATGCACACTTCTTCAGATACACTTGAAACAGAAGAGTCAGACCCTTATGTATATACAGAGGGTGGTGGTGGTGGGGGGGTGGGAATGGGTGATGGGCTGATGGGAGTGGTAAACCTGTAGATGGCTGTTAACGACTGCTGATGACTGCAATTGGTCCTGCGGGGAAAAAGCAAGGGCTGAGGCGTTAAAGAAAGCTTGATCATGCATAATGAGATAAGAATCCAATGTCTTTGTTCATCCCAGGTGGCTCCATGGTTTTAAGCTTGGTAGAGTCAGTCCTTGGAGAGTTGGGGTCCTGAGCCACAAAAGACTTTATAGGTCAAACCCAGCACTTTGAATGGTGCCAGTTTTTATTAAAAGTGCCATCCAGTTAAAGGAGTCTTCAGAATGTAGTTATGCTCTCCCCAGGGATGTTTCGCTGGTGCCTTCATTATACCCCTTTAGGCGGTAGGTGAAAACGTTTTTCTTCAACCTGGGCCTTGGGCTGGTGGACACTTGAAATATAGAATCGCAGACTTGGAAGGGACCCTGTGGATCAACTCCCTGCAATGCAGAAATATGCAGCTGCCCCATATGGGGGATCAAACCTGCAGCCTTGGGGTTATCAGCACCACGCTCTAACCAGCTATACAGGGTATGTTGTGTGTGTGTGTGTGGGGGGGGGGGAGATTATTGGTTTATTTTCGTTCTTATTTTTATTGTGTCTTTCATATTGTCATGTTGATGTTGTGAGCCGCCCTGAGAGGTACGGATGAAAAGGCGGTACACAAATTCAATACATAATAGTAATTTTTCTTCTTATCCTCGCCCAGGGCTGATTTCTGAGGAGCCAGGCTCGCGAGTCTCGGCTTGTTCCCTGAACCACCACCAAAAGAACCTAGGTCATGTACAGTTCAAGCATAAACCACAAAAAACTGTTGTTTTATCCCTATGTGGAGATAAATTAGACATTGCATGTAATTTTCTTAGCAGGTTGCGTTTTTTGTGGTTTATGTTCCCTGAACCACAGCGGCCGGGATCCGAATCCATGATTCCGCGCTGCTGCTTCTTCCCTCCTCGGTGATTCAGAGCAGCCCCAGCGCTCCTGGCAGCGGCGGCTCACCGCCTCCTCCGTCCCGCCCAAGCGTCCAGGGCCGCCAAGGGGCGGGCTTCGCCTTAACGGGCAGGGGCGGAGCTCCCCTCGGCCCTCGGTGCCTGGGGCGAGTCGTGGCGAAGCTGCCGGCCGGGCGAGTCCAGGTGAGGAGAAAGCGCTGGGGCTGGCGCAGGGCGCGCGGGTCTGGGTCGGCTGCTGAGGGATTGAGAGTCCGCGAGGGAGGGGGGGGGCAGCTCGCCGCCGCCTTGCCTCTGTGTGAGGATTAGGCGCAGCCGTCTTGCGTGGCTCTTTCTCGAGCGCAAGATGAGCACGCGGGGGGAAGAGTTGAGGCAAGTTCCCGGCACCGGCGGGTGAGTCACGCTTTGGACCCGGCAGCGCTGCCTCTCCTTGCCCGCGAAGACAGGCTGGCCCGGGGCGTGAGGGAGCAGCAGGTCCTGCAATAGGCGGCGAGCGAGCCTCTTGGGTGCCTCTTCATAGCTGCCAAGTTTTCGCTTTTCTCGCGAGGAAGCCTATTCAGCATAAGGGAAAATCCCTGTAAAAAAGGGATAACTTGGCAGCTATGGTGCCTCTTCCAAGGGTCGCGGCGGAGGAGACCGGCCGGGTTCCTCTCGCCTCCGCTGCGAGCTTCGCCGTTGCCTTTCCTTGCGCCTTTGAAGGGGGCAAATCAGCAGGTGGAGAAAGGGAAAGGGAGCTTGCTTCAGCTGCAATCCTTTCTGAGCAGCCCTGACAAGCACACACACAGAGAAGCCATCCCTCTGCAGAGGCGTCTCCTTTAGGCAGGTTGCTGCCAGTCTTGAATGGGTGGAGAGCTGTTTCTCTTTTTTTCAGCAGCCTGCCTTGACGGACACTTTTCTGAAATGGGCTTCAGAGGCCCTTTATGAAGTTGACCTGAGTGGATTTAGAAACACGGAAGAATCCAGCAGGATCCAAACAGGTTAGAAACCTAATCTGGTTTCCGACTGGAACCTGCTAATATCCTCTCAAGTTCTCTACTTTGAACAAACTACAGTTTTTTACCCCTTTGAGGATTTTTCAGATTTTTCACTAAAGTGGGCAAAAGGACAGCAGGCAAGATACCTCCTTTTCAAAGGAGCACCTTCTATCTATAGAATCAAGGGATCGCTTTTAACAAGTTGCTAGTCCCTGTGATTTTCAGAGAGAGGGAAAGCACCAGCTACAGTAATCTCAGTTTTTTAAATTCCACCTTTACCTGTTAGACTCCGTTGGCAACAACCCATCTCCAAATGGAATATTTAATTCTCCTAGCTTTATGAATACTCACTGATCTCCCCCAATGCAAGGCCTGTCTTTGGAAATGGCAGTATTTGGCATATGATGTGTAACTTATTTCTGTCTATTCCAAATGCAGCTGACTCCATAGGTTTGGTCCAGTAATTTGGGGAGGGAGGCAGCTTCACATAGAGTTAAAAACATAGGATGGTATTCAACCAGCTCAGAATGGACTCATTGAAATTAATGCACAAGACCAAGGTTGATTAATTTCCATGGGTCTACTCCTAGTTAAAATCACTTGAGTACCACCCATTGGATTGTATCCTTCAAAGTCATGTGCTGGAAACTATTTGCCTTCCAGATGTTGCTGAAGCACAACTCCCATCAGTCCCGGCAAGAATGCCCAATGGCCTGGGATGTTGGGAGTTGTACCTCAGCAACATTTGGAGGCCCAAAAGTTTAGCACATCTGATGCAATTCACATCTTAACCTAAATCCATTGATTTCAGTGGGTCTCTTCTGAGTATGACAACTTGTGGGTGTGGGCAATTTAAATCCACCCTTCCCCAACAAGAGCCAAGTGATTCTCATCCTTGATGGCTAGCATGTTAAGTCTTCGCCAAGAACTCTTAAGTGATTCATGGGTGATGCTTTGGCAGTACATTTAAAGTTCATAAATGATTGAAAATTCAAGCATGCCATTACATTCTCTCTGGTCCCGGTGTTAAGTGAGCCTTGGCTTCTTTTGTTCCTTCATGTTTCTCACAGAGTTAAAGTACTTGTTTGCTATTTTGGTGCAATGTGTAAATGGGACATTGTTGACTTTACTGCATATTTTCTGGATGATGGTAACTATGAGGTGCTGAGTGAACTTTCCCTGTTAACTTTCTCTTGCCTTGGTTTTGACCACTCCTACACCTGGAGAGGAACCAGTTGAACTATGGCTTGCCTTTCTCTTGAATGTGGCCTGCATAGATTGTGAATGTGGCCAACATGGATATTGTGTGTTGGACATTCTGAAGTTCTGGTTGCTAAATCAATGATTATCAGAAGCAGAATGGTTTTTATTGGATTTCTCATTTGTCCTAAACCATAAGGTTCCAGGTTACGACAGTACTTATTTATTTTTTATAATCTGTTAAAACAGTTTGCAGTCAGGATATATATTTGGAGTGACAAAGGCCAGGGTAAAAAGGTGAAAGTAGTATGGGAGTCTATTGTGAGTTGCATTCTTATTATGAATGTTCTTACTTCCAATTCTAAAATTCGATTATGCTAGCTTTTATCCAGAATTGAAGTAAAAGCGTTAAAATTGCGGTGGTTTATTGCTCTTCACTTTTTTGTCGCAAGTGACCTGCTAATAATGTTAATAAAGGCTTAAAAATTAAAAACAAACTAGTGACTCACTTGATAGTGATATTCATTTTAATAATATTAATTGAAACTGTGTATGCGGGGGGTCTTAGTTTACTTTTAAGCATCACCTTTCTAAAACGAATGTCTGCTTCTGGCTTATTTAGCAAAGCACTGTGTGTGCTTTATGGAATGCCGGATATCTTTTTCCAGGCATTAATAAATCAACTGCTGACGGAATAAACAACACAAATAGTTAAATTAAGGTCCAAGGCTAAGTGCAAAGCTATAATTTCCTGTAACTCCTTTGTAAAGTTTGTGCAACTATTTTCTGATGTTGCTGAATATGACAGTTGGATTTGGTCTATCCATCCTGGGTTCTGATTTGTCTGCACGTGTTGGATGTAAGGAAGAATGTCAACTTAGCATGGGTTAGGTACTCACATCACTATGTGACTGTATTATTTGGCCTGGGCATGCTGGATTCTATGTGCAGAGGTGCCACTTACATGTGATATTCAACCATTGTAGATAAGCTGGGTGAGGTTTAGGCAATGTGTGTGGAAGGGAGCTGAGCCTGGTGGTTGCAATCCTGATGCCGTGCTGCACATTCCGTACATCCGTTAATTTGGGGTAAAGGACTTTCTGCTTCCAAACTATTAATGCAAGAGTGCTTTCCCGAAAGTCAGTGATCAATACAGCATAGATATGGATTGTGGCTAACACCGCCTGTTAGCTGCTTCCCAAACCAGCAGTTGGAACACAGTGGGTGCAGAATAAATGCGAGTATTCCAGAATTCAAGAACCTTTTAAAAATATATATATAAAAAATCATGTTTGAAATTGTTGTTTAATCTTCAAGAGTCAGTGCTGAATTGGTAGGTGCTAGGCCTTAAGAATTGCCACACACACACACACACACACACACACACAGAGAGAGAGAGAGAGAGAGAGAGAGAGAGAGAAGCTACATTTGGAAGAGCACTGTGTATATTTCATGGGTGCCAACTCCCTGGGGCCCTGGGTGCTCGAACACCCACAAAATTCCCTATGAAGGTGCTAGGCACCCACAAATTTGGATGCAAGGGCCATGCATGCTGCATGACACCCATGACCCCAGGCACCCATGGTCACGGCGAATGAGAGATAATCTGGAATTTCTAATTGTAATCCAATGCAATCCAAGATATTTGCAATCCAATATGTTTTAATATGTTGCAGTCCAATTTCCAAATTAGGAATTTCAAGAGATATGTTTCCAAAAGTGCCAGATAATGTTGGAAAGTTGCTTGCTGGCAGATAATATTGCAATAAAACCCCGGTCTTCCGTAAACACTTTTAATCCAACCCAGCTCTAGCTGTTCCAGGGTCTTTTCCCTTCCTGGGACATTCCTCCCCCAAAATAGGTGGAGAATTGTCCTGCTAGCTTCGGTTTGTGCCTCCAAATTCTAGGGTTTAAAGTTTTAATTCCTGTATTTCCAAGCCTCACTTTAAACAGGAGGGTTTTTTGTTTTGTTTTTTGTTTGCTGCTCTGCCAGGTATCACTCAGTCTGTCAAATTGTATCTCTGCTCAGCTGTCAACTTGTATTTCAAAGTTGCTCTATTGACAAATAACCAAACAGAATTGTATCCAATATGTATCCAAAAGAAGGGAAGTCTCTTATATTCAAAGTTGCTAAATTGTCTCCATTAGCTGCTACTACTGTGCTCTGCTCCCATTCACACAAAAATCCCCTTTGCTGAGCCTGTCCGCAGAAAATGGAAGCTGACTTAATTAATTTAGGCCCAATTTCTTCTTTAAAGCTTTAATTTGGTCTTTACCTCTAATCAGAAAATTCGCTGCTTACGGTGACGGCATGTGCCTTCAGCTGAAGGGTACGGTGAAGCTCCAGCCTCTTCCCCTTCTCCCTTCGCAGAACGGTGATGGGTAGATGTGGGTCGCACTCCGCTGGACCCTTAGACCCCCCCCCACTTGCACGCACCCCCAAGAGCCCTTACAGCTAGAACTGTCATCCCTTAAGCGGACGACACAGAGCGTGCCGCCATTGCCTCCGCAGCAAACCGGAAGTTCTGGGGGCATTTGTACGTTTCATTTATTTACAACTAAATACTACTACACTGCTGTTTGATTTCAGGTGGCTTACAATCATCTACCGTGTTTCTCATATTATAAGACATGTCTTATATTTATTTTTTCCTCAAAAAAACACACTATGGCTTATTTTCAAGGGATGTCTTATTTTTTTCCTCCTCCTCCTGCCGCGTCCGGCATTGCTGCTGCGCCTATCACTATGTCTTATTTTCGGGGTATGGCTTATATTCCTTGAATGCTTAAAAATCCTGCTATGGCTTATTTTATGGGCATGTCTTAAAATATGAGAAACAGGGTAACATCCCAGTAACACAGCACAGTAAGCAATACCTCATTATCCAAGGTTGACCGATTTTAACTTTAATCCTGCTTTGTGCCATTTTTTATTAGGAAAGAAATTAGACTGCAAGTCTTGTAAATTTGTCACGCCTCTCTTAAAAACTGGTGCCACATTGGTTGCCTTCCAACCCTCCTGTGAGGATTTTGAATTTAAAGACATTTTACATTTTTAGCATTAGATGACCAACTGCTTCACATTTTTATGTTATTTATGAACTCCTCATGCTATCCAGACCGAGGGTTGGCTTTTAATGTGGTGTTTAGCCCTAGAATTTTAATCGTATTTTTATCCAACATCCTTTGCAGAGAAACCAGAAGCAAATATTCTGTTTCTCTCCAAAGTCCTTTTCAAAATTGTGTTTTCTAATGGTCTGACACTCCCAGGCTCGCTCACTGCTTGTGATTTTAAAGAAATTTGTATCTCTCCCCCCCCCCCCCCGTGCCTATAACAATATGCTCAAATATCATCTCATGTGCCTCACTGGTAACTTGTTTTAGGAGAGCTTATTTTCTCTTTTTTGTTCTCTTTATTTGGATGAGACTTGCACTTTTTAAAGAAAAGAGTATTGGCTTTTGCAGCTCTATTGATGCGCATTACTAACCACACGAACATTCTGTTGGGCGTCTTTCTTAATCCGTGGTGTGCCCTCCAGACAAGCTTTAAATAACCTCCAAGACTCCTGAATACTTTCCCTTTCAACTTCCTTATAATGCATCTCCACCATTTGGAGGAATTTTCCTCTCTTTAAATTAAACGTGACCCTGTTGAACCTTGTTGGTGGCTTCTCACTCCCATTTAAGTTGATTTGATAGCACTGTAGTTACTGTTCCATGCTAGTTTGGAAGCATCTTCGTCTTGTACCAGATCCGAAGTATCTCCAAGAATGAAGGACCTCTCAATTTCAGCTGTATAGAACAAGGGTCAGCAAACTTTTTCAGCAGGGAGCTGGTCCACTGTCCCTCAGACCTTGTAGGGGGCCCGGACTATATTTTGAAAAAATAAATAAATGAACGAATTCCTATGCCCCACAAACAACCCAGAGTTGCATTTCAAATAAAAGGACACATTCTACTCATGTAAAAACACGCTGATTTCCGGACTGTCTGCAGGCCAGATTTAGAAGACGATTGGGCCAGATTTGGCCCCTGGGCCTTAGTTTGCCTACTGTTAGGGAACCTTCCTACAGGGAGCCTCCCCCCACCCTGCTGACCAGCACTTCACCCAGCGAGAGCAGCAGCAGTGGGTCAGGTGGGGGGAATGAGGAAGTTAGCGGGATGGAGGAAGCAAGGCTCAGTGATGTGGGAGAGCCCTTGTGCCGCCTTGACCAAGAGGTGGAGGGGAACAGGCAGCCCCTTCCGGCGCCTGAATTAAGGCGCGCCACTAAACATAAGGTTGGGAGGAGGCATTTTGGAGTGCCCAAGCTCTTATGCTGGCCACGCAGCAGGAAACGTCCACTCCTGGATTCTGCGAGTGATAGGAGGTCATATTTTCTGCTATCTCTGCACTGTAAATATTATGCACAATAAAACCGTTAAAGACAAGTACAGACTTGGGCATCTTTACTCAAGAGTAGCCGCAACAACACCATTACACCTACCCATGGTATAGGATGAAACTTGACAGAAAATCTAATTTTGTTTATTCTGGTCAACAAGAAAAACAATGCTAGAAGAATTTATTCTTATTATCCACTTCCAAGGAGAATAGATCGTCTAAGTATCCCTGTTTTCCAGGAACAGTCCTGGATTTACAGAAGCCACCCCGATTTCTGATTTGATCCTGGAATCTCCCACTTTTCCTTAGGTTGCCCCTATTTTCATCGGAGAAATGTTGGAGGGAATAGGACATCCCCAGGGCTTTTTAAAGCCAGAACTCACCAGAACTGAGTTCTGGCACTTCTCAGGTGGGCACCATGGCCATTCTAAGAGAACAAAGTGAGTTCCAGCACTACTTTTTCTATAGCACTGGATGTTCCTATTTTCATTGGAGAAATGTTGGCAGGGACGTATCTGTTTACATCGGAGAAATGTTGGAGGGTATGGTATCGTGAAGGCCAAACTGCCTAACGTATACAGCATGTTTAGCAGTGACCACTACTTTCCCCCAGAAAAAGCAACGATGTGAAATCTCCCATGCAGCACATTTGCAACTCTTGTGAATGTAGAATATTGGGGGAGGAGCTAATGAAGTGTCATGATCAGCTGTGGAATGTTGTTCGTGGCAGTACTTCTTCCGAGGTAGTGTTTTTCAACCTGGTGCCCTCCAGATGTGATTTGGGTGATGGTTGAGCTGTTGATGCAGCCTGGAAATTACTGATATCTCTCAATTTGTGAATGTATATAGATTGGTATGGCAGAAGCCAAGCTTGACATGAACTTTCAAATAGCTGCTTGCTTGGTGGGGAGTATCACTTTTAAAAACCCTTTCAACCCTCTGATGTAAATTAGGCTGAGAGAAGGACACACATAGGGTCCAGGATCTGAAACCAAATTCATTTCATTCATCAGGTGATCAAACAGGGTTCTTTATGAAATGTTTCTTCTTTTACACCACTGGTGGCTGGTAGGTACCGGTAAGTGTGGCTGTACTAGTTATTTTTGTGGGCTTCATGTTTATTTGACTTTCTTCTAAATGCAATAGTCCTAGCATTGAATATGTCATCCTTCTCCCTTTATACATATGGTGAACATTTTGGCTGTAGCAGAGAATTTTAGAAAGCTATTGCAGACCTGAATATCTTTCCTTTCCTTTACCAGCAGAAGATGATATCCGTATTGCAGCTCTTATGCTGGATCTGTCTGGCTTCTTCTTCGTCCAGTATTTGTAAGTCAAATTTATGTTTCTTATTTGTTTGTTTGCTTGCTTGCATTAGCAACACTACAGTGGATGTAATCATACTACCATCTAGTTTCTCTACAAAGTTACACAAAGATAAGTGCCACTTCCATGAGGGGCTGGTTTGCTTGCTTTATTTTGCAGGTGCATAGCTCTTACTTTATTTCTGCCTGCTTGCTTAATTACACTGAGAATGCGCGAACTTGAAAAGCACAGGTGAAAAACAGTGCATATGAGGGAATATGAAGGCTGTGTCTGTGGTCTGTAGTGCTTCGCTTGTATGTATATGCACCACTAGTTAACCTATCGTCAAGTGCTGAACATCCATCACAGTTTTCTATCTCTCCCTCTACCCGCCATGATGTGTAAAGTCAACTGGGGTTGCAATTTCTCAAAATGCAGCACATTTCCTAACAAAAATGGGAAGAGCTGTTTTTAAATCCATTTATTCTTCAAAAAAACCTTTTAATTTTGTGTTTTATATATTCAGTCATGCTGGCTCTTGCCTGTATATACTTAGATACTGTAGTGCCTCTTCCTTTGTTCAGTGAATGGAATATTCAGAGGTGAACTTCTCATGAACCCTTCTAGAAAATCTCAAGCAAAATTCCTCTCATCTCAAAACTCTTAAAGAAGCAGCAGATGCGCCAACACTCAAGTGTAGCAATGGATAATCCAATAACGAGACGGGAGACAAGGCTGAGTTCCCCAAAGGCCAGCCCCGGGCGGAGCTCAGGAGCCTATATTTTTTGACAGCAACTTTGACAGCTAATGATTAACTTGCAATGCAGATTCCAACCAATTACAGGAGTGTAGCCTCATGCATAGTAATGACTGGGTACATGTCACTTCCTGCCAACACCCAAAATTTCCGCCATGAAGGAAGTGGTGAACTGCACATCCCACACATCATGTACCTGTCACATGCCTGCTCTTCACACATCCCCCTCGTTTCCATCTTGTGACCCTCAGTACTTTTCCAAGACTCTACCTGTATACCATTGCTTCTTCCTGACCCAAGTGTGACCCATCCTGGTCTTCTCCTGTCAAGCCTGATTCAGCCAGATCTATCCCAATATTTCCAGATCCACCAAGCCCCATCCAGTGTAACTGACCTATGCCTTTACCTCCTGACCTGTCATTGTACTGGCTTGCCAGTATTACACTTCCTAATCCTAGAGGATCAGCGGGTGTGCCACGCCACTTTCCTAAATCAACCCCACACTCAAAATTACATTAAATTGCCGTATTTTACATCACCAGCGATTATATTTTGTTTGATAATGAATGGGACTCTTCACTGTGTTTCTGTTAAGAAGCTGAATTGCAGTCTCAATTAAATCTTGCCTGTTTTGCATTAAGAATGTATCAGATGTGTATTGCATAGTGTTATGCTTGCATTTCTAAGATTCTGAGAGCTGTGTTGCACAAGCTGTGATTTGCAGATACTCATATACGAGCCCCCTCTCCTGCCCCCCCCAGCCAATTCCATGTTAGGGCCCTGTTGCATTCTCTATGCCTGCAATCCTAACCCTACTTACTTTGGAGTACACCTTGCTCCTGAGTAGATGTGGTTAGGATTTGGCTGTTCGGGAATGAAATAGGGTCAAATAACAACCCTGCCTTTGCAAGGCTGCCTTATCTGTTGCTTGCAGTCTTTCCATGTTCCAGGCCAGAGGAAGGGAGCCTTTCTCAAAAGCCTCCAGTCAGATTTTCCTGCTGAAGCAGTTGCCAGATAAATAGGAGGAGAGAGTTTTCCACCCTGGGTTTGGGGTGGGGAATACGGGGGGAGATGCAGGTAACCTGACAATTCAGCACTTCAGATTCAATTGGAGCTGGAGAATGATTTGGGGGGAGGCGGGGAAAGTGCTGTTGTTTCATAATGCATCCAAGCATTCATTGGACAAATTCATACTACTAGTTGGATGAGTTCGTACTAGCTAGATAGTAAGTTTGGGCAGCATTGCTAATTGCAAGGCACAAGGAAGAAAGGCAGAGTTGGCACAGGTGAGGCTAGGCACACAGTGGAATGATGGAGAGCTGTGCTGTGAATTTTCAGGCTTACTGCAAGTGTATCTGTTTGCACAAGCGAAGTACATCATTTGTCACAGTGATAAGCACACATTATATGCAATTTATTCATTAGGTGTACGCTTAGCGACCAATGTGCGTGCAGGAGAGCCTGGGGCCATCTGCTGTCCACTGCTGTCTTCTAAACAATCCAGTTACTCTGTGACTTGGTACATAAATGGTAGTGATATACCCATAACTACGGATAATTACAGCAGGATCCATCAACGAGGAGACAGGCTTTGGTTTAGCCCTGCAATGATAGAAGACTCGGGATTTTATGAGTGTCGCATTCAGTAAGTTTCTGCAAAGTTCTTTCCCCCCCCCTTCAATTGAATGTAACTGTTAGGTTCTATAGTTCTGACTTGAGTGAGTTCAGCAACGATAGGGAAACATAAATTTAGAATTTTGCCCGTTTTGTCTTAACAATTTCTTTTGGACTTCAGTTGTGTAATGTTGAAGTGAGAAGCAGTCTGTAGGCTGTGTATATACTCCAGGGCCGGCTCTAAGGCAAGGCTGGGTGGCACAGGGCGCCAGGGTGCCGGGCCGCCAGGGGCACAGGGCGCCAGCGGCACGGTGCGCTGTGCCCGCCAGACAGCCATGGTGGGAAATGGGGCAGGGGGAGGCGCTGGAGCGATCTTCGCACCACAGCGCCAGGGTGGCCGATATGCTTAAGATGGCCCTGATAAACCCTACTGAGCAGACCGACTTCTTTGAAATAAAACATGCATTGGAGACGACTACATTTTCCCCCCCTATGTGTTTAGTAAAATTGATACAGGAGGTAAATTTTATTTCTCTCCAGTCACTGTAGTTTCTTTAAAGCCTGATGCACACCGTTTGGAGATAACAGGGAACTGTTGCTGAATGCAATCCATGCTCTTTGCTCGGATGGTAGTGTATGATGCAGGGGGATGGGAGAAGGGGTTAGCATGCAGCCAACATGTTTGCATGTGGTTTCAGCCATGATTTGTGAAGATGGCCATCTGAACATGACTTCAGTCATGCCCCTAACAACCTATAGTTTTCAGGCTAAAAAATACAATTCTTGGGGGGGGGGAAAGAGTGTCTCTGTAAGTGGTGCACAGTGGGATGACTTCTTTCTGTGCACCCCAAATTCTGCCCCACAGGATCCGTCAACGGGAAGCTGTGTTGCACAAGTGGAGGTCTGTAGTGCATGTGAAATGGCAGCATTGGCTACAATCCAATATAAACAAAAGGATCATTTTTGCTTCCCCCCCCAGTAATTTTTTTAGAACTGTTACACCATGTTATTCCAACTAATTCTGGCATTTTATAAACACCATGAAACTAAACCTCCTGGCCACAGTGTTGCCTCTTAAGCCATCCCTTACACATTTTTATATTCTGTCCTTCGTATATTTTCTTCTTCTTCTACTTCCTGGAACAACAAACTAACAATAAACAGCCAGACACTTCTAGAGTGTTATTATTTTGAGCTTGTTCTTGTCTGCTGAATTGTGATCCAATTCCACATCTTACTATTCCAAAAAGTGCACCCAGATCTGGTTATGCTCATGATGTTTTTCTAATCATTAAATGCTGATATAATGCCAGTATCCTGTGGGTATCTCTTAATAATTAATAGATGTGCTGATATCCCCTTTTTCATAACAGAAATTCAACAAGAGATAGGAAGGAACTTCGTGTTTTCAAAAACGATGATGGTTTATGCTATAATAGAAATTACGTTTATCCACAAAGAATACATTTGCACAATACTGGAAAGTTGACATGTCCCGACCTCCAGAATTTTGAAAGTGAAAGGACTCCACTTCATTGGTTCAAGGTTGGTGTGAGAAAATAAATGAGTGTAGTTCCCCCCCCCTATTTTGTCTGAGAGGGTGAAATTTGTGTTGTTCTATTTCCTCAAGTCTCTGTTGATTTGTCACCACAGGGGCTTGTAATTGTGGAGGTATAGTTTGTTGAAGTTTCTGGTTATTTGAACCCCTAGGTACCTGAAGCCTGGGAAGGTTCTAAACCAATCTCCCCCACCTCTAGTGTCATGAATGATAATACTACTTTGGTAATAATACCTTTTTGTGCATGGAGATAAATCCTTATTTGCAACTCTCCATTCCCTCCCAACAGTTGTCCTTAGCTTTGTGAGTCTGCATTCTGTGGGTTACATTTCTCCGCTTTTTATTGTGCCAGTCTGTGTTTGGGTTCTGTAAACCAGGCATAGGCAAACTCTGGCCCTCCAGATGTTTTGGAACTACAATTCCCATCATCCCTAGCTAACAGGACCAGTGGTCAGGGATGATGGGAGTTGTAGTCTCAAAACATCTGGAGGGCCGGAGTTTGCCCATGCCTGCTGTAAATGAACAAAGTTTGTTGCCTTCAGCTTTTAATAATATTTTTCCTTCCTCTTTTTATATTTCAGGCATGCACTCCTGGATTACCTGAAGATGGGAGATTTAGCCATTTTGAGGATTTCCTTGCAATTAAAAATGCAACGGAGAAAGACAAAGGAGTGTATTTATGCCAGCTGACATACACCTATCTGGGAAGGCAATTGAATGTATCTCGTGCCATTAGTCTAACTCTTTTTGGTAAGTTTGTAAGAGGGAAGCAGGGAAAGGCCACCTCCCAGCCTGCTCTGGCTAGACTTTCCCTCCCCACTCCTACCAGTTCAGTTTTGGCTGGTCCATTAGAGCAAATGGAACACTGTCCCACTAATTCAGTCTTCATTCCCTTAAGATCATCTGCCTTCCTTCTTCCTTGCATCCAGACCATATCCTCTGCTTCCTCCTCCTTAATCTCAGGGTTGCCATTACTTAGCAGGGGGAGGATAGGGGCAAACAGAATTTGTTGGCATTGCCTGTCATTGGCTTGTGGTTTTACCTACTGTTGGCCTTCATCCCTTCTGCTCCACCAGTCCCAATGGGAGCTAGCTGACATTGTACAGGTCCACGTATCAGCAAATAAGAAAACTATTCCTTTTTGCCAGCTGCCCTGTGAGAACCTTGATGGCATCTTACATGCAGATATTTGTGGGGCTTTTAAAATGTAGTTTAGTTTTATTTGTAAAATGCGTTGGAAGAGTTTATATCCTGAAAGATGGGGTATAAAGAAGTATACACACACACACACACACACACACACATATACATATACTGTATATGGTTCTTGATATTTTATTGGCTAGGACTGCCACATGTCCGAGTATTCCTAAAAATACTATTGGTACGCTACAGAATGTAGGTTATCTAATAATGCCACAAATTCATCATAAATGCATTGTTAAAACAAACGTGTTTTGTTCCTGAACAGCATTGGGCAAGATCATATTTTTGTTGTTGCATTCCTTTGTCCTTTTGCTCCCATGATGCTTCTGTTGAACACTTAAAGTGGTATTTGACCTCTGGCTGCTTTTGGAGTTAATGTTCAGTTAAGTGTAATCTATGTTAGGTTCCAAAAGTCTGTCTTTTCTAGAGAGGAGTCTTGAATCTTAACGAAAAGTATTGTGACATAAATGTGCAGAACATTTGCATCAAGATAGTCTGATTTTGTTCAGGAGTATTAATAGCATTTGTGATGTACTTGCATGTAATGTCCGGTCAAGATGCAAATATTTTGGATTGTAGCCAATAATTGCACAAGTGAAGACAGCTTGCACCAATCAGTCTCCCACCCCCTGCAGTTCCTTGAAAAGCCTCTTCAGAGGGTTTTCTGGGAAGGTTTATCAGGAGGTGAAGGGGAAGATTGGTTGCACAAACTGCCATCTGTTGGTGCAACCACTAGGTATAAACCTTTGTTTCTAGGCTTCCAATAAATGTTTTACTTGTACAATAGGCATCCCCAAACTTCGGCCCTCCAGATGTTTTGGACTACAATCCCCATCTTCCCTGACCACTGGTCCTGTTAGCTAGGGATCATGGGAGTTGTAGGCCAAAACATCTGGAGGGCCGCAGTTTGGGGATGCCTGCTGTACAGCATCGGGATATGCACCATGAAGCGACTTTTTCTAATGAGTAGTGAAATAAGTGGTTGCTAATGGATGACAGTCTGCAGTAACAAGAAAATATATCAAGAACTTCCTAGCACAGCAACGTGTAATAGATTGTGCAACAATGATTTGTTGTTTCTGGTAACACTTCTTTCCATTGTTAGGGCCTCCAAAGAGAATACCTCTGGACATCATTTATCCAAACAATAATTCAGTCGAAGTAGAACTTGGTAAGCAACTACTGCACTTAATATGAAACTATTTTTTCTTTTTCTATTAAATACCTTTTTAAAATTGATTTTCACCCCCCATACCCTTTACATAGTTTCGTGTTAAAATATTTTACAATTAATAATTTTTCCTTCATTAATACAAATCTTATTTCATACATTACGTTTCACAATCAATCAAGTTTAACATTTGTATTATCATATCATTCCTTTTGTTGACTTCCATTCTTCCTTTGCTGTCTTTTTATTTCAAGTTTATCTCACGCATTATTATCTTTATATATTTATATAATTGCATTATACCATTTGTTTCCTCTCTACTGATCTTATCTTTTTGAGTTTCATGTTGTTTTCTCAATATGGAATTTCTTCCATTCCCTGTCAAATACTTCGTCTCCTTGATGCCTAATTTTCCCTGTTAATTTGGCTATTCCTGCATATTCTGTTATTTTTTTGCCACCAGTTTTCTATTGAGGGTATTTGGTGTTGCTTCCAAACCTGGGCTAACAACAATCTTGCCCCTGTTGTGGCATACAAAAAGAGTTTTTGGTCGTTCTTTTTGACATCCTCCGCTACCATCCCCAACAAGAAAGCTTCAGGTCTTTTCTTAAAGGTGTACTTACAGATTTTCTTTAGTTCATTATATATTCCCCCCCCCCCCGAAATCCTTAACCACATGTGGAAAAAATCTCCTTCTTCTTTCCCACACTTCCAGCAGCTCTTATTGCCTGTTTTACACATTCTAAACAGTTTAGATCAGGCTTCCCCAAACTTCGGCCCTCCAGATGTTTTGGACTACAATTCCCATCATCCCTGTCCACTGGTCCTGTTAGCTAGGGATCATGGGAGTTGTAGGCCAAAACATCTGGAGGGCCGCAGTTTGGGGATGCCTGGTTTAGATGGTGTGAGGTACCATCTATACATCATCTTGTATAGATTTTCCTTTAGCAACATGCATGCTGTGAATTTTATTCCAGAGGTTCATAATTTAATCCATTTGTCATACTCTATGTTGTACCGGTTACAGGTAGGTAGCCGTGTTGGTCTGGATCGAAGTAAAATAAAAAAATTCCTTCAGTAGCACCTTAAAGACCAACTAAGTTTTTATTTTGGTATGAGCTTTCGTGTGCATGCACACTTCTTCAGATACAGTGAAATGAAATGCATTTCACTGTATCTGAAGAAGTGTGCATGCACACGAAAGCTCATACCAAAATAAAAACTTAGTTGGTCTCTATGTTGTACCCTATGACTATTGCCCACCTTGTCATCACTACCTTGACCTCTTCATCTTTGGTGTGCCACTCTAGTAGGAATTCATATATTTTTGATAAAGGTTTCACATTGCTTTGCACCAAGATTTTGTCTATTTCTGAGCTTTGATGTTCAGATCCTTTTATTTTATTATCTTTTGAATATATGTCATGTACTTGATGTACATGAAACTATTTTTTAATAGTCCTAAACTACATTCTTGAAGCTACGAACATGAGTTTGACCAAACTGCAGGAGGCAGTGGAAGACAGGAGTGCCTGGCGTGCTATGGTACATGGGGTCACGAAGAGTCAGACACGACTAAACAACAACAAAACTACATTCTAACAGTTTCTGTTATTTGCAATTATTATTTCATGTTTTTAGGGTCCAGTATTGCCGTGACCTGTAATGCCTCATCGGGTATTTGGGACGAACCATATGTATCCTGGAACCTTGAGGATAACTCTACTCAGGATTTAAAAGCAACACTCACACAGTCTCTGTAAATACTAACTCAATTTCCTTTGGTCTTTGGAATTGGGACAAGTTGGGGGGTTACTTGATGGGACTAGACATTGAAATCATTGTAAGGAGGCAATGTGTTGCCTTCCAAATGTTGTGGACAGCCTGGCCTGGCCTGACCAATGATCAAGGATTAATTTTATAATAATTATTATACTTTTATTTATACTCTGCCTTTTCCCCCCTGAGAGGGAAATACAGGTGGCATACAGGTAAAAATAAGAACAGCTAAAAACATATTAAAAACAACCATTAAAAACAATTAAACATTGTTAGAATATATATCCTATTAAAATCAAACAGCTAATTACAATAAAGAAAACAGCATGGCACCACAGCTCTTTCATTAAAGGCAGTCAATTCCCAAAAGACTGTTGGAACAAGGAAGTATTCACCTGCTGGCAGAAGGATAACAAGAAGGGAACAAGTTTAATTTCTCTAGGGAGGGAGTTGCAAAGTCTGGGAGCAGACACTAAGAAGGCCGTCTTCTGTGTAATTTGGATACTGGGATGATTCATAGTGAAACTGAAGGAATGTGGCTTTTTGCTGAAACCAGGAAATTTAATAATTCTCCCCAACATTTAAGCACAGTTTCTCTATCTTTAATCCTTGTGGCTTTGTTCAAGAAAAGTGTGTCACAACACCATACAAATCAGCCCTGTTAAACTTTAATATTTCTTATTTTTTTCTGCTTTTTTATGCCATCAGGGATAAGTCACCTAATGGAGAACTTCAGCTAGTGAGAGAAAAGTTTAATATTTCTGTAGTGAAACCTAAACACTACAAAAAATACTACTGCACTGTATGGTCTATTAGAACTGCTCAAAGAGTTGTATACATCATGCTAAAACCCCCAGGTAAGTTTTTTTACATATAGGATGCTGTTGTGCAGCCTCATGTTGTGTGGTTTTCTGTTGTACACACAGCTAGTGCAACAAGTGAAAGGGACAAAGCAGGCATCAGAAACACGCTTGGTAACATTTGTTTTAGAATACTTTTTAAAAAAATGCTTCTATTTGGGCAGGCAATATTATGGGAAAGAATTGTAGCCATAGGTGTCCACAGGAATTTTTCCGGGGTGGTGGAAGTCAAATGCTGAAAGCAGCTGGGTGGGCTTTGGGAAGGTGGCAGGAGGGCTCTTGGACCCTGTGGGATTATCATGCCACCCTCTCCAGGCTGGGCACAAACTTCCTGGGCTTTGGGAAGGATGTGCCAGGTCTGAGTACTTCATTACTCTAATTTACCAGGAACATTTAGGGTACTAGCCTTGTCTCCCTAGTCAATGCAATTCTGGGCTGCATCAATAGGAGTATAGCATCTAGATCAAGGGAAGTAATAGTACCACTGTATTCTGCTCTGGTCAGACCTCACCTGGAGTACTGTGTCCAGTTCTGGGCACCACAGTTCAAGAAGGATACTGACAAGGTGTCCAGAAGAGGGCAACCAAAATGGTCAAAGGCCTGCAAACGATACCTTATGAGGAACGGCTTAGGGAGCTGGGTATGTTTAGCCTGGAGAAGAGAAGGTTAAGGGGTGATATGATAGCCATGTTCAAATATATAAAAGGATGTCATATAGAGGAGGGAGAAAGGTTGTTTTCTGCTGCTCCAGAGAAGCGGACACGGAGCAATGGATTCAAACTACAAGAAAGAAGATTCCACCTAAACATTAGGAAGAACTTCCTGACAGTAAGAGCTGTTCGACAGTGGAATTTGCTGCCAAGAAGTGTGGTGGAGTCTCCTTCTTTGGAGGTCTTTAAGCAGAGTCTTGACAGCCATATGTCAAGAATGCTTTGATGGTGTTTCCTGCTTGGCAGGGGGTTGGACTGGATGGCCCTTGTGGTCTCTTCCAACTCTATGATTCTATGATTCCACTGACCCACACGCCAGTGTTACAGTCCTGGTCTTCTCACCTCAAAATTGCTATTGTAGAGCTGGAAAAGGTTCAGAAAAGGGCAAGCAAAACGATCAAGGGGGTGGAGCAATTCCCCTATGATGGAACATGGCAGCACCTGGGACTTTTAAGTTTAGATGAAAATTATTCCCGATGTGGATATGTTTTCTCATAAGGCGAGAGGCTGGAGACATCCAATGAAGCTGAACATTAGAAGATTCTAGATAGGGAAAAGACAAGTACAACTATTCACACATAGTTAAACTATGGAGCCTGCTCCTACAGGAAGCAGTGATGGCCACCAAGCAAGATGGCTTTAAAGGAGGATTAGACAAATTCTTGGAGGAGAGGACCATCAGGGGTTACTAGCCATGATTGCCGTGCTCTGCCTCCACAGTTGGAGGAAACGGTGCTTCTGAATACCAGTTGCTGCAAACCACAGAAGGGGAGAGTACTCTTGGGCTTGACTCCTGCTTGCAAGTTTCCCCACTGGTATCTGGTCGGCCACTGTGAGAACAGGATGCTGGACTGCATGGGCCATTGGCCTGATTCAGAGCCATCTTCTTATGTGGGCATGAACTTCTTACGCAATCTGTCGCCATGACACTGTGCATTATTATTTATTTGCCTCGCTTTTCTTTCACTTCTTGTTTTACCTTTGCCAATACAGCTCGAAACTTTCAGGGTTATTTGATTGGAGGTCTTGTTTCCCCGCTTCTTGTTATACTGGCAGCTCTGCTCATCTACAAGTTTTTCAAAGTTGACATTGTGCTTTGGTATCGGGAGTCCTGCCAGGTTCTTCTCGGTAAAAGAGGTAAGTCTGCTGCTGTATTTTCAATAGCTTGATGCCATCTAGTGGCCAATGAGAAACAAAAGGGTTTCTCTTCCCCATCATTTCTAAATTTCGCTGTACCTTGGTTCTTAAACTTCATCTGTTCCAGAAGTCCATTCCAAAACCAAAGTGTTCCAAAACCAAGGTGCGCTTTCCCATAAAAAGTAATGCAAAATGGATTAATTTGTTCCAGACTTTTAAAAACAACCCCTAAAACAGCAAATTAACATGAATTTTGCTATCGAACAAGACCATTGACCCATAAAATGAAAGCAATAAACAATGTACTGCAGTCACACAATCAATCAATAAATCAATCAATCAGTAGCTGAACTGGGTTCCACACAGTCACAAAAACAAAACAAAAAATCTGCAGAAAACAAAAACGCAAAATAAATGGCAAAAACAGACAGACCTCAGTGTAACACTCAAAATGGAAGTGTGGCACTCAGATCGGAAGCGTAACACTCAAAATGGAGCATGTTTGGCTTCCAAAAAAAGTTCGCAAACCGGAACACTTTCTTCCAGGTTTGGAGTGTTTGGGTTCCAAGTTGTTTGAGTACCAAGGCGTTTGAGAACCAAGGTACCACTGTAACAAGGAGTCAATGCTTGAAGGCTTCCAGGAGGGATTATGTTGCACTCACCATTTCTGCCTATGCTTTTTTTTATATATAAAAAAAGGGAGGGATTGGAATGCTTTGCCTAGTTTCAGCTGAGAGGCAGTGATAGTATAGCGACCCTTATTATATTATCCTCCAGACCTTGTTGGAATGCAGCTGCCATGACTGACCATTGGCTATGCTAGCTGTTCAGCAACATCTAGAAGACCATGCATATGTTTAATAAGAAGCAGTTACTTGTTCTTTTTTGATTTCATTGGTATTATTTGTCTCTTGGTTCTTTTAACAGCTAATGGTATAAAAAAAGATAGGTGAAAATTTCTCAGTCTTGTCAGAAGCCACCCAGAGTAGCTGGGGGAACCCAGTCCAATGGGCAGGGTACAACTAATATATCTATCTATCTATCTATCTATCTATCTATCTATCTATCTATCATCTATCTATCTATCTATCTATCTATATCTATATCATCTATATCATCTATTTGATATAGTCAAACACATAGTGGTGGTTCACACACTAAGTCTCCAGCAACAGGAAAGAACGAGATATCGTTTCCTTTAGGAAAACTTAGAAAGCACAATGTTTCTAAACTACATTTACCTTTCTCTAGTTTCAGACGAGAAGCTCTACGATGCATATGTGTTGTATCCCAAAAATTTAGCCAACTGTGCATATTCATCTGATATCTTTGTCCTGAAAGCATTGCCTGAAGTCTTAGAAAAGCAATGTGGCTATAAGCTCTTTATATGTGGAAGGGATGATCTGCCAGGGCAAGGTATGTATATTAAAGAAGTGTGTTTACGTTTGATAGAGCATTGTTCGGAGACAACCTCCGTGGTAAACCACTTGAAATTATGATTGCATCTCAGCTGCTTGTAAAAGGTCCAAAGATCACTCCTTGGCATTTCCATTTAAAAAGATCAGATACAAGCCATGGTCCTGGAGCAAGGTCTGAGGGCATACATTATTCGGCCACCTTGCTGAAGCTAAGCAGGCTTGGTTCTGGTCAGTGCCTGGACAGGAGACCAGTTAGGTACCCATTGCATGTCACTTTATTTACTTCACTTTTAAAGCTGGGGGCAACGCTCAACCCTGTGTGGGTTAGAGCCCATACTTTGCACGCAGAAGGTCCCAGTTTCCATCTTTGGCAGTTCCATGTAGGCTAAGATTGCTGAAACCTTGGAGAGCTGCTGCTAGTATAGGCAAGACTTAGCTAATTGGACTAATGGCTTGACTCTGTATATAGCAGCTTCATGTGTTGATTTAAATGTGTATGTGGTTTTCCTCCACATTTGTGGTTCTAGATCATCATAATGCCCACCCCAATCCCTTCTTAATCATTATTCCAGGCCTTTTCCTTGACCCAGTTTCTTCCTTTTTCTTGACATTTCATCTTGCTTCTTGGATTTTTCAGTGATAATCCTCTGGCTTCTCTTATGTCTCTCTCACCTCTACCTTTGGAGAGACACTTTCATGTATTGCCTTGAGGACTCCCTTTTGTCTTCACTTTTTTTAAAAAAAGGTTCTGTCCCAGGCCTCTCGGCTGTGGAATTCCCCTGCCTGACTACCACTTTGTCTTAACCTTCAACAATGTTGTCCACTCTGCTTGTAACACATCTGGGTATTTTCTTACCCATGCATTTCATTCATCATTTCTTCTTCTGCTTTCCCTCTCCTATGTCAGTCTGAGTGGGAAATGCATAGCCTCTTCTGAGGGTTACCTGTCAGGTAAGAATTGTAAACGTTGCCTGTTCCACCTGCCATAAGGATGGGAGACAAAGAAAATGAAGACTAAGGCTGGGTTTACATAATTGACTGCTGGTTGGCTTTTCCTGAATTAGATATTTCTTCATGAAAACAAAAGTCTTAATGTTTAATTTATAAACAAATTTAGTTGTACATATGATTCCTTAGTTAACCTATTCTGATCCTTCCTTGTACCTGCAGCGCTGGTCAGCGTTGCTGACGAAACTCTGAAGCAATGCAGAAGAGTGATCATTGTGTTGGTACCGGATTCATCCTGCTTCAGCGCGCAGAGACTGACCTCTGAGCATGAAATTGCAATGTACAGCGCTCTTATTCGGGATGGAGTTAAAGTGATACTGATTGAGCTGGATAAAATAAAAGACTATGACAACATGCCGGAATCATTAAAATACCTTAAACAAAAACATGGAGTGCTCAGGTGGAAAGAGGGTCTTTCGGAGAAATCTCAAAGGGCATCAACAAAGTTTTGGAAAAATGTAAGGTACCAAATGCCAGCCAGCCAAAGACCACCTTCCTCGGAGTTTCGTTTGCTGCCAGTACTTTTTAACTCTTCTTGGGTACCAGAAGGGCCATAACAAGACCACATATGCACTGTTCTCTTGAACATGTTCAAACAAGGGGCGCAAGGCATGGTTCCAGGTGTGCTGCATGAATAACCCTAGAAAGTGGGTGTTGAGAGTTGCAATTCCTAGGAAGGTCTACTTTTGATCACTTGGGAAGAGCCTTCTCTACCAGGATGCGATCAGCCACGGATGAAGAAAGCTTTCGGTTTGGTTCAGCGAGTTCCTTGGACAAGTGGCAAAATGTGAATGCTGGAGCCAAAAATTGTTTTACAGAGGAAGGAAGCGAATGTGAAGGAAACTGTGTGTCCACCCCCCCCCCCCATGTGCAGACTTTATACATAGTCAGGTTTTAATCTGAAACATAAGGGCTCACTTGGAACAGCAATTCTAGCTTGTTTCACTTGCTCAATACCTGTTCGTCCCCCTTTTAAAGGATAATTCCATATACTATGCATATTATTACGGTATCTCCCAAGGAGAAAAACAGTAAGAGAGCACCATATTTTTTGGGTGGATTGTCTTACCAGTGAGCAGATGCAAAAGCAAGTGAATTCTCTATGATTTATTCACATTTTAATTAAATTGTAATGCCATAGTCTTTAATGCAGCAAAAAAAAATCACACGAGTGACTTTAAGTGAAGTTATTAGATGGTAATTATTTTTTTACACTTCTGAAAGGATTATTTGCATAATGTTTCGAAATGGCCAAACATTTGCAAACTCACGAGCACTTTAACTGTATCTCTATACTGTAATATGAAATGTTTCACATTATTTTTAGAGTGCATTCTCTGGTGTGGAAGCCCAGATTTGACTTTTTAAATCTCAACCAAATATGTAAGGCTAGAAAGTGGCATCATCTTTTTTTTTGTACAACTGTGTAATTATTTCTATAGGTGAAATAATTTTGTTGTAATTATGTCATAATTCATTTAACTTGCAAATACACTGATTCCTATGATTTTTTTATATCTGCCTCTATTGTGGATGGTTTTTGCGAAACCCACATCTGAAACATTGTTGAGGAAGAAGGCACCTGAGCAGCTATATCAATTAGAAAACATCAATTTTAAGCAATCGGATAGACCTGTCAAAAGCTGGCCGTTGTCCCACAGCCATGATCATTAATGCCTTGTTGACATCCACATTCTGTGGATTTGCCTTTGAAAATACTTTAGAAACTTGTCCGAAATGTGTCAGTTATAGTTTTAACTTCTTGTTGTTGCTGGGGTTTTTTTAATAAGAAAGTATACGGCTATTTATTTATTTAGAGTATATTTATTCTACCTTTTGGCTTTAAAAGACACCATGATGCCTTTTAAAACAAAACAAAACACAACACATATACTATATTTGCCAACACACCCAATAAGACTCAAGACAAGATAGATGGGTAACAGGTTATCTTTATTAAAATATAATAACTAGAGAATATTCAGAATGATTCAACCAAATTGACCAAAACTGATGAGGTTCAGGCAGTGAGGTGGGTTGATGGAGCCTGGAGGCATTCAGCTTTCCCATCTTCTGAGCCAGCTACCAGGCGCATGCTGTGATCACCCAGCAAGGCCTGAGGAAACCCCTCCCCCTTACTGCGTACTCCTTATGTAAGGTAAATGTAAAAGGTAAATGATCCCTGGATGGTTAAGTCCAGTCAATGGCGACTATGGAGTGCAGTGCTCATCTTGCTTTAGGCCGAGGGAGCCGGGGTTTGTCCACAGACAGCCTTCCGGGTCATGTGGCCAGCATGACTAAACTGCTTCTGGAGTAATAGAACACCATGATGGAAGCCAGAGCGCACGGAAACACTGTTTACCTTCCTGCTGCAGTGGTACCTATTTATCTACTTGCACTGGCATGCTTTCGAACTGCTAGATTGGCAGGAGCTGGGACAGAGCAATGGGAGCCCACCCCATTGAGGGGATTCGAACCACCAACCTTCTGATCATCAAGTCCAAGAGGCTCGGTGGTTTAGACCACAGCGCCACCCGTGTCCCTGGGGTATATGAACCTGACATGCCCACTGTGACCCTCTCAGCCAGCGTTCACCCTGATGCGCTTGGCAGGCCCAAACACTACTCTGCCTTCGTTATTAGACATCTATGGAGTGGGCTGAAATAGCCTGTTTTCCACTTCTATAGGGCACATCATCCCATGTGGTTGCCCACATGGCCCCTGTGGGAGAGTCCACCTCTCCTCATCTTGCAGGGGAGGAGGGTGTGGCAAAGGTATCTCCTCCCCATATTGGGAAGGAATGGAATTTTATCAACCCCACTGGCTTTTCTGTTCATTCTGAGCTCTCATGGGCTTTAGACCAGGTTACTTGAAAGGGACTTCTAGAGAAGAGCTGTGTCTCAGTGGCAGAATTCTGCTTTAGGTTCCAGGTTCAATTCCTGGCATCTCACCAAAGAATCCTATATGAAAACCCCGGAGAGCTGCTTGGCATTCAGTGTGGACAATGCTGAGCCAGGTGCATCAAAGGTAACTGAAGAACTAAGGTAGGTTCCCAATGACTCTTCTCATGTGCTCTTGCCCAGGTTGTTGGGGAGGCTCTGTTCTGTGCCTTATCTCTGGAGGTGGTGTTGCCAGAAACATGGGATATTCTTCCCTGCTGCAGTTCCGAAACTCTGGAATTTCCTGGCTCAAGAGGTGAACTTGGCTCCTGCCCTAGTGAGGTTTAGGCAGCAAGCAAAAATATCTTTGTCTTGGCATGTCTGTGACTTGAATAGCCCCTACATTGTTTTCTTGGTGTCTCCGATTATCGGCAGCAATCCGATTCCTTACATTTAAAATAAAACAAAACGATTGCATGGTATTTAATCTTCATTGATTACTTCCTGGAGTGCCTTATTATGAAACAAAAAGGCAGGCTTAAACCCTTGCTGCATGACTTATGTAAAAGGAAGTCTTGCCACGTGTTTTGGAGTGCTTTGAAAGCATACAAACAAGCGTGAAGTCGGGGCTAATCTGGTAGACATCATCTATTTTGTTTTCCAAAAGCTTTGGGCAAAGTCATTCCCTTAAAGCTCCTGAATGAATTTAGCAGTCAAAAAGATTTCCTTATGAATTGGTGACTGATTAAACAAAGCGGAAGGTGCAAGCAGAATGTGTTGCAATGGAATTTATATTGGGACTTCTGCTTTTAAATTTATTCATAAATGATCTGGAATCAGATGTACAGTGAATATGGCTACATTTGTGGATTACACCATACTACTCAAGATTTTGAAATCTCAGACAGTCTGTGGTCATGAAATAGCAACCGAGTTCAGGAAGTGAAAATTGATACATATGGTCACCAACCTCCCCCCCCCAACCCCTGATCACATATGCTAATGAGCTCTGAAGAACTGGCATTGATTAATGAGGAACTAGATCTTGCGATCATGGACACAACAATAGAACGCTGTCTGGCACATTGAACGGGAACATTCTTGCTGGGTGAATATATATTTCTGAGTTTTGCTTGTTGAGACCTATTTTGAACTGTGCCTCGGGAAATTTGCAAGACGTGTATAGACATTTAAAATGGGCACACACCAAGTCGAAGCTAAGGATGAACGCTGCTAAGATTGTCTGCATGTTTTGTAAGAACCTCCAATTTTCCATACCATGTTCTAGCCTAAGGTTGTGGTATACACAACTTGCTTCAGAAACTGTTATTTGTAAAACTTTGAAAGCTATGGAAAGTTCTGTCGCCATCCCTGTAAATTCCTGTCAGCCTTTCCTTTTGTTTCTGTACTCCAAGGGCATTGAGGGTCTTGCCGCTGGAAGTTTGATTCAGCCAACTGAATGGTTGCTTACTTCTAGGTGTACTTGGGTTTGTGCAATGGATTGTGCTATGCGGTGAGGGTGTAGAAGTCAGGTTGGTTGCTTTGCGCTGAAAATGAATGGGATCTTCAGATATGCAAGTCCTAGACTACTTGTCCTATATGCAATGCGCCCAGCAGACTCCATAGCACGTTTTCCACCTACCTCAACTGTAATGGTCAAGGATCACTCATTTGGGGGTGATTGCATATATACCCACTCCCTACAGTGACCAACAGAGGCGTACCCAGGGTCCCTGGCGCTCTTAGCAACGAGCTGCATCATCACTCCTTCCAATGGAAAAAAAAATCACTTTACTGCAATTAGAATAACTACGTTTTACAGGATCCAAGTATTCAAAGCATCTGGAATGAGGTTGAGGCAAGGAGGAAGGGTGGAAAAATTCACACACTTTTGTCCCGTGGTGCGAGGAAGGTTCTCCCGCATTTGATCTCACTGCGACAGAAGCGGCACATTGCGACACACACACGCACCATACACTCCATAGTCTGATAGGTGATTTTGTGTCCCCAGTAGGGGCTGGTTTCACCAACCCCTAGATATGCCTCTGGTGACCAACAGTATGAATGAGGATGTGGTGATCACCATAGCAAAAGGATATGTAGACCAAGTGGCCAACTCAGTAGCTGGTAACCCCTAAGAAGGAAGTACATAGGGTTTGGTACATGCCATTTTAGTAAGTGCAAATGATGTGGCAATTTCTTAGCTCTTCTCCAGCTACTTGACGGACATCCTTTCCATTCTTGACCTGGTACTTTGACTTCCTCTCACATCGTTTCCATGCGGTAAAGATCTCGTGCTCTTCACCGCTCTTGGAGTGTCCCTTTCAATTTAGAGTTGAAGAACTGTTCCAACTTGTTTTGCTGCAAGAGATCCGCTGAGATTTGAGAGAGTTTGACTTCTCTTCTTGTGAATTACCACAGACACACATGCGTGTGCTCGCTCTCTCCCCCTCCCACAACTTCAAAATGAGGAGCTAAAAATATCCTCCTCTTTTCTGAAGCAACCATGATTTGAAACAGAGGTGCAGTTGGGTAATATCAGCCTCTGGATTGCATATACACACCATACATTTTAAGCACATTTTCCCTCTCAACTTGTTTGGTCTGTCATACAGATGGCTCTTACTCAATCAGGGGCCAGAAGAATTTCCTGCGTGAAATTCCATGTTTGTTTCAAAGGAGATTCTCTTTTCCAACTTGTCTCTGGAGAGAGCTCAGCACACCCACGCCACCCCCAGTGTTGGGAATGAAGCCACCCCTTTCAGAGTTTTGATTTGTGCTGTTTGGAAGTTGGTGCATAATTGTTTGCTTTGCCCTAACGACTACCCTGCCTACAACTCTGCAAACGGGTAAAACCCGTTTAAAGGAGAGGAGCGAAGCTCTTCTTGCCACACACCTGCTTGTGAGTTTCCACTTCTATCCGGTAGGATACGGATTAGACTTGCTTCTGTAGCTTTCCTTACGCAGCGAGAAGTGTACACTGGGAAGTTCGGTGTACAGCAGGCATTCCATACAATGGAACTACTCTACAGGGTGCTAAATTTCATGGTCTTCACCATCAGCAAATGTGCGCACTTCCATAATGCCAAAAGCTGATTTTAAAGAGGAGGAGATCAGAATGCAGCAACAGGTTTTTCCTCTTCAATAGAGCTTTAAAAAGCGAGATGTGGTACGGCTGTTTTGAGCTCTCATCAGACATAAGGGTGATTTGAGATATTGATGAGTCTTTTATATTTCCATTTAAGGAGTACTGTAGACTTTCCAGTCTTTTTATATTGAACTGTTGCCATATAAGACCCACACTCTATTCTTCCAGGATTACAGTAACAAGGGGCAAGGCAACTTTGGGGTGGAATTTTCTGGAAAGAAGATGTTTGGTGCTTCATCATGAGACTCTACAAAGTTTTTGGACCTGAAAGGTGGTTGATTCTCTTCTGTCCCCAGGTTTGTGGCATTAACTTTATAAAGGCTAACAATGACTGTCCAATATTTGAGAAAGGTTAGTGAGAAAACTTATATTCTTTAGTATTTAGAAATGAGCTACTTAATGCGCTGGTATGATCTGCCATTGCATACTAGTGTTTTCTTTTTTAAAGGAATGTACATTTATGTATTAAAAGTATACCGCTAAATCATGAAACCTATCAAAGCAGTTTACAACGTTAAAAAAGATAAAAGCCAAACAACAAAAGCATAAAAATAATTTAAAAGCAGAAGAGTAGAAGACAAGCACCCTTAAACCATTGTAGGAGATTGCTTGCATAGGCGCTGGTGGAATAAAAAGGTTTTCATCAGCATTTTAAAAGTTGGCACAGAAGGCACACTGGATCTCTATTGGCAGAGTGTCTCGACCGATGGCACTAAAGACTCAGTTTTTCGTTGTTGTCAAATGTGACTCACAAACTCAGGGATGGAACAGCAACGCACCTGAAGATGATTTCAGTGATCGTGCTGGGATATGAGAGTTCAGGTGATTCCTGAGATACCCTGGACCTAAAGATCCTATGAGATATTAAGAAAATACTTTTAAAGCACCGATAATTTTAGCAGATGCTAGGAATGGAGGCTAGAAATAATATTTCAGACTGTTAGAAGCAACCATGACTTGAATATCTTGGATTTTCACAACTTACGTTGAAAATGCACCTTTTCTTTTCTTTTCTTTTTTACAATCTCACTATTAGATGACTGTATTATTAGAATAACTTCATTTCTATCTGCCATTGGTCAAATACAAATATTGCTCAGGAGAGGCTCTCCATTTCTTCAGAGAGGCTTTTCGGGATTTTTCTGTAGTATCTTGCCGTTGGCCAAAGTTCTAGAATCATAGAATCATAGAGTTGGCAGAAACCACAAGGGCCATCCAGTCCAACCCCCTGCCAAGCAGGAAACACCATCAAAGCATTCTTGACATATGGCTGTCAAGACTCTGCTTAAAGACCTCCAAAGAAGGAGACTCCACCACACTTCTTGGCAGCAAATTCCACTGCCGACTAGCTCTTACTGTCAGGAAGTTCTTCCTAATGTTTAGGTGGAATCTTCTTTCTTGTAGTTTGAATCCATTGCTCCGTGTCCGCTTCTCTGGAGCAGCAGAAAACAACCTTTCTCCCTCCTCTATATGACATCCTTTTATATATTTGAACATGGCTATTATATCACCCCTTAACCTTCTCTTCTCCAGGCTAAACATACCCAGCTCCCTAAGCCGTTCCTCATAAGGCATCATTTCTAGGCCTTTGACCATTTTGGTTGCCCTCTTCTGGACACGTTCCAGCTTGTCAGTATCCTTGAACTGTGGTGCCCAGAACTGGACACAGTACTCCAGGTGAGGTCTGACCACATTCTAAACTGGAATGTGAAAATCCTTCATGGTCTTCCCCACAATAACAAATAGAAGTAAAGTAAAATAATATAATCCAAAATTTGAAATGGAAGCCAGCAACAAATAAATATGATAATGTTTGATCTAAAACGGCAGGTGACAAAAGAGGATCATAAATGATCTCAGGTAGTTAATTATCTTTAATATTGATGAAAGGCAGGGGAATTTTTTTTATACCTGTGGTTAATTCTGCATCGATAGCTCCCAGCAAGAGTCAAAATTTCCCTTTTTGTGATTATAACTCTTAGATTCTAATGTCCTTGTAGAAGAGCAGTTCAAGCAAAACTGGATGAAAGCAATTAATAATAACTATGTAAGCGATAACAGCCTACTAAATCTTCTGTGGGCATTGCTTGGTGCCAAACATACCATGAGGCAGAGTGTGGCAGCTGCCCCAGGTATCAAATGGTGAAGGGAAAGGCGTGGACAGAGCTCTGTGTGTCATGCGGCACCCTAAACAAGCTTGCTAACCTCAGGTGCAGTGAAGGATGCGGTCCTAGTGCCTGTACAAATGTAAGATTCGGCTGCCAGTCCAGTCAACTTCTGCATGTGGAATGGAGATGGTTACACCATCTTGTCTACTGCCCGAGGCAACAAATGTCTTGGCCCAGCCCTGACCTCACAAGCAGTGGCTAATGAACTATGGAATCATTACAATATCCTTCTGTGATTTTACAGCCTTATATTACAGGCTAGAGCAGGCACCCCCAAACTTCGGCCCTCCAGATGTTTTGGACTACAATTCACATCTTCCTCGACCACTGGTCCTGTTAGCTAGGGATCATGGGAGTTGTAGGCCAAAACATCTGGAGGGCCGCAGTTTGGGGATGCCTGGGCTAGAGCCACAGTTACTTTACTATGTGGGCCAGGGAAGTGGGAAATTGCTTTGATTTCTCACTTTTTAGGTATGTCGTTGTTGCATGTAGAGGTCCCCCAAGACACCCCAAATAAATCACACTTCACACAGAAATTTAAGTTTAAGTTTTTTGGCATAATTTTGGCCACAACTTTATTTAAATACAAAAATGTGAGTGGTTGCTGAGGTATTGGTTCCGACTACATTGGTACCTCGGTTTATGAACACAATTGGTTCCGGAAGTCTGTTCATAAACTGAAGCGTTCATAAACTGAAGCGAACTTTCCCATTGAAAGTAATGGAAAGTGGATTAATCTGTTCCAGACGGTCCGCGGAGTACTTAAACTGAAGCGTTCATAAACTGAAGTGAACTTTCCCATTGAAAGTAATGGAAAGTGGATTAATCCGTTCCAGACGGGTCTGCGGAGTACTCAACCTAAAGCGTACTTAACCCGAAGCATGGGTGTAATTAGTTC
This sequence comes from Zootoca vivipara, assembly GCF_963506605.1. Taxonomy (NCBI): domain Eukaryota; kingdom Metazoa; phylum Chordata; class Lepidosauria; order Squamata; family Lacertidae; genus Zootoca; species Zootoca vivipara. The sequence continues at coordinate 28,085,433 of NC_083279.1, read as the reverse complement.
CGGAAGTCTGTTCATAAACTGAAGCGTTCATAAACTGAAGCGAACTTTCCCATTGATAGTAATGGAAAGTGAATTAATCCGTTCCAGATGGGTCCACGGCGTTCATAAATTGAAAATTCATAAACTGAGGTGTTCATAAACCGAGGTTCCACTGTATCTGCATCTGCCCACCTGTGGAAGTCAGTGTGAGGCAAACATTTTGGGGAGAGAATGGAGCTGGGGGACCTCTCCCCCAATGCTCCCAGGGGCTCTTGTGTAGCCCTAGCCCCTTGTGGGGGGTACGGACGAAAGCATGGCGAGCCCCTGGATTCCTTTAACGGAATTCTCTGCGCAGCAGCAGCATTGTAGGGGCAGGCACAGACAACCACTTCCCCTACAGCAATCCATTGGAGGGGCCGGCACAGCCAAGCCTGGCCCCTCCACCAACCAATTCATTAACCAGTGCCTAACTGCAAGCTTACAAGTTGTGACCATTTGCTACGCAGTAGGCGAAAACCAAGTGGCACCAGCCAATCAGCCAAATGGAAAAATCCCTACCAGGCCCCTGCCCCAAAAGCAGACGACCCCATGACTGGCATAGCAAGGTCAATGCAAAGCCTAATTCAAGGGAGGGGTGGGTGGTTGATCCGTTGCCTCAGCGAAAGAGAAAGCCCGACACTGAGAGCAACAAATATATAGACTCTGGGCTGTCCATCAAACTTGCAACATATAAATCTACCCAACAAACCAGCAGCCCCAATCACAAGCATGGCCATCTAAATGATCTGCCCAACAGCAGAGGGGTGTCTTGCTAGGCCCCAACCCCAACACGTGCTCTCCATGAAGGAGAACCCGCTTTGTTTATGTGTTGTAGCCGTACCTTTTGCCTTAACTGTCCAAGTCTTTTGGTCATCGAATAATGGATCTGACGGCGATCTTAACACTTGAGGTTACTTCATATGCTGCATTTTTTAAAAATGTACCTGCTTAACCTCTATCTCAAAATATAATGCATGTTTGCAACAGTGTACAGTATATTAATACTGGGATGTGTGCTATTGAGCTGGGATTGGCTGCAAACACATGTGTGGGAGTCAATGACTCACAAGTTCCAACCACTTTCTTCTGACTCAACCGTGTGGTGATTCTGATCATTGCCTTGGGCTGAGACTCAGCTCCTCATAAGCACATCCAGCCAGGGAACAGGTGGTATCTCTATATCTAGCAAGGCCTAGATGTGGCCAGGCAATGGTGTAGCAGTCAGGGTTGGACCTACAATGGCCAAGTGAGGCAGCCACCTCAGGGGAGGGGAAGATGCTGGGCACATGGAGTAGAGGAGAGACATGTAAAGGCCATGATAAGTTAGCCTGTTGCCCTCCGGTGCAGTGGAGGAAGCGTTCTCCTTGCCAAGGCTGGTGGCCTTATTAGGATTTTGTTCATGGAGTGAGGGGTTGAGGAAACCATCTTGTTTGACCGAGGCCGGTAAATGGTTTGGACCAGCTGTGGGAACAGAATGAGTTTTGTGTATGTGCATGAAAACTTAACATTTGCTTACTGGTGCATGAACTAACATGTTGTGTGCTTTCAAAGGGATGTTTCTCCGTAGCGAGCTATTTGTGTTAGGTAAAGGGACCCCTGACCATTAGGTCCAGTTGTGACCGACTCTGGGGTTGCGGCGCTCATCTCGCGTTATTGGCCGAGGGAGCCGGCGTACAGCTTCCGGGTCATGTGGCCAGCATGACAAAACCGCTTCTGGTGAACCAGAGCAGCACACGGAAACGCCGTTTACCTTCCCGCTGTAGCAGTTCCTATTTCTCTACTTGCACTTTGACGTGCTTTCAAACTGCTAGGTTGGCAGGAGCTGGGACCGAGCAACGGGAGCTCACCCCATTGCGGGGATTCGAACCGCCAACCTTCTGATCGGCAAGCCCACTATTTGTGTTACTAGAGCACAATAGTTATTAAGGTAGCTGTAAGGTTAGCACCACATAGTCTTCCCCATTCTCTTCATGTAGGAGAATGATTTTCTGTTCATAGATGGAAAGATGAAAGCCTTTTCTTTTTGGTTTCTGTTGGATGAAGTGCTAAGAAACTTTTTCTTTTTTGAAGGAGGGAGAACTAAAAACTAGAGAAAAAAACACATTCTTGCAGCTGCAGATACCAGTTACTAGTAAAAATAGTAATAAAAGTGTTTTGGGGTTACGTATCAAGTTAAAAGGGCATTAATGAATCTTTCTCTCTCTCTCTCTCTCCTTTTGTGTAGTAAAATATGAAGACCACGTTAGGGGTTTCCTGCACTGTTATGCTATCATTCTTCTGTGTACTCAAATCAGGTGGGTGCTATAGAAATTGATTTTGTGGGGAACTTTAGGAATATTTAAAGGGGGAGGGGGAACACGAAGCAATAGTGAAAACCAGCAATCTTAGTTAGATGCCCAAAATGGTCTAGGATTAAAACTCTGGCTTTTCACTGCTGTGCTACTGATATTTGCTTTGTATGTTCACAATTATGCAAGGGTAAGTTTAAACTTACTATTTATTTCTTACATTATGTATTTATTTATTACCTCTATAGTCCACCTTGTTTTTACCAAGGAGCACAAGGTGGTATACGTGGCTGTCCCCCCTCCTCATTTAATTCCCCACAACAACCCTGTGAGGTAGGTTAGGCTGAGAGGCAATCACGGGCCCAAGGTCACCCAGTAAGTTTCATGGCTAAGTGGGGATTTGAACCCTGGTCTCCCAGGTCCTAGTCTGACACTATAAACTAAGATTTCCTAATTTGCAACATTGTGGGTAGATGTAGTTGGCTCCTAAAAGCTAGCTGAAGTTGATTTCTCCTTTAACAGTCAATAAAAAAATCTCACTCGGAACTAAAAAAACCAAACATTTCCTCCCCTCCTTGCAGAGAAATGCATTGTCCAGGATATCACAATTGCTAACCCATATGCTGCTGAAGGAGAACCTCTAGGACGCCATTGTTTTTATTACCCAACACCAGATCTTGAAAACACACACTATGATTTCAGCTGGTATACAAGTGGAAATGAAACACCTATAACGAAAGAGCCATCCTCCAGAATTCATCAGCGTGGAGCAAAGCTGTGGTTTATTCCTGCAAGATCTGAAGATTCTGGATTATATGAATGTGTTATACGGTCAGGACTTGCATTTAACTGTGGTGCATGTGTGTAAATGGCGGAGGGTGGTAATTCAGGCTATACCATTGGAAATCTGACTACGTTGGTACCTTGGTTCTCAAACTTAATCCGTTCTGAAAGATGGTTCCAAAACCAAAGCGTTCCAAAACCAAAGCGCACTTTCCCATAGCAAGTAATGCAAAATGGATTAATCTATTCCAGACTTTTAAAAACAACCCCTAAAACAGCAATTTAACATGAATTTTACTATCTAATGAGACCAGTGATCCATAAAATGAAAGCAATAAACAATGCACTGCAGTCACACAATCATCAATCAATCAGTAGCTGAACTGGGTTCCACACAGTCACAAAAACAAAACAAAAAAGTCACAACAACAAAAACGCAAAATAAATAGCAAAAACAGACAGACCTCGGCATAACTCTCAAAACAGAAGTGTGGCACTCAAATTGGAAGTGAAACACTCAAATCAGAAGCGTAATATTCAAAACGGAGCATGTTCAGCTTCCGAAAAAAGTTCGCAAACCGGAACACTTACTTCCAGGTTTGCAGTGTTTGGGTTCCAAGTTGTTTGAGTACCAAGACATTTGAGAACCAAGATACCGACGTATTTCCCAGTGCAGCAAATCTGAGATAAGCAGATATTGTTTAACTGCTGCTTGAGGCTGTGCTTTGCAGAGAGGCTGCAGATCATAGAATCATAGAGTTGGAAGGGACCCCAAGGGTCATCTCGTCCAAGGGTCATCTAGATTGAACATTCCACTCAAAAGCAAAACAAAAACAAAATTAGCACACACAAGCACCCCAATTCAATTCCCTGCAAGTGGAGCAAGTCTGTGTTCACAGCTTGCTGCAAACAAAGCCTGTTTGACTTCAACCTCAAGCACCTTCTCCTGCTACTCCCAGGCCCAGCAACTTACTTGCAGCCATAGGGAAGGCAGCAGAGGTGGAAGCTGGCCCTCCACTCATATTAGAAACATCCATTTTGACCAGGTAGGATTTGGGAGTTCATGTTCTAATATGCCCAGCAGTAACACAATGCTGTTTCCATTAATTTCCACCTGAAAGAAGGCCCTTGAGGTTATTTGCACCAATTTCCACAAGAGATGCTGGGCCATACTTTCATCTCCCTCCGTGACAAGAGTAGATGTCCCCCTGGGGAGCGGCAGTGCATGCGGTTACTACTACTACTGTCCAGTATACCTGAAGGAGCGTTTCCACCCCCATTGTTCTACCCGGACACTGAGGTCCAGCGCCGAGGGCCTTCTGGCGGTTCCCTCGTTACGAGAAGCCAAGTTACAGGGAACCAGGCAGAGGTTAGTGGCACCCACCCTGTGGAATGCCCTCCCACCAGAGGTCAAAGAGAACAACAATTACCAGACCTTTAGAAGGCATCTCAAGGCAGCCCTGTTTAGGGAAGCTTTTAATGTTTGATGGATTTCTGTATTTTAATGTTTTGTTGGAAGCCGCCCAGAGTGGCTGGGGGAACCCAGCCGGATGGGTGGGGTATAAATAATAAATTATGATGATGATGATGATGATTACTGCTATTCCCATCACTGAGGCGAGTCCCTGGGTCCTCGAGGGCAAGGAAAGTTGAGAGTGGCAGAGGTTGGTGTTCCATGAGCACCACTAAACTTTTTACAGGTGCTCTTAAATGGGCACTAGAAGATTCAACTGTTGCAAGTGCTCAACTAGAGCGGCTTTCAAAGTATGACATGTCAGCGTTTAACTTTAGGATGCTTGTAGATAGACAGACAGACAGACAGACAGACAGACAGACAGACAGACAGACAGACAGATAGATACTTTATTGTCATTGTACATACTACAATGAAATTGAATGCTGTCAGGGGGCCTGATATGGCTACTCTAGAGTAACGACTCCAGCATGGTCTTTTTAGGCTTTTATTAAGTGCTGATTATTTACAGTGCTCAGAGCGGTAAATATGCATCCTTAAGGTGAGGTGTCAGAACCTCCGAATGGCGATTGGCGCGTTTTCTTCCAGCACAGAAGCTTTGGGAGACCCAACCTCTTCCCCCTACGTTTGCGTCGCAATTCGGGAGTTGGGGGGATTGGCCTTCCCCCCCGGGCCCCCCACTTCCTGTCCCACGTGGTGCATGGGCTCCGCAACCTTGCCTGAGCCTCGGACCCCACTTCCTGACTCTCCGCTAGAGGCAGAGCTCTCCCTACTCTCTCCAGCGCTTGGGGATGGGCTGGAACTTAAGATGGGAGGGACTTCCCTGTATCCCTTGTCCCTCACAAATGCCATCCCATAAAAACAAAAACACAGTTACATACCTTGCATGCTGCCCATGTATATAGACAAAATGGTAATACCTGTTTTTGCCTTCAAAAGTTTGGCTGCCCTTTGCCAGCTACACTTTCATTGGAAGTTCTCACTGAAGAATCTTAACAGCAAAGACTCTCGTGGCACCTTAAAGACCAACGAATTTGTTGTGGTCTAAGCTTTCATGGGCTGCAGTCCATTTGATCCATTCCACGCAGCACTATCTTAAGTGGAAAGTATACAAAAGCTTATGTACACTTGCTAGTCTTTATGGTGTCGAGACTTTTTGTTATTTTTGCTGAGGGATGACTGCCTTTTTGGGGAATATTGTCAGATTTCATTCGAAGTTCTCATAATTCTAATTGATGGGCACATGATTGTATAACAGCTCTGAATGCGTTTACTCATACCAGTCAGAACACCCCATTGCTTAGTGTTTTCCAACACTAATTCCTGCCCCCCTTCCATTGCACAAAGCTCTGGAACCAACTGGTGCTTGGAGGTAAGATTCAAATGCTATTGTCCGAGCCGGTTTGTCCCTCCCCTTACCTGGCCATCCCCTGGCAACACCTTCCCAGGCAGGATTGGATGCCCAGCTTGGGTAGGTGGAGACCCCTGGCATCCTACCTGGGATGGCGGTGCCAGGATCAGGGGGCTGTGCGCGTCCACGCAAAAAGCGCCCCCCATTGATGTGTGGAGCGGTCATTCCTGCCCCCCTTCCATTGCACAAAGCCATTCAGCCAAAATGGTATGCCATTTATCTTTGTCCTAAAATGACTGGTAATCTTTAGTTTATCCTCCCATCACCTAATCCTCAACTCGATGAAGGTCAGTAAAACTACACTTTCTGGATGAAAGTATTTCTTCAGGCATTCACAGTTATTTGACTGCGGAATGTGCACATTCCAGTTTATTTCAGTGTTTGTGCTTGCATTCCAGCAATATTGCCTAAGTCCAGGACAATCTGAACGTTTTCAAAACATCATAAAAAAACCCTGGTAAACGACAAAAGGGTTTTGCTTTGGAAAACCTTCAAACTGATGTAAGATTGGAATTACTGTGCTCTTCCATTGGGGCAACCAGATTGAACTATTTCAGCAGAGATCTATTAGAAATGATTCCTTTGCAAATTGTGAGATTTCAGATGTTGCTCCCTTGGGTATGGAAGCGGAAGATTTAGGTCCTCTAGTTTTAGTGGGTATTCATTTATTACCATCTATTTCCCCATTTCCATTTGTTTACATATTTGGTCCAAGAAGTATATGTGTCTTCTCCAAGGGTGAGAAATCTTTTTTTTTTCTGCCCGAGGGCCACATTCCCTCTTGCACAACTTTTCAAGAGCCACATGGGTGGGACCAAAGGCAGAAACGGGCGGATCACTGAATGTAAATTTTTTACCGTAGGATAGTTTTTACACACAGTCATGCATGTCTCTTTATCCCCCATCCAGTCAAGAAGGGCTTTCTTACAGTTCAAGTACACATTCCACCCAGACCAAGAACACTAAAGGAGGGTATGAATCAGGCCCAGTGAGGGGTCTGGAAAGAGTCCTGGGGGCCAGACAGAGAAGCCTGGAGGACTGCAATTGCTCCTCAGATCTGATGTTCCCCACCCCTAGTCATGGGGGGGGGGGAAGAGCCAGGATTTATGTTCTGATGGGGGCAAGACACCCGCCTGTCATTATCCTCTATCTGGCTCTGTCTAGCGGATTCAGAATGAAACATTTCAACAACAGTTGTTTTAAATTACTTACTTCTGACGCCAGAAAAATCTGTCAATATCTTCAGTCAGTTGAAAACTAAGTTAAATAAAAAAATTTAAGGTCAGGGAGTACCTTTCATGTGGTTAACGAGTATATTTTGCAAAATTACAAAGAACACACATTTTTATCTTTTATATATATAAAAAAAATCTAGACAAAAACAACTTTTCTTGGATTTGCTGAAAACCTTTCACAATATAATCCAAGTGAACTCAATGAGCATTTCAATTTCAGATATTCTGATTATTTATTTAAGTATTTATTTATTTTTTTGATTTAGGGGTGGGGGAGCTGTCTCCGTGCCCCTCTGGCTATATCCATGCCCCTAGTCTAGGCTGAAGTATGCCCCTATGAGTTCAATGGGACTTACTCTGGAGTATAAGATTGCAGCCTCAATAAAGTAGACAGGGGTCTATTTAATAACAAAATTGTCATCACTATAACAGAACGTATCCAAACAGCCACCCTCCTTATCTTATGCTAGGAGCTCCTTTGGGATTAGCGAGAAGGAAAGAGCGTAAGAAAATACGGTAATTGTGAGGGTGGGGGTATCACTTGGAATGGCTGTGGTGGGTATGCTTACTCTGCAAAAGCATAAAACTGGAGTAATTTTAACTCTGGCATTTATCATGTTTAGTTACAGGAATTCGACAATCTGCTACAGAAATAGGATTAGAATGCAGGTTGTCAACGACAGTGCTGCTCAGTGTTTTAATGAGAAGTCCAGCTATACTCAAACGGTACCAAAAGGATCAACTGCAAAGATTGTGTGTTCTAACACGGAGGACTTGGGACAAGTGATGGATTTTTTGTCTGTTCGTTGGTATAAGGTACAGACCCTTATAGGTTCCCCTCTTCTGTGGCACTTCCCCATCACTTCTTTTCTTCTAAAGAATACTTAACGTTAAAATTAATGTTAGTAACTTCTCAATGCTACATTTCTCTCACAATTGAAGTGCCAGGGCAGTGGTGGTGGTGGGGGGACATTTGCAGGGGTGTATCGTCAGGTGGAGAGGGAACACTCACCCCTTCCACTGCCTGATTGTTTTCTCCAGCAAAATCTCCCAGGCTATAATTAAAATCATTTATTTTTCCATCTGGATTATGAAACTGGAAGTGAGCCCAAGGCAGGCAACTCCCTTCATTCCAGTTTTCTCAACAAGCGTGAGTTTGGAACTACATATTCTCTTAGGCAGCTCCGTCTCAAACTAGACATAAATGGGATGGCACATAATTTTAGTACGTTGCAACTTCTCCAGAGCTCATTACAGCATAAAGTATACAAGGCAGGCAGACAACTATAATTTCTCTTAGTTTTGCCTTCCTCTACAGTGAATTTGTTTAGCATAAGACTCTATACAGGGATTTGTTTAGGATAAACCAAACTAAGCGTGAGCAATTAGCGTGTACTTTTCACATTCTGTGTGCATTTAAACTGAACCTTTGTTTGCTTTTAGGAATGCAATCCACTGCAGCAGGATGAACGAGTTTTCGTTTTGCAATCATATCTTGTAATAAACAACATGAGAGAAGATGATAAGGGAAAATATGAATGTAAAATAACGTACACTTATTTGGGGAATCAATATAATGTTTCAAGGAGCATTTCTGTGATTGTTAAAGGTAAATCTTTATGTTTTAGTTCCTTGGTAAAGCCTGTATTTTGTACAAATATTCCCTATGTAATGGGGTTGTATGCAGCTTTGATTTTAAAACTTTAATCCATTTTTAGTTTTATTGTATGAGGTCTCCCAGTACATCCCTTGGAGATTACTGTGATTAAGCATATACAAATTTTCAAGATAATAATAAATAGCCCTACTCAGATGTTAATAGTCAGGTTAATTTCAATGGGTCTTTTCTGAGTGGAACTTGCATGTTTTGCATTACCAGTTAGCATCAGTTCACTGGGTTCCCAATGAATGACACCCTAGTGCTCCCCTCCCCCGGTTTGACTTTTTCTTTGCATTAAAAAACCCCCACACTAAAGCACTTTTAGAATTGGAACACTATTGGGCAATTATGTTATTACTTTGACAGAAAAGACGGGTAAATTTTAAAAAATCCTACTAAAATGGGAAAGGAAATATTTTGAAAATGCATTTCAGTAGATGTACGACGATAGGCTCACCTGCCCACTATGTTGTTATAAATGTATAAACCATGCACCTTGGAAAAGGGTGATGCTTCTGAATATCAGTTTTTGGAAATCACAAGAGGGGAAGAGTGCTCTGTGTTCAGATCCTGCTTGTGGGTTTCCTATAGGCATCTGGTTGGCCTCTGTGAGAACAGGATGCTGGACTAGATGGGCCACTGACCTGATCCAGCAGGCTCTTTTTAAATTCTTTAAGAGTAGTCCTAGGATCATCTTTACCTGCGGAGACTACACTACACTTTTGTTCTTTAAAAAGAAAAGCCAGACTTCTGTAAAAGTGTGAAGAAGCAGGAGGAAAGCAGTCATTTAATTATGATGTCATGTAGCTGCTCTGTAAAAAGTTAGTGAGCAAAGCATGGCTTGTTGTTGTTTAGTCATTTGGTCGTGTCTGACTCTTTGTGACCCCATGGACCATAGCACGCCAGGCACTCCTGTCTTCCACTGCCTCCCGCAGTTTGCTCAGACTCATGTTGGTAGCTTCGAGAACACTGTCCAACCATCTTGTCCTCTGCCGTCCCCTTCTCCTAGTGCCCTCAATCTTTCCCAACATCAGGGTCTTTTCCAGGGAGTCTTCTCTTCTCATGAGGTAGCCAAAGTATTGTAGCCTCAGCTTCAGGATCTGTCCTTCCAGTGAGCACTCAGGGCTGATTTCCTTCAGAATGGATAGGTTTGATCTTCTTGCATTCCAAGGGACTCTCAAGAGTCTCCTCCAGCACCATAATTCAAAAGCATCAATTCTTTGGTGATCAGCCTTCTTTATGGTCCAGCTCTCAGTTCCATACATCACTACTGGGAAAACTTTAACTATACGGACCTTTGTTGGCAAGGTCTCTGCTTTTTAAGATGCTGTCTAGGTTTGTCGTTGCTTTTCTCCCAAGAAGTAGGCATCTTTCAATTTTGCGATTGCTGTCTATTATGGCTATTATGCAGAAAAAGCACAGTTTGGAAGCATCCCATATTTTCTCTGGGCCGGCCACTTGAGGTAGAGAAGGGGAGTTACTGTTGGATGTCAGATATGTAGTTACAGTGGTACCTCGGTTTATGAACACAATTGGTTCCGGAAGTCTGTTCATAAACTGTAGCGTTCATAAACTGAAGCGAACTTTCCCATTGAAAGTAATGGAAAGTGGATTAATCCGTTCCAGACGGGTCCGCGGAGTACTCAACCTGAAGCGTACTTAACCCGAAGCATGGGTGTAATTGGTTCCAGAAGTCTGTTCATAAACTGAAGCGTTCATAAACTGAAGTGAACTTTCCCATTGAAAATAATGGAAAGTGAACTAATCCGTTCCAGATGGGTCTGCGGTGTCCGTAAACCGAAAATTCGTAAACCGAGGTGTTCATAAACCGAGGTTCCACTGTATTCTCTTTTGCACTTGCAGGAAAGCATTCTCCACTTTTGAAAGTCCTTGTCCTTGGTTGCTGCCCTGTGGAGTTTGGGCACAGTTGTCTGAGTTAGGAAAAGAGAGAGGAGCTCTTTGAAATCCTTGAAAGGCAATCCTGGCTATCTTTCAAGCAGAATCCACCAGCAGAGGGTAGACAAGATCCCCTGCTGGAAAAATGGGAGGCCAGCTGCTACGGAAAGCAGAGTCACCTGGTACCCAGAGCCAGCCCTACCATGAGTGAGGTGGCTATCTCAAACAGCCTTTGAGTTGCAATCAAAACACAGCAGACTGTTAGTTATTTAATTCATCATCATTTTACTCCCAGGGAGAGGTGGCTGTGTGATTTTCTGCATCAGGTGCTGAAATATCTTGGCCGGTCTTGGGTGCTGTGTGTGACGGACAGGCCCTGGGTCAGCCTTCTGGGGACCCAGCAACCAGTGAGAGCTGGCTGGGCCATCAGCCAATCAGGAGGGATTGGCAGGTCAGAAACTGAGGAGCTGGAAGTTTAACAGTCAGATAGAGACTGTCAGTTGGTGAGGGCAGATGGTGGGGACCTCGATCTGTCTGAGTGAGCTCATATAGAGAATTGACTGCCAGTGAGTTAGATAGCTACCTGCTCCGTCAGGAAAAGGTTTTAACCAGGCATTGCAACCCAGTTTGATTCCCTGAGGGTTGCTGGTTTGTCTGGAAAAGTCTATACTGAGACTTGATTTTAAAAAGAGTGTGGTTTAAAACTCTTTGCAAAGAGTGTGTGCTTTGAACCAAGTTTTGTGCCTTGCTTATGTAACCGTCACATTTGGAATCGTCATTAAATGCCGTTAAATAAACTGTTTTGTTTTGTTTCAGAAGTGCATCCTCATACCAGTGGCATGTGGTCAGTGGACTAGCGGGGACTAGGCTAGTTCCCTAAATGTTCCCCTGGGGCCTCCTTCCCAAAGCCTTGGAAGCTTCTGCCCAGTTTAGGGAGGAAGGTGCTATGCTGTGCTCATGTGTGTGATTCTCCCCCATCACACTTGCAGGCTGATGCCTCTGGCCCTCACTGTTCCCCTACAAAAAAATTCACCGTATGCTATTGCCTCATACTTTGAACCTCTGGGTGGGGAATGAGTGGACAAGGGGCAGTCTTCAAAGAAGCACAATACCTTGCTTCTGCTTACTCACAAATGCTGCCACACATAGTCAATTCCAGACTTCTCCTGTGTTAAAAACAGGAGAGTTGTGTCTTTTAGCACACTCATAAGATTGGTCATGTTACCCAGCACCATATTTAGTGTGGGTGTCTGTCACACTGTTTGTGGGCAAGGCATTTGCTGTTCTGGCTCTGGCAGCAAAATGTGTTGGACCAGCCCTGATAGTAGTTCAGGAAGGTATCAAGTTAGGGCATTTGGCTTCTCCTCAGACAGGAAGGAAGGAAGGAAGGAAGGAAGGAAGGAAGGAGTGGAAACTAAATAATAAACTCCACCCAGCTGCGGTGGAGAGAGCTCTCTGCCATCTCCCTGAGATTTTGCCTGGGTGTGGCTACCTGCCCTGGAGCCTAGGGAACATCTTCTGTTGTAAAGACCTCTGGGCCATACTGAGGCCTGGACTCTTTCCCCCATCGTCAAGAGTCAAGACAATATCTATTATTATATATTGACCATATCTATTATCTGAACTATTATGGAAATCCCATCCCCCCAAAAAGAGTTGTTGTTCTCTATCTGATCTTATAAAAATATTTCTGCCTTCTGTTGCTAGTGAATGAACCAAAGAAAAGAACTGAGATTCTGTACCCCAGAAATAATACTATTGAGGCTGAACTTGGTAAGTCATTTAGTACTTTCATATTTTAAAGAGAACTGGCCGAACAAAAACGCTACAGCAACACAAAATGAACAAGAACCCAATCATTTCATTATTTCCATGAGTCGAAGGCACTGTTATCAGTAGTAATCGCCAACATTGCACTTTCTAAGTAGTTCCTTATTTGACTGTTCTGTGTCCCCCTGCTTTTGCTACAGAATTCCCCCCTAAATATTTTTCGAAATCTGCAGAGCTCTGATAATTGTATTTTGTGCATGGTTTACTCTTGTTGTCGTTGGTATCCATCTGTCCATCTGTCTTAAGAGGTGATGGAAGAGTTTGCCATCAGGGTAAAGTCAAACTGTTGGAGAGTTATGGTGCCTGCTGTGGCTGTAGATACCAATATGGGAGAGACATGTTTTATTGCAGATGGGGCAGATGAAGGTGTCTGGTTTCACTGTTACAGATGTACCATGGCATTTCTTCTCTCTGTGCTCCTACCAGAGGTCTCTTCTGGACACTGCTGTGGATACATGACCTCACTGTCTGTCTTCATGCCCTGCGGTCATCTGCAAGGGATACCCAAACATTGGGGTTAATGTTGCCAGCCTTCATTTCACATTTGCAGACATCTTAATAATAATAACAACAACAATTTATTATTTGTACCCCGCCCATCTGGCTGGGTTTCCCCAGCCACTCTGGGCGGCTTCCAACAAAGATTTAAAATACATTAAAATGTGACGCATTAAAAACTTCCCTGAATAGGGCTGCCTTCAGATGTCTTCTAAATGTTAGGTAGTTATTTATCTCTTTGACATCTGATGGGAGGGTGTTCCACAGGGTGGGTGCCACTACCAAGAAGGCCCTCTGCCTGGTTCCCTGTAACCTCACTTCTCGCAGGGAGGAAACAGCCAGAAGGCCCTCAGAGCTGGACCTCAGTGTCTGGGCTGAACGATGGGGGTGGAGATGCTCCTTCAGGTATACTGGGCCGAGGCCGTTTAGGGCTTTAAAGGTCAACACCAACACTTTGAATTGTGCTCGGAAACGTACTGGGAGCCAATGTAGGTCTTTCAGGACCGGTGTTATATGGTCCCGGCGGCTGCCCCCATATAATGCAGAGTTGGCCTGTCCACAGGCCTGGTGCCTGGATCCAGCTTTCCCATAAAGCACATCTTTGAGGATCCTGCCATCTTTCATTCTGTGTACATGACCAAGCCAGCGTAGACATCACTGAAACACTACATTAGCACAAACACTGAGAGACTATAAAGCAGAAGATGTGATGATCGTCACATGATTGTACAACTACAATTTATTGAAAGTGTCTTATGCCCATTTTCTGCTAATGAATTTTGCAGGCTCCAAAATATTTACGATGTGCAATGTGTCAAGTTACAGAAACTCTTTAAATGGCATTACCTGGAAAGTCAATAATACGCCAGTAAACTTCCTGTTTAAAGGTAGAATTGAAGAAGGGTTCGAGTAAGTATATCTATTTTTAACGTAAATAAATCCAGCATGATTTGTTTCCTCTCGTTGTGTACTCATGACAAATGGCATGGGACACTTCTGTCCTTCAACTTTGTCCACAGCAGATTTCACACGGGATCTCGCTTAGAAAATGGCCGTGTATAAAATCTGCACAGCTGCACGTGACAGGGCAGATTGAATCAGCCCAAGAGTGAGTGATGTGACCTTGTCCACCAAACAGCTAGTTTAAATATGGGCTGGAGTTTTTGCACCTGGAATCCCTTTGCTGCAACCCCCACAATGCCCCTTTTAGAACACATTTTCAATGTGTGCTTCAACTACTTTTTGAACAGAAAAGACTTCCCCGTTGAAGGAGCATGGGGTTATGTAGTCCCTCTGACCATCACTGAGGTGAAAAATGAAGATTATGACCAGCGGTTTGTTTGCCAGGCGGGCGAAGTTGCTGCATACTTCTTAATACAACGCCCACGTACGTATGTCATCTGATGTTTTTATTAGTAAAAAAATGAATAATTGTGAAGAATGAAATGAATAAACACACCTTCCAAATTGGCTCTGGAGGGTTGAAGACCCTCTGGAGAAGATTTTTTTTTGGGGGGGGGGGGTTGCACCTGAGGAGAGGAGAGGAAACAGCAGCAGAAAACCGCTGGCTGCTTTGTTATGAAGGTAAATGGCGTTTCCGTGCGCTCTGGTTTCTGTCACGGTGTTCCGTTGAGCCAGAAGCGGTTTTGTCATGTTGGCAACATGACCTGGAAAAGCTGGCTCCCTCGGCCTGAAAGTGAGAAGAGTGCCGCAACCCGATAGTTGCCTTTGACTGGACTTAACTGTCCAGGAGTCCTTTACCTAGTAGCAATCAAGATGAGCCAGAATGAATCTCTGCATATTCTAGCTTGGAAATACCAGTATGCCTTTTTGATTGCAGGGAGATTTCTTTCTAGTATACTGAGAATTTGCAACCATAGTTGATGTCTAACTTTCTTTGGATTCTGCTCACAAATTTAGAATATTTTCATACTTCATATTCCATGCTAAGAGTCTCCAGTCTTTGCTTTGGTAGGGAAATGAGGCAAATTTCTCAAATGCTGAAATGGCATTTTTAAATAAATAAAACTGGGCTGCTGCTAGAGCCTCTTTCCCCCAAAGTGCTCTGCCTGCAAGTTCTTGTGTTGGTTTTCCACATGCTCTTCTCTCCATGCCTCTTTTCCTGCTGGAAGGTCAAGCAACATACAGTACCACGAGGAAGGAGCGGATTTGCTTTAGCTCACCCTCAAGACCATAGGAGCCAACTCCTAAGGGCCGTGGGGGCTTCAGCCCCCACAATAAAATATTTGAGGGGGCCAAGCCCCCACAAAGTTAATGGGTATTCCCATTCATGTGATCGATTATGCTGG
This sequence comes from Zootoca vivipara, assembly GCF_963506605.1. Taxonomy (NCBI): domain Eukaryota; kingdom Metazoa; phylum Chordata; class Lepidosauria; order Squamata; family Lacertidae; genus Zootoca; species Zootoca vivipara. Next base: position 28,070,031 of record NC_083279.1, on the reverse strand, counting down.
GCAGGGCTTACCTGGGCCCCCACATTTTTTTATTCACATTGGCACCCCCACTGTTATTGGATTCCCACCAACCCACAATGCTCTAGGACATGGGTAGGCAAACTAAGGCCTGGGGGCCGGATCCAGCCCAATCACCTTCTAAATCCGGCCCATGGATGGTCCAGGAACCAGCGTGTTTTTATATAAGTAGAATGTGTGCTTTTATTTAAAATGCATCTCTGGCTTATTTGTGGGGCATAGGAATTCATTCATATCCCCCCAAAAAAATATAGTCTGTAGGACAGTGGACTGGCCCCCTGCTGAAAAAGTTTGCTGACCCCTGCTCTAGGATAATGGGAGTTGTAGTCCATCTTCTATTCTGCAGTGCATCTAGCTGGACAAGATGACTCTTCTGTTCCCTTCCAGCTCTACAGTTCTATGAGTCTAACATCTGGAGGGCCCAACATTTCCAATTCCTGTCCTAGTGGGATCCCAGTTGTTTACCTTACTTAGAAATATTCATATATGCTTTGCTTGTCTGCTTTGCTTTTTTCATTTTCTTTTTCTTTTCCACTCCAGCCCAAAATATCCTGGGACTGATTGCACTTGTATTGCTCATCTTTATTCCTGTGCTAATCTGCGCATTGTTCAAGATCGAGCTTGTACTGTGGTATCGGAAGTCATGCCACCCTTTCCTTCATAAAAAAGGTAATGGTATATTATTTATTGCGAAGTGCTGCGGAAGGGAAAGAATGCAGTGCCTGTATCTGTGGCCACAAAAATAAAAGCAAAGAAGGGGTGGGGGAAGCATGCCATAGCAAAGCAATGGGTGGCTGTAGTCATGTGATATCTACAGATGAAGTGATTGCAAGACAGTTGCTAATGGTTGAGATTCAGTGCCGATTATTTTGTTATCAGAGGTGCCATTCCCTTGCACCTTCCATGCTGTTGCTGTAGAAACCCAGATGGGCAGGGCTAGTAATATGGCTCATCTCTGACTCATCCACTTCCAGGAGCTGACCATGTTGGCTTTGGAAGTAGCCACAACGCCAGCTCCTCTTGCACAAACTCCTAGGTTCAAAAATGACTGGAGTGGTATGGGAAGGAACCAAACTAAAGCTCGCAGCCCAAACTGCCCCTGTATCTTGTCCCAAAGCAGGATTGCCCATGAAATGTCACTTAAAAGCATGAGATATATGCTGATCTGCTTGCTGATAATGCTTGCTGATAATAGGCAGCATAAAAATAACACAGTATACCTAGCACCTTATGTTATTATTTAGCTCTGCCAATTACCTTGGTCTGTGGTGTTCAGTTTCTTTCTTTTCTTTTTAAATAATATTTATTAAATTTCCATTTTAACAATCCAATCAAACCATATTATATATTTCAAATTATACAAATCATCCAATAGTCCCAGTATTATGCCTAATTATAAATTTTTGGCTGACTTCCCATGCTTCGAGATCGGAGGGAATCCTAATCACCTCATAGTTCTACTGCTTTTCATAATCATTACAATAATTCCCATAATTCATTCTGATGTTAATCCTTCATTATTTTCAACAGCCTCTGCGTTCATTCTGCAAGTGAGTTAAGTCAAAACAATATTTTTCTGTGTGGATTTGATGTCTTTTTTCTTCTTCTTTATGCTCCAATTCTGTAATCCAAAATTCCCCTCTGTAAATTCACATCATCTCTTCACAAGCTGGTGTTGCCAAATCAGCCCAGGAGTCTTCCACTGCAGGCGGCTGCCATATCGACACACAGTCCAGATAGTATCAAATCATGGTGTCTGCCCAATGCTGTTCCTTAACCAGCTGCTATTCAAACATTAGCTTTTCCTGGAGGGGGTTTACCAAGTAAAACTGGAAATTCAAATATCAATGAGTAAAATGTTACAGGTTTACATGTGGTGTTCAGTTTCAGATGGCAAGATCTATGACGCCTACGTGCTGTATCCAAAAGCAGATACCCAAGATTGTTTTGCTCTGAAAGTGCTTCCTGAGGTTTTGGAGAAAAAGTGTGGGTATAATCTATTTATCCTTGGCCGGGATGACTTACCAGGAAAAGGTAAGAAAAGAAAGCATCCATTCAGCCTTATTGCTTTTTAAATGAAATGTTGTTGTTGTTTAGTCGTTTAGTCGTGTCCGACTCTTCGTGACCCCATGGACCATAGCACGCCAGGCACTCCTGTCTTGCACTGCCTCCCGTAGTTTGGTCAAACTCATGTTCGTAGCTTCGAGAACACTGTCCAACCATCTCGTCCTCTGTCGTCCCCTTCTCCTTGTGCCCTCAATCTTTCCCAACATCAGGGTCTTTTCCAGGGATTCTTCTCTTCTCATGAGGTGGCCAAAGTATTGGAGCCTCAGCTTCACGATCTGTCCTTCCAGTGAGCACTCAGGGCTGATTTCCTTAAGAATGGATAGGTTTGATCTTCTTGCAGTCCATGGGACTCTCAAGAGTCTCCTCCAGCACCATAATTCAAAAGCATCAATTCTTCGGCGATCAGCCTTCTTTATGGTCCAGCTCTCACTTCCATACATCACTACTGGGAAAACCATAGCTTTAACTATACGGATCTTTGTTGGCAAGGTGATGTCTCTGCTTTTTAAGATGCTGTCTATTTAAATGAAATAGGTTGTCTCAATTTCATCCATAAACTAATGAGGTGTTAATAACTTGCAATAACTGATAGCCATCTTGCAGTTCTGTTTAATTATGAGCACAAACCTTCCCATCTTGCTTGCTTGCTTGATTTTGAGCCAAAGTTGGATTACCCACACAGGGTTGAATACATATTTCAAGTCCCAAAGGCATCAATATGTTATGTGCATATGGTCAGATATCTGGGATTTTTCCTCCTAAGAAAAATTCCTGCATCGTTAAGAATCCCTGAATATCACAGAAAGTAGGTGATTTACTTGCAGAAGCCCATATGTGATGTGGTATTTATCTTATTTATTTATTTATTTATTTAATTTACAGCTGTAGTCAACGTTATTGATGAAACCATTAAGCAAAGCAGAAGGCTGATCATCATTTTAGTACCAGGATTTCAAACTTACAATATATCACAAGGGGTTCCTGAGGAGCAAATAGCTCTGTACAATGCCCTTATGAGTGAAAGTGCTGGAATGAAAGTCATTCTGATCGAAATGGGTCAAATAGAGGATTACAGCAGCCTGCCAGAATCTATTAGATACATCAAGCAAAAGCAGGGAGCCATTAGATGGAATGGGGACCTTACAAAGAAGCATTCTTATTCTGCAAATACCAAGTTCTGGAAAAAGGTCAGATACCGAATGCCACCAGGACACCAGATTTCTCCAGAACTGCCTTTGGTGCCAACCTCTCTCAATACAACAGAAACCCTCGTATCCTTTTAACAACTTCTGGCGCAGCTGTTTCAAAAGGCTAGATGGATGGATGATGCTGTTACAGCCACCATTTGGACATGGTAAACGGACTCTTTTGACAACATCGCCTCCACTAGCATTTCTTAATGTACCAAATTCACATGGTGTTTCAAACGAAAAAAGAACTAACTTGAAACGACTTATTTCTACAAATGTACGATGAGCAAGGTTTTCCGTTTGTTTCTCTTGTTGTGGGAGGAAAGCTACACACAGTGGCTACACTCCAGCTGAATGCATGTGGATCAACTACACCCGTGTGTCCTGTTTTAAAGAAAGTTGAAATGCTGACAACCAGCTGTTTAGTGAATCTAGACCACCACCTTCCTCCTCCTGCCAATCAGCAGATCATTCGGATTTTAGCTTTGTGCAAAAGGTTGGCTCACTGAAGGGAATCACATCTGGAGCATAGGTCTTTGTGTTTGATACACCACCCGGCTAGAGACAGATCCATGGAAGCAGGGCTGCCATACTCCAAAAAGTGAAAATCTGGACACTGTTCAGCAATTTCCACATGGACACTGTTTCCTACGACCAAATTCCGGCCATGTCCGGGAAATTCTGGATTTATGGCAACCCTAATGGAAGTCTCTTTCTGTGAACACGTAGCCCCTAGCTACATTTGGCCAATTGTTTCCTTGTTCTGCTGAAATTCAACCTTGCAGTTTTTTTCATTGTTTACTCTTGGTATTATGGTAACACTTGACGACTGACTTAGACATGGCTGAAATCATTTGCAGCCTCTTACATGCACCATTTCATTTGAACTCACCCTTGGAAATATTCAGGGAGTGGTTGGGTTACTTTGTGAATTGTCACTGTGTTTATATTTGACTTTCGTTTAAGTTTTGATGTAGATGTCAGACTGTTGTGGTTTTTTTGTATTTTATTTCCCTTGCCCCTCAACTGCTTATTCTTCCTCTGCAAATACATACACACACCTGCCCCCAAATTTGATTTAATTTGCAAACACCATGGAAATAGCCATCCTTCAAAACCCACACTTCTCTGAATTTTCCAATGTAGTTTTTCCGGACAATTAATTTGTGCAAAAATGCATATACTCGGGTTAAGTGTCTGTAAAAATGTGCATATACATGAAAATAACATACAGAAATGCATCATTTTAGAGGATGTTGCTTTGCAAAAATGTGTCTTAGGTAAATCACGTATGAGCCTGTGTATAACAGGAGTAATTTGGCATTAAAATGCTGATGGATTTTAATGAGAACTCAAAAGAAAAATTCACAAATGTGGACCTAAGATTGGAAAACTGAGAAAATTGAAATGAACAGGTTTGCCTATCCTTATTTCCAATGTATATCAATGCTTCATACATCAAGCAAACAGGACTCTAGTCCATGGATGCTTTTGTCTTAATAAATTAATCATCAGTGAATCCAACATTAGTCAGAGTGGACCCATCAAAAGTAATAAACATGACGGAGGTCCATTAATGTAACTGGGTTTACTCTGTGTAGTTGGATACAACTCTCTGGCTTAAAGTTCCATAAGACCGTTCCTTTGCAATGTTTGCCTTCTGCAATTGTTGTTATGAATAGTAATGATTCTCAGGAAATACATTTTTTTCCCAGATAAACATGTAATGCTTCAGAGGTAGAGATGTTTTTAACTTCCAGTTCTTTTATTGATTTAGAAGGGGCAAAAGAAAAAGTAAAATGTGAAATATATTATTATTATTTATTGAATTTATATAACACCCTATAGCCAGAGGTCTCAGGCTGGTTCACAGAACCAGCAGTGTCAAACTGTAAGAACTTACATGTGAAGTAACGCCAACCATGATAAATTGGTGAATGGCCAATGATATACATTTTTATTTATTTACAAAAATGGTCAGGAAGGATGAAGTGGTTTTGACATTATGCTGAACAGGAATATAGCAAAGCAGCATTACTTAACTCAGGGGCCAGCAAACGTTTTCAACAGGGAGCTGGTCCACTGTCCCTCAGACCTTGTGGGGGGGGGGAACTATATTTTTTTGGGGGGAAATGAACAAATTCCTATACTCCACAAATAACCAAGAGATGCATTTTAAATAAAAGCACACATTCTACTCATGTAAAAGCGCCAGGCAGGCCCCAACAATAATCCAGAGATGCATTTTAAATAAAAGAACACATTCTACTCATGTAAAAACACGCTGATTCCTGGACCGTCCACAGGTCGGATTTAGAAGGTGACTGGGCGGATCCAGCCCCCGGGCCTTAGTTTGCCTACCCATGACTTAACTAAACCCACAATAGCCATTATGACAATTTGTTTCTGCTCTTCATATTTTACTTATGGGGACACGGGTGGTGCCTAGGGCTTGCCGATCAGAAGGTCGGCAGTTCGAATCCCCGCGATGGGGTGAGCTCCCGTTGCTCAGTCCCAGCTCCTGCCAACCTAGCAGTTCGAAAGCATGTCGAAGTGCAAGTAGATAAATAGGTACTGCTCTGGCGGGAAGGTAAATGGTGTTTCCGTGTGCTGTCCTGGTTCGCCAGAAGCGGCTTTGTCATGCTGGTCACATGACCCGGAAGCTGTACGCCGGCTCCCTTGGCCAATAAAGCGAGATGAGCACCGCAACCCCAGAGTCGTCTGCCACTGGACCTAATGGTCATGGGTCCCTTTACCTTTACCTTTACTTTTTAATTATCATTCAACATATTAAATCCACATTGCTTGTATGTACAGTGCATTATTTTTTAATGTTGAGAGAATCTTGTGATTGTGCCCCCAGGAAAGCATCATTTCTATGATGAGGCGGGTCATGCTCCCAGGGAACAGTCTTTGATTCATAAAGGTTGTTGCACAATGTTTACATAATCATGCTGTTTGGGTCTCAGTCTGGTGGTTTCCAGGTCACCTGTTCATTAAGCATTCGTCCTGATTTGTTTACACAAATTTTGTGAGGAGGGGTGTCACATGACGGCTGTTCAGCGGTCATTTTTTAAAAATGGCACATTCATGACGATCTGTGCTCCTGATGCTTTTGGAACAGTCAAACACAATCCCGCTTTCAGTACTGTTTGTCCCTGCAAAAGTTTGGGGTGGTTGCACTGCTTCATTCCCCATCAGTGTATATCCTGTAACTTCTTGCTGAAACCCCACCTTTTTATCCCATAAATGTTCTAGTTTGTTTCCCTCCTGTTTTATTGTTTGCTATAGGCAGCAATAATGTGGTCATAGCTGCCAAGTATCCCGTATCCGCCGGGAAAACCCCTTTTTTCTTACTGTTTCCCGGCGGTCTCCCGTTTGGTGATAAATCCCGGCATTCTCCCTTAAATTCACTTCTTCCCGGCTGCCATTTTTCTGGTGCCGCTTTGCCCTTCTATGGGCACCAGAAAATGGGGACGCCGGTGCCGGAAGTCGCTTCCGCGCATGACCGGAAGTTGCGTGACGCGACTTCCGTTGGCGCTTGCCCTTCTATGGGCATCAGAAAATGGCGGCGCCGGCACCGGAAGTCGCTTTTACGTGTTTCCGGTCATGTGCGGAAGCGACTTCTGGCGCTGGCGCCGCCATTTTCTGATGCCCATAGAAGGGCGAAGCGCCACCGGAAGCTGTGTCACGCAACTTCCGGTCATGCGCACGCTGCCGATCCCGGATCTTTATGACCCGGACTTGGCAGCTATGAATGTGGTACCATTGCAGAAGCATTGCAAAGCAAGCTACAAGCAGAATAACTCTACAACCAATGCACTGATGTTAAGAAGATGTTTCAGAACACACACACACACAATAAAACAGCAGTCTGGAGGAGCCCTCTGTTTTCTTTTAGGAGCAGCTGTCTTTGTTGCCACAGAAGATGGTCACAGCATCAAATTAACTAGGAAATCCAATCATCAGGCAAAGGAATGGGAGGGTCTTAACATCCCGGCTGGGACAGGAAGCTAGCTCACTGGTTTGTGGCTTTTAGTTGATCCTAATAAAGGTGGTATTCTGTTTCTACTGCAGCTGCTATATTATCCTTGAATGAATCTACATGGCACAGCATTGAAAACCATGATGTTTTGCAGGCATGTCCACAGTCCGTTTTGGGGGCTTAATCCAGCCCTCCGGTTGGTTTAACGTGGCCCCTGTGGCAGTTTATTTCCTGGGGTAAAATCCTGAATAAAATCTCAATCCTAAAAAAAAGGTTAACAACTTTGGTTGGCCCTCACGGTCCTTCACTTCATCAAATCTGGCCCTCCTTGAAAAAAGTTTGGACGCCACTGGATTCATTCTGTTTGCTAACCACTTGGCAATGTGACTCCCAGACCATTTTGCTTTAAATTAGCACACTTTGATATTTATGTGCTACAGGGTTCCACTTACGCTCTGTGAAGAGCCCACATGTTCTGGGGGGCCGTGAAAGAAGGCAAGTAGCAAGAAGTTGCTTGTGACATGAATGTCAAAGTAGCTGCACAATTTGTACTTGAGGTTTCCATTTGCAGTTTGAAATGGCATTTAAACATCCTTGTTAATGTATTTAATAAATTACTCTGTACTACCGGTATATCAGCTGTAGGGATCTCTTACCAGGAGTACCTAGCACACTGTACCAGTTTTGTTTTAATCAAAAGAGACCTCTTTCTTTGAGGCTATTGCTTAGGGACCTAGAAGTACCCAGAAGAGTTATTTGAGGTACCAAGAGCAGAGCTTTTGGTACCGTAGTACCCAAGAAGAATTCATTGCACTCTTCACTTGCTGCAATGCACAAAACCATGATCAGGTACCATTCTTTTCCTTCCTTTCTTTTCTGCAGTTTCAGTATTTCTAGAAACAAGTCATTCATGAAATTGAGAATATAAGTACAGTGGTACCTCTAGTTACGAACTTAATTCTTTCCTGGAGGTCCGTTCTTAACCTGAGACTGTTCTTAACTAGAGGCCTGCTTTTGCTAATGGGGCCTCTTGCTGCCGCTGCGCCGCCGGCACACGATTTCTGTTCTCATCCTGGGACAAAGTTCTCAACTCAAGGTAACTCTTCCAGATTAGCCGAGTTTGTAACCTGAAGCATTTGTAACCTGAAGCATTTGTAACTCGAGGTACCACTGTAATCAACTTTAGAGCTGGATTGTTATTTAGATTTATTAGACATGTTCTTGAATAGCAATTTGAATTTGAAAAGTAAAGTGTTGGGAAGTTCTGTTTTAGTGGCAGTGCAACTAATGATTGCCCATTTCATGAAGGATTTGGAGGGAGCTATGAAATAATACTGGTATTAAAAAGATTTGGGCTACAGCTTTGTTTTGCAATGACTCTTGTCGTTCAGTTCTCTGCTGGTGTTCTGCAGAAGCTTTCCTCCAGGTACACACTCACAGAATACTCAATGACCAAATGCAGTGCTTTTTTTCTGGGAGGACACAGGGGTATGCATACCCCTAAACATTTTGTGAATCTTTGTACTTTTGTCCATTTACTGCAGGGGTGGCCAACTCTCAAGAGACTGCGATCTACTTTCAGAATCAAAAACTGGCAGTGATCTACTCCCATTTTTTTTGGGGGGGGTGTTTCAGCTCAAAGCTGTTGAGCTTTTTTGGAAGGAAAGCCCCGGGTTTTTTGGGTTCAGCACAGAGAAAGCTCCGTCTTCCCTTCCAGAGATCAAACAACAATGAGCGCCAGGCGAGGGAGCGGGGCAGGAGTCAGTTTTAGCTATGCTAAGGAAAGGGAGCCAGATATCGGCCGCGATCTACCAAAACCTTGCGGGGATCTACCAGTAGATTGTGATTGACCTGTTGGACATCCCTGATTTACTGTATTTTTCTCCCCTGTTTTGAACCATAAAATGATTATTTTCTTGAGTCAAAATGAGAGTACCCCTAAACATTCTTCTTCTTCTTCTTCTTCTTCTTCTTCTTCTTCTTCTTCTTCTTCTTCTTCTTCTTCTTCTTCTGAAAAAAAACACTGACCAAATGTTTGGCTACCAAATGCTCCTTAATAACTGGAATTGCTAATAACAGAAGACAAAAACAGTTGATAGTTCTAAGAAGTTCAGAAGCTTCCTGAGGAGGTTCTGCTTACAATGATATTTCCTTTGAGGTTGCTGATGTTGCACAATGTCTCGTTTTGTAGCAGATGTCATGGCTATTAATAGGTGTTCTTTTCCCCATCCTTTGAAAGCACACAGTGAATTATTACATTCATACACATTTCAAAAATATCCTGATTCTAGTCTTAAATTATAACCACAAAGCAGTATTTAACTTTGCACGTTTCCCTCTTATTTTAAATAGAGGATTTCTCCATGGCATGTTGTTGTTAGTTTGGTGGGGAATAGGCCGTATACCAAGACCCTTATAATTCCTGGATCCAGCAAGTGTTAAAACCTTTAAAAAAAATTAAGGTTTTTTTTAATTGAGATTTTTCCACAATACAGTAAAATTTCCAAGCCAAGGGCCTGCTGGTTTCTCTTTAAGGTTTCCAGACTCAAAAGAGAGCAGGGCAATTAAATGCAGAGAAGTCCTGTCCTCTATTGAGTCTGGCAACCCTGGTTGCAGCAGAGTTCCCTCCCCTCCTAGTAAGGAGGAAAGAGCGACCCGGAACCAAGAAGAAACATCTCTTTTAAGGGTTTGCATTTTGGCATGGAGAAGGACATCACCTCTACAAATAGTGAGACATTACATCACACAAAAGGTGGGGTTACTGTGGCTCAGGCAGGCCAAGGTGTGATATTCCTGAGGATTTAACAAGTTTTACATAGTTCCAGACACAGTTTACACACAAAAAAAAGCATTTGATAAGATAATCAGGATGCCTGTCAAACATCCCTCAAAGCAGAGCATCTGGGCAAACAATGACAATTAATACAAAGGAGGTTCATACTGTAGATATAAGAGGAATCCCTTCAGGAACTTCTTTTGATTGCCATCTGCCTACATGTTCTCAGGCAAGGGTTATTAAGGAGGCAGAGGAAATATTTAGAGTCTTCTGGAGAGCCAAGAGGGTTTTTGGATTGCTCTCCTGTACTATATTAGACATGCAGTATATATACTGTATATATATATACAGTGGTATCTCAGTTCTCGAACGTAATCCATTCTGGAAGACAGTTTGAGTTCCAAAACGTCTGAAAACCGAGGTGCAATGGGCTGTATTTGGAAATTCAATTGAGAAAATTGAAAAGCACGCAGCGGAAGCCGTTCGACTTCTGAGGCACGTTCAAAATAGGAAGCATTTACTTCTGGGTTTTCAGTGTTCAAGTTCCAAAATGTTTGTCAATGGAGACGTTCGAGAACCAAGGTACCACTGCATGTGTGTTTACCTTGCAAATATCAACATTTATTCTGTATTTGAGACCTTAGAATTCTTATAACAACCACATGACTGCCTTCGCACATTCTTTTAATGCACGTTGGGCCTCTGTGGCCAGGCCCTGAAAACAGCAGGATGAGGAAGAATCCTGCTTGTTCCTGTCTTCAGGAATGTGGGTGCCAGCTGCCAGGCTCAGGTGTTATTGTTAGGTGGCTACAGCTGTTGGACAGTAGGCATTTTGCACAGGGCTTTGTATCATTACTTTGTTTAGCACTAACAAGTTGTTATAGGTTTGGGGGAGGATGCCCCTAAACCCTAGAAATTAATAAATGGTCGGCTTTTGATCAATTTGGATATGGATGAAAGTACTAGCTGCAGAACTGTGTCAGACAAGGAATCCCTAGCTGGCCTAGTGAAGAGCAAATATGTTAACATGACCAAAAGTGTTGATGGGCCACCTGAGAGCAATCCTTTGGTTCGAGGAGACAGATGTTGCCAAGGTGATGGGGTGTGTGTTGAGGTGACAGGAAAAAGGAGTCTGTAAGCAAGGGATTCTGGGAAGGAGAAGCAGAGTCTGGGATCCATCTTGGGAAGGCTGGCTGGGAGAGATGCCTTGGACTCCATGGCTACACTGCTGTGGGGGACAATCCTCTCTTGAAATGACTGACCGTGCTGTAAGAGCTGGACTCCCTCCTTGCAGACCGAAGGTGTGAATAGGTGATTAAACCGTATTTCTTAAATCTACGACTGTATCTGCCGTGTCTCAATTCTCCAAAGGAGCACAGACCCCCACCTTTTTAGCCCATAGATGTTCTAGTTTGTTTCCCTCCTGTTTTATTGTTTGCTATAGACAGCAATAATGTGGTACCATTGCAGAAGCATTGCAAAGCAAACTACAAGCAGAATAACTCTGCAACTAATGCACTAATGTTAAGAAGATGTTTCAGAACACACACACAATAAAACAGCAGTCTGGAGGAGCCCTCTGTTTTCTTTTAGGAGCAGCTGTCTTTGTTGCCACAGAAGATGGTCACAGCATCAAATTAACTAAGAAATCCAATCAGCAGGCAAAGGAATGGGAGGGTCTTAACATCCAGGCTGGGACAGGAAGCTAGCTCACTGGTTTGTGGCTTTTAGTTGATCCTAATAAAGGTGGTATTCTGTTTCTACTGCAGCTGCTATATTCTCCTCGAATGAATCCACATGGCACAGCATTGAAAACCATGATGTTTTGCAGGCATGTCCACAGTCCATTTTGGGGGCTTAAATTAAATTAAATTAAATTAGCACACTTTGATATTTATATGCTACAGGGTTCCACTTACGCTCTGTGAAGAGCCCACATGTTCTGGGGGGGGGGGCGTGAAAGAAGGCAAGTAGCAAGAAGTTGCTTGTGACCTAAATGTCAAAGTATCTGCACAATTTGTACTTGAGGTTTCCATTTGCAGTTTGAAATGGCATTTAAACATCCTTGTTAATGTATTTAATAAATTACTCTGTACTATATCAGCTGTAGGGATCTCTTACCAGGAGTACCTAGCACACTGTACCAGTTTTGTTTTAATCAAAAGAGACCTCTTTCTTTGAGGCTATTGCTTAGGGACCTAGAAGTACCCAGAAGAGTATTTCTTAAATCTACGACCGTCTCTGCCGTGTCTCAATTCTCCAAAGGAGCACAGACCCTGGGTGAGTGCCTGGAACCCCCTGGGCTCTTGCCACTGCTTGGCAGAGAGAGGGTAAAGCACAGAACTTTTGTAACAGTATCAGTTCAGGAAATAATTTTGCAATTTGAGGAGGTGGCTTACTCAACAAAATCCTTATCTGCACAGCATTTCATGCAACACTGATAGCTGTTAAGTTCACAAACCACACAGAAGGAGGAGCCTCAGCTAAAGATATAATGAAAACCCTTTAGCGTTTTGGATCAGCTAAGCATCTTAGTGAAAGGAAGAGGAACAGGGGAGGACAGGGAACCGGCCGAGTTTCTCCATTTCGCACTCTTCAGTCGGTGGGTCACATGCAATATTATTATTATTATTATTAATTAGGATATGTTGTATTCTGCCTTGTTATACTTTGTCACGAAGAGCGGCTTATAAATTCATAAAGAAATACATTGAAATAATCCTTGCGCTCAGAAATGCTTGCATAAGATCATTACATAATCTTGTTATATACTGATAGTCGTTTTGCTTTGCTATGTTGTTATGAAATTGTTTTGTAATATTTCTTGGTTTGTAAGCTGCTTGGAGCATGATTGTGTGTGTGTGTGTGTGTGAGAGAGAGAGAGAGAGAGAGAGAGAGAGAGAGAGAGAAAGCAAGCAGCATACAAATAAAATGAATGAATGAATGAAGGTGGCTTGCTTCAACAGTTGGCTGATGGCTGCACAGCTTCCATTTCTGTTGTGGTACCATGGACAGTAGCATTGCAATAGTAAATGGTTGTATACACATACCATACACACACACCCCACTTAAACAGTCCTGGGAACTGTAGTTTGTTATGGGTGCACTCTGAGGGGTAAGCAACAGTTCCCAGGTTTCTTGAGGGTGGGCGGGATGTGCCTTAAATGTGGGGTGTGTATGCAGCCAGGGACTGTGTACTGAGTTCTAGATATTGCAGCAGGACAGTGTCAGATCTGGATGTTATTTTCTTATAGCCGGATCCTATATTAATATCTGAATCATGATTCTGAATATTGGAACATTCGGTCTATCAGCTACTAAGCAGTTCACCATCAGATACTTTAACTTATTTCATAAAACGGAAGGTGGGAGGGGATTTCCCCAAAGAAGATAAAAGTGCTACTGTGAAAGAAATGTGGAGGGTGATTATTTACCATTAGTTACAGAGAACCAGGCAGAGGGCCTTCTCGGTAGTGGCGCCTGCCCTGTGGAATGCCCTCCCACCAGATGTCAAGAAAATAAGCAACTATTTTACTTTTAAAAGACAATTGAAGGCGGACATGTTTAGGGAAGTTTTTAATGTTTGATGCTGTATTGTTTTTAATATTTGGTTGGAAGCTGCCCAGAGTGGCTGGGGAGACCCAGCCAGATGGACGGGGTATAAATAATAAATTGTTGTTGTTGTTGTTGTTGTTGTTGTTGTTGTTGTTGTTGTTGTTGTTGTTGTTATAGAGCTGCCTTTTTTACTTGCTGTGTTGAATATCAGTCTCTGGGCAATGGGCTGAAACAGAAATGCTGTGCAAGTATTCAATACAACAAGGCACAAGTTGATCAGGTGGATTTTTGCAAAACAATGTCTTTTCAATTGGAAAAAAATCTAGATATTTCTCTTTCAGCATGCTGATAATTCTGAAGCGTCAAATAACAGGGTTTCCTTTTTTTCCTTTTTTTAATGCCCCCCCCCAATTTAGCAACACAATGGCCCTCTTGTATTTCATCTTACTCATGGCTTTCTCTGTCATCGCTGGGAAACCGCAATACTGTAAGTCTTACTCTGCGCTGATTTTTCTCACAGAAATACCTTGAATATGATTGATTCATTCTGTGGAATGAATGAACTGCTGATCACAGTTGCGCGTCTAAACTAGAATTATCTAGACATCCATTTGTCAGTTTTCATTTCTTAGTGCAGAAAGTATTAATCTGATGTGTAGAGATCTTTCCTATTCTGCTTAGTTCAAGAGGGTTCTGGAAAGGTTTATTTCTAATGTGAGAGAAACAGGAATAAGGTTTCTGATGTTTGGGTTATTTCTCTGGGAAGCTGTGTACAGCTGGATTAAACTGGTTCTGTTACGTTTCTGTCAAGGTCATGCTGACTGTTATAGTAAGGCAAGGAGGAGCCTGGGCTCTCATTCTTGCTTTATCTTTCTTTGTTCTGATGTTCTGTATGCTTAGTGCTAAGGTTTAGTCTTATTCTAAGTTTGCAAGTTGTATTTTAAGTGCTGCAACTGGATTTTTTTATGGACTGTGCCAATCCTGATTGTATTGGATTTGTGACCATTGTGTATCCAGGGATGGCCAAACTCGGCCCTCCAGCAGTTTGGGGACTACATCTCCCATCACCCCTAGCTAGCAGGACTAGTGGTCAGGGATGATGGGAATTGTAGTCCCAAAACAGCTGGAAGGCCAAGTTTGCCCATGCCTGATATCAGTAAAGCTCTGCTGGATAAAGTACAATTGCCTCTGGTCTATTTTTGGGGAACTCTGCTGAACTCTGCAACGTGTTTAAGTTTTTTACTCTGGCGGTGGCGTGACACCATTACTATTGAAAAAATTCCTTAAAATATACATAAACACCCCAATCCAGTTTCCATGAGCACTGCAATTTGATCAGTGAAAACCAGGTTCTATGACCACTCAGCCAGTGGAGATAGATGCCTATGTCACTGTGTTTATTTGGGCTCCATTGAACTGCTTTGATAGATCTTTTGATAAGGATGCACTTTGTGGGGAGATTCATGAGCTGGATCATGTCCATGACAAAAGTGCATTTCCTAATCCAGAAGAGGGAACATGTAGATGAGTGTTGTTGTTGTTTTGCATTTGTTTCCAAGACACAGTTACTGGTTTTAGCAGGCATCCCCAAACTGCGGCCCTCCAGATGTTTTGGCCTACAACTCCCATGATCCCTAGCTAACAGGACCAGTGGTTGGGGAAGATGGGAATTATAGTCCAAAACATCTGGAGGGCCGAAGTTTGGGGATGCCTGGGTTTTAGTATGACATTACCAGCAGCATTAAACAAGCTAGGAAATCTCTTCTGATGTAGGTATGCAGAATGTTTTTGTCGAAGCCCCCCTCCCTTGATATTTTGCAAAGGAATTTTGAATCTATATGTATGTTTGCAGGGCTTACAATAGCAGGTGAGGCTTTTGTTGTAAGGTGCCCTGTGCATGACACTGTGGTCTGGCAGCGTGGTGATACAACCATCTCTACAGACAAAAGGGCCCGAATACATGCTTCAGGGAATGAGCTTTGGTTTCTGCCCGCATCCGTTGAGGACAATGGAAATTACACATGCGTCCACCCTGAGTAAGTAAAAAGATGAGCAAAAGCTTTGTGTGAGTGTGTGTCATAGAATCAAAAAATTGGAAGGGTTCCAAGGGTCATCTAGTCCAACCCCCTGCAATGCAGGAATCTCAGCTAAAGCATCCATGACAGATGGCCATCCAACCTCTGCTGAAAAACCTCCAAGGACTCCCACCAGCTCTCATGGGCGTCTGTTCCACTGTTCCGAATATTTAGTCAGAAACTCCTTTCTTGTAACTTGAAGCCATTGCTTCGAGTCCTACCCCCCAGAGAAGGAGAAAACAAGCATGCTCCCTCTTTCATATGACAGCCCTTAAGATATTTGAAGATGGCTAGCATATCTCCCTCCAGTCTCTTCTTTTCTAGGCTAAACATACCCAGCTCCTTCAAGCACTCCTCGTCATGGGAGTTGCTTTGTGTTCACAGGTATGCTCCTAAAACGATGATTGTCATAATAAATCCAAAGATAAAAGGCACTTGTTATTATGAAGATGCTCTTTATTTGGAAACAACTGGAAGCCCTGGATCCGCTAAAATATTCTGCCCTTCTTATAATGACTATGAGAATGCATCTGCTATGAAGTGGTTCAAGGTATGTATCATCGATATCTGGCTGTACGGTTTAGAGAGACAGTGTTGGGCTTGAAGGTTCTCTGTGCAGCACCAGCCTCCTCTAGAGTGTGAGAAGGGAAAGTCTCAATTATCTGCTGAGATGTCATCTCCTCTGCCAGGAAGTAAGTGCTGAACACAACCACTTTTGAATGTTTTAATCTGACGTTAGGCTCGCACACTCCCTTTCTGGTCTGTGCAGGTGAAATTTAGGACTTGGCATTGAAATTTTGGAGGACTTCAGCATTCATGCCTGTCAGGAGTATGGGCAGGAGTCAGGCTCTGGGGCCTGTAATGTTTTGCAGGACTGGGGCCTGCCTCAGCTTGTGCTGGAGAAGCAGGGAGTGGCCACTCAGGTGAGACCTCAGCTTGTGCTGGAGAGGCAAGGAGTGGTCACTCAGGTGAGGCCACGATACTTCACTGCACCTGGTGGCAGGAGCTGGGAGGGATAAAAGCTGAGCATTTCCCTTCAGCTCTTTGCCACAGCAACGCTATCCCTGCCTGGTTGCCTCTGGCCTCTTGCTCCTTGGACCCTTGCCTTGCCGACGCCTTGATCCTCGACCCTTGGACCTCTGCCTTGCCGACGCCTTGATCCTCGACCCTTGGACCTTTGCCTTGCTGACTCCTTGCTCCTTGACTCCCAGACTCCCAGACCTTCACCTCTGCTTTGCTCCTTGACCCTGCGACTGCCTGCTGCTGGACCCTCAGCCTTGCACCTGTTCCTGCTTCTACACCACCATCTTGCCTCTAGTCCTGACGTCCTCAGCCAGGGCTTTAACCGCCCGCCGACCGGACCGTGACAATGCCCAGGCTGGCTTGACACGTATTATTCATGACTTTATGGCTGCCATGACAACCATGAGACTCTCCAGCATACAGAGGTGGGTTTAGGGAAATGCGACGGGTTCAGAGCCTCAGGGATGCTGCCAGGGATGATGCAGCTGTGATTTGCAGTGGAGCACAAGAGGTGGAGGGTTGCTAAATGTGAGACCCCAACATCCACCACTGAGGTCACACACTAGTTCTGTCATCCTTCACTGCCCTGGAAATGGCAGTGGTCTTGTTCATGGGTAGACTGTTATTTATTTCCTCATACACATCCTGACTTTCTTTCTAATAAGGGACTACACAGCTGCTGACAATATGGTATCACATAGCAGCACACAATGTTAGAATATCGTTTTATTGTTTGCTGTTACTTATTTGTGCACCATTTGGTTAGATTCCTCAGCTATAGCCAGTGCCGGATTTACATATACGCTAAACAAGCAGTAGTTTAGGGACCCACTCTCTTGCCCCCCCCCCAAAAAAAAAGTTGAAGGGAAAAAACACCTGCACGTTCATTTCCAAAATATAAGATAAAAAACAAATAAAATAAAACCAACATACAGCAACAGTGTTTTGTGTTTATTAAATTACCATATAGCATATATGGTATTGGGACCCTTGTACCTACGGGACCGCCTCTCCTGGTATGCCCCACGGAGGACCTTAAGGTCCACAAGCAACAATATTCTGGAGATCCCAAGCCATAAGGTGGCTAGATTGGCCTCTACTAGGGCCAGGGCCTTTTCAGTATTGGCCCCAACTTGGTGGAACGCTCTTTCACAGGAGACCAGGGCCCTGCGGGATTTGTCATCTTTCCGCAGGGCCTGCAAGACAGAGCTGTTCCGCCTGGCCTTTGGGCTGGACTTAGTCTGACCCATGTGTTTTTCCTCCGTCATGGTTTGGATTTATGGACTACTTAAAATGAGGCTGCATTTAAATTTTAATATTGTATTTTAATCTGTATTTTAATTAATTGCTTTTTATGTTTTATTGTAATTTTATTGGTGTTAGCCGCCCTGAGCCCGGTTTTGACTGAGGAGGGTGGGGTATAAATAAAATTTTGTTGTTGTTGTTGTTGTTCTTGTTGTTTAGTCGTTTAGTCGTGTCCGACTCTTCGTGACCCCATGGACCATAGCTCGCCAGGCACTCCTGTCTTGCACTGCCTCCCGCAGTTTGGTCAAACTCATGTTCGTAGCTTCGAGAACACTGTCCAACCATCTCGTCCTCTGTCGTCCCCTTCTCCTAGTGCCCTCATTGATCCCCTTCATGGATCAATGCATTGTCATGGCGAAGGGGCTTGAAGAACTCAGAGAAGCTATGAGCTATGCCATGCAGGGCCACCCAAGATGGACAGGTCATAGTGGAGAGTTTTGACTAAACGTGATCCACCTGGAGAAGGAACTGGCAAGCCACTCCAGTATCCCTGCCAAGAAAACTCCATGGACAAAGACAACAGGCATATTATTATTATATTGAACACAAAACAGTGACAATTTGTTGTTGACAAAGGACACCTGGACATATAAAGGGCCCCATTACCTTCATTAGTTTAGGGCCTCATCAAACCTAAATCCAGCCCTGGCTATAGCAGTCAAGGTGTAAGATGTCCTTAAGATTATAATTTCCCACAGCTCCAAGTATGCAGATAGTTTACTTGCAGAGGCATTTTGAACTTCTGGAAACTTCAGCTTCTCTGAGCATGCTGATCCTTCCCTCTTGAGTCTCAGTTTTGTGTTTTGACTACAGTCTTGTTGGCAGTGCTCTTTTTCTAGAAAAAAAAGCGGTGGCAGAACTCACCATGAACACTCTCCTCATTCTCTTAGAATGGCGATGGTACCCAACAGAGAAGTGCCAGGACTGAGTTCCGGAGAGTTCCGGCTGGAAAAAAAGGCCTTGCTTGTCAGCACGCAACACTGGATTTCACATTTAGAGGAGCAGCAGTAGTAATAATATTTAACAAGTCATTAAACAGTGGTGAAAAATGAATATGTGTTTTGCTTTTTAGGACTGTAAACGCCTTCGTGGAGCAAGGTACAAAGCGGTTAAAGATGTCCTTTACATTTCCGATGCAACTGAAAGTGACAGTGGATACTATACTTGCCAGTTTACATACAACCATGGTGGAAGAGCATTTCCAGTAACTGCAACAACGCCTTTTAGAATTACAGGTAAGGTGATAGTGGGCATGAACCAGTTTGATAAACAAACAAATATTTTGTAGTGTGTTTGTACGTTTTGGTTGCTTTGGTTCCTAAAAAGATAGTGTGGTCCTATTATTAGCACAAACTGGTGTTGAAGTGGTATTAAATGATGAGCCAGTCTTTACGGTATTATGCTGTTCTATATTTCTGTCTGACATGGTTATTCTAACAGTTGTAACCAGTGCTACTTTTTCTAGAAAAAAAAGGTGCCAGAACTCACCATGAACGCCTCCCTTGTTCTCTTATAATGGCAATGGTGCCCACCTGAGAGGTGCCAGAACTGAGTTCCGGCAAGTTCTGGTTGAAAAAAAAAAAAGCCCGTGTTGTAACTGTGTTTGCTGTGTAAATTGATGAGTTTATGTGCTCAGCGCTCTCACACATATACCAGGAAACCGTCTTTTGACAAGACTTCAGCAAATAATGAGATCTGCTTCTGTTTGATGTCGACCAATTAGAGAATCTTTTATCATCTTCCAAGCAAGTCCAAAATTAAAAACCTTGATTATATATATTTTCATTTCCACACAGTTTGAATTTTAAAATCCATATTATATCAATGAGTTCCAAACTTTCCAATCTTGCTTGTTGTAAATATTTGTAAACAGTTCTTCTAAGGGGGGGGGTTGTTAAGTAAAATAATAAAGCACAATAATAAAAGAGTCTTGGCCCCCTTTCCTTTCCGCTCTAACATACCAACTCTGGCTCTAATGTAATCCTTCTTCAGTTCAGTCTTTTTTATCACCTCACCTCAGTGGCTGAGTTGTTTAGCAGAATAATTCCCCCCTCCGCGCCTGAAGCATGTCTAAAACTTAAATCTAATTTTTCATCTTAAGAAATGGAACCTGAAGCGCTCAATGGGGACAGCGTCCAGGAGAGCCAGACTCTCTCGGGGCTTTCCATTGAGTGCCCCTCCAGCCCCTCCTTCCTTCTGAATTTGGAGCTGGGTTGTTGGGCATCCGTGGATGAGACTGCATCTTCCCTTCTCCAGGAAGATTTTGGGAGGCTGCTTATTCCCATCACAGCCTCTAATTGCCCCTTGATAGCCAGAGCAATGGAATGTTCAGCCATCTTCCGTGGCGTCTCAAGCAGAAGTCCATAAGGTCAGCATTTCGAATCCGCATGACAGGGTGAGCTCCCGTTGCTCTGTCCCAGCTCTTGCCAATCCAGCAGTTTGAAAGCATGCCAGCATGAGTAGATAAATAGGTACTGCTGGGTTGGGAAGGTAAACGGCGTTTCTGTGCACTCTGTCTTCCGTCACTGTATTCCATTGCTCCAGAAGCAGTTTAATCATGATGGCCACATAACCCAGAAAGCTGTCTGTGGACAAACGCCAGCTCCCTTGGCCTGAAAGTGAGCTGAGCGCCGCACCCCATATTTGAATTCAACTGGACTTAACCATCCAGGGGTCCTTTATTTGCTACTATTTTGTCCCAAAATGGATTTGGAAAGTCTTCCCTATTATCTGTGAATGTTCTGGTCCAAAGTTCAGCCTGAATTCTTCTAGAGTTGAACTCTCAAGTAATCCTAATTTATATTTGTAGGATTGAGTTTTGTTGTTGTTGTTGTTGTTGTTGTTGTTGTTGTTTTTTAAATAAGCAATAGGGATTACTCTTCTGATATCACATTGAAGTAATCTAAGTGATGCCGTATTTAAAATATCTTGGAGAATATTATGGATATAAACTATAATTCTAAATTGTGAAATCACAGCTTAAACATTAATCTAAAGTATTCTATCTCTGTCTCTTGCGCCCCGATTCCACAGATTCTGTTTTACTGACATCTCCTAAAGTTTTATATCCAAAGGATGGTGACGTTATAGAAGTAGAGATTGGTAATGATGCTATTTCTTCAGCTTTTTTTTTGTTTGTCTGTCCTAAATCTCCACCCATTCCATTTCATTGGATGACCTGGGGGGGTCTAATTTTATGCTGATGATGTATGGATTTGTCCTTCTAGGTTCTCCTGTGCAACTTTTATGTAAGGCATGGCTGGGCCACGGAAAGCAAGGCATAGCCATAAGCTTTTGGGAAGTCGATGGCGCAAACGATTCCAACCGCTTTGTTAAATCCAATAAATCGTAAGTAAAAAGATGTCCATTGTTAGGAGGTGGGGGAGGGGAGAAATAATTTAATTAGCTAATTTTTTTATGTTGCCAGAATTTCTAGAGTAGTTTACAAAAATGCATATTAAACGATAACAGCTTAAAATCCCCCAAAATACGTTGGAATCAGTTTTTAAAACTTGGAATGATGACAATGACAACAGCAACAGTTCTTGTCTAGCTTTGAAAAGATACCAAGTGAAGCAAGTTCCACTTCTAGGTTGCCAAAGCTGAGCTGGTTCTAATGACATCCTTTCTACTAGGTATATTGTACCTGGCAAAGGACAGTTTGCAGAGGCTGAATTACGCATTGCAGAAGTGAGGGAAGAAGACCTCAGTTTAACCTTTAGATGTGTCCTGGCCAATGATCTGGAGTACAAAACAACAGAAGTGACTCTGGTGCCCAAAGGGGCAGGTGAAGGTCAGAAGAATTTTAACCCTCTCTTTGTTCAACAACAGTCAAATCTCAAAGCGTAAGAATGACGTTCTTCCTATCTTTCCCTCGGAACTCTCCCGCCAGAACTCTCTCACCATCCCTGCTCTTGGCTTTCTTCAAGTGCTTCTAACTGCCTGGAACAAGGCCCATGTCACTTGTTTGGCAGGGTACAGGGGTATATGTGTGCGCAGTCGCTGGGGCAGCTCAGGACATGTTGACACCTGAAGCGAATCAGAACATGCAGCCATCTTTGGCCTGGGAACTCTAGTTTGTGAAGGGTGTGTTTTAAATATACAAGGAGGAGTTGCTCCCCTCCTTTGCCTTCTTCCATCTCTGCAGCCCCACCAGCAATGAGCAGCATCAGTGGCAAGCAAGCCCCCTGGCCAGCTCCGGGTGGGGTGTCTCCCTTTCCAGATCTGCTGCTCCTCCCAGCTCCTCCCAGCTGTCCCAAGCTTGCCACCTGAGGCGACTGCCTCAGCAAGGCTAATGGGTGGGTTGGCCCTGGTAGCAGCAGTGTGAGTGTGAGCTTCTGGTTTTGCATTGCTGGAATGTATAATAGACGGCGCAGTTCCATTGCTCCACCCACCTTTGGCCTTTGGCCCCACCCATTACTGGCAATCAACCCCTGAAAGCTTGCCCACAAGACCACGGGGCCTTTGGGGCTGAAAAGCGGTTCCTCACCCCTGGACTAAAGAGCTGGGGAGGGGCTGCTGGAATGCCCACTCTAATAGACATGTGCACACCAGCACAGTTTGTAAAAGGCCCAGTGTTTTACACTGCCCCCAACAGAGATGGCCCCTGGTAAATAGGGACTGTTGCAGCATATTGACCATCTGTGCCTTATATACAGTGCCAACCCCATTTTCCAATCATGTGCTGAGATCCTGACCATCATTTCCTGGGGATGATTCACAGAGCCCTGCTGATTTTACCTGCCGTAGCCTCAGAGCCACTGGAGCTCATCAGGATCGTAACCAGCAAGAAAAAAAAAAATCTGAGCAGGACAAGGCTCTGCCAATTTTGAAACATGTGATGCTCATTTACGAGATTCATTTAATAAATCCGTTTATTGGGGTACCGGTATATCCTAGGGACCTTCTTTGTCTGGTCTGAAATATATGTATAAGCAATAAATCTCCACCAGTCTCTTGCAAATATGTCTCTTGGTTCATTTCCTCTAGCTAGACTTAGCCCTAGTACATAAACTTGCATGTAAACTATCTGCCAAACCCTTTTATGCCACACTATTAAGATCATTCCAAAAAGTGGCAATTACATGTGCAAGCTACCTATAAGTATCTGTCTGAGGTTTGTCTATCAAGTCCATATTATCAGCTGAAAATAAATTTAGTAGAGCAAGCTTTGTGGTCTTCCTAAGGGATGGTTTAGTAATTTTACCCATTTCGTTGAAAACTTGATGCCAGAATACTGATATATTGGCACATCTCCTCCACATATGTTTATAGTTACCCCTATCACTACACCCCCTCCAACAAGTTGCTGAAACATTCCTATAAATGTATGATAAGTTTACCAGGGTAAGCCACCACTTTTGCAGTATCTTCAAATCCTTTAATGCTAATTGAGTGGGACCTCAGCATGGCCAGTAGTCTGGAATAGTGGAAGTTGCAATCTAAGGGGCACCCTTTCCCTCCTTGCTCTTTGTCTGATCAAAATCATGCTCTCCAAGTTCTCTTTGGCACCAGGAGAAGACATACAGATCTCACATCGTCTCCCAACTGATGAGAAAACCTTTTAAGTACAGTGGTACTTTGGTTTTCAAATGCCTCTGTAGTTGAACGTTTTGGAACTCGAATGCCAAAAACCTGGAAGTAAGTGCCTTGGTTTTCAAATGCGCCTTGGAAGTCGAACAGGAAACGAGGCTTCCATTTTGAGTTTTCCGTATTGAGGCTTATGCTTTGAGGCTTCCGCTTTTCGAACATTTCGGAACTCGAACGGACTTCCGGAACGGATTATGTTTGAAAACCAAGGTACCACTGTACAGCCAATTTAAGGATGCCAATCTATTCTCTCTACCCTTAGGCTTCTTGCGTAGGCTACCTTAGTAGGAGTTCATTTATTGGCTGTAGAGATGTTAAGAATTCCAGTCTCCACAAAAATGGCCTTGTCCCAAAATGGCATTTGAGACTTGAAGGGTTCGATCCATTCAGAGATTTATTATTAAATCCTTGAATTTCACTTCAGAGACAATAGAGAACTAGCAGTGAAGACACAGAAGCACTAGCATGATGTGGGTTTTTTGGGGGGTGGGGGGGACAATCGCTGTATGAAACAACTATTCAACAATCCAATATGACCCTACCCAGTCCGTACTTAGAAGATCTTTCTCCGAAGCTCTGTTTTGAGTTGTCCACCATCTTTGGGGCAGTGTTGCCAGAGTTATGGAACTTCCTTCTTAAGGAGGTTTAACCTGCTCCTTCTCGGCCAGTGTCAGCTCTGAGGCACCAGGCAAAGATGTCTCCCTGGCGCAAAAGTGCTTTTGGACCCACTGATTATTTGTTGGTTTTATAAATATGATTTCCTACCTGACTTTCATCATCAGGTCCCAGGGTTACAGCAATTTAAGAACACGTTTTGTAACAGTTTCACACAAATTACGGTCACAATAACAAAGTGACCTGAAAAGATGTATCTCAAGTGTCAAAATTCAGGGCAAAGAGGTAAATCTTCACCATATGCTGGAGTTTTAGGTGAAAATGGTTGATGAGAAAGGCTGCTTGTTCTGGAGCTGCACAGTCTGTTCCAGTTTTAATTTGTTTCCCCCCCCTGAATAGTTTTAAAGTCAGTTGGCTCAACAGTTAATGTTAATTGCTATGTACAGGCAAGGAGCATATCTGTTTGATCTGTTTTTTCTTCTATGTGGGCTTAAAAGTCATATATTTTAATTGGAGAACAGGCACTGGAAGAGCAGCTGTTTTGGCTCAGTGTTTTTAACGGATAAGAAACACTTAGAATGCCATCTTGACCAATGGATACCCTCCAGTTTTAATAGTTATTTATTACACAAGCACAGACCTGCAGTGCTTTGGTTAAAGAGTTCAGAACTACATCGCCAAATGTCTTCACAGAACTCAGACCCCATTTGATAATGTCTAACAATTTCTACGCACACAAATCAATACACCTTGGCTGCTTTGAGGGTCAAGACAAAGTGGCTAAGAAGGTTCTGTCTAAGGCAGTTGGGGATTTTGCATAAGCATCCATCAGAGGAATCCATGAGGAAATTTGATCAAATGTAGATTAGAAGGCAAAAGTCTGCTAAAAAACAAGAAATCTGAATCTAGGAAAACGCAGTGACAGGAACTGAGACTAGCAATAATGGAACAGAGGGAGGACTAATTCTGGGAAGTGGTGGCCTGAGGTTTAATGGAAGTGAGGTCATCACAGGAAGTTCCTTTATACTAAGTCCATTAGTCCGTCTGGTATTGTCTGCACTGCAGAGCAACACCTCTCAAAGTTTTAGAGAAGGGCTTTCCTAGCAAAGCACGTGAGCTGGCTCTGAGCTACAGCCCTTCCCTCCTTCTCATGACACAAGACATCCCAGTTAGTCTACTCCAGACTTATTATTCTAGCATTTCTACTATCACTGCTGTTTTGTGTGACTGAAAACAGAGCCCAGGATATTTTTATATTTTTGGTAATCTTCTTTATTTTATTTTCATCAGGGCATAGCAACACCTACGTGATTGTGGTGTTTGCTATTTTAGCAGGTCTTACAATGATCTTGGTGGTGGTTTACCATGTTTTTCATGTTGACATTGTCTTATGCGTCCGAAGGATATTTAACTGCAATAAATCCAGGGAAGGTGAGTATGAATGCGCCGTTTGTGCAAGCAGCAATGAGCAGTTGCATGGCACTGATATGTCCCAGAGACAAGAACGTATCCATGATCTACAGATGAGTGGCTCTTCATGTAGTTGGACATTCACCATGGTGAATTACCACTTGATAAAAGGTTGTATGGATCTGAGCAAATGTCACACTACATGGGCCTTCTTGGTAGTGGCACCCTCTTTGTGGAATGCCCTCCCTTCAGATGTCAAGGAAATAAACAACTATCTGACTTTTAGAAGACATCTGAAGGCAACTCTGTTTAGGGAAGCTTTCCAGGATTGGTGTTATAAATTAAAAAATCATCATTATTATACAAAAGGAATGCAAATTTGCTGTCAGGGAGCAGAGCATTGAAAAGCTAGAATGGGTGGGAAAGGATGGACTAACTCTGTTTTGATGGCAGTACCAGGAGTGGCTTAAATTGGACCAAGGAATTAATATAATCTAGTGTCAAAAAAAATTGATGGATTTTTTTGATTTTATTTCTTTTTCTTCTTTTCTATTTTCTTTTTTCTACTTAGGTTTGGTTTGCCGATCTTTTTTTCTTTTCTTTTTTTGTGTCCTTTTTTCTTTATTTTCTTCTTGATTTTCTTTTTCCCCCGTTTCATATTCTTCTGCAAAAAGGCTATTTTAATACTTTAATTTACTTATATACATCTGGAATAGAATGGATGTATCTGATATGAATAATGAAATGCACGATGTAACGTTTTTGTTTTAAATCTTAATGTATTTCTTCTTCTTCTTCTTCTTCTTCTTCTTCTTCTTCTTCAATTCTTGTGATTGATCATTTAATAAAAATTAAAAATAAATAAATAAATTGGACCAAGTTGCTTCAGAAAGCACATGACATGTTGATTTTATCACTTGCCAGTTGCTTCCCTTAAATTTGGAAGTGTGTGCTGGTAATGGACTATGACCTGGAAGACCAAGTTTCCAATTCCCACTCAGCCATGAAACTCACCTGGGGCTAGTCACTGTCTCTCAGCAGAACATGCCTTGTAGGTTTCTTGTGAGGATCAAAAGGTGTGGGGAGAATCATGTGAACCACCCAGAATTCCACCTTTACAATCATCTGTGGTACACACTCTCAAACTTTGGGATTGTTGAAACATATACAACAAAAATTTGATCAATTTGAGTTCTGCAACTCAAATTGGGTCTACTAGACCTAAAGATTTTAAGCAATGTGGACTGAATTCACTTCTGGGGCCCCTCTGGGATTAGGGGCCTGAAGTTTAAGCTTCATTAGTTTCCTAGTAGATCTGCCCCTACTAGGGACTCTGCTTTCAAGTTCTTGGAGTTCATTTCCCCTCTTTAGCTTTACTAATTTGATATAATAATCCTAAATAGTATAACAAATATGCACAATTAATGCTATGGTGCATGCAAGTTTGTTCACATTCAATGGGCTGAATAATTTCAAGTCTATCTGTGTTCTTTTCACACTTGTACTAAAAATTGTGCTAAGCATGCTGCGTATATTTGTACATGATTTGCAAACAGGCGTGCTAATAATCTGTAATCCTGCTGTTTAACCTGTACAGTACAACCGAATGAATTCCGCATTTCTAACTTGAAAATAACAGCTTTCTAAAATTCATACTTCAGCTTTGCAACCTATTTCTTGTTTTATTTCGCAGATGGGAAAGTATATGATGCATATGTTATCTATCCCACAAATGACACTTATGAAAATAATTTTATGGTCTCTTTCATTCATCAGATTCTACCAGAGGTTTTAGAAAAACAATGCGGGTATAGATTGTGCATTTATGGGAGAGACGTGTTGCCTGGAGAAGGTAAGCTGTTGTGCAATGAAGAAGCTGTGAATTACAAATTGTACTGCCATGATCTCAGCTACATACCACTACTAGCCTGAGAATAAAGGCTAGTCAACACAGAGCTCCAGTGTGGTAGGTCATGGATATGGAACCTGCGACCCTACATAGGTGTTGTTGGACCAGCCTGATTCATGGTCAGATATGATGGGAGCTGAAATAAAATATAATCTACAACAGGTCTGGGGAACCTCCAGCTCACAGGTCAAATAAGTCCTGTTTGTTTGGCATTCGCCCTTCCTTGGCCCCCCCCAGCCACAGCCATCTTAATCTTCTTTCTTCTTCTTTGGCAATCACTCGTAGCCAGGTAAGATTGTCTTCCATAAACACGGTTTTAACAGTGAGTCTGTAAGTGAATGTAGAGGCCAATTCTGGATCCACACGTCCTTCCACAGTGGGGACATTAGTTTCCGGGCAGGAGTTAATCACAATGACGGTTTGCCAAGCTCATTTCACCCTTTCGTCTTGAGTTTGAGCGTCTTCAAAGCCCATGACACCTTTGGTAAAGGCTGTTCTCCAGTGGCCAGTGTTTCCCAGTTGTTGTTGTTGTTGTTGCTTATACTACTTTTTTTTAGATTTGCCTTCAGAGAGTCTTTAAACCTCTTTTGTTGACCACCAGCATTACGCTTTCGGTTTTTAAGTTCGTAATAGAGCAGTTGCTTCAGAAGTCGATAATCGGGCATCCACACAACATGACCAGTCCAACGAAGTTGATGTTGAAGAATCATTGCTTCAACACTGGTGATCTTTGGCATCAAAAGAGCATTAGAGTGTGTTCCAATTGTTCCTCTGCAAGCAGGGCTTGCAATTGGCACTGAATTTATATTCAGCACTGAAAGCAAGCCCTGCTTGTGGTGGGGCTCTTCCTTAATAGACAAAACTCTATTGTCTAGAGCTGCACTGGCAATAGTTCAAATCTGCCATGGTAGGCTCTGGAGGTCTCCAAGGAGAGGCCTAGCTAGCCATCTGATGAGGATGCTCTAGCTTTCTCTTCCAAACTCTCCGACTCTAAGAGCCACAAGAAATTCTTTACTTTAGATGCAGTGGCCAGTGTTGGTAGTGGATATCTTCTGAGCCTGAGATTTCTATTAGCCTTCTGAAATAATGCACCATAGAGTTGGAAAGGTCTTCTGCTATTTCTTAACTATGCACTTTATACATTGGCAGATGCTATTAGTGCAATTGAAAGTAGAATACAAAAGAGCAGAAGACTGATAATCCTTCTAACAGTACGGCTGGCCAAGAGTGAACATTTTGCATATGAGCATCAGATCGCATTCTACAATGTCCTCATCCAAAATACCGTGAAAGTGATTCTGCTGGAAATGGAGGAAATTGGGGAGTACGACCGGCTGCAGGAGTCTCTCAGGCACCTCATTCACCAGCAAGGAACTATAAAATGGAGAGCAAAATACATGGCCTCTCCATCCTCACCCAACACTACCTTTTGGAAGCACGTGGAATACCAAATGCCATGGAGGTGGCATTTAAAGAAGCCAACAACAGCAAATCCTGCATATGGTTTGCTGTAAATAAGCCGGCAAACGGGACTAGCTTGCAGGAATGTTTACTAGCTCGCTGCGGGCCTCTTACAGCAGCCTGCTGCATTTCTTTGCTAGGTGTAAGGGGAAGGGTGGAGCACTCTGACTTGCAGGCCTGCAGTTCTTTGTTGCTTGTGGCTATCAGGCTAGCACTTAAATTTCAAGACAGCAGAATGATCTGCACGCTTTACTTCTTCTTTTTAAAATATATTTTAAATGAAAGATTTCTTAATTTACAAAAATACGTGCACTGTCTCTTTTTTCAAGTTGCATTTCCTACAGATCAGTTTCATTTGTTGTGAGACATTAGTGTTATATACAATGTCAGGTTAGGAAGAAAAGGGGGAAAGAGGTGGAGGGGGGAGCAGTGAGAGGGGTGGGGTCAGGTGGCCAGGCTTCTATTCTTCTGCTGTGTGGGGTTTTGCGTCAGCGTCACTTGTGTGGGTTCTCCTTATTATTCGCTAGTTGCATTTCTTTGTTATGAGAGGTTGGGGGTGGCTCTACTTCTGAAGGAATTTTCCATCCCCTCTTTTTCAAATTATTGCACGCTGTCCTGGATCTTTCAAAATGTTCGTCTCTAACCCAGCCTTTCTCAACCTGGCGCTTTCTAGAAGTTGTTGGGCTCCCATCAGCCCCCTTAGTTCAGTAGAAGACATCGTTGTGGGGCAGAGGGGAACAGTTAGGGCACCAATGCAGGCATGCACGCTCCTGTTATAAGAATTTTGAGGTCACACATATATAAGAAATGTTCATAAATGTACCATGCAAACAGTACAGGAAGACAGCCCTGAAAACCATTTTGACTTTCCCAAACTGACCAGAATTAAAGTGATATCCATCTTGTTGTAGGAGTTTCCCCCACCCCACTGAATCACACACACACATTTCCACATGACTAGCAACTTGGGAGCCATAATCCTGTCAGCCAGAGGCTCTGCCAACTGGACATTTCCCCATCAATGGCGCCAGACTGCTAGCCATCTCATTCACAATGGAAGACTCCTCCAAACAAAAGACAGTGATCAACTCTTACAAAAATGTTCATTTTTCTTTGTGTTTAGGAATTCACACCTGGGAGGGGTGAGAGGAGGACTAGGAGAGGTGTCAAAAGTGCTCAGATTTCTACCTTGAACCCTCCTTTTTTGTGAGGTATTGATTACATAGCTGTGATGTAGGAATGATGTATTGGGGGCGTTTCTTGGTGATGGGAAAACTGATAAAAATGGAGGTTCTCTTTTGTTCTGGGTTCCTTCCTTGTTCTCCTGCATGAGGGGAAGGACCCTGTTGCAACGGCAAAAATAAAGGCTTTGCTTCTCAAACTTCTCTGGTTGACCTCTGTTATATATTCTCCGACCGATGGAGAACCCAATAAGGCCCTTGTGTACCCCATAAGGGAACAAGGGCAGATTTTTGCTTTTAAGACTCCATTCTAAATAATAGATGTGGCTCC
The DNA here is from genome assembly GCF_963506605.1 of Zootoca vivipara. Lineage (NCBI taxonomy): Eukaryota > Metazoa > Chordata > Lepidosauria > Squamata > Lacertidae > Zootoca > Zootoca vivipara. The sequence goes on along the minus strand of NC_083279.1, from coordinate 28,039,541 downwards.
CCTGTGCGACTGAACTAGCCGTGCTCCCCTAAATCCGACTGGGGGGGGCATAGGAGCCAACTCCTAGGGGCTGAGGTTCTTTTGCCTCCCCCCAATAAAATATTTGAAGGGATCACCCCCAAAATTTAGGGATATTGCCATTCAAATAGTCTGTGTGTGCTGCATCATGTGATTGATTACGTGGGGCAGGGTTTACTATCCCCCACAAAAAAAGTTATTTTATTTTATTTTATTTAAAGTCTGCAACCGCTAAGGGGGCGGGGGGGGGGGAGTTAACTTCTTCAAAGAGATTTACAAGCAACTGATGGCTAGATTGCAAGAGAACAGCGCCGTCGTGTGGTTTAAAGCAACACCTGCATTAACTAGAAACTGAAGGGAAATGCATTTGTTTCCCCCCCCCCCGGCCCCCACGCCACCCCAAGCATAGGAGAGCAAGGTGCCGCGCGCTTCTCTTCCATTGCAGCAGCAGCAGCAGTTGAACCTTTCGTCCTGGGAATTTCCTCGCTTGGCAGGGGGGAACCCGAATACAGTACAGTACTGTACTTTCCTTAGCGCGTAACTAGCTGCGGTTGCTGCGCACACGCGCGCGCATCTGGGTCACAGGGCGGGACTTCCAAGCAAGCCTAAACCTCAACACTGCCGCTTCTTTCTTTCTTTTCTTTCTTTCTTTCTTTCTTTCTTTCTTTCTTTCTTTCTTTCTTTCTTTCTTTCTTTCTTTCTTTCTTTCTTTCTTTCTTTCTTTCTTTCTTTCTTTCTTTCTTTCTTTCTTTCTTTCTTTCTTTCTTTCTAAAAGAAGAACCGCCCCCCCCCCGATCCTTTCTTTTCCCTCTTCCGCCTTGGTCACGGAGCCCCCTGCCGGCTTGCATCGCCTAGGTACCCAAATTCACGGTTTGGAAGAGAATGTTTTCCCTTTGCTGCTGGGGTTTTGTTTTCTGTTGCTATACTGTATCTGCCTTCCAAGCGACGCGCTAAGTTTTCGGTAGGAAGGAGCTGGCCGCGTCTCCCTCGTTCACTCCGATTCTCCAGTCCGCTTGGTTTCCATAAGGTAAGGCGCACGCAGTTCGCCCCTCTTGCAATCTCGGTTATATGGTCGCGCAAGTGGTAGTAGTTGACGTGTTGTGTGCTTTGCAATCAAAATGCTGTACAGTTTTGTGTGGTTTTTTTTTGGAGGGTGGGGATTAAGACCCATTGAAATCTGAGGCCCCAATCCTAAACATGCGCTCAGTAGGACTTTTCTTCTGCTTAAACAGGAAAGATTTGCATTGCTGTTGCTTCCAGACAACTTGTTAGTTTGAGCATTTCTCCTGATTTTGCTTTTGCACAGAGTTTCCAGGTAGGTTACAAGGCTCCTGATATTTACTGACTGTTTCTTTTCTCTCTTTTTTTTTGCGGGGAAATGATATGACGTTGTGTCAACTGGGATAGGGGACAGTGTGTTGAGATACCAGACAAATCCTCTTTAGTTGAGCAGCCTGATTTTTGCTGCTCTCTCCTTGACGCTCACTCACAAAACAGCGAGACCATCTGAAAGCAGCCCAAGTTAGCAGGTAGAGGGGCTAACGGTACTTCTAGACCAGGGGTCAGCACACTTTTTCAGCAGGGGGCCGGTCCACTGTCCCTCAGACCTTGTGGGGGGCTGGACTATATTTTGAAAAAAAATAATGAACGAATTCCTATGCCCCACAAATAACCCAGAGATGCATTTTAAATAAAAGGACACATTCTACTCATGTAAAAGCATGCTGATTCCCGGACCGCCTGCGGGCCGAATTGAGAAGGCGATTGGGCCGCATCCAGCCCCCAGGCCTTTGGGGACCCCATTCTAGACTGTTGCTGTCGGGTCAGTGGGATCCAGGCACATGTCTGCAAATAATAATAATAATAATAATAATAATAATAATAATAATAATAATTTTTTATTTATACCCTGCCCTCTGGCTGGGTTTCCCCAGCCACTCTGAGTGGCTTCCAACAGAATATTAAAATACAATAATCTATTAAACATTAAAAGCTTCCCTAAACAGGGCTGCCTTCAGATGTCTTCTAAAAGTCAGGTAGTTGTTTATCTCTCTGACCTCTGATGGGAGGGTGTTCCACAGGGCGGTCGCCACTACCGAGAAAGCCCTCTACCTGGTTCCCTGTAACTTGGCTTCTCGCAGTGAGGGAACCACCAGAAGGCCCTCAGTGCTGGACCTCAGTGTCTGGGCTGAACGATGGAGGTGGAGATGCTCCTTCAGGTATACAGGACCGAGGCCGTTTAGGGCTTTAAAGGTCAGCACCAACCCTTGGGATTGTGCTCGGATCTAATTCCGCATGGTTCCTTCTTTTATTCCCCCCCCCACCTTTCCATCAAGGAGCTCGGAGGTAATTCTCCACCTCCCCATTTCATCCTCAAAGCAATCATGTGAGGTAGATTAGGCTAAGAGACAGTGACTGGCCCAAAGTTACCCATTGAGCTTCCTGCCTGAGCGGGGTCTCCCAGGACCCTAGTCCAACACTCTAACCTCTGCACCACATGGCCTGTCATAGGTATGTTTAATCTCCAGTTTGGAAGTAAATTACACTGAGCACAATGGATCCAAAGTTGCACCCACACAAGGAGTTTAATGTGGAGTAAAAAGTGCAGTGTAAAAAAAAAAGTGTGTGGACATTGATATGACAGAAGATGGGAGGATGTAAACTTCTGCGGAAAGGAAGATTATTTAGCTTAAAGCAGGAGAATAAAGCATTGTTAAAAACCCTCAGTGTGGCTACACTTGATGCTTAGTATAGTATTGCAGCTTTAGGACCCAACTGCCTTCCAAGTCAGTGTGCTTAATCTCTAAAGTCTAGAAGGCATATCTAGAATGTGATTGTAATTCTCAATATTCAGCAAAATCATTAAGCCATGAGCAATACGGAATGAGTCATACCCAAATATGCAAAAATTTCCTTTTTATGTAGTAATAACTTTCCCATTTTTTTTAAAAAAAACTCCAGTTTTAGTTGTTTCTCACATTACTCATATCCTTACATAAAAACCTCTACTGGCGAATCAGACAGCCTGCAAATCCAGTCTCTGCTTTTTAAAATCAAAGACTCAAGCTTTTTCTTTTCTTTTCTTCCAGAAAAGAAGGTGCAACTCAAATTAATTTTGAAATGTATGTTGGAAATCTGTCTGTTCTTCTGCTGATGGTTCTTAGCTGTGCCAGTCTAGGTAAGTATAACTAAGTTTTTCCTCTCTTTAGACAAGGTTTAGCAAGCCACACACACACACACACACACACACACACACACACACACACATATATATATATATATATATATATATATATATATATATATAAAATCAAGAATAGACGATAAGTCACTGTTTCTGGATCTTCATATAAACTCCCCCAGAAACATTTCCAGACGTTAATTAAAAAACCAACTGTAAATGCTAAGTGGTTACTCAGTAATCTCACTGTCCTTCAGTGTATTGGTTCTATTATTGGTAAATGTCATTTTCACTGAAAGCACACATTTTTATTTCTCAGGAATTACAGTGTTGGGTGGTGTGATACTTAGAGCAGAACCCTTGAAATAAGTGGATTTAAATAACTTGAAGTCAATGGGTTTCTCTGGGTATGACTAACCTTTGATATTGAGTTGAGTGCGCTTGTCCCGCCAAGCACCCTGCGTAGTTCGAACTTTATTTTTAAAAAACCTTGTATCCCACCCTTCGTCCTAGGATCTTCGGGACAGAGTTCAACAATATATAAACCAATAAACAAACAAACAAACAAACAAACAATGCAGTAAAATAAAACCTATTTCTGTAAGCTATCTACTTCTACCTAAAGATGCCCTATGAAGAAGGCAATGATTAGAACAGTGTTTCCCAAACCTGGCTCTCCAACTGTTTTCGGACTACAATTCCCATCATCCCTGACCACTGGTCTTGGCTAGCTCGGGATGATGGGAGTTGTAGTCCAAAACCAGCTGGAGACCCAACTTTGGGAAACACCGATGAGAAGATGCTTAAAGAGTTTTGGCAGCAACCCAACCCTCTTGGGGCTGTGCATTCCACAACTGTGAGGCTTGTTACCAAGAAGTCCCTTTGGTGTGTTAGAGACCTCCTGGGCTTACCTCAAGCCTGGAACTACCAGCTGGCCCTACCAAGCAGGTCTCAAGCCATGGGCAGGTTGATATATGGAAAGGTGGGTCCCTCTGGTATTTGGGTTTAGGGAGTTTATTAGCAGTGGTACAGTATTAGCAGTTTAGGGAGTTACATGTCAGGACCAAAAACGTGAACTGGGTTTGGTAGTTAATTGGCAGCCAGCACAGATCTTTGAGGACCGGTGCCATGAAGTCTTGAAACATCAGACCCAGGTGGCTAACATGTTGCACTAGCTGCAAATTCTGAACCCTCTTCAAGGGCAGCCCCTCGTAGAGTGCACTGCAGTAGCTAAACTGGAGGTTATTTGAGAGTGGATCACAATAACCAGGCTACCCCTGTAACTTGTGTTGAGCTGCTTTCCATGCCTGCTGTCCCTCTCTTCCTGCACATAAATAGCCACGACTATCTTCCCATCCTCCTCAGTTAGAAAGCACTCTGATTGTCCACAGACAGCTTTCCGGGTCATGTGGCCAGCAGGACTAAACGCTTCTGGCACAACGGAACACCATGACGTAAGCTAGAGCGCATGGAAATGCCGATTACCTTCTGGCCGCCGCCGTACCTATTTATCTACTTGCACTGGCATGCTTTCAAACTGCTAGGTTGGCAGGAGATGGGACAGAGCAACGGAAGTTCACCCCGTCACGGGGATTCGAACCGCTGACCTTCTGATTGGCAAGCCCGAGAGGCTCAGTGGATTAGATCACAGCGCCACCTGCATCCCTACCTGCAGACTATGAACATAGCTGCCAAGTTTTCCCCTTTTTTTAAGGGAAACTCCCTTATGCTGAATAGGCTTCCTCGCAAGAAAAGGGAAAACTTGGCAGCTATGACTATGAAGCTGTTCTTTCAGGGGAAGTGCAAGTGCATCTAGAACAGGTCACCTTCTACCTAATTCCTGGATGTGGTGCCACTGATTCACAGCACCTCTGTTCTGTTGGAATTTAGTTTCTGTTTATTGGTCCTCATCTAGACCATTACAGCCTCCAAATACTGGTCAAGCACCTACACAGCTTCACCTCTCCCTGCTAACCATATCTTCCATACACCAGGGCAGGCATAGGCAACCTTGGCTCTCCAAATGTTTTGGAACTACAACTCCCATGATCCCTGACCACTGGCCCTGTTAGCTAGGGATTATGGGGGTTGTAGTTCCAAAACATCTGGAGAGCCAAGGTTGCCTGTGCCTGCACTAGGGCATATTTTTTCTTCCTTAGAAGCTTCATGCTGCATTGCACAAACATGCAAGATATTGTGGATCCTCTACAGACAAAAACAGGGACATAGGCCCATCCCTTTACAGAGCTGCATTGCCATTGCCTTCTTGTTTTGTTTGAATAGTGCCACTGCTCTGCAGCATACTCTGTTTTCTGTCTCAGTAGTCAGACCAAAGAAGTGGAAAGATAGTCTGTGTTTCATGAAGCTAGAAGGAATTTTTTAAAATCAGGGCTAGCATTAGCATAGCTCCAAGAATGAGATGTGCTCTTTTGCCACCCACCCACCCCCAATTTTCTAGAAAGGCCACATTTATTTGTTTCTTTGTGTACACTCTGAAGGTCAGCTTTGCCGGATACGCTCAATCATTAACATTCTGGAAGGAGAATATTTTTCAAAATGCTGTCCCGGGGTGGAACAAGATAGAGGCTATGCTGTACACTGGTATAAGGAAAAAGGAGGAGATTGGACATTGATTCAAGGAGACAACAGAACTGAGTTGAGCGGGATTTACTTGGAATTTTGGCCAGCTGTGCTGAATGACACTGGAAACTATAAGTGTCATGCCAGGTAGGTGGGATATGTATCAAGAGGAGTATATACAGAGATGTTTGGAGGACTTGCCCTTTTTTGCCAGGTCTTCCTTTCACGTAAAGAAGATGTACAGCAGTCCATATCTGCATAGGAAGCTGCCTTTCCTCTAGCTCAGTGGCTTTCCAAACTTTCAGGCTGGGTTTTCTCCCTGCTCTACCTGGAAACACCAGGGTTTGAACCTTCTCAGGGCTTTTTGTTTTGTTTTGCCGTCACATTCCCCCCCTCCAAATCTTGCAATGACCCTTGTGGTCCCTTCCAGTTCTACGATTCTACTATTCCCTCTCCCACCCTCCACACCCAGTTCCCAAGAAAAGGCTGATTAAGTAGAAATACTAAATAAATTGGAGTCCTTGGAGAGTTGAGAAAACCAAATGAAAAAATTCCAAGAGCTCTGGCCAGGTAGTAGATAGAAAGTTTTAAGTTGAGAGTAATGAGACAAATTCCAGTAGCAATCCAGTTTTTAGAAATCTAGGACAAGGCCCTGTTTTGGTTTATTCTTCATCAGCTCTAGTTTCATAGTTTCAAGGTACCATTCATGTATGGTACGCTTTGACCTTGAAACTATGAAACTAGAGCTGTCCTGGATTGCTACTGGAATTTGTCTCATTATTCTCAATTTAAAACTTTCTAAAAATTAATCTACTACCTGGCCAGAGCTCTTGGAATTTTTTCATTTCATTAAGTAGAAAGGCAGACATCAGTGCTTTTATCCCCTTGCCCTTCCCACCCCCACAACAGGGCAAGGCTTGGGGGGTCCCCTGCTGTCACATATGCACACTGCCTTCCCACCCTTTAGCCGGAATGGAACAGTTTTTTTAAGTGGTGCTGACAGTTCAGCAACATTGGTACTAGCTGTGTCTTGGTGTGGAGCGGGTTTCAAAGCAGGGGCGCCACTACCAAGAAGGCTCCCCCCCCAGGTTGCTACACTGTGAATGTCAACAATGTGACATTCAACACAGAGAAAGGCAACTATGTAAGGAGAGCCCTCACAGTGAGTTCCTTCACTTCCTTCTCAGTTAGTAAAGCTTCCCCTCTTCCGAAAGCGGGCCATTTCCTGTTATGCATTCTGGATTGGGCAACTCCTTGAAGCAATATGTTTCCTGGATCATCAAGGGGATGACCCCGTTTGAACCTTAACGTGAGCGTGGCAGAGACACATGCTGCAAAATACCGGACTGAGAGTATTGCAGATTGCTCATGTAGCCAGCATGGCGGCACCCCTTCGGCGAACCATGGGTGACAGCAGCTGCATGGTTTCCAATAGGAGAGCTGGCTTTTGGCACTCACAAACCACATGAGGACTCTAGCAGTAAGAAGTGCCTGGAATGGTTGGATCCAGTACCAGAACTAATGCAGCATAGTGAGCTCCAGCAGGGGCCAAACAGGGGCCTCTGGGCTGCTTCCAAACAAAGCTAGATGGGGATTTCTGGTTTAGTGCTACTCTCAATGCAAGAAGCGTCCATCTGGATGCCATTCTGGAACCAGTTGTTTTATTTATTTATTTATTTATTTATTTATTTATTTATATACCGCTTAATGTTAGTTCCCAACCTTTTTGGGATGGCAACCCACAAACCCAAATTTACATGGCATGGTGACCCATCAGTTTACTGTGGCATGAATTTTGGATCTTGGATCTTATTTCTTTATTGCTCTGAGTTTTTGTGATTGATGCTCCCTCACCCAAATCCATACCGTGGGAAGTCCAGCGCTATGTCCCTTTGGTCCTGAATGTGCAGAGCAAACGATATTGCTTTTGTACCACATACACACACAGATGATGTTGCTGCCTAGCAACAACACGGAACACTCTCCTGTGTGAATGATAGGACTTGGAAGCAAATACAGTGGTACCTCAGGTTAAGTACTTAATTGGTTCCGGAAATCCGTACTTAACCTGAAGCGTACTTAACCTGAAGCGAACTTTCCCATTGAAAGTAATGGAAAGTGGATTAATCCGTTCCAGACGAGGAAAAACACCCCCTAAAACAGCAATTTAACACAAATTTTACTATCTAACGAGACCATTGATCCATAAAATGAAGGCAATAATCAATGTACTGTACTATAAAATAAATAAGACAGTATTATAGATGAAAAGAATTAACATTTACAGTGGTACCTTGGGTTACAGGTAGGTAGCCGTGTTGGTCTGAGTCGAAGCAAAATAGAAAAAAATTCCTTCGGTAGCACCTTAAAGACCAACTAAGTTTTTATTTTGGTATGAGCTTTCGTGTGCATGCACACGAAAGCTCATACCAAAATAAAAACTTAGTTGGTCTTTAAGGTGCTACTGAAGGAAATTTTTTCTATAGTGGTACCTTGGGTTAAGTACTTAACTGGTTCCGGGATGCCATGCGAGTACTTAATCCGAGTGGCGATAGCGCACGTGCACGAGGCACTGATAGAGCGCTTCTGCGCATGCGCGAAGCACACAGATCGCTTCTGCGCATGTGTGCGTGGCGGAACCCAGAAGTAAACACTTCCTGGTCCATGGAGTACTTAACCTGAAAGTACTCAACCTGAAGTGTACTTAACCCAAGGTGTGACTGTAGATGTTATTGTCTAGGGGTGCTCTCAAGGGCTTGGGTGCCACTCTAGAGAGGCATGTTTCCTCTCCAAAATTCTTGGCCAATGAGAGCTGGGATTATGGTACAGCAGTGACCGGAACATACTGAGGTTGAATCGGTCTAGGGCACGGGTGTCAAACACAAGGCCCGGGGGCCTAATCCGGCCCGCCAGACCTCGTCATGTGGCCCGTGTAGCCGCTGCCGACAGTAGCCGCTGACAGTAGTTCTGGAGCCTGCGATTGGCCGAGGGTCAAAACCAGGGGCGGGGCTGCAGGCGGAGGCCGGGGCGCTGGAGCCGCGCTGACGGCCTTGGCCAGGGAATTTCAATTTCGAATGAGGCTGAGGCAGGCGGTGGCACAGCGGCCAGACGGGGAAGTGAGATGCAGGAGGAGGAGGAGGAGGAAGCCCGCCGAGGAGGTAGGAAAGCCCTACAGGCGCCACCGGCAAAGTTGGTGCCAGGACGGAGCAGCGTTGCATTTATTTTTTGGCGGGCTTTGCTGTTGTCTCCGAGAGCGAGTGAGGTGGCACTGGGGAGCTGCCGCCCGCCGCCCGCCGCTTCCCTTCCTCTCCTCGGCTGCATCCGGGAGGTGGGCGAGCGAGCGGGCGAAAGGGACGCGGAGTGAGCCTGAGGGCGAAGCGCAACAGCCGCTCTCTTGATGGAGCCGGGTTTCTCTTCCCTCTTCCCCCGTTTTCTCCTCATAGACACTCGGGAGGGTGCCTGGCTTTTGCTCTGCCCCCCACCCCGAGCCGCCCTTTGGCTTCTCAGTTTCGGTGGAGCTGCTCCCCGGGGGGCGGCCGGGAGGGAGGCGGCGGCGACGGCACGGGTTCCTGCTCTTCCCGCTCTGCCGCCACCTCCTCTCAGCCCCTCGTGATGTAGGGCTCCAGATGGAGTCGCCTCGCGGTTTGAGTAGGTGGGAGGGGAATTTTTTTTGGGGGGGGGAGGTTTTCAAGCCTCCTCTGCCTGCAGTCCCAGTAGGGAGAGGTGGCGGCGAAGACGACAACAGCGCGGGTGGGGGGAAGAGCAGCTCTGAGGCGAAGATGCACGTCCGCTGGGGCTGCCGCCGCCTTCCTCCTCGGGAAACCCGCTGCCCTCCCTCAGCGCGAGGGGAAGGGACTCTGGCCCTGAGGAGGGAGAATGCAAAAGCAAAGCAGGGAGTTGGCGCTGCACCGCATGTTCCTGCCCCTCTCCAAAGCATGGGGTGGGTTGCAGCGTGTGGCATCCTGCCTAGCGGGGTTTGGGTGTGCGCAGGGCAGGAGAGGGAAGCCCTCTTTCCATCTGCAGGTTTTTAATCCCAGCAGTGGCTTTCTCCTTCCTGCCGAAGGTTTAGTTGAGCGCCCCCCCCCCGGAAGCCATCGATCTCCACCTTTTGTTCAAATTTCCCTCGTTTACATCCCCTCCCACACACGCGCCACGACGCAGGAATGTGATCCGCGTGGGGGCGGGAATGACCTTACATTATTACAAAAAACAGTAATAATTGAATGCAGTGACAATAATTTATGATAATAAAGAGTGGACACATAGTCCTACAGACACAACCGGCCCTTTGAGGGTGACCAAACTGCTGATGCGGCCCCCGATGAATTTGAGTTTGACACCCCTGGTCTAGGGAATCAGTCCAGGTCCAAACATAATCCAAATGCAGGGTCGGTAATGAAGGGAGTCCTGGTGAGTTGCAGGGAGACTAAGATGGAATCTCTACACACTTAAAAAAACTGCTCTGAAAATGCTTTTTGTAATAAAGCGTTCTTAAAAATACATTGAATTTTCCATTAGGCTCACCATCCCCATCTAGTGTCACATTGCATATTGCACTTAAAACACACTTAATACATTTTGTTTGCAGCTGTATAGCTGAGTCCTAAGTCTGAGTTTAAGGAGCCAGAGATCTGGGTTGTTTTGAGCAACTGTGAAGGGCTGAGACGGGAGGCATTTTTGGCTACCCTTGCCTTATAGAAAATGCTTTATTTGGCCATCTGGAGTCCCACGTAACTTTCTCAGTAGCATCTATCAATTCAGTTTTCAGATGGCTTTTTTAAATCTAAAAATGACCCACGAGCTAAAGTCAAGATAGGTAACTGTTATCCAAAGATCTTGGGTTGGGCTGCTGCTTGTTGTTTTCTTCCTGCCCCTTTTACTGACACCTTGGTTCTTGTGGCTGTCACAAATTAGGTCACAGAGACCTCACTTGAGTATGTGATTCTATGGCTTGAAATGAAGTCAGTGAGTGTTCCAGTTTGTCAACATTCTTTGGAACCCGAATGTCCAACGTGGTTTACGCGGCTTCCGATTGGCTGCAGGAGCTTCCGGAAGCCAGTCGGAAGTCATGCCTTGGTTTCCAAACGTTTTGGAAGTCGAACGGACTTCTGGAGTGGATACCTTCTGGAGGTACCACTGGATTGTGATAATGATGAGCTATCACAATCATTATTGCATTTATATGCCACCCTTCACCTGAAATTGCAGGACTGTTAACAATCTAAAAACTCAAAATAATAATAATAATAATAATAATAATAATAATAATAATAATAATAATAATAATACAAATTACCCACCCACCCCAACACATAATGTATGAATTATTTTGTTTGCTTTGGTTCGTTGCTTTTGGTTTCCTACTTTCAATGGCTTAAATTCCTGGGAATTCTGCCCAAAAAACCATTTTCAAATATACCACTACAGATGCAAAATATGTGAATGTGGTTTTGTCCTTGTGAGAGAACTGGTCTGTGTAAATGGCTTTTAATGTGTCATGGGTTCTAGGGCTGGCCCACCCACCCCATGTGGCATGATGAGATGACCTAGGGAGCAGGATCTACAGGGGCAGCTGACCCAGCCTTCAAGGAATACATTTCCCACTTGCGCTGCCTGTGGTGTGCTCCTTGGAGCCCAGATCTGCCACCTTCTTGGTGTCCTCCCCAGCAGGTTCTTGGCAAATAGGAGGTGCTGCTGGTCTCCTCCCACCCTTGTTCCTGATGTAGCTCTTCACTCACCCCTTTTCCGCTAGCCGGGGAGGGCCGCCATTTTGTGGTTTGCCTCAGGTGTCAAAATATGCCTTGGGCTGGCCTCGATGGGTTCTCTCATGGAAGGAAAGCGATGTAAGAAAATAAAGGAAGCCACCTTAACATACACACACGCGCTTCTTCCTTCCTCTCAGCAATGGAACACACGTTGCCCATAAATGGTCTTTGACTGTCCTCCAAAGAAGTAGAACAAGTTGCTTCAATGCCAACCACGTGTCATCTGCTATACATGGAATTCTTGGAAGAGCCTATCACCTGAAATGCAATGATATATACCACAAGGCAAATGTTGCCAATATAACATGGTACAAGGTATTTATTAACACAACTTTCTCTTGAAATTGAGTTCCCTTACCTTTTTAAAAGGGACGCGGGTGGCGCTGTGGTCTAAACCACTGAGCCTCTTGGGCTTGCCGATCCGAAGGTTGGCAGTTCGAATCCCCACGAGGGGTTGAGCTCCCGTTGTTCAGTCCCAGCTCCTGCCCACCTAGCAGTTCGAAAGCATGCCAAAAAGCACAAGTAGATAAATAGGTTTCGCTCTGGCGGTAAGGTAAACGGCATTTCCGTGCGCTGCTCTGGTTGCTCCAGAAGTGGCTTAGTCATGCTAGCCACATGACCAGGAAAAACTGTCCATGGACAAACGCCGGCTCCCTCGACATGTAAAGCGAGATGAGCGCCGTAACCCCAGAGTCGTCTGCAACTGGACTTAACTGTCAGGGGTCCTTTACCTTTTTTAAAATAATAATAATTATTATTTTTTGTCGGGGGGTGGTGGTGGAGGCTGGAACAGATATGCACCCAAAAATGCACCTGTATCAGTAATCAATAAAGTTGTGGCCATTTCTAATCCAGTTTATTAATCACATCTTACATTTAGCCACTGCCTGGGGATTGGGGTGTATTAGAACTGTGACTGGGTCTGCAACAAACAAATGAAGACACAAACAAACTTCCCAGAAAAAAAGCACTGCACGCAACTAACTACAAGGTTGTGACGAAATATTTATCAAGACGAGCAGTTTAGAGCAAGATAATGAAGGCAGAATGGATTGGGGGGGGGGATGGCTCGCCACATTGTTTGCGTACTTGTTCATGTACTGTGTTTGATAGTTTTATGCCGCTTCTAAGACACCTTTTGGAACATCTCCACTTTAAACAGGACTGCAGGAAGCTCCCTCAAACAAAGGAGGAGTGGTCTATCGATATGCTAACAATGGGAGATTCTGGAAACTTCACATGCGTGAAGTCATTTGTTCATGCAGGAAAGAGATACAATGCTACCAAGACAATAGGACTAACAGTGAAAGAAGGTGAGAGGCGGAGCGAAAAATAGGGCAATAGTTTGCTTTGCATTAAACCCTTTTAATCTCAATTTACCCAGGAGCCCCTATTCATATTAGCAGGTGTCGATTTTATGCCCATTTGTGGCGCGTGGCTGTGCTCTGAATCTTTTAAGGGCTTAGCAATGCTGCTGTTTACTCAGTATTTGATTTTTAGGGTGTGTTTTTTAAAGACATGATACTGGGGGTGCAGGCTTCACACAAGCACCTTCAGGTGTTTTCCACATGAATGGGTCTCCCATGTGTAAAAACAGCAAGGGAGCTGGGGCTCGCGGCTATAGGCGGATAATACATGGAAGGGGCCTACAGTCTGCCTAACTTTTGGTTTCTGGAGACCCTCTGCCTCCTCTCTCTGTAGGCTCAGCTGCCACCTGCATTTGGTAACAACACATGGCTAATAAAGAATGAGCCACAATCAATAATAATGTAGTGTTTCACAATAACAAATAGTACGTACGTGATGTTTCAAAGTACTGTACATTAAATCAAAATAGTAAGCGTAACCACTCACTGTAACAGAACATCGCGATTAAGGTCCGATGCCTTTAAACAAGCGCATAGCGATTAAGGCCACATAGGTGCATCAAATAACAAAGGATCAGCAGCTTTTACACTTATCAGTGTCTGCTCTTCTTATTTGATGTACCTATGTGGACATTTCAATCGCTGATGAAGATTCATCTTCGAAACAGTGTGTGTATCCGGAAAAACTGTTCTTCTGTTTTCTGCTGGAGCACCTGTCACCGCTTTTTTGCAGGACATTGATTGACTGTTAAAAGCATCTAGCCTGAATCACTATTTGCTTGTTGAAAGGCATCTGACCTTAATCACGATGTTCTGTTATAGTGACCGGTTACGCTTACTATTTTGATTTAATGTACTTTGAAACATCACGTAGGTACTATTTGTTTTTGTGTAACGCTACATTATTATTGATTATTGCTCATTCTTTATTAGCTGCGTGTTGCTTCTGGTTGTCTAGTTTTGTCTGTTCTTCAACACAGGGGTTTTGCTTTGTTGCATCAACACTCTGTAAGCTGACATGTTCCTATCAGGCACTTTTTGTCAACCCTGGATGTATGTGAGTAGTAGTAGTAGTAATATCACTTTCAAATTATGTAACAACAATTATAACACCCAATTTCAAATATGTCAACATTAGACTGAACTGTTAGGGGAAAGGGTGGCTGAAGTAACGTGCTGTTTTGCATCCCCAAGGTCTTGAGGAAATCGCAAAGCCTGGGCTAATTGGACCCGAAAGTTATACTATCCTAACAGAAATAGGTACCTCTTCCTTTCTCTAAAATGAGAGAATGTTTTTTATGGGCTGGTTGTGTGGCGTGCAAGTGAAGGCAGCAGGCATTGCCACATTTGTCCCAAAATACAGTATGTAGATGGGTAAGACATTACATCCTGAGATACACTGTGGGGACAAAGTAGAGATATTTCATGAACCACGTGGACTGCCTATTGCAGATTATGCATGCATGTATGTATTACAGGTATATATATTTTTTACAAAATAAATTTAAAGTGACTTATGATGATTTGAAACACAAAACTGCCGTTACCCAAACAAACCATTATTATTTATTTGCAATCCATTCATCATTTTGGTTGACCCTGTAGAGTGCAAGTTTTCATAGCCGTTATCTGCACAAGAAGCTTATGGGAGACATTTTAACTGCATACAGTGGTACCTCGGGTTAAGAACTTAATTCGTTCCAGAGTTCTTAACCTGAAACTGTTCTTAACCTGAGGTACCACTTTAGCTAATGGGGGCCTCCCACTGCCGCCGCACGATTTCTGTTCTCATCCTGAAGCAAAGTTCTTAAACCGAGGTACTGTTTCTGGGTTAGCGGAGTCCGTAACCTGAAACGTTTGTAACACGAAGCATTTGTAACCCGAGGTACCACTGTATTTAATTGAACCATTCCATCTCTGTGGTAGATGGCAACCCATGGTGGTTTCCTCACGAGGCAGTATCCTTCTGAAATCTTGAAAAAACTTGAGCAAACACCCTTAAAAACTTAATATATAGGACTACAAAATCATGGGAGTTGGAAGGAAAGCAACTGCTCCCAGACCTTTGGGAAAGGGTGAGGATTTTAACAGCCATTCAGCTAGTATTGTTTATTGCCTGTTTTGATGCAGCTGGAGGACTTTTTACTTTTAAGGTGTGGGTTGTTAGTTATATTCAGAGTAGACCCATTGAATTCGGTGGATATGACAAACTTAAGTCCACTAATTTCAATGGGTCTGCTGTGAGCAAAATGTGGTCGAACTTAAACCACTATAACCGAGGGAATACTGCTCTGAGTATGACTTAGCTAGATACCACCCGGCGGGGTTTTAGTTATATAGTTTTAGGAATGTTTGTATTCCTGCCCTGGGCCTACATAGTGGAAGGTGGGCTAGAAATTTCACAAATAAATAAAAACAAATCAGGCAATCATTTCCTCTTTAATAGCAATTGGGTGTATTTATTAAAGGCCCCCTAAATTATTAATTTTGAAACATGTTCTGCTTAGGTAAAAAGGAAATCCTCAACTGCACAGCTTTTTTGGGTTACTCTAACACTGTAGTGGGAGACTTTCTGCTTTATTGGGCACACCAAGATGACACGATAGGTCGCTATGAGGACAACAACTTGCCATATGAAATGGAATACCATTAGTAAGTAATGTTGGTAGAAAAATACTGTATATCAATGTTTATATAGTGCAATCCTTGGCATGTTGTGATTTCCTGTGCTCTCTGTCTTGCATTCTTACCTAACCAGCTAAAATAAAATATAACCATAGGGCTTATTTGTACAGCAGACAGAAACTGGTGTTTAATAGCCAGCCTTGTTCTCTCAGAACCATAGCAATGGGAGCTATACTTCTTGAAGGAGAATGTGGCTGTACATTTTGGAACAGAGAATTTCTGTGTCCTTGACCATGCTAACTCTTTTTGAGGAGGCTTGACATTCATTCATTCATTCATCCATCCATTCAAAGCATTTATATCCCAGTCTTCAGTTAGAAAGGTTCCTACAGTGACTAACCTATTAGTAAAAATAACAGTCTGTGCCTTTAGACTTGAAATCTAAAAAGACACAACACAAAAGGAAAACAGGGATGGGGAAGGAAGAGGAAAGAAGCAAACTCAGACACCAGCTTCGGATGAGAAAGGGGTCAGTCTCACGCATCACCCCCCACCCCCCCAGAGCTGTAAAAAGCAGGGATGCGTGAGACTGACCCCTTTTCCATCCGATTCACTTAGAAATAATAAGGAAAAAGCCCACTTCTCTTTTCTGAACAATCTGTCCCATTCATTCCTAGTTTTATCTCTATGAATTGATGATGCTACAAGCCTCAGATTGAAGCTTAAATGTTAGATTTTCTCTTACTGTTCTTGCTCTCAGGACACACCTTTTATTTTATCCTTGTAGAAGCATTTGAGGCGGTAGTAGAATTAGATTCTCACAGCGGCGGAGGAAGCCGATCGGGCGCCTGGGGCGTTGCTTGTGCCCTGTGCCCAGGGGCGGGGCCAGCTGCCCGGGGGTGGAACCATTCACCTGCGGGGCGAGGCGAGCCGGGGCAGGACGCTCCGCGGGGCCTCCAAGGACTCTGCTTGCCTCCTCCCGCTCAGCCGCCCTACAGCTGAGGGGGAGGCGGCGGGCAGACCGTTTGGGGCAGCACGGAGCCTGCAGGCGCCCAAGCCACTGTGTCACTCCCAGGAGAGACATGTGGTTCAGGTGTGCTGCAGGCGCTATGGTGAGTGCCACCTCACATTTTTTCATGCCCCAGCAGTGCCACCCATGGTGGCCGCCCCACCGCCTCCCCTTCCTCTGCCCCTGGATTCTCAAGATCTCTCTTGTGGCAGGAATCTTTGTTTTGTCACATATGTTGGTTAACAATCAGTAACACTTCCTTTTAGGGACCCAGGTGGCGCTGTGGGTTAAACCACTGAGCCTAGGGCTTGCTGATCAGAAGGTCGGCGGTTCGAATCCCTGCAACGGGGTGAGCTCCCGTTGCTTGGTCCCAGCTCCTGCCCACCTAGCAGTTCGAAAGCACATTTAAGTGCAAGTAGATAAATAGGGACCACTCCGGCGGGATGGTAAACGGCGTTTCAGTGCGCTGCTCTGGTTCGCCAGAAGCAGCTTTGTCATGCTGGCCACATGACCTGGAAGCTGTATGCCGGCTCCCTCGGCCAATAGAGCAAGATGAGCGCTGCAACCCCAGAGTCGGACACGACTGGACCTGATGGTCAGGGGCCCCTTTACCTTTACCTTAACATTTCCTTTTACCTCTTAAGACTTGGCAATGAATCCTAAAATGAACTCTAAAGGCAGGAAATAGACGGTTGTTTCCAATAATTTCCAAGAAGGATACTTAAGGATGCTGTGTTTAAGATGTCAGGAAGAGATGGCTTAGGAAAAAGTGAAAGGATAAGAATAGGAAACGAGTTTGGGGTTGAAATATTGCGACTGTTAGTATTTTACTTATATTGGACTCTTTAAATAATAATAATAAAACACTCCATTTTGAGATTTTGATATGTCCCCCCCCCCCCCGTTTGAGAATCACTGATCTATTGCTCTTGGAGAAACTGGTTTCATTCCAAAAATAAAAGCTCTTTGCTGATTGATTCAGCATTAGCCCTCAGTGTGTCCATTTGAAAGCAGAGGTAGGCATTCCCAGCAATGGAAAAAAGTGTGTCCACACCACCATCACAATCACCACTTGCCTTTCCATTCACCTGGGGAAGGTGCAGGGAGAAAAAGGTGTGGATTGCCTAATCAAGGGGAAGGTTTTCAAATGTGTATCCACATCGATCCTTGTCCACGGCAGGATCTAGAATCAGTTTAGACTGAAAGCAGGACGTATACATGGATTGTTCCAGTTTGAGGAAAAACTACATTTTTGGTGCTATAAATGGGTTAGTGTGTAGATGCCCTGAGCCTGGATTCAACCTAGTGTCTAGAGAATTGGGAAGGTGCACAATACAACAAAGTTATCGCTTTCAATTTTGCACTCTTCTCTGCAACTATCTGCATATTTACGTTCATTGCATTCCTCTCACTGTCTCTTCCGCCTTTCTTTAATGTTCATATTGTCTGCATTATCTGTGCATTATATCTGCTTGATTATAAAAACAAACCAAAAAACCTCAAAGCAGTTTACAAAAAGATTAAACAATAAAATAATAATAAAAGCGAACAGCAACAATACTGAAAAGGGTTTTTTAAATCAATACAGTATTGCATTGCTGCTAGGGTAGCTAATGTGGTCCCATCCAGATGTTATTGGACTACAACTCCCATAAGTCTTGGGGCCAGCATGGTCAATGATAAGGAATGATGGGAGTTGTAGTCAAACCACATCTTGAGGCTACCGTATTAGCTATCCCTGCATGGTGTTACTTCACTAAACCTCTCTCACTTCAGCTTGGCATTTGCTGGCTTGTGATGTTAACCATTGTGGGTTTTAAGTGTTTTTGTTTTACTTTGGACTTTGTATGTCATATTCTTTCTTTCCATTTTGCCTGGAAGTGGCATACACACCGTACATTTAAAGCACATATAAATCAAATATCTACCCTGCAAAGAATCCTGGGAACTGTAGTTTACTCCCTTACAGAGCTGCAATTCCCAGTACCATTAACAATTCCCAGGATTCTCCCTTTAAATGTATAGTGGGTAAGCAGTCCAAAACAGGTGGTATATAGGTTTTTTTAGTGCCTTGCAAAGATTGTGTGAACTATGGTAGGATCATCCCTGTGCATGACAGAACTTCCCCCATAAACAGTGACTGAAGGAAACATAGAAATGCCACACTAAATATCTAGGGTTGTAGCCAACATTAATCAAATTGAGAGCGTGCCCCTTGAAATTAATGGACCCAAGTTAATCAGGTCCATTCGTTTCAATCTGTCTACTCTGAGCATTGCTAATATTGGGCACAGCCTCTAGTTTTGAAGTACCCAATAAAGCTGCAATGAGAAGATTTATTTAGTTGGAGAGGGTGGTTTATTTCTCAAATAATTACTGTAGCACACTGCATTCCTTGTGTTCTTCAGTCACAAAGGGCACTTCTTCTGTTATGGATTCTCGATCTGAGATTCCTACATTGCAGGGGGTTGGACGATGATTCTGTGATTCTCAGATTTTCTTCAGTGATCTGCCGTTGAAGATTTGTCTCCTGGAATTATATTACAATGAAAGACGTCTCCCATTCTTTTCTTTTCTTCTAACAGTCAAGAAGAAGGGAAAAACTATTCTTTGAAGCAGTTGTGGATCAAGAGCGTTAAAGAGGCGGACATCAATTTTTCATACACCTGCAATTTTTTGGCAGCTGGTTACTCTGAAAGGCAAATAGTTACACTGCAGAAAGGTACTGTATGGTTTTAACCTAATGCCTGGAACCCACAAAGAATATTAACTGGGGCCCGTCTGTGGACCAGATACAACGGAAGTGCAAAGCACTCATGCAAGGAAAATCAGAGCTTTTGTGTGGAAGCCTAAAAAGTAGTCCTCTGGATAGTACAACAATTTGTGCAATACTACAGTATCGTACTTGGTATTTCTGTTTCAATTGAGTGCTCCCTTCTTTTAGAATTAGTTTACCTTATTTGAAAGGAAGTGGGAAATAGCAACGGCAAGGGTAGCTCAGTCAGTAGAGCATGAGACTCTTAATCTCAGGGTTGTGGGTTCAAGCCCCATTTTGGGCAAAAGATCCCCACATTGCAGGGGGTTGGACTGGATGACCTTTGTGGTCCCACTCAGCTGTTCAATTTTATGATTCTAAGTTTCTGCCTGCGGCTTTTTCTCTCAGCTGACAAAATTAAGTGATAGTTCCCTAGTTGGATCTAGCATCCTGGTGTTGGCGTAATCCAGGAAAAAGACTAGTGCCAGATCTCTCAGCACAGGTAAACATTTGTAGTGGCAAACACATACAGGGCTGCTACTTTTTCCTGGCGATCTTGGTCTGAGATTGTAATAGACATGCTTTCCCCTCAGACATGCTTTTGACTCATGCAGTCTTGCTGTGGAGATAGCTTGTCAGGAAGAATTGGTGGGGAGGGGGGAAAGTGTTAAGCACCCACCAGTTCTCTCTTTCAAATGCTCCTCCTCAAAATCACATTATCTCAGGGGGGAGGGCGCTTTGGTCTCTTCTTGGATGTTTATAAATGAACAAGAACAAATGGATTTCATGAGGCTCAGTTTGTTAGAGTCTGAGAGCAAACGAAGCATAAGCTCATGAACTGAGGATAGATGATGATGATGATAATAATAATATACTATTTATACCCCACTCCGATCGACTCCCAACAGAACATTAAAAACACAATAAAAGATCAAACATTAAAAACTTCCCGAAACAGGGCTTAGATCATAGGATCCCGCTTACACCTTGGGGCAGAAGCAAGAGGCTCGACAACATGCGTTATCCCTTTTTCTGCCTAAAAACATACTGGGCAAACAAACACTTAATAGCAGAGTGTTCCGGCCTCAATATAGACCAGGGTTCCCCAATGTGGTGCCCTGCAGATGTTGTTGAACTCCAGTTCCCATCAGCTTCAGCCAGGGGGGTTATGGGAAGTATAGCGAAGTAATACTGTGGCGGCAGGGGTATGTTGGCTACCCTTGGGATAGACTTATTGAAGTTTTTCTTGAGAAGAGTACTTCTTTGGAGGGCTCTGTCTCAATCGTGTGTTGCCTTCTTTTGTTTTCCAGAAACGAATCGAGACTTACCCTTGCGCGTCTTTACCCCTGGAATTATCGCAGTGATCTTGCTTTCCCTTGTTTCTGTTCTTGTGGCCGTTCTGTCTGTGATATTCAAAGTTGACCTTGTTTTATTGTACAGAGATGTCACGGGAAAGGATGAAACAATCGGAGGTAAAACACAGTAAGGTTTGGCTTAGGGTGGGGTGGGTGGAAAGCTGTTTTGCCTGAACAAAAATGAACTTGGTTGGGGAGGTAGACAGGGTTGTATTTGCTCTTTAAGCTTTTCTGTTGCAGCATTCCCCAGTTGCAAAGGGAAGGAGCTTTCATTTTATTAGGCTGCATGGAATGAAAGATAAGTGGCTACCTTCAAAAAATGCAGAAGGTGCACAATTAGTTCCAGTAATTGCACAAGGAATGTCTTTTTTAAAATACACAGAACACATAAATACTTCACGGGTGAATTAATTTTTTCCAGATGGGAAAATATATGATGCATTTGTGTCTTACCTGAAAGACTGTATACCCATATGTGATGAAGAGAGAAAATTTGCACTGGACATATTGCCCACAATTTTAGAAAAATATTTTGGATACAAACTGTGTATCTTTGAACGGGATATCTCTCCTGGAGGAGGTAGGTGGATGTGCTGTTACTGTCTGACTGAGTAGTTTTTGACAACATGCAAAAATTTCCAATAATAATAATAATAATAATAATAATAATAATAATAATAATATATTTACATGCTGCCCAACTGACTGGGTTGCCCCGCCACTCTGGGCAGCTTCCAACAAATTAAAGCATGAAACACAGTGAATGACAAACATTAAAAACTTCTCAATACAGGGCTGCCTTCAGATGTCTTCTAAGTCACATAGTTGTTTATTCCCTTCACATCTGATGAGAGGATGTTCCACAGGGCGGGCGCCACTACTGAGAAGACCCTCTGCCTGGTTCCCTGTAGCTTCACTTCTCATAGTGAGGGAACCACCAGAAGGCCCTTGAAGCTGGACCTCAGTGTCAAGGATGAACAATGGGGGTAGAGACGCTCCTTCAGGTATACAGGGCTGAAGCCATTTAGGGCTTTAAAGGTCCACCAATAACCCCTTATCATCATGAGTGTTAACCCTGATTCTTTTTTGAAAATGCATACCAAAATGAGGGATGTTTTGTAGCAGAATTTAGCCGTGCAAGGTGTACTTGAGCAGTTAGGAGCTATGTTAGAAGAAATCTGTTACTCAAGTCAAATCTAGTTGCTCATTAGAAGAAAGAAAAAGATCTCATAATTTTCAGATATTTAATGAACTCTGACTTGGATCCAACTGACTTCGATATTTTCATAATTCAAACAATTAATTTATATTTTTTCTACCTTACGGGCTGCATGACTAAGCAGCCAAACTCATCTTTGTGCATGCTGAGTTGTTTGGAAACAAACAGATTGCATCTACAAAGGAATAAAAACAATACCATTCGCACTGCACAGCTGTGTCCCCTTTAGTCATGTTTTGCCAAGGGAACCAATCGTTTCAGAAGTCTGGACAAGAACTATTTCTTGCTGGAAGAAATAGCCTCATCAGCTTGTATCTTTTCAACTATCTGCTCCATAGCTGCCAAGTTATCCCTTTTTTTAAGGGATTTTCCCTTATGCTGAATAGGCTTCCTCGCGAGAAAAGAGAAAACTTGGCAGCTATGATCTGCTCTTGGGCTTTGATTGACATTACTTCCCCCATCGTCCTTGAGGTCCAGAGAGAACGTTGGACATATGAAACCGCCTTATAATGAGCTGGACCACCCAGTACTACCAATTTTGACAGACAAGAGTCCCCTGCTACATTAGATATTAAGATTTTGGAGAAGAGGAATGCCTTTTCTTTCTGCTGCATTATTCTAAGGCGCTTTTCAGATTTTGAGGGAAAATGGACGCTTACCCCTTTTACTGGGTGGCTGGCCTTGGCCGCCTGGCTCAAGCTCCCGCCAGCTGCTTCAATTCAAATTGGCCAATGGATGACCTCCTCTTGGAGGGTGGTGGGCAGGGCCTGGTTGTCTGAAAGGGCATTGGTTGCACGCATGCCCTGGCAGCCACCAGGGCATTACACATGTTTGTTAGTGGGGGGGGGAGATGTAATATCTTGTCCTTCTGTAACGGAAGGGGAGGGAAGCCTACCAGAGCTGGGGGAGTCCTTGCCCCTGCTTACCTTTAAGGGTGACATAGATGTTTGTTTTGCTGGAGAGCTGTGCTGATCATAGCTGCCAAGTTATCCCTTTTTTTTTAAGGGAAATTCCCTTATGCTGAATAGGCTTCCTCGTGAGAAAAGGGAAAACTTGGCAGCTATGGTGCTGATGGTTTATTACAAGAATCTGTGACCATAGTAGTTGACGGTTTTTTAGTTTGGTTAACAAGTGGTCTTGATTTAAAGGAAGAATGAGTTGCTTCTGATAATATCGCAGACCTGGTATGGAGTTCTGCAGTTTACATGCCCACATGCCTTCCTGCCTTTGTAGAAGTCATTTCCTCGCAGTTTCTCAGAGACCTCAGAACGTCACATTAGAGTTGTGCAGTTCATCAAGGGCAAAAGAAAATGACCGGTGTCATTTGCAACCTGCCTTTTTCTTCTTTGACTCCAGGACTCTGTCCTGATGCTGAAAATAGACTTCTTAGTTGAAAATTGACTTCTGACTTTAAATTTTTAATTCTAAGTATGGGATTTGTGGGGGGGGGAGGCTGGAATTGCTTGGTTGTGAGTGAAAGGCATTCTGCACATGCCCAGAATCACTCACTATTTGCTGTTTATGGAATTTTTGCTTAAGAATTCTTTGTCATGAACTCGCTGACTAATTGTGGGCTAGTCACTTATTATTGTGCCTCAGTGAATTCTCCAGCTGTAAAATGTGATATAGCTCTACTTACAAATTTAATGCGTTCCGAATGCACATTCGTAAGTAGAAAAAAATTGTAAGTCGAATCCCATAGGAATGCATTGAGAGAAAAAAATCGTAAGTCGAAGCAACCCTATCTAAAAATTCATAAGTAGAAAAAATCCTATCTAAACCGCATCCAAGATGGCGGACGGAGCTCCATTCGTAAGTAGAAACATTCGTAAGTACCGTAGAGTTATTTGTAAGTAGAGGTACCACTGTATTGTTACACACACACACACACACACACACACACACACACACACACACACACAAAATCTGTATTCTAAACTTAGAAATAATTCATTTTAAACATTTCCATGCTGCTTTGTGGTGGAAGAGACAGCATTAGCACATTTCCACAGGCCTCTCATGTTCGTAATTCATGTAATGTATTAATAGAACAATGCCATTTCAGATTTTTCCATTATAACTGCTCCCTCTTCTGCCTGCAGCTGCTGTCGATGACGTCCAGTCATATATTGACAGAAGTAGAAGATTAATCATTATACTGAGTAAGAACTACATCTCTGACAAAGTCATGTTTGAACTTGAAACCGGGCTTCACAAGGCCTTGGTTGAAAAGAACATTAAAGTGATACTAATAGAATATACGCCTATACGTGACTTTGATTTCTTGCCCAAGTCTTTGAAACTTCTTTCACCGAGCCATGTGGTGAAATGGAAAGAAGAGAAGTCACTTGCTTTAAATTCCAGGTTTTGGAAGAAGCTCCGCTATGCAATGCCTGCTAAGCCCTCCTCAATGAAGGAACCAGCTATTTTGTGAGATGTACCGTACATTCCAGGACAGAGCATGACCAATTCAGCCACCCCTGATGGGCTTCACTCAGGTTTCATCTTAGTAAGGCTACTAGCTATATATCAGAGTCCCTTTTAGAACAAGATATTGCTACAGGCTGTTGACTGTTTGTAATTAGAGTGGCTATATTTGGGGAGATTTGTCTCTAATCTCCCCAAAACAAAATGTGTCAGAAAATGTAGGGTGTGACCTTTAAGTACAGGCATCCCCAAACTTCGGCCCTCCAGATGTTTTGGACTACAATCCCCATCTTCCCCTACCACTGGTCCTGTTAGCTAGGGATCATGGGAGTTGTAGGCCAAAACATCTGGAGGGCCGCAGTTTGGGGATGCCTGTTTAAGTAGATGCAGCACTCTCTGGAAGCCGACTCAACATAGGACTCAATAGAGAATGTTTTGTCTCCTTATATGGACAGATGTCATTCATAGGTTTGCTGCCTTCAGTGTTGCAGACCCTGTCCTGTGGAACTCCTTGCCAAGAGAGGATCAGCAGGAAACGCTCCTGCCTTCTTTTATACATTCTCCTAAAATTGTAATATTCAGACAAGCCTTTGCAATGTGAACTTATTTTTACCAACCTGTATTTATTGATTTTTTTTAAAAAAATGGTGTTTATAATGCTTAAATAAATAAATCTTATAGTAGTTTTGTATGCTGTATATTGTCTTGCTGTATTTTTTTATGAAACTGCAGTCTATAGAGATTTCCAAAAAGTAAATGTCTGCACATGTGTGCACACACGCCAACTGTGGTGCTATCTTTACTTTCAAAAGGCACACTGGGTGGGAACAAGATATTTGTAGAAATATAATATATGTTGCCTTGGTTTGTTATCTCACTTTCAAAACCAGAGGTTGCTGAATCTGATAAGGAGCTACAATAAACCACGGTGGATTAGCAGTCTGTCTTCAGATTTATTGAATAATAAAAAGAAAATGTCAATAGTATTATACTTGGTTGCAATAATACCTTGGTGCTGTATCAAGCATGCAGAGAATGGCTAAACTTCCTGCAATTATCTGGTACTGTACCAACTGCCCACAATCTGATTTTCAAGTAGCAAGGTGCCTCCTGACTGGGTTTACTCGCTAGGAGGTAGTCTGTTTTGCCATTTCAAGCCGCAAGCCTTTTTCACCTGCCCATTTTTGCTCTCTGTACATATATGTACTACAGCACTCCTGAAGAAAGCACAAGAGCAAAGAAGTTCAATGAGATGCAAGAGGAGCAAGCCGAAATGCCAAAACAGAGAAGTTGCAGGATTCTGGTGCACAACAAGTGAATGCGCAATCCTCGTTGGTAGGGTCACCATATTTTGAAGAGCAAGGTGCTACTGGAAGGATTTTTTATTTTATTTTGTTACAACATTTTCTACTTCTACATGGGTTGCTATGGCATCCCTAATGTTGCATACCCATGAGAAAGAGGACCTCTCCTAGAAAAAGAGGACACATCGCAACCCTGCCATTGGAAAAAAAGAAATTGGAGGTTGGTGCAGGGAACAGGAGCCTGAATGGGATTATAATCCATTGTTTGGTATGAAACAAGTCAATTAGTTTCCCCACTCTCTATAGCAAGCAGTTTAACTTTCCTATTGATGAGAGATTGTTGTATTCACATTGCACCCATTTCCAGCTTCAACAGCAGTCTACAAGGGCCAAGCACACAACATTTTACCTGACCACAATCATATAAATGCTGGGCCTTGTGGTTTTATGCTTGTTGCGCAGGAAGTGGGCTTCTGATTCATTAAACACAGCCTCCGTAGGGCAGATGCTCGCTTCTTCTTTTTCTCACCAGAGTATTTTTTTAAAAAATATTTTTATTAGTTTTCCAATACAAACAGCCAATTATAATATTCCAAATACAATATTCCAATTAAAAACAATAAAGTAAAGAAAACAACACCAAATTGTAATCCAAATTCTTAATTCTTAATTTTTTTTCCGGGCTCCCCATAGTCTGGACCTCTGAAGCATATTTCCAATGTCCCATTCCTGCTGCTCTTGTTGTTTTCGTGTTTTCCACATTCCGATTAAAGTTCTCCGTCCCTGGCTCTGCGATTCTCAATCATGTCCAAAATCATATATCCTTACATCCATCGAGCACAGCTTTATTTAAAAATGCCTATTTTTCCAACTTGTTTGGCAGCGCAGCTTCTCCTTCCTCATTCCAAACTCTGATCCAGGCTGTTATCCAAATCTTCTTTTGAAGTTTAATGACGCAGCAACTCCCCTATTATTAAGTTGTT
The DNA here is from genome assembly GCF_963506605.1 of Zootoca vivipara. Lineage (NCBI taxonomy): Eukaryota > Metazoa > Chordata > Lepidosauria > Squamata > Lacertidae > Zootoca > Zootoca vivipara. Next base: position 28,012,953 of record NC_083279.1, on the reverse strand, counting down.
AAGTTATTCCCCTCCAGGCTGTTGTCCAAATCTGTGTCTGATGTTAGGCATATGTTTGCATTCCACAGATATAAATCATTTGACAATCGATCGGCTTTCGGAGACCACACAATTGGCTTCTCACCAGAGTATTGTTTTCACGAGGAATGCTTACCATGACTACATGTCATCTGGTAGTTTAAACTTTAGAGTTGCTTCAACTGGACAGAAGTTCATTCTTTTCATATTCACTAGATACTACAATGACAGATAAACCACAGATGTAAACAATCTGTATATTCCGGTGCCAGACTGGCATCAACCATATACCACATTTGTGTGGGTGGGGGTGTTATTGGGTTGTTTTTTTTATCCTAACTAGACTAAAGGATGTCGAGAGACAAAATATTGTGGCAGCTGCAAACAAAATTTATTCTATGATTTAAATATCCTAGATAGCAGAGCCAATTACGTCACTAAGTTAATAATCCCAGCCCAACATAGGGCTTTTATGTTGGCCCGTCTGAATGTTTTTCCCTCGGCATTTGTCAGGGGAAGATATCAAAACATTCCTAGAAACAAGAGATTCTGCAGATGTTCTATGAATGTCCTGGACACTATAGAACATATTTTCTTTCATTGTCCACTGTACAGTACACTCCGTCAACGTGTGCTGTCCCCTCTTTTGGGTGGTCTGGAACCCCAGCAAGGTGAAAGTGTGGGATTCTGCCTATCTGACGTTGACCAAAGGGTAATGGCGGGGGTAGCCGAGTTTTTGGTAGCAGTCCTTCAAGGAGCAGGTTAACAGGGAAAACCCCAGAGTCTACATCCTATATAATAAAGTCCAAGTGTCTCTGCGTCCAGTCCCTGTGTCCCTGGGTTTGCGCTACTGCGCATGTGCCCCAGGGACACAGGGATTGGACGCAGAGACTGGACGCACACACACACACACACACACACACACACGCTCTTCCCCCCTGCCTCCCGTTTCCCTGCGGCCGCCAACCGCCGCTCCCGGCCGGAAAGTGCCTCACTGCGCTTGTGCTAAAGTGCGAGGATGAGGCTGCTTTCTTTTCCTTCCCCCCCCATGCTCCCCCCCAGCGACCAGCAGCAAGCGGGCGTCACACACACACACACGCTCCCCCCCTGCCTACCATTTCCCTCACAGTGCAATCGTGCGGCTGTGTCTGACTGACTTTGATTGGCTATGGCGGCGGCCACGTAGCACTGCGGCGGCGGCCGCCGAGGGGGGGTGAACAACAGGGAGAGCGTCAGTGGGAGCAGCCGCTGGAGTGGCAGGGCCTGGTCCTGGTCCTGAGGTGGTGGCGGCAGACAAGGAGGGGGCTCGAGCCCAGGGGGAGGGCAGGAAGGAAAGAGGGACCTTCCCCCTCCCCTGCCTAGGCATGGACCGCGGCGGCGGCGGCGGAGGAGGAGGCGGAGCAGCGCCGGTGGCAGCCCAGGAGAGTCTCAGCGCGTGTGGGTGTAGAAAAGAAGGGAGGGGAAGAGAGAGAGCGGGAATGGGCGGGGGGAATCACATGTTCTAGCACCCGTTAATTTAACGGGCTTCATGATACTAATACACACACACACACATATATACACAATCAGTCTATTCAGTCTATGTAGCCAGCTGCCGCCTTTTTAATATATGCTTCAAGGCTCTTAATTGTGATTTTCTCTTTTATGGTTTTACTTGTAAAATGCCTAATAAAGGTTTGATAAGTAAGTTTTTGTTTTTGTTTTGATTATGTGTTTTCTAGTTTTAGCTTGTTATTTTTATCTTGTGAACTGCCCTGAGAACTGCAGGTATAGGGCAGTATACAAATCTAATAAATAATAATGATGCAAAATAATATTGAAGGGGCTAAAATGTTTTTGTTTGTAGTACATTTTTTATATTTTGGAAGTGGCAGCTGCCAATAGGTGTTGTTCATAATGGATGAGCTAATCTGTCGTTTTGGATTCTCTGTTTCCCTTTTTTCCATTCCTAAATTCTCCACATTTCCACAGCTGTTTTAATAAAAAGAAATCCTCGTGAAAATTCATCAGCATGTTCATCCACATTTCTGCCATTAAACATGTTTGTAAGCAATTTTGCCGAATATGCAATATTCTTGCAAAGCGGTTTCCCCCAAAATAATGAATTTTTGTGTGCTATTTTCACCAATATGTAGCATTTTTACTCCATTATATAGATTTCTGTAGGCATTGCTTGACTGAAGGAACCGCATTTCAAAATTTGGACAAGTGTGAATTTTAGTTTGCCTTTAAATGCAAACTGAATCAGATTTCTCCCCCATCCCTAATTTCCATATGACCAGTCCTCAATACATTTTTATGTCAGTAAAAGTAACAACATAAAACTTTCCCTAGTGGGGACAGAATAAATACTTTTTAGTTTGGCTTAAAATACAAATTTAAAAGTCTTCAGCTGGTGCTGTAAAGAAGGTGCCAGATTAGCCTCTATGGGAAAGCTGTTCTATTACCAGGGTGCCACCACTGAAAAGACCCTCTCTGTTGTAACCACCAATTTCATTGACTTGATGGCAAATTGAGCTGCGCATCCAGAGAGTATCTTAAAATTTGGGTAGATATATGGAGGAGAACTGTAGTTTCTACCCACAGAGCTACAGTGCCCAGTGCCTTTAATAACCTCCCGTTCCCATGATTCTTTGGGAGGAAATCATGTGCTTCAAATGTAGGCTGTGGATCTTCAGTCTTTCAGACTCCCTCTTTCACTTGCAAAGTGAGAATGATCACTGTTGAGGTCATGCCCACAGACTCTTTTTATCAATATTGAGGCTCCCTCAGAGGCCCAGTCTGGCCATTCTCAGAAGCCTGCCTGCGATCAATTTGATAATTTATTGTACAAGTATGAAAAGGCAAGAGGGAAAGGAATGCTCAATACCTTCAACTTTTCCCACCCTTATACGGTCGTACCTTGGATCGCAAACACCTTGGTACTCGGACGGTTTGGCTCCCGAACGATCAAAACCCAGAAGTGACTGTTCAGTTTGCGAACGTTCTTTGGAACCCGAATGTCCGACAGGGCTTTTGTGGCTTCCAATTGGTTGCAGGAGCTTCCTGTAGCCAACTGGAAGCCGCGCTTTGGTTTCCGAACGTTTTGGAAGTCAAATGGACTTCCGGAACGGATTCTGTTCGACTTCCAAGGTACGGCCGTACATTAAAATAAAAATAACTGGGTAATATGCTTTTCGTTCCAGGGCAGACTCGCAAGAATCTATTGCTCAAGTGTAAAAGGGCAAGAGAGGATTCAGTCAGTGCCTCTCCCAACTGTCAGAAATGACCGACTCACATTGTGTGTCACTTCAGAGGCCCAGAACTAGATGCCCGTTGGTGACCTGGGAGGTTGAACTGAAGGGAGAAGGAAAGGGAGGGGGAAAGTGGGGCAGGAGAGAGAAAACACGGGAAAGGAAGCCTATAATGGTCTCTACACCCTTCATTACCAATTGCAAATTTAGGAAGTGTAAGGGGAAGCAATGTTGTTGCAAACGTGAACACTTTTCAAATAGTAGCAATGTGTTGTAACCATGTTTGTAACGCTGTTTCCTCCTGCCCTTTTTACAAGAAAAGTTGCTGGTAATGTGTACTTGGTGAAAAAAAGAAAAAGAAAGAAGAGGTGACGAGGCAAAGGAAATTCTGATTGAAAGGAAACTCACACGCTATATCCGTTTGAGAGCTAACCACAGCTCTTGACACAACTGCGTAGATACAGAGGTAAGATAGCCTCCTCAGATAACAGTCTCTTTTCAGAATGCAAAACTTTTAATATTATTGTTCTGATCACTTTTCAGCAAACCTTTCTGTTTACTTAAGCTGAAGAGGTTTATTTTCTGAATGTCTATTTCTCTTTCCCGTTTTGCCACTGATCATTATATTTCAGGGGTGATCGTGATCCCCCGCTTTCCGTAAGTGAATGGAAAGAAATCTATGGGGTTTTTGCAGAGGGACTATCACATAGTGTTAAAAGCCTCTTTATAATAGCTGATTTATGTGTTGGCATCATTTATTACAAAATGTGAAGTAAAAGTAAGGCTCTCTGTAAAATGTTATGGGTGATGTAAACGCTATCTGAGTTGTTTAGTGGGGAATTTAAATTATAATCAAATTTACCTCCCCCTTTTAATATTCTACTCTAACGCTGTCTTGCAATAAATATTCTGAAACTGAAATACTGGCTTGGTGTTCCAATATGCCAGACACATATGTTCATTGCACCGCAATACCCTAATAGAGCGATTTGATGCATGTCTGTCTGAAGTTCAGAGGGACTTACTTGCATGCAAGGGGGCAGGAAGTGTACATAGGGTTGCAACCTAAGATTTCTGCAATACCTGTTTTAGTATTTTGAATGAAAGCTATAATACCATCCTATTTCAGAAGACAATTATTTATTATTTCATTTTATTTATTAGATTTATATACCACCCTTCAGTATATTTATTAGATTTAGATATATAATCTTAAATGACAGATAAGGATGCCACTGGGCTCGACAGTGAAACATTTCCTTGCAATATATGAAGAGCAATTACTTACCTTAGTATTTTGTACCACCCCGCCAAAGTAATAAACATTGTCTTTCTCAGCAATCCCAAAGGCAACATTGCATCCGTGGTTATTTTCCCATATTATATGGTGAGAGCCAATTGATAGCAGAACCCAGAAAATCCAATGGCTAAACCAAACTCAGAACCCGGAACTTCCAGGTTTATAGATGGTGCTCTTAATAACCACACCAAACTTGTACATATTATGGGAACAATGGTTCACCTTGCTCAGTAGTTTCATTTATTTATTTTTAAAAAAACAAATTTTATTTGGTTTTTAAATAAATAAAAATACAACTGCCTAGACTGAACGCTTTGCATAAGCCCCTACTTTTACTTAAACCTGTCTCTGGGGTTTTCGACAAAAGCTTTTCACAGTCCTAACTGGAGATGCCAGGGATCGAACTTGGGAACAGGCACCTAGCCTCCTATCAGCTGCAATGCTATGCTTACAGGGAGGGAGAGGGTTGAAGCAAGAGCCACTGCTGCTCCTGCCTTGCATTGACCTTCCAACCACCACACCCTTCCTCCCAACTCTGCCAGTAAAGCCCAGTGATGTAGCCAAGGGCAGGTCAGATATGTGGCAATACACTTCCTTGCCAGCTTTCTTTTTTTTTTTTTTAATTATATTTTTTATTAAACATTTTATCAACACACATACAGAACACAAATACAAAAAGTAAACATCAAAATACAGAAATACAAAAATACAAAAATACAACAAAAAAAAATATATCATCTCTAATCCATTTTAATATTCATTGTCCTCTGGCTTCCCCAATTCCCTACTATCTGATTTTCTTTTTTATAAACTTCTGTAGCAGTTTCTAAATCATCCTTCTTACCCATCATATAGTCTCTTTAACACTTCAAAAATTTCATCTTTATATCATCTATCATATTTTCTCCCTTTCAATCTTCTATTATTTCCCTATTGCCTTAACTTCTTTATTTTCCTGGATGTTCAAAATCTAGTTTTCAAATTCATACCCTATGTATATTTTAAATTTCTTCCAATCTTTTAAAACTTTGTCATTTGTTTGGTCCCGGAGTCTTCCTGTCAATTCTGCCAATTCCATATAATCCATCATTTTCATTTGCCATTCCTGCCTCGAAGGCAGTTCCTCTTTTTTCCAATATTGTGCTATTAAGATCCTAGCGGCTGTGGTGGCATACATAAACAAATTAACATCGTCCTTGGGGATTTCTTCCCCAATTATTCCAAGCAAAAAGGCTTCCGGTTTTTTCAAAAATGTGTTTTTAAACATCTTTTTCAACTCATTATAAATCATTTCCCAGAAGCCTTTTATCTTAGGGCATGTCCACCACATATGGTAGAATGAGCCAACATCCTGCTTACATTTCCAACATTTATTGTCGCTTTTGTGATACATTTTAGCCAGCTTGACCGGCGTCAAATACCATCTATACATCATTTTCATCAAATTTTCCTTCAACACAGTACAAGCCGTAAATTTCATACCCTTCTTCCACAATTTTCCCCTCCTTGCCAGCTTTCTTTGTTGGGACCTGAAGAACAGCTAGCTGCTCTATCCCTGAGCTCAGGCACTATAGGTGGTTCTACAACAATGTTCTTCAAGGTTTACTCTGGAGAACCCTGAGATTTCTTGGAAGCTTATCGGTAATGGCTGATGTTTCCTTGAAAGGCAGACCGCCCAACAGCCACTGATGCCCACCTTCTCCTGTAAAGTGCAGCTACCCCCCCGGGGGGGGGATTTCAGTGACTCCTGGGCTTGAGCAAAAACAGCAGCCCTACTTTGGGACATTCTAGATATTTTTCAAGGTGGCCAGAATTGGTGAATTGCTGGGAGGTGTGGCTCCTTACCTTGCCTTTCGAAAACAAAAATCTCTAGAGGTTTTTGCAAAATAGAAAGCAGCTTCTGGGAAGGAGGACTCATGTGCGGGAGCCAAGGCTGAGAGCCAGAGATTCTGCTTAGCTGAGCAGGTCCAACCTGATATGATGGGGAGGTTATAGAACTAAGCTGCTGCAGATATAATACTTTCTTTACAGAAGAGGTGCAGAACCTACGGCCCTCCAAATGTTCCTGCCCTGCAACTCCATCACCCTCCGATGGGAGCAGGGCCATCTTAAGCTCATTGGGCACCCTGGTGCAGGGATCCCTCGGGCGCCCCCCACCCCCACTCTTAAAAAATAAATAAATCTCGACCTCCAGCTCTTCCCCTCCATTTTTTTTAAAAGGAAAGCTCTTCCCTTCCCTGGAGGCGCTTGCCGTCTCCCCCGCGCTGGAAGGCCTCGGGGATCCGCCTCGGCTGAGCGGAGAGCCACAGGGTCGGGAAGGGAAGAGCGCGGCCTGCGGAGAGGCCCAGCATCCCGGCCACTCCATAGTTTTAAGAGAGGGGAAAGGACAGCCCTTTCCCCTCATGGCTCTCCCCCCCCATGGAGCCAGCAGGGACAGCCCCACTCCTGCAGTCCGGCAGCGGAGGCCATGGGCGCCACGGAGCCAGCGGAGAGAGCCCCAGATTGTGCGAAGGCATCCGAGCCTTCCCGCCAACAGGGATGACCCTGGCGCTGCGTTTCATTGGTAGAGCTGCTGCCATGTGGCGTCGGCTCTACCAATGAAACGCAGCGCCAGGGTGAGGGTCCTAGAGCCCCTGCTCCGCTCGCTTATCTCCCTGCTCTCCCCTGAGCGGCGCGGCTGGCGGAAGGAAAAGGGAGGCCGCCACGCATCTCTCCCACTTGCTGGGGCGCCCCTCAGAGCCCCCAGAGCGCCCCGGCACCCTGCACCACTAGAGTCAATGGGCGAGACGGCCCTGGATGGGAGTTGAAATCCAATAATATCTGTTAGACCTCAGGGTTCCTACCCCCTGACTTTCCCACTACAAAGCCCTTTCCCATTGGCTATAAAATACTCTGCTTGCCTGGACTATCTTTCCACCTAGCAGCTGTCTGGAATGAGTTAGTTTCAAGGAGAGCTGGCCACTTATTGTTTTGTTTTGTTATGTTTTATGGCTATAGAAAATAATCCCAGGGAAATACATCAGGCTATCTCTGCCACAAAGGTTCATTGCCAAATGAAGAAACGCAGTGGTAGAAAGCAATGCTAATACTCTGTTATCTTTTTCTGACATTAATGGAAAGAGCAGAAGCCAGAGGTTTTAGAGGTAAGACACCGTGTTATACTCTTCCTTAACATGCATTAAATGCTTTTTTTATAAAGGTGATACAGCCCTCTCAGCCCACATTTTCATAGAATCATAGAGCTGGGAGGGTCCCCAAGGGTCGTCTAGTCCAACCCCCTGCAATGCTTACAGACCATTGCATGTTTTATGCCTGCATTGAAAAGTTTGAAAACTGTCATCTTTGCAGTGACAGGTTTTGATATGGTACCCGATTTCTGCATGGGGAGGCCTTCAAGTAAATGACAACTCAATGTATTTTCTTTGACATACAGAATTCTACAATTAGCAGTGGCAGTAGCACAGCTTCTGTATTTTCCCCCTAAAGCCCCTTTTCACAGGAGCAGGAAGTCTGTTGGTTGCCTCCACAATTCTGCATCCTTCACATTGCCTAGGTACCAGTGGAGAATATTCAGATAAAATTCTGCAAAGTTTTCTAAAGGGACGAGAAGAATTAAAATCTCAGGGAACTTACAGGACACCCCCCACTATTTACTGGTGGGATTCGATCACTTCTTGTCCAATTTAGGCTGCACAGTTAAAGCTGATTTGGAGCTGTTACGAAACAAACCCAGAATAGTTTCTCTTTTTTGTGATAAGTGATGGGAAAAAGAAGGAAAATACTTGCTGCAGCATCATTTAATCTCCCCACAGTCAAATGCTTGAACAGGTTGTCTGGAAGTGACCCAAGAATGGAACTTTTACCTGATTGCACAGATCTCTTTATCTTTTCAGAATGTCTTCGCAAACAACCTGATGTGAAGTACCGGGCCATTAGTGGCCAGGCATTTGTTGTGTCATGTGACGTACCACCAGAGAACTCTGCCTCAATTTTTAACTTTTCTCGTCTTCATGAAAGCCAGCTTCAGTGGATCTGGCGATCAAGAGATGGGGGAGACCCAGTGCTTGTCAGAAAAGAAACCACCAACCCCAGACTGCAGGGAAATGCCCTTTGGTTTAATCCAATAACAGTTCAACATTCTGGAACATATGTCTGCAAGAATAGGTCAGTTGCCATGACACATCTCAGTCGGACCTTTTGTGGATGTGTGCACTACTGTTTTGAGAATTCTACGGAGTGCTTATTTTCTTCATCATTATTACTATTTATTTCTTAATTACATTCAGTGTGGTCCACCCAGTTAAACACTTTTAAGTCTCATTTGTTAAAGGGGAAGAAATGTAAGCATCAACTTCATGTTTGGAAAAAAAGAGAGAGAATTAATTGTGCTTAATGAAGCCGGATCATTCATTTTAAAAGGCTTATATCTCATCTTTGTGCTTTCAGGAGCCTCTCAGGGTATTATGTTATTAAGTACTGTACAAAAAAAATATGAACTCTGTCCACTTAAACACATTCCAAATCAAATAGCACTTGACTTTGTTGTTTATATCTTGATACATTCTCTGGACAAGTTCTATTAAAAAAACCACCATTGTTATTTAAAACAACATTTTACAAATGTTCACTATTCAGACTTTTTTTTTAAACCTAAATGTTACATATCACCTTAGTACCTTATTATCTCATCGTGACAAAATACGTTAATAGTATCCTTGAAATGATAGGTATAGGTAAAGCGACCCCTGACCGTTAGGTCCAGTCCTGACCAACTCTGGGGTTGTGGCGCTCATCTCGCTTTATTGGCCGAGGAAGCAGGCGTACAGCTGGCGAACCAGAAGCAGCGCATGGAAACGCTGTTTACCTTCCCGCCAGAACAGTACCTATTCATCTACTTGCACTTTGAGGTGCTTTCGAACTGCTAGGTTGGCAGGAGCAGGGACCGAGCAATGGGAGCTCACCCCGTCGCGGGGATTCGAACCACCAACCTTCTGATCGGCAAGCCCTAGGCTCTGTGGTTTAACCCACAGTGCCACCCGTGTCCTGGACAAATTATGTTAATAGTATCTTTGAAATGATAGTTAGTGCTAAATTGATAGGCTAGGATCCAACGATGTCTTGTCCCAGTTGGAAAGGCAATTCCACTCACACAAAGGAGTTTTTGTGATTCCTGCCAACTTCATCTCCATTTTGCTCTTCTCTGCACCATAACCCACACCATCCCCAAGGCTTTCCTTATTCTCAGGATCTAGCATTTTTAGTGTGTGTGTGTGTGTGTGTGTGTGTGTGTACTGGAAGTAGCAGTGTGGAGAAGGGACAGGAATCACTTACGGATCTTAGAATGCATTGCCACATGGTGACTAAAGCAGCTTTTCCCCAGCCTGGCACACTCGATGTAATGCTCTTTCTACCCTTGAAATAAATTGACCCTTTGGAACTCACTGCCCGTTGACCTTAGGCAATCATTTTCAGCACCTGCCAAAAAGATTTTTTTGTTTGAGCAAGCCTACCCAGACATGTAAATTTATTACATATATTAACATGTACTTTTATTTTTTAATGTATGTTTTTAAACTGCTGATTTTATTTTGAAAATTGTTGGGCTAACTTGTTTTTTAACGTTGGATGTTATCAGTCATTTTAATGTATATTTTTGGTAAACTTTGTAGAGGTTTAGTGGCATGTAAATAAATAACTACTGCTCCCACCAGTCCTAGCCAGCAAGGCTATGCTGACTATGGCTAATGGGAGTTGAAGTCCAAACCATATGGAAGGCATCAGACTGGGGAAGCCTGATTGATTGAATATATCTAGTCCAATATATATCAATAAATTGATATATCAGTATCAATATATCTAGTCCAGTTTGTATCACTTTTCACAATCTAGGTTTCTCTTTATGATTTTACATGTGTTTTCTTTTCGTGTCACACAGGAAAAGCAAGTGTGCCAGTATTTTCATAGATGTTCAAACAAGGAAGATGGCCAATTGTTCAGGTAGTAGCGTGAGTAACTTGAACCTACTTGTTCTCAGAAAAGGATCTATTCCTTGTCCAGGAAAAAGCTGTTACAGTGATTTTCAGCCGTCAGAAGTTAACTGGTACAAGGTAAGGGCGCCACTATCTTTAGAGCACTTTGTTTTATCAATCTGAGTCACACTTACTTGCGACAAACATACTTGTGGTGAGTGTGGGTGAGGGAAAGTTGCTCTCTGGTACTGTAATGGGTTAAAACTATTTCCACATACAGTTATTTAATAAATGAATCACTCTGTTGCCTGGATTAGTATCTTGGTAAATGATGACATGTTGAGAGAGCACAGGTATAATAAACTTGAAAAGACATAGCCAAGGGCGTTTGGTGAAGTGTGGATGTCAAAATTCACCGGAGTCATTTTTGTAAATATTTTTTAAAGCCTATTTCAATTTTGTAATGGTTTGCTTTATAGATCTTGCTCCAAAGTTAATGTGCTGTTAAAAGACCTTTGAGTCACAGGCTACACATGAAATTTGGCACTATAGATCTGTATGGTTTTTTCAAGTCAATATTTGAGGTGGCTACCCTGTCCTCACGATTCCCATTCTATGTCACTTTTGAACCCATGCACAACCCCTCAAAATGCTCTGTTTGAAACCCTGTGGCAGGGAAGAGAACATGGGAAGGGATTTGAAGTCAAGAAATGGTGGGCAGACTGAATGGCTTTCCAACAAGTTTCCTTTCCATCTGGGTTGTTTACACTTGCAAAATGCATGGTAGCCCTTATGACAGGACTAGGGCTGTGTTGTTCAACCATGTATCCTCAGTCATGCTTGGACTACAGGTCCCACCACCCTTGACAATTGGCTAGGCTGCTAGGGAGAAGGGGAGATTAATTTCAACAGCTTCTGGAGATCCAAAGCTGAAGATTACTGGACATGGGGAGGGAATGTAAAGTTACTCTTGAAACATCACCCCCATGACCAGATGTTTAGACTGGTTCAGGAATGGTGGGAGAGGGAGTGAGATGGGTTTGTGAAGGGAGGGAGCAACACTGAAACAGGAAAAGAAGAATCTCCCTGCATCCCGGATGGGGAACATCTAGCTTTCCAGGCATTGTTGAATTCCAACTACCATCAGACACAGAGCTGATGTGAGTTGCAGTCCAGGGACATCTGAAGGGCTGCAGGTTCTCCAATCCTGCTCTTCATCCTCAAACTCATTTAGCTGTGCCTCTTTTATTTTCCTGAGCCATTCCCCCCCCCCCCCGAGATGTAGGAGAAAGAGATGGAGCTATACCAACAAGAGGAAGAGGGGTGCTTCTGTCTCTCACATTGATTCTCCTAGCCATTTTAAAAATTATGGAAGATAAAGGGAGGGGGTTGGTAACTTGGAGGAAGGAGGAGTATAGATCAGCTCAATAGATTCAGCCTATGTCAGCTGCCAATTCCTGTTTTACAGGACATTGCAATGTTTGCTTGTTTCTCTCGCTCCTTAGAATGGATTAAAAGTGAGACTTCAAAAGGATAAAAGACCACACCTGAGATTTGAGGATGATAGTATAGTATTATATCATGTCTACGATGCAGATAATGGTACTTATGTATGTGATTATACACTGACTGACAACAATACCCAGTGGACAATGAGAACAGTAGTAAACGTAACTATCATTGGTAAGTCACTTTGTTGTTGTTGTTGTTTAGTTGTGTCTGACTCTTCGTGACCCCATGGACCATAGCACGCCAGGCACTCCTGTCTTCCACTGCCAAGTCACTTTACATCCAGCTTAATAAATGGTTCTGATCTAATGCTTTATATTCTGGCACTTGTATTATATTACATTGTCTCCTATGATTTCCATTTGGTCTCTTCCATTTATATCTTTAAAGGGAAAAAACTAATATCTATAAATGCTATTTGTGTAGGTTGACTGAACCTGTCATATCAGACTACTGTAAATACAAGATTACATTAAATAATTTTCCTGGGAAGTAACAATGTGCTTTGTATGTATTCTACAATATACTGCATCATAAAAAAATTCCTAAATCCTTATTAATGCAATACCTTTAATTTGGCCAACTAAAAGGTTACAAAATAGTTCGCAAGTCCTAATAAAGGCTTTGGATTCCCCCCTCCCCTTAAAAGCTGACACAGCTGCCTTTGCTGTTTAGGATATATAGAGCTTTAAAAATACGATGTGTATGCTAATGAATCACCCTGTGACCTATGTATTTGATTTTAAGTTGCTTCCAGGAGCCATAGAAAGCTTCTTTGAGTCTCCATGGAAATAACATGACATGCCTAATTGCACAGTATATCCATTTATGGCTATTTGATGCCCTTCTCTCTCTCCACAAACAAAAAAGTATTGCCTGCGATTTAGCCATTGATTTTATCACATCATGTTTAATCTGGTTATTAATTCTACATGCAAAAGGCTCATTGGAAATTCCCTAATAGACCCCTTTTTTTCATATTGTAGCACAAGACACTCTCAATCGCCCAGAGGTTCTGGATCCCAGTGGTGTGAGAATCCTTGAAGTAGAACTTGGTAAGCTGACTACGTTCTTAATTTGTTTTGTAATGTTGGCAATAGGTAAAGGGATCCCTGACCATTAGGTCCAGTTGCGGACGACTCTGGGGTTGCGGCGCTCATCTCGCTTTACTGGCCGAGGGAGCCGGCGTACAGCTTCCGGGTCATGTGGCCAGCATGACTAAGCCGCTTCTGGCAAACCAGAGCAGCGCACGGAAACAATAATCCAGTGCTATTATTAGTGCTATCTTTCTAGAAAAAGAGGTGCTGGAACTCACAAGGAACACCTCCCTCGTTGTTTTAGACTAGCAAAGGCGCCCACCTGAGAGGTGCTGGAACTGAGTTCTGGTGAGTTCAGGATGAAAAAGAAGTTCTGATGATTATTATATCAAATATTATTATATATGACTACTATGGAGCTCATGTTCTGCTTATGGGTTCCTCCTAAGCATTTGGTTAGCTCAGGCCTGGCATAGCGATTGGACAAAGTGAGGCATCCATCCCTCCAGCACGTCAAAGGCAAAAACCATGATGCCATCTTCCCATTTTTTCTCACGCGAGGAAGCTGATGCTTTGTGTGGATGGGTAGGGAGTTAGATAAAGCCTCTGGGCTCCATTTCCAAAAGGTGAAAAAGGATGAAGTTGAAGCAACTCTCCTGGTGAGGCAGAGCTGCAATGCTAGCTTCTCAGGAGGCATTTTGTTCCTACTTATTGGGGTGGGGTAGGGGAGGGTTTGCAGTAACAGGCACATTGGCACACCAATGGGAGCACCAGATTGTCTCCATGGCAATGTTTCTCCAGCCTCTCCCCTCTACCTCCCGATAAGTGGCAGGGACACACCTTCCAGTGAGTTAGGGGACTTTTCTTGCATGCAAAGACAGGCTCTGGCGGATTGAGTAGATGAAACGAATATTAGGCCCAATGGTCAAAAAGGCGGTTTCTGCATGCACTATAGAGGGGCAAATGGGGCTTGTAAAAAAACTGAGAAGGTAGCCCATTTAGAAGAAGGATAACTCTGATCCTAAACCCCTGGAGGAGAAAAGGCTAAGGTATAAACCAGGCATCCCCAAACTGTGGCCCTCCAGATGTTTTGGCCTACAACTCCCATGATCCCTAGCTAACAGGACCAGTGGTCGGGGAAGATGGGAATTGTAGTCCAAAACATCTGGAGGGCCGAAGTTTGGGGATGCCTGGTATAAACCCTACACAAATCCATAGTGGAGTCCCTAAGACGGTTGGATGGTGTCTTGTATGCCTCCTTCCAGCAACCCCTGCAGCCAAGCTGGTGCCAAACATATCACTCTGCTTTCCTTTGGACCACATCAGCAAGGCTAAGAGGGGGTCTTGTTGTTTGAGCAGCCCAGGACCGCCATACACACTGGCTAGGTTTGTGCCTTGGGAAGGTCATTTTGGTGCTGCTAGCGCAGTGGTTTGACTTCACCCCAGAGGCGTACTCCATCCACTGGACAGATGGCCAACAACAACCAACAATATCGCCCTTCACCCGTAGATCTCAGGGCGGTTCACAACATAAAAATACAGGAGAAAACACAAAATGCACAATAATCAACGACAACACAAACCAATAGCCCACATCCCCATGCTTCTACTTCAGATCTAAAAAATGTGCGTCCATACCGATTTTTACGTGTGGTTTTTCCTCAGGGCAACCGCTTGAGCTCAAATGCCGAGCGCAGTTTGGTTTTGAACTAAATGCTTCCTCTTTGATTCAGTGGTACAGAGAAACCGGTGAAAGGAAGCAACTGCTAAAGCAAAAATGGTATGTAAATTGGATACATGTATTTGTAGAATGTAAGCAGCTAGCAAAAGAACAGTAGAGCCAAAACAGTATTCTTGTTTAGTTTCATACTATAGTTCCCTTCAGCCTATGCCAGCATGGCCAACGATAGAGAATGATAGTTTGGGGAAATCTGTTGTAGCACGTGATCAAAATGCTAATATAACTGGAAGAGGATTAGTGAAGGTTCTTCCATGTTTTCCTCTCCTCCCGTACACAGATGGGATTTCTCTCTTTCCATGTGACTCCAACCTTGGTCTTGGTAGTAGTTCCATAACTGTGAATCTTTAAGTCCTCTTTTTGGGAAAAGGATACAGGGAAGAGGATACAGTAAACTGAATGGGAAGCATAATGCAGTCCAAGCTTTGGCTGGAGATCAGCAGTAATGTTTAAGGCAGCAGAATGTTTAAGGATATGAATTCCCTGGGAAGAGGGGTTGTTGTTAAAGCACTCTAGGATTTGTAGCTGTGTGAGAGGATTGTCTCCTAACAATTCCCAGTGCCCTTAACAAATTACAGGTCTACAGTTCCCAGGATTCTTTGAGGGTAAGCCATGATCTTTCTCTGGGTGGCCTCACCAAATGAGGTCCATAGAGTGGCTACTGAAGAGGTAGCCTTTTCAGTGTTGGTAGCCTGGTTATGGAATACCTTCCCCAGAGAGGCTTTCCTGGAGCCGATGTTATGGTTCTTTTTCATACCAAATGAAGACCTTTAAAGAAAAATATTCTGAAGAATTTTCAATGTTTCAAAGTACTTTTTAGATTTGCTGTCCTGGCCTATTTACCATTGCTGGTATTAGATTCTATTTTTTATCTTGCGTTTTTGTATTTGATGACACTATTGTGGTTGTGATTATATAGCTAGTAAGAGTAAATAAATGGAAGCAACAAATGGATATTTTCAATCTAAAGAGTGTGTTCATGGGCTATGGCTCCTACAGGGGTTCGTTGGCCAGGCTCCAGGGGAGACGTTGTAATCCTGTGTTTCCGTGAGGTTGCTAGTTATGCAACTGCCCTGATTTTTGCAATTTGGGTCATCATCATTGCCTTTATAGAAATCAGAGCCATCACCTCCATGCTATATGAAAACAAATATGAGTTTGGTGGCACCATGGACTACTGTAAGTCTTTGAGAATGAATGCTACAAGTGGCTGACGAAAGCATTATTCTATTTAGGGTCAATCCAAAGGAACTAGAGGGCAGCTGCTTTGATCTTGCTTTCAACCTGACCAATTTAACTGAAGAGGATTTAAGCAGCCAATTCGTCTGCCTGGCTCAAAACTCCATTGGGAACACCACGGGGGTGTTCAGATTTAAGAAGAGAACAGAAAGAGGTAAACTGGCAAACCACCTAGCTTGCGGTGTTCTTTTATTTTTTATTTATTTTACAAGTTACATTTGGGATAATATCCCAGGTATGCTCCTGGGCCTTGATTAAAATTGCCTTTCCGTTTCCTGATCGTCAGAGAGGTTCTTTAAATTGTGACAGCTCTGAGATTCTAAACCTGAAAAGGATGGTATCATTTTAATTTTATTTTTTTTATTTTACCTGGGAAAGCCATTTGGCATCTCGGTCTTCACATGCCCTACTCCAGCCTCTCTTGATCTTCTTACAAACAAAATTTAAGAAGAGAACAAACCAAACCCCACCAAAAATAAACAAATGCTTCTCTTATTTTTGCTTCCTTCTAGCTCTTCACTTCCTGCTCACTTTGTGCTGTTCCATGACAACTGTATTCCTAATCTTTTTGGGAAGTATGGTGGTTTACCGGCACTGGATTGAAATAGTGCTGTTATATCGGAATTATGTGGCCAAAGATGAAACTGTCAGCAGTAAGAGCTTGCGTTCTACTTTTCTTACCTTGGCAATTATCTTTTCGGCGAACGGTCTCTTCTCTGTTTATTTATGACACATGTACCCCGTGTTTGCTCCAGGAAACGCACGGTGGTGTACGAGGTTCCCTTATTTCCTCACAGCAACCCTGTGAGGTAGGTAAGATGGAGAGGTTAGTGACCGGGACAAGATCGCCAGTAGCAGTTTGTGCTGCTCACCTGGCTTCCCAGAGCCAAGAGGTAGAGGGTTGAGGCATCAGGGAAATGCACATGATATGGGAATAGTGACAGGACTGCAGGATGAGCTCTGCTGCTGCCTGCTTCCTCACTTCTCTCACTCTAAGCATCCAACAGTGGTGCTTGGCTTTGGGAAACAAGGTGCACACAGGTGGCGCTGTGGTCTAAACCACTGAGCCTCTTGGGCTTGCTGATCAGAAGGTTGGCGGTTCAAATCCCCGCAACGGTGGTGAGCTTCCATTGATCTGTCCCAGCTCCTGCCAACCTAGCAGTTCAAAAGCAGGCCAGTGAGTGCAAGTAGATAAATAGGTACCTACCGCTGGGACAGGAAGGTAAACAGCGTTTCCGTGTGCTCTGGTTTCCGTCACGGTGTCACGTTGCGCCGGAAGCGGTTTAGTCATGCTGGCCACCATAGCTGCCAAGTTCCGGCCTGAGAAATAAGGGACTGGACCGGAAGTAGCAGACCGGAAGTAGCGCTGCCGCCATTTTGGAACTGGGCGGAGCATTCTCAGAAGCTACTTTTGATGCTGCTCTGCCCTGTTCCAAAATGGCCACCGCACCAGAAGTCACGCTGCAGCCATTTTGGAACTGGGCAAAGCAGCATCAAAAGTCGCTTCTGAGCATGCTCCGCCCAGTTCCAAAATGGCAGCTGTGCCAGAATAAACCGGGAAAAAACAAAAAAATCCATTTTTTCGGCTGGGGACAGCTGGAAAAACGGGGGTTTCCCGGGGAATACGGGAGACTTGGCAGCTATGCTGGCCACATGACCCAGAAAGCTGTCTGTGGACAAACGCCGGCTCCCTCGGCCTGAAAGCAAGATGAGCGCTGCAACCCCATAGAGGCCTTTGACTGGACTTAACCATCCAGGGGTCCTTTACCTTTTTACCTTTAACATAAAACCTCATATGCTGTGAGTTAAAAATAAATAAAAAATAAATGCAGATTTGGGAAGGGATGATTTAGAACGGAGACATTAAAAGCATAGGGTAAAAGGTGAACTCAGCTGGATAAAGCAAAAAACTTTGTGGACAGCAGGATCTAGAATCATTAGAGTGAAAGCAGAATGTTGGGGTGAACAATTATGGATTGAGAAAAAGCTACAGTTTTGTACACAGCACCCAGGGCCAGGTCACTTATTCTGGCAGGTGAGGTAGAAAAATCCACATATGCCAAAACAACAATGAATTAAATACTATTAATTTTCTGCTCTTCTATGACGCCCTAATTCAACTGCCTGATGTGATGATCTCACTCTGCCTAATTGTAGGGACCCTGAGAGGTCATGTAAAATTACTAGATAAGTTTGATTAGCTGTGCACTAATGCAAGGTTTGAGAGGATGTGTACAGCAGAGTGTTGAGTGGGCGGGACACAATTTGTGGGTTTGTACCATGGATTTAACTCTTGGCCTCTGCTTTTGTGCTTACTTTCTTAGAAATCACTCTGCATTTATTTATGACATTTCCTGAATATATAATTGTAAACGACATTATGTGCACAGTTGAAGAACTGGGCAATTATAAATTATGGAGTGCATGCTCTGGGGGGATTTTGAAAAATACTACATGTTAAGGTCACGCAATTGGGGACTCGGTGATAATACCTTTGCTGTCACCTCATAGCTCATCATTTGGAAGTGGCAGGGAGGAAAGAAAGGGAAAGTCCTCAGAAAGAGTTGTGTTTCAGTATGAATCAGGCAGCATGACCTCTCAAGGAATACTGCTCAAGGCGGACTCCTAATTTTGTACGGTGTGGGTGGAGACATACCAGAATGATGAGCAAGATCTTGTTAGTATAGAAAGGCCTGTTTAGCCCAGCATAAAGAAAGCTGAGTGAAGAGACAATTAAGCTCAAGGACAAGGCAGGTGAAAAAACAAAACCTCATGAAATAAAATGAGGTCAAAAAGCTGGAAGATTTGTAAAACAAAAAAACCTGAAATTCTGAAGAAGAAAGAACAGTTGTGAAACTGTTTTATTTTAAATACAGTTGTACCTTGGTTTTCAAAAGCCTTGGGAGTCTAACATTTTGGCTCCCGAATGATCGAAAACCAGAAGTGATTGTTCCGGTTTTCAGATGTTCCTTGGAACCTGAACATCTGGCGCAGCTTCTGATTGGCTGCAGGAGCTTCCTGCAGCCAATCAGAAGCCGTGCCTTGGTTTCTGAACATTTTGGAATTCGAACGGATTTCTGGAACTGATTCCGTTCGACTTCCAAGGTACCACTGTATTTTGCTCTGCCTTCCTGGTTATGTTTAGTCTAGTCCGGAGAAGCTAAGATGAAGAGCAGACATAGCCATCTTCAGATACTGTGTGTGGAGAAGGCTGTCCTGCAGAAGATGGAACAAATCTGTTGTCATTGCTTGAAATATACTTGGAGTCGAGTGTTGATTTCATGCTCTTTATTTCAGCTCATGGCAAACAGGGAGTGAGTCTTCCCAAAAACCTCTGGCTATATTTACATTATTTACACAATGGGTCCCGCGTGATTGGCTGATTTAACTCCCCTCCTGGAGCCGGATTGGGCAGCTCCTAAAGACCAATCAGGATGCTGCCTTCTAGGATTCTACTTGCCTATTGTTCTAGGATCCAAGCTCAGTACATAACATTGCTCCAAAGGTGGGACCAGAACTAAGGGGTGGGTGCTGAAAAGAAGCCGATTGTGGTTAAATGTTAGGAGACACTTCTGATGGCATTGGAAAGTGATGAGCTGTCCTTTGCTGTAGGTATTTAAGCAGAAGCTGGATGGGCAGGAATGCTGTAGTTTCATCCTGCATTGTAGATGCATGTATGGATACAAGGACCTGTCGGTTTAAGTTTTCTCAGGTTCTCATTTTTCCAATCTTAAACCCAGTTCCCCACATCTTGGCATCAATTTGTCAAATTTCTCCCCCGAATCCTCATGGAAATTATTTAGCATTTTAGTGCCAATTTCTTTTAGTAAACACATTTTTGTATGCAGTTTTGACTAATGTATGCATTGCTGCTAGCAATTTCCCCTAATCTAAAGAATCCCATTTTCACTGATGTATTAATTTTAATGCATACTTTCTCATAATATATGTATTTTCTGGTTGGAGAACTGCACCACTAAATTCAAATAAGTGTGAATTTCAGAGGGAGGCTGTGTTTCAGTCCTTATGTTGTTTTGGATAAGTGCAAACTTGATAGGTTCATCTTTAAATGTGGACTGAATTGATTTTTCTCACCCATTCCTAATCGGGGCTTGGACCATATGACTGCCTCGCTCACTTACTTCTCCAAAATTCTTGCATAGGCAGCTTGTATTTATGAAAGATATTGAAGATACTTTAAAGTATCTAAAAATACTCTCTGGAAGACTAGAAAGGTCACTTGCTAGTGCCCCAGATTATGTACAAAAGGGGTGGGTTCAAAGGGATTTCGAGAGACAACATGTTCTACTTAAGGTTGCAAGGCACATTATTAAAATAGAAATCGTTTCCGTTTGGGGCACAGCATAGTTTCCAGAAAATAGGTCATGACCTATGAAGAAGATACTATGTGTGTGGTATGTACATGTTCTGGAATATTGTGGTTGACCGCAGTTTACCAGAATGTGTGCACCATATGTACACACACACACGTGTGTCTGCACATGGGGTTCACTCAGTTGTCTACAAGAGAGTGACTTTCATGTGAGAATTTGTTAACAGGTGAAAGTTACCTCAGTTTCTTGGCCCCAGCAAAGGTACCTTTGTAGTGTAAGAAACCGGCAGTTAACACTCTGTTGTCTTGTAGTGGCCTCTGCTGGTCAGATTAAGAACCAACTATTGTTTGGCGTTTTTAAGGATTAATTTCTGAAAGATGAAGATGCCGTACCCCTGATTTTACTGGGACACCCCAGAATCCTGGCTTCTGATTGGATCCCAAAATGTCCCATCTTTTGGCCCTGCACTCCTGCGCGAGCCAAAAGACACAGTTTGCCCAGGGGCCTTTCACAAGCCAGGCAAGGAGTGAGCGCATCATTTTGAGAACAGCAGTGGCAATTTTTGTACTTTTGTGCGGCAGACGGACAGCCGTCTCTCCTTGCATGCATATGAAGGGAGAAGAGGGTGATATTTTTACCCTCGGTGTGGCTCTTCACGCTATGCCTAGCAGGGTAGCGGGTGCTTTACTCTCTTCTTTATCCTATTTAATAATATCAGCTTCACTGTTACACTTTGGAGTCCTGTACTTCTAACAAAAAACGTCTTTATACACACATCACTGTGTTCCATGATTCCCTGTCATGGACAAAAGAATAGCCTATGGGATCTGCTCCATTAGGGTAAATGAGGCATTGCCCCACCAGCCTCAACCTGCCCTCTGCCTTCCTCCCATCTTTCTTTCTTGTTTCTTGTTTCTTGTTTCTTTTTCTTTTTCATATATCCTTTATTGAAAAAGGGAAAGTACAAGATTGCAAGTGTCCAGATAAGACATGATAAACAGGAAGAAACAAGAAATAGTACCCATGTAGAAAACAAAACAGAACAGCAGCAGCAACAACAATGATATATATCAGGATGCATGAAATAGCATATGAGATGCTCTTATTTTGTTACATTGAGCTGCTCAAGGTTTATTGGCAACTGTGTAACAAATATTTGCATGAAAATTGGCAAGTAATTTTAAAACGTAATTTATTCATTAAATTCATTTGCCACCTGCCAACAACAGGGCAGCGTACGCCAATCAAAGCAATGCATGCAATGAAACCATACAAATATATTGATTAAAAAAAATACTCCGCTTTTACAAAAAACAAAAACAAACCCATATTTAATATTCAAAATGTCCAAGAGCAGAGATCTGGACTGTGCTGAGAAAATACTGGCACCAGCCTTCAGGTGGGACATGGGGGAACAGAGAATGCCATCTGTCTTATAAACAATCCAGGGAGGAGCATCAGCTTCCTCCTCCTCCTCCTCCTCCTCCTCCTCCCCCTCCTCCTCCTCCTCCTCCTCCTCCTCCTCTGTCCCAGGGATGCCCTTCTAGAACTTGGCCAAGAAGAGATGGAGAACAAAAATAGGACCAGTTGGCTCTGCCTTGTCATTGGCTCTGCCTCTGCCTACCATGGACCTTTGTGCCCTAAGAGTTCCAATGGAGATCAGCCACCACAAGCTTTATCAGGATATAATACAACCCTGAGTATTAGATATCCAAAGGGAGAAACTTTGTTGAAAAAACAGAAGAGGAAGAGAGGAGAGCAAAGGGGGGAAAAGGCATTGAAAAGCCTGGCCATGGGCGAACAAAGACATCGTGACATTCGGGGCGACAAACCGCTATGTACAGCGCATATGCAGTGTCGCTACATACAGTGCATGCGCTGTACGTAGCGACACCGCATATGCGCTGTACATAGCGGTTTTTCTGCCACCGCTGTTCCAGCACTGTGCAGGCGGTCCCGAGATCCTCTGCTCGTGGCTGCAGCCGCGAACGGAGGATCCTGCACATGCAGCTGTGGCGGCGCAATGGCTGCTCACGTTGCCTTGAGCCCCGCAGGGTGCCTTCTTGTCACACACCCCCAGACATGGCACCCGGGGTGCACCGCCCCCCCCCCACCGCCCCCTGTTGTGACACCAATATACTAAGAATCCCTGGGGTGGATCTAGAAACATAAAAAAGGCAATTCAGTTAAATGTGTTGTAAACTTCATACAGGGGAATCCCGTTGGCAAAAGATGGCACTCTACAATGCCATCTGGTGTCACAGTGTTATAACGCAAATAAAGCACTTTATCTTGATGAATGTCCCTGCTCTGTTCAATATGGAATAACTAGCTGTTTTGGCAAGGCATATTTGCACCTAAGGTACAGTTTGCCCAGAATACCAGAGATGGTGGTTTGACTCAAAGAGGTTATGGCTGAAAGTGAGATTTGAAAGTGAGATGTGCCTGCTAAGAAACGAGGGGGGAATTTTAATTTGCCTTTCACTTTTTAACATTTTCCATTGCACTTTCAGTAGTATTTTTTACCATCTCTACGGCTGGTCTCCTTTAAGTGGAAAAATGGGGGGGGGGATTCAGCAAAGACTCCTCTTCCATCGTCACACCCCACTATTTCAGAAAAAATGTTGTTGCCTCCCGTCTTTTCTCACATCTCATCTTTCTTTAAAGGATGTTTGCTTCTTCGCTGCTTCATTTAACTTTGTCCTTTTAAATTTTTAGATGGCAAGGAATTTGATGCATTTGTGTCCTGTGCAAAACCAGATCTCCCTGAAGCATATCACACGCTACTCGATGAGGAAACGTTTGCCTTGGAGATTCTCCCTCAAGTTTTAGAAAACAAATATGAATATAAGCTATGCCTCACTGAACGGGACATCCTTCCAGGAGGAGGTAACATCTCACATAACTGCGTAATAATAAAACCAACTCGTCAAACACTTACTGTATATTTTTGTTAGGAAACTTTATCTGCCCCTAATGTCCACATGTAGATTTGCATATACAGCAAAACTGGCATCCCTTCACCTCTCACTTTCTGTTCTGCTCGCTTCACTATGCCATAGTTGTGGCGCCCTACAGCGCCCCCTAGGCTTGACGCCCAGTGCAGCAGAAACCACTTGCACTGCCCTAAAATCTGCCAGTGTTCCTGTCCTGCTTTGGGGAGGGTGATTTTCAATGAGAAAATAGGACAAGGAAGCAGCCACTGAATTTGTGCCTCAGGTTACAATCCTATACTTTTATTTACCTGGAAGTGAGCCTCATTAAACTCAGTGAGATTTACCTTTTTAATTTTTTTTTTGTAAATAGCTTTGAGGGTTGTGTGTGTGTGTGTGTGTGTGTGTGTGTGTAAACAACAACAACAACCAGGTATATAATTTTTACAAAATAAGATAACTAATACTTCTAACTCACAGACATGCTTATTCTTAGTTCCTATGGGATGGAACAAATGGTTTGCAAGCACAATTCCTCATAGCTGCCAAGTTTTCGCTTTTCTCGCGAGGAAGCCTATTCAGCATAAGGGGAAATCCCTGTAAAAAAGGGATAACTTGGCAGCTATGACAATTCCTCCCTCTTCCTAAAAAAGTTGTGAAACATTTTATTTCATGCTTTAAGAAAGCAAAACAAGGCTGGGTTTGGGAGACGAATTGCAGGTTTTCAGCTTGGAAGGGGTTTTCTTTTTTCTCCTTCTCAAGGCTCAAAGACTCCAGCTGGTTCTGGGCCATGGTGGGTTTGGAAAAGAAACCCTTATTCTGCCCCTTACACAACCCTTAGAAACAGCTTTTGTGATGGATTGGAGTGTGGTATATGTGGCTAGAATGTCAGTCGGAAGTAGGACTGGAATGAGGAATGGAACTCTTCAACATTCCCTTGCCCATCAGGTTTAAAGCACATTCGAGCCAGTAACCATAAAGGCACCTTCCAGTTTCTGCCATTCTTCACCACAGATGCTTTTCATCATCCTTGCATTCACCACTCTGTGCCAGGGTATAAGAATATCTGCAGGGAGGCAGCGTGTTTTGTATAATAAGTTGGTAAGAATATTTTTGTCCCTTTTCCCAGCATACACCGATGACATTGTAAACGCTATCAAGAAGAGCAGACGGGCAATTGTGGTGTTAAGCCCAAGCTATGTCAACGGCCCGGCCCTCTTTGAGCTCGAAACAGCCGTCAACACTGTGCTGGAAGACAAGGCAATAAAACTCATCCTAATTCAGTTCAAGTCTTTCCAGCAGCCACAGTCGTTACCTCACAATGTGAAGATAGCTCTCAGGGTTTTGCCCAGGGTTACCTGGAAAACATCTACCTCTCCCACTGTGGATAAGCAATTCTGGAGGAAACTGCTGCGTCACATGCCAGCGAAACATCCCAATGGAGCGGAAGACAAGTGGCGTCGGTTTCCCCCCCTTTGGTTATTGGGCACGGATAAGAAAAATGCCACTGCAGGGAGGACAAATTGGACAAAAAAATGGAGGAAGATTTGGGAAAGAACTTCCCTAAACTGAAGACTTGTCAGGAGAGGGGCTGTAGCTCAGTTTTAGAGAACATGTATCAAATACAGAACCTTCCTAAGCCTTAAAAGGACGTTGGGCTGTGGAGCTGAGAGAAACCTTGACCTGAAACCACAGAGAGCCATTGGCGGTTTGAACAGACTTTGTGGCCCAATGGTCAAACATCATATGTTAAAGTGTGGTTGTCATTCACTCATAAATGGAAATATCCTTATAGAAGTCAGTATTTTGTAGTAGTAAAAGGTGCTGAGTGCAGTTGAGCTATGCCATGCTTTCATAACACAACTATTTATTGATAATTATTACATGCATCGGGGGTAATGCCCACCTGCTGGAATAAACTTTGGACAAATAAGTGTTTTTGTACCGTCTCCGTTACTGGAATGAGATTGTGGTTCCCAACTTACAGGCTGTGTTCAACTTACTCCCTAATAAAAGTGTATTCATTGGTAAGTCTCAATGGCAGAAATGTGACTTCAGTAGTTTCAAGATAGTGGTTTGTATAATCTCCAGTTATATCCGTGCTTAGTCAGAGGCTAAATATGATATGTGTAACACCTTATTGTGGGCACCTTTCCATTGTTGGCAAATTCAACACCACATTGTGCCCTGGCACCCTTGGCATTTGGTTTCATGGAAAGGACTAGAATTTTGAGTAAAGACCTTTGAACATGCCCTACTTTCTCTAGGACTCATCTACACTTTCCTTTGTCCCACAGTTTCTTCCATTTGGTCTGTGACTTCTAAGCATGCATCCAATAGGTTTTTTTCCTTTTCTCCCACATCTTTCCCCAAGAAGACTCTCTGTTTACTGGAAAAAAACAAAACAAAACAACCAATTGGCTTTCTCAATACCATTTTCCAGAATGACCCCAATTACCAAGGTAAAGTGGGATCAGAGGCCTGTTCTCCTAAATTCATCCCCAGACTTCAGTATATGTGTAAAATGGGAATTTAGTATAGAAACGTGACATGCAGCAAAACATGGCTGTACATTCTCATGCCCTAGGCGTTCCATCACCATTCTCTCATTTTTCTTTCTCAACTTGCATTCTTTGAGAAATCCAACATTAAATTGCCTATAAGCTCCCTCAATATATTTGCAAGCACAAAAAAACCCCAATTGGCCTATTTTTAAAAAATTATTGAGATATTTTTTATTGCAAAACATTTACATAAGAGATCAAAGAAAAGAAGAAGAAGAATTGGGACAAACAGAGAAAAAGGTCAAGACCACAATAACAACACTAGACCTTAACTAACAACACATCAACTAACATCACACACTCTTTTGACTTACGATTCACCTCTTTGTGCTTTCAGCGTGTTCTTAGCCTATACACACTTCCTGTTGTATCTATTACATATCTGAAATTATCTACATTTATCACTTTCTTTTTAATCTTCAAGATTCAATCTAGACCTGTCAGAAGATTTACATTTCCACAATATTGTTTTAAATATTCTTTAAATATTGTCCACTCTTTACACACTTTCTGGTTTGAGCTTCCTCTTATTCTCCCAGTCATTTTCACAAGTTCTAAGTATTCTATCATCTTCGCCTGCCAGTCAAGCTTTGTAGGAATTGATTCACCCTTCCAGTTTTTTGCTACTAGAATTCTAGCCGCCATGGATGTGTACAGTACATAAATATATTTCTAAAGTTTTTTGGAATTTCAGTGGACATGATGCCTAGCGGAAAGGCTTCTGGTTTGTTTTGTTTTTCTGGAAGGAGAATTTAAGAATCTTTTTAAGTTTGTTATATATTATATCCCAAAATTCTCATATCATCACACAGTCCCACCACATGTGCATTAGGGTACCCTCCCCTTCTTTACATCTCCAACAAATATTTGATTTATATATATATATACATTTTGGCCAATTTGGCCAGGGTCAGGTACCATCCATAAAACATTTTCATCACATTTTCTTTCAAATTATAACATACGGTGAACTTGGTATCTTCTTTCCATATATATATCCCAATTGGCCTTGCTCTGATTCAGCAGTAAGCACCAAGTTTTTCCAGGCAAAGCAGTGGGACAAAAGAAAAACCGCCCCGAGCCTAGAAGTCATGAATGAAACAGAGGTATGGATGGGGTATGGGAGGTTCAGTGCCTAGTCCTGCAAGTCACACATCTTTGTTTTAACCAATGCTGTCTATCCCAATTTTTGCTTCCCTTTCTCTTCTCTCGATGAGTGGTGGCACATTTTATGAACAGCCCACAGTACAGAGAAGACATGATTATAAGCAAGGAAATGCAATAGGAGCAGTTGGAAAATGGGATGTGCTGTAAGGTTTCCTGAAATTAAGTTGACCATGCAAATTTACAGGGTGTTTTCACATAAGATAAATTCTCCCATGTTGTGAATATTGCTTTCTTGCAGGAAATTTCATTGACCCTGGTATGCATGGTCACGTAGCGAAGCGTTGAACACATGGTGTTATGTGTATACTGTGGAAATCTTTGCTTAGTCCTTTTCAGAAACCATCATTGAACTGATGAATGCACATGAGAGGAATTCACTCTGCACATTCAAATATGCTCACTCTCAATTCAAATATGACAATTGTGTCCAGGTTTCATCATTATCCCACCTTTCTTCTAGGGAGCACAATCCCTCACCTGCAGTTTTTTTTGTTTGTTTTTTTAAAAAAACACCTTGTGAAGTAGGTCAATCAGAGAGATATAGTGACTGGTCTAAGGACAGCTATTGGGATTCATAGTTGAGTCAGGACTTGAATGTCAATATCCTAGGTCCTAATCATGACACTGGATATTTAGAGTTATTTCACAGGTATGAAAGTAAGAGAATGATCACGAAGATGTTGTTTCCACTCAGGGCCGGCTCTAGGTAGACCCCCGGTGGCGCGGTGTGCCAGGGCACTGGGCCGGTAGGCAGGGCACCGCGCGGCAAAACAGCACGAAAACCATGCTGCACCCTGCGAGGGCGAAGGCACCGGAGCGATCTCCGCCCCTCAGCACCAGGGCGTGCGACCTGCTCGAGACTGCCCTGTTTCCACTGTGTCACTGCGTGGTTAAACCTCAGCTCTGGGTCTGAGACTCATCAGTGCAGTAAAGCTAATATGACAGCAGATAACTGTGCGTCAGTAGAGACACTGCAATATTGATTTCCGTACCTGGCTAGTTGCTACAGGTAACCTGCTCCTCACATACAGTCATAATTTCACCTTGCTGAGTGTTACAGGGTTGGGCACCTGGCATCAAAGGCTGGCTTCAGTTCTGGCTAGTAACCACTAGATGTCTCTAGCATAGTAGTTGGTTGACACAGAACTAGTTTTCTACAAGGTCATAAATGTTTCAGCTCAGGTAAGTAGAGGAGAAGGAGAACCTGTGGAGCAGTCTCGTGTCTTCTGGTTCCCAGGATCTGAGTGAGTCCATCACACCAGCTCATTACCTTCTCAGCAGACAAACAGCTGTGTTACTTTCCTCACAATTGGAGTGAGAGACTACAGTTGCCGGCAGCGGGTTGCAGAAGTTTGAAAAGTCCTGGGCTTTACAGGCGAATCTTAGTTTCCAGTCAACACCTGAAGAAGATTGTTAATTCTGGACTACTAAAGCATCCAGTCACGACATAGGCCTATTGCTGGAGCCAACTGAAACACCCGGGACTAAAATGGGCATTTAATAAATGTACAGCATAGATGCCACACACTTTTTCAAACAGGAGACAGAGTTTTGCTCCTCGCCATGGGGATTCAGAGATTTGTGTGCCTGAGTTGGCTGGTATTTCTCTCAGCCCCGGAGAGTTTTGTTGCCACGTTGTATGTGAAATTGCCTCACAGGAATTCGAGCTCGTTGCATGAGGCTGACCCATTTGATGCCACAGAATCGGGGCGAGACGAGAGGTTGCATGTTTTCACTGTGGATTATGAATACGTCCAAATACCCTATGAGGTCACCCTTTGGATACTCTTGGCTTCCCTTGCAAAAATAGGTGAGTGAAAATTCCTTTGTGAATTCCAGATGGGAGCTTAATTTTGTAAGTTGTGGTTCGTTTATCACAAATTAGTCTCTGGCAACAGGCTTTGCTTTTGTTTTTAAACTTGTCGTGGGCACTGCAAAAAAAGAGAAAGAAAAAAATGTGTTAATGCAGAGCATCCAGCCCACAATATAAGCCTCTGGGGAGCTCCTTTGCTATATTTTCTACAAATAGAGAAGCGATCCAGCAATAAAATTACCATCAAAATCACACGCATCAAGCGAACAACTGAGGTGCTTCCAAACAGGAGCTTATCATTGCAAATGCAACATTTAGATGCCACAAATGAGTTGTCGGCAACAGGTTTTTTAGATTTAAACTCATTGGATTTCCCTTCAGAAAGCATGGGTCAAGTGGGAGGGTGATGCAGGCTTGCATTTTGATGCGAACAACCTTGTGTGGATGCTGTGGAAAGGCTTCGTGCATGAGGAGTTTCAGTAGCATCCTTTGTGAGGTGGTTTTGGTCACTAACATTCACAGTGTGTTTATTCCTGGTGATGTGTGATGGTGGTAGGAACTGATACATTTATTGTTTTAAGTGGATGAATCTGTTGTGCTTATACCGCAGCCTGGGATCAGTTTCAATGAAGCAGGGTTTAGAAATCTTTGGAACAAATAGAAAAAAGCACTTCTAAATCCCACAGATGGCAATGAGCGAGTTCAGCGAGTGCTTAAATTTGACTTGACTCCGTTGAAACAATTCTCGGCATTGTAACACATTTTGGTTGCTTAGAAATGGTGAAGGCTTTGCACTTAGCCAATATATGAGATGAGGGACAGTACACTCTTATCTTTATTGTTGTGTTGTTGTGTTTTGTTTTGTAATTTTTTTTATTTAAGCATCAATGGAAGGAAGTCATATTTTAGTTTTAAAATTTTGCTATAAGTCAGGGTGGTGGATGGGAAAGGGGGGGTAATGTTTGCTTTGATCTGTGATTTTTTTTGATATTTCTGGTTTTTTATTTTTGTTTTTTTTACTCTTTTTTCTGTAAATTTTTTGGTATTTGGAAAATTAATTTAAAAAATCCAAAAACAACACTGCTGTGATTATTTTCCTGTTGTTGTTGTTTTATTCCTATTCAAGGATTCCATCTCTACCATAAACTGCCACACTTTATGCCAGAAAGCTGCCTGCACATTGCCATGGGAGTCTTGGTTGGCGGGATTATTTTTGCCACTGATCATAAATCCCCCCCAGTCATGACCACAAGCATTTATTTCCTGTATCTGCTCCCGCCCATTATCCTGGAGGGAGGCTATTTTATGCCTACTCGTCCCTTTTTCGAAAACTTTGGGTCCATTCTTTGGTGGTCTTCCATGGGGTCTCTCATCAATGCCTTCGGCATTGGAGTCTCACTTTACGGGATCTGCCGGATCGCACCCTTCGGCCTCGAGGACGTCAACCTACTTGACAGCCTGCTGTTTGGCAGCATGGTCTCGGCCGTGGATCCTGCAGCTGTCTTGGCCGTGTTCGAGGAGATGTCTGTGAACGAGCAGCTTTACATGATGATCTTTGGAGAATCTTTGCTAAATGATGGGATCACTGTCGTAAGTACATCCCAGCGCTTCTAGAAATTGGGATCTGGGGGGGGGGTATGCAATTTATTTAGTTTATCCTGCCCTTCCTCTAAGGAGGCCAGGGAAGAAGGGGTGCCAAATCATGGGGGCCGAGCTATTCACCCACTGTCTAGCACAAGGGTCCCCAAACTTACCCAGCTTTGGGCTGGATGCCCGCCGCACTGATTGCGTGGTGGGCATGTGGCTGTGCGTGCCCATGCGCAAACGCTATTTCTGGCACACCCATGACCTGGAAAGCACCGGAAATAGCTTGTGTGCATGTGCAGAAGCCTCCTCCGACCCGGAAGTACACCGGAAATGACACTTGTGCATGCGCACAAGCTATTTCAGTCGCTTTTCTGGGTTGGAAGTCGGCAGCCGCGCCACGCCGGTAAGAGCGGGCGGTGGCAGCGGGTGGCGGGGGTCCCTGGGGGCTGCATAAAAGAGCCTCAGGGGCCGTATGTGGCCCCTGGGCTGTAGTCTGGGGACCCCTGGTCTAGCAGCTGCTAGAAGCTGCCCAATGGAGGAGGCTGGCAGTGGCAGTCATGGAAAGACAACAAGATGCTTCTTCTGGGCCCAAGCTGCAGCCTCTTGGGACAAGTGTCATTTCACCCTCCGCCCTGAGCTTGGCGGTAGTGGCACTGGCAGGGGAAATAGGGACATTCCAGGATCAGATCAGAAGCTGGAGTGGCTTTCATAATTCTGGGACTGTCCCTGGAAAATCGGGACACTTGGAGGGTATTTTATTCATTCATTTATTCATTGCATTTATATACCGCCCTATACCTGGAGGTCTCAGGGCATTTCACAGAAAAGATCACAATACATAAAACCAAAATAAGAACAATAACCCAATAACACCCCCCCAAAAAAGAGCCACATTTTAAAAAGGTAGAGGATGTCCATCAGGTCAACCAAAGGTCTGGTTAAAAAGGAACGTTTTTGCCTGGTGCTTAACGGTGTATGAAGGTGCCAAGCGAACTTCCTTGGGGAGAGCATTCCACAGATGGGGAGCCACTGCAGAGAAGGCCTGTTCTTGTGTTGCCACCTTCTGAACCTCTTGAGGAGGGAGCACACGAAGGAGGGCCTCAGAAGATGATCTCAGGGTCCGGGTAGGTTCATATGGAAAGAGGCAGTCCTTGAGGGTATGGGTTTGCCTGACCATGTTGTGTGATGGTCAGTGCCTGTGTGGTTTGTTCCAAAGCCAATGTGAATGAGGCTGCCTACGCCTGTGTACACCATGCATTTAATGTACACACACCCCAAGAATCCTGGGAACTGTAGTTTGTTTAAGGTGCTGGGAATTTGGGGTTCTGTGTGGGTGTAAACGACAGTTCCCAGGATTCCTGGGGGTGAGGAGGAGTTTGCTTTAAGTGCGTTTGAATGTGTAGTGTGTACAGGTGATGATGGTAATATTCATCTTGGAATAACCTGTTTTGTTTTGCTTTGCTTCCCCGCTCAGGTCTTATACAGCATCCTCATTGACTTTACCCACATGCATAAATACGAAGAGATTGAACCTGTGGACATCCTGGCTGGATTTGCTCGCTTTTTTGTCGTGAGTCTTGGCGGGCTGCTGTTCGGCATCGCCTTTGGGTTTGTGGCAGCCTTCATGACTCGCTTCACGCAGAACTTTTCTGCGATCGAACCTCTCCTGGTCTTCATGTTCAGCTATCTGTCATACTTAGCTGCAGAAACACTGTACATCTCTGGCATCTTGGCGTGAGTACGGCAGCAAGTTCTGTTTATTTTCAGACCAGCCAGCATTGGCTCAAAAGGTTTCACATGTCCCATCTTTTATACACTCGGCTAATTGACTCAGGTGATAAGAAACAAGGTTCAAATAACAAGGGTGCTTAAGGAAGTATGCAATAAGCAATATAAACAGCAGCTCTGCTATAATTTTTTGCTTGTATTTAATAGTAATGTGCTCAGCACATCATACTGTTTTATATGTTTGCTAAGTGCTGTAGATGTTAAGGCTAGTACATGGGGCATATTTCCAAAATGGGTTGATTTTTATTGCCAATGTAGATTTAATTTGGCACTCCATGAACCCAAGTTGACGTAAACAAATTTTTGAAATGCCACTGAATACTAAAGAGAGGATGGAATTGCACATTCAAAGATGGACCTGCAACAAATAGTTCAAGTTTTTAATCAACCTGCCTTTAGGGTTGCAGAAAACTTTTCAGTTTTGTTCACATTTTAATGTGAAGATGCCTGATTGGCAGTTTATTGAACTAATGCACAGACTGAAACATAATTGTATCTATTAAGAGGGGGAAATGAACGAATGTTTATTATCATGGCCAAACAGCCAGCTTAACCAAAACCAGAATTGGGGGGGGGGGAATCGTGAGAAATTGTTGCAGAAGTTTCGAGAAGTGACTTCAAGGTTGGAAATACGAAAAAGTTTGAGAACTGAAAGTGACAGGTCTGTCCATCTTGATGTGCTGTGCCTGCTATAAGCTGTAAATAGCTTAAGCAGGGCTGTAAAAGCCACTTCCAGGAAGTGTAGAGCCTGGGGATTCCCTTCAGATGTTGCTGGATCCCTACCCTCACCAGCTCCAGCCAGCATGGCCAATGGTCAGGGCGGATGAGAGTCGAAGTCCCCTTGCATCTGGGAGGAAATGAGGTCCTCATCCATGACGGATAAGCAATACTGAGCCAAATGACAACAAAAGACATCTCAAGGTGACTGTGGGAATAATCATCCCTTCAGTGGGAAAGATGTCTTCCTTCCTTCCTTCCTTCCTTCCTTCCTTCCTTCCTTCCTTCCTTCCTTCCTTCCTTCCTTCCTTCCTTCCCTTTGCTGTTTCCAATGGCTCATGCTTCCTTCCCTTTGTGAGCCAACAGGATAACGGCATGCGCAGTGACCATGAAGAAATATGTGGAGGCAAATGTTTCCCAGAATTCCTACACGACAATAAAATACTTCATGAAAATGCTGAGCAGCGTCAGCGAGACCCTGATCTTTGTGTTCATGGGAGTGTCAACGGTCGGGCGGAACCACGAGTGGAACTGGGCCTTTGTTTGCTTCACGCTGGTCTTCTGTGCGGTTTGGCGGGCGCTAAGTAAGAAACAAATGCTTTAATAATTGAGCTAAACCAGGTGGACGAAAGGCCTTGCGTCACTGAAAGCACCGTGCAGTGCAGAGAAAGGCTAGGAAGTTCAGAGCTGACTGGTATAACCAGTTTAGCAAAGACTGTCTGTTCCTCAGGTGTGTTGTGTTCAACGGGTCAGGTCACTTCATACAAAACTGAACTTTGCTGAGAGAAAGAAATATCTATAGAAGAGCAACCCTGGACATATTGTTGAAGGAAATTATACCACAAGTATAATTACTTTTCATCATCATTCAGACAACCATATAAGACACTTAGTACAAAATCTTAGTACCATTGACATTTTTTTAAAAGCACTTCCAGGATGATTTGGGAGGCTGGGTGGGAACATATTTGCTTGCCTATGGGACCCAGGTGGCGCTGTGGGTTAAACCACCGAGCCTAGGGCTTGCTGATCAGAAGGTCGGCGGTTGGAATCCCTGTGACAGGGTGAGCTCCCGTTGCTTGGTCCCAGCTCCTGCCAACCTAGCAGTTCGAAAGCACATCAAAATGCAAGTAGATAAATAGGAACCGCTACAGCGGGAAGGTAAACGGCGTTTCCATGTGCTGCTCTGGTTTGCCAGAAGCGGCTTTGTCATGCTGGCCACATGACCTGGAAGCTATACGCCGGCTCCCTCGGCCAATAATGCGAGATGAGTGTGCAAACCCAGAGTCGGTCACGACTGGACCTAATGGTCAGGGGTCCTTTTACCTTTACCTTTATCCTACTTTTATATCTAACCTAAAAAAGCCAGTTGCATGGATATCTAGGGCTCTCCATGTAAGGTGGGAACCCTGAAACGGAAGGATTTGCAGTTGTGCATGGACACACACACACACACACACACACACCTCTTCTGATCTCCAGACACACATGTAAAGGTCATGTAGAAGACCATTTGGCCTCATTTCCCCATGAGGACAGTGTGCATAATCATCTCCCCATTGCTCTAAAAATGTGCAGGGAGACTGTAATATTTTTCAATGTTTGGTAACTATTTTTTCATAACACCCCCCTCCCCATTTCTTTCTTCTCCATGCTTAATATAATTTTATATCATCTCAATATCAGGGTTGTCTCTTCAGACCTTGTTAATTCTTTTCGATATTTATTTTCCACTGTGTATAAATGAAATGGCCAATCTGTCAATAAAGGAGGAGAACTACATGCCAGTCTACACATGCAAATGCCTGTACGTACAAGGAATGCCCCGTTTTGTGTAATGTAGATACACAACACAGCAGGGGCTGGTCGTGTCTGCATTGCATACTGATGTATCTTTAACCTCCAATCATGATGCCCAGTGTTCTTCAAGATCCCTAGCTATCTCACAGGGCTACAATTCTCAGAGTACGCAATGCGTGTGGATTTAATCGGGCGCAAGTTTATGTATCAGTCTTCCCCAGTGTGGTGGCTCCCAGATGATGTTGGATTACATCATTCAAGACCCTGGGCTGTGCTAGCAAGGGCTGGTGGGAGTTGTAGTCCATCAACATCTGAAGAGCTCTACATTAGTGGAGGCTGTTATTGACAATATTATAGAGGTGTTTTGAACATGGACTTCCTACATTTCAGCTGCTACAATGCAATAGAACACACTGTGATTTGGGGCCGGCCTGTATGAAAGCACAAGTTTGCATCCTAGTTTTGTGGAAGTTTCCATTCCGTGACTTCTCTTTGTTAGTTTGGGATTTTTGTTCGTTCCTTAGGTGTGCTTTTCTTGTTCTGCATCATCAACAAGTTCCGGACTCACAGGTTCACTCTTAAAGATCAACTCATTATCATCTACAGTGGCTTGCGAGGGGCCAGCAGTTTCTCCCTGGCATTCTTGCTGCCTGCAGCTCTCTTTCCTAGAAAGAAGATGTTTATAACGTCTACTATTGTGGTTACGTATTTTACTGTCTTCATCCAGGTAAGAAGATGAGTTATCTACCATTATACGTAGCTGCCAAGTCCCCCGTATTCCCCGGGAAACCCCCGTTTTTCTAGCCGTTCCCAGCTGGAAAAACAGATTTTTTTTGTTTTTTCCTGGTTTACTTACCGGCCGGGGGAGTCTCCTTCTGCACATGTCTGGAGTCTCTGGACATGCGCAGAAGTGATTTCTGTCGCAGCAGCCATTTTGGAACTGGGCAGAGCATGCTCAGAAGCGACTTCCGGTGCTGCTCTACCCAGTTCCAAAATGGCGGCACCGCTACTTCCGGTCTGCTGATCCCTTATTTTTCCGGCAGGAACTTGGCAGGTATGCTGCCATATCATGGTATTAGTGCTGACAGGGCTGTCTCTAAGGAGGTGTGGAGCTCGGGCCAAATCAAACTGTGTGGAGACCCTCACTTCCTCATCCCCCTGCCTCTGGTGAGAGAGGGGACTCTTTCACTCTTCCTTCACCTGATAGTCCAGATTGGAAGAGAGGTGCTGTCCAATTTGGCCGTCTCAGTTCAATGAGGATTAAGCATGCTTCACAATTTCATGGGAAAATGAATATTGTATCAAAAGTTAACTCGCTTTCTTTGTTCCAAATGAAGGGAATCACCATTAGACCACTTGTCAAATACCTGGACGTTAAGAAGACCAATAAAAAAGAGTCTGTCAATGAGGAAATTCACATACGAGTAAGATGAAGTTTTAAATTTATCTTAAAATTTATAATTTTAATTGAATGTTGGAAAACTATTTGTCCATGGTCTATTCCAGGGGTCCCCAAACTACGGCCCCCGGGCCGGATGCGGCCCAATCGGCCTCCCAATCCGGCCCGCGACGACCCCCGCCACCCGCTGCCGCCGCCCGCTCTTACAGCGCGCGGCGCGGCGACGATCTTGAGAATCGGCAAAAAATCGCTGGAAATCCTTTGTGCGCATGCGTATGGGCCTCTCCTGACCCAGAAGAGGTCATTTCCGATGCACTTCCGGGTTGGGGGAGGCCCATACGCATGCGCACAAGCGATTTTCGGCGATTTTGTTCCTGCCCGTGTGCGTGTGCGCATGCGCACGGGCGTGCACTCCCCCGCCCTCCGGCCCACTGCGCGCGCACTCCCCTGCCCTCCGGCCCGCCGCGCGGTCGGCGCGGCGGGCACTGGCCCACTGCGCGGTAAGTCTGCGGACCCCTGGTCTATTCTGTCCGGGAGTAGGTTTCCAGAGTTCTAGGCAGAGATATTTCACATTGCCTCCTTCCAATTGATTCTTTTAAAATGGGGGGGTGGTATTACTCAGAGTAAACCCCCTGAATTTAATTTACCTTACTTAGTCATGTTGCTTGGTTCCAATGGGTCTACTCTGATAGAAACTTAGTTGACTATCACCTCAGGATTCGAACCTGGGAGCCTGCATGCCGTCTAAGCATGTGCTCTGCTACTGTTATAAGCTTTCCACCTTAAAATGTGTTGGGCCTTAATAAACTGGGGAAGAGTCATAGCTCAGGTGTGAAGCATGCAGAAGGTCCCAGGTTAAATCCCATCATTTCCAAGTAGGGCTGTGGTTTGTGTTAAAGCTGCAGTCCTATGCATAGGATTAAGCTCCATTGATTCTATTAATAGGCATATCAACCTAATTTTCGGTTTCTGAAACCAGCTATGAACTGAAACATAGCCACCTTCTGAAATTTCCACTTCTCCCAATTTTGGAAAGCAGTTTTCCAGCCAAGCAACGTGCAGAAGAATGAATATTTTAGGGTCAACATGCATTAAAATGCACGTAGTGGTGAAAATAAAAAAAGCAAAAATGCATTATAGCTGGGCAAATTGCTTTGTAAAAATGTGTATAGTAATCAAATTCTCAAACAAAATACGTATGATAGGAGAAATTAGCACTCAAATGGTGGTGAATTTTCACAATGACTTCTTAAAGGAAACACTTGTAAACAGACGTCGGAATGTGGAGAGCTGGAGTTAAGACTGGAAAACTAGGAAACTGAGAGAAACTGAAATTGACACATTCACCCATCCCTACTCCTATGTAAACACATATACCTAGCTATGACATTGGTTAGATAAAGGAATTATTTTTATTGCTGCCTGGGACAATTAAAATCAGTCTTCTAATATCTTCTCTCAGGATGGCATAACTTGATGCTTGAAGAATCCTGCCTTTGGGCAGAAGAACTTTCTGATAGTGTTATTCTTAATGGTGGTGCTGTGTTAGTTCTGTGCCATAGCTCAGTGGTAAGCACCTGTTTTGAATGCATACTGTAATTCCCTAGGTTAAGTCCTTGGCCTCTCAAGGAAGGGCTGAGATGTTCCCTGACTGAAACCCAGGAGAGTCACTTTCAGTCAGTGTGGACAGTACAGAGCTTAGAAGAGCCAATGGTCTGGCTCAGGTTTTTTAATATATATTCTCAAGTATGGCTGTTTAAAATTGTGTTGTCATCTTCTTTGCACGTAAACATTGTTACAGCAGCAATGGCTTTAAAACTTTGTTCACACCTTTCTCCAACTTCCTGTATGTCTGCAGCTGATGGACCATTTAAAGGCAGGAATTGAAGATATATGCGGACAATGGAGTCATTATCAACTGAGAGACAAGTAAGATTATGTCTGTCATGGGTCAGGTAAAAGAAAATAATTAAAGTGTTACTCTAATATACTAAAATGGTTGTTGACTTCCACTTCTTTGTGTCCTCTTCAGCTTACCACTGTAAGTCTGAGAGCCAGGTGTTCTCATTGATAATAAAATAATAATAATAATAATAATAATAATAATAATAATAATAATAATAATATATTATTTATACCCTGCCCATCTGGCCGGGTTCCCCCAGCCACTCTGGGCGGCTTCCAACAAAACATCAAAACACAGAAAAACAACAAAACACAGAAATCCATCAAACACTAAAAGCTTCCCTAAATATTGAATTTATTACTGAGGTGCTGTGTTTAGCCCTATTCACACTACCAGTGCACAACTGGGCCCCCTGCTTCTGGCTTGCATGTGTTCATCTGAGCTTCTTTTCATGCAATGTTTAAAAGAGGAAACGGGGGCTGGGGATAAAAAATACCACATACATCAGTGGCAATGCTTGAAGGTGGTAGCATGGCAAATTCTGAAATGTTAAGTGTGTGTGGCACATGAACACATTGTATGTGAATGTGTCCCTTGCCAATCCTGCCCAGCGTTTGCGGGCTTTTTCCAGAGCACCTTCAGTACATCACATCTTGACCATTTGCTTATTGTTTAGTGGCGCTATATTTGCCAAGGTAGCAAATGGTAGCAGTGGCGCTAACAGATGTAAGTGTGCATAGCATTGCAACCTCAGTCTCTCTGTTCCCTGCTAAAAGAAAAGGGTCAGCCAGGGGTGCACAAACTAAGGCCCGGGGGCCGGATGCGGCCCAATCACCTTCTTGAGAGCCAGTGTGGTGTAGTGGTTAAGAGCGGTAGACTCGTAATCTGGGGAACCGGGTTCGCGTCCCCGCTCCTCCACATGCAGCTGCTGGGTGACCTTGGGCTAGTCACACTTCTCTGAAGTCTCTCAGCCCCACCCACCTCACAGGGTGTCTGTTGTAGGGGAGGAGGGGAAAGGAGATTGTTAGCCGCTTTGAGACTCCTTCGGGTAGTGATAAAGCGAGATATCAAATCCAAACTCTCTTCTTCTTCTAAATCCAGCCCACGGGCAGTCCGGGAATCAGCATGTTTTTACATGAGTAGAATGTGTCCTTTTATTTAAAATGCATCTCTGGGTTATTTGCGGGGCATAGGAATTCATTCATATATTTTTTCAAAATATAGTCCGGCCCCCCACAAGGTCTGAGGGACAGTGGACCGGCCCCCTGCTGAAAAAGTTTGCTGACCCCTGGGGTAAGCAATGCTGATTGGAGCTAAGGCAGCCTCTGTTTGGTTGCTCTTCCTCCAAATTGTCCATTATTTACATAAACTTTTTGTTTTTATTGCTACCTTTTGAAATGCTGATGGGCACAGCAGACCCAAATGAATAGATCATTTAGAACTTTGCTGTGGCACATTTTGACTTTAAGCAGAGCTATTACTCTTGACTGGAGCAGGAAGAAGGACAAAGAGGCTTCGCCACGGTGCTCCTGTCCCTTTTCTTTGGCCTTACTCCCGCCCCCACCGGCCAGGTGCCCTTTGTCTTCGCTGGCCGGGTGGCAGGTCATAGGCCCAACGCAGCCAGGTAGGCGTCACCAGCCAGGTAAGCCCCGCACGGTGTCGCAAACCTCGCCCACCTGAGGGGAGGGGTGAGGGCGGATATTACTCTTATGCCTTATTAGAATATTCCAAAACAAAATAAAAAAATCCTTCCAGTAGCACCTTAGAGACCAACTAAGTTCGTCATAGGCGTCAGACCAACATGGCTACTTACCTGTAACTAGAATATACCATTTGTACAAAGCAAATCAGGATTTCCCTTTCCCTTTACAGCCATGAATATGTTTAGGTGCTCCACCCTCTTTCTCCCATCAGTTCAACACACTTTCTTTGTTGAACTACACCTCTTTGCTGTTTGATCCTTAAGAAGCTCAAGAAGATGCCTTAGGCTTGTCCATTATTTAATTCTTGAGTGAAGATTGAAATAATGTTTTGTTGTTGGTTTTCTTGTTGTTGCTCTCACCAGATTTAAGAAATTTGACAACAGAGTCCTCAAGAAGATTTTGTTACACAAGCACCAACCTAAATCTAGCATTTTCTCGCTGTACAAGAAACTGGAAATAAAACAAGTCATTGAGATGGTAGAGCGTGGAGAGATGAAGCCACCTTCTTCCAAATCATCTTCTTTGTGAGTATCTTCTTTCAGCTCAGATAAGTGGGATATAGACGCATACTTGAAAATAAGCATTGAGAGTAAGTCGCACTAAAGCCCCATGAAAATTAATATGAAATGCCCTAGATGACTAACTTGTGCACTGCTGATTTCAATGAGACCTAAGGGCAACTAATTTTCTTTGGATCCAAACTCATTACTTTGTAATTCTGTGATACATATAAAACACAACTGAGATTATGTAGGAACCAGATTTGATTTTGTCCAGTCACCCCTTGGTGTATGGTGGCTTCCTGTTTATATTACTATCCTGTGTTAAGGAATAAACCTGATGTTTTGCACTCCAATTCCCATGAGCCCCATGTTGACTGGAGCTGATGGGAGTTGTAGTCCAAAACACCTGGAAGGAACCAGGTGGGTGAAGCCTGATGTACAAGATGCTGGAATACAATCACAGTAAGAGTAGAACATTAGAAGAAAGTTACAGTCTGCTTTTAACAAGCATGTTACCACTGAAGCCATTTTTCTCCATGCAACTATAATACCTGCACTAACCCTACTATTTAAGTACAAAATGTAATAAACCAGGAAAGCCTTCAATAAAACAAACATTTTATTGAGTGGTTAACAGGTCTCCTTTGCTTCACCTGAAAACAGATTTGTATCATAAGTTGAAGCGCAAATGTAAAAGGAAGTGAGTTTATTAAACAGAAAGCTTCCTGCTTCTCCCTGAAGCAGATATGCCTACCATTATCAAGTTGCTTGGTTAATAGCTAACTTCATGAAAAGAGTTTTCCATTTTTATATTTGAGTTCTAGGTGTATGACAAATTGCTTTCATAATGCTTGTGGAGTTGCTCATTGTTCGCCTGAAACTAAGGGTATTTTAATTGAAACATCTAGAGAACTAGATTAGCTAACCATTTACACACAATGATTTCTTCTATGCACGAGTAGTCCTAACTCTGGACTAAGCCTGGAACAGGTTTGCAGCGATATAGTTAACTAGCCAATCCTGACTGTATCCTACAGCATTTCCCAAGATCCCAGTTTGAAAAAGTGTCAGTTGCAATAATTGCTATTGGGTCCTGGCACATCTGTGCGAATATCATATGACTTGAAAGTGCACAAGGCTCAAGCTAAGCCGATGAAGGAGAAAGGTGGGCTATAAAGGAAAGAACCAAATGATATTAACATAAAGTCACTATTGCAATGTGTTTTGCAACTTGTGATGATTTGCTTTCATCCAACTGCTTTCACATAAGAAACTGGCTACGTGGCTCAAAGGCGTTGCTATCTCATTTTGGAGGAAAAAAGGGATAGGGTGGTCAGAATGACAAGGGAACTTAAACCAGCATTAAAGAATAAGCCATCACAGTGGTACCTTGGTTCTCAGACTTAATCCGTTCTGAAAGTCCGTTCCAAAACCAAAGCGCTCCAAAACCAAGGCGCGCTTTCCCATAGAAAGTAATGCAAAATGGATTAATCCGTTCCAGACTTTAAAAAACAACCCCTAAAACAGCAATTTAACATGAATTTTACTATCTAACGAGACCATTGATCCATAAAATGAAAGCAATAAACAATGTACTGCAGTCACACAATCAATTAGCCAGTTGCTGAACTGGGTTCCACACAGTCACAAAATTTTTAAAAAGAGAGCCACAAAAACAAAAGGGCAAAATAAATAGACAGACCTCAGTGTAACACTCAAAATGGAAGAGTGGCACTCAGATCGGAAGCGTAACACTCAAAACGGAGCACATTCGGCTTCCAGAAAAAGTTCGCAAACCGCAACACTGATTTCCGGGTTTGCAGTGCTCGGGTTCCAAAGTGTTTGAGTACCAAGGTGTTTGAGAACCAAGGTACCACTAGGTTCAGGAAGAAGCGATTTCCAAGAGCAGCAACAGCACCAGCAGCCTCCTTTCCTTCCTTGCCCCCAGCCTTGGAATGCTGGTTGGAATGTGTGCATGTAGCAATGGCATGAGCCAGTAAAAAACAAACAGAAAAATGGGGTTGCAATGCAGAGGTGGTTGCTGCAATGACATGTGATCTCCAGTAAGCAGGCGGTTACTGCAGCTTCCAGAAGGTTGAAGCGACATGAGAGGAGATCTGTAGAGACTGTCCCCCCACCCAGCAGTATCATAGTTTTAAAGATAGGAGTACCGGTATATAGAAGGTTGCTTAATACTGAGTAAAACCTGCTGGTCCATCTATCTAAGTATGACCTACCAGGACTGACAGCAGATCTCCAGGGTTTAAGGCCAGGGAGGGCCATCTGTCATGGATGCTTTAGCTGAGATTCCTGCATTGCAGGGGGTTGGACTAGATGACCCTTGGGTCCCCTCCATCTCTACAGTTCTTGGATCCTATACTTAACTAGTGGTGTCAGGGATTAAACCTGGGACTTTCTGCTTGCAAAGCTTATCTTTTACCCCTCAGCTACCGCCCAGTGGCTTACAGACAATCTGTAAATAAAAATGGGAGAACCTTTGTAGCTCCCACAATGGGGAGAGCATCCTTTCCCTGGAGACACCCCAGGATCTGAATCTGAATTTCTAAAAGAACTGGAAGATGCTTTTATTTGGATTAGCTCCTAACAGGCAGAGCCACACAGCTATGGGGTAGTTGGAATTCTATTATTCTATTTTATAGTTTTGAAGATTTTTAAAATTGAGTAAGTTCAACTAACTTTAGTCCATCATTACTCAACTTCCATCAGTTTTCGACAAAGCGACACTTTCTGCGTAGGCCAAAGACTAGAGATTTTATGTGGATTTCTTTACGGTTTTTGTGTGTGGTTACAATTGTTTTTAACTTGCTTTCCTTTTGGACTTGCAGATTGAAACGCCAAAGGCAATAAAATAACATGAATGTATGCTCACTCATTCATGCGCACATTGAAAGGATCTTTGATTTATGAGAGATCCTTTGCTATCCCTTCTTAGCAAAACAGCCCGAGCGTAACTAATGCATGCCAATATTAGTGTGTACATACAAGCACTATGTAGGAGTAACGGTTGGCCCTTTGACTTAGTCATTCTAATGTTTGCTTTCCTTCTTTGCAGGAGGTTTAGAAATCGAAGGATGCAGAGACTTTCGCCCGCAGAGGTGGATTCCATACAGAATATACTGGCTCACAATCTGTATCAAGTGAGGCAAAGGGTCCGTTTCCCTTTCTGGTAGCATGTTTCATATCTATAGAACAAAAGATCATGTTTGCACAGTCTTTGAAGCCTTAGCAACAGTCAGCAAGAGCAGAAATGTTAGCGTTACTGGTTGCAGCTGAGCCACGGGACAACGTTATGGAAAATATAGATTCAGACCCGCAGCTAATATGTAGTTAAACAGTGGAATTCCCTGCTTCAGGATGCAATGATGGTCTCCAATGTGGATGGCTTTAAAAGGAGATTAGACAAATTCACAGAAGGTTAGATACAATGGCTTAATATCTATGATAGCCACGTTGTTGGAAATCACAAGTAGAGGGGAAACAGCTGCACTCAGGTTTTAATTTTTTGGCTTTCCATAGGCATCTGGTTGGCCGCTATGAGAACAGGAATGCTATTTGGGCCTTTGGCCTGATCCTGCACCCATCTTCTTATGTTCCTATGTACTTGTTTTGTGTGTTTGCGTTTCGCTAAGGCTATGGTGTTTCCTGGAAACTCAGTATCTTCACTCACTGTGCTGTTTCCCCAAAACACAAAAGAAAAGAAACCCCTGTCTTTTTCTTTGCGAATATTCACTTTTGGTTGCCATCAACGCTGCCAGATAGCAGGAGATTCCAGAGACTGGCACCAGGGGGCAGACATCCCTTGCTTTAACAACGCAAATAGTAAAAGCATCTCTCTGGTTGTTTCTAAACAAAGGGGTAATTGTCTTAATCTGTTGTAGCC
Source organism: Zootoca vivipara (assembly GCF_963506605.1). Taxonomy (NCBI): domain Eukaryota; kingdom Metazoa; phylum Chordata; class Lepidosauria; order Squamata; family Lacertidae; genus Zootoca; species Zootoca vivipara. The sequence goes on along the minus strand of NC_083279.1, from coordinate 27,968,795 downwards.
AAGCCACCAAAGGCTCTGTGGCACTCTAAAGACTAACACATTTATTATCGCAAAAGCTTTCATGGACTAAAATTTATCTTTGCAAAACAATTTCCAGAGGGATAGTAGCAGTTGTCTGCTGCAGCAAAACAGCAAGGAATCTTGCGACACCTTGAAGACAAACAGTTTTGTATTTTAATGTTACAAGCTTTCACGGATTAGTGGGCCAAAATTCATGAAAGTGTATGCCACCGTAAATACAGCACCAGAAGTCTCCATTGTTGCTTTATTAAATCTAGAGTTGCTTAATACTGTTGTTACATAACTGTAGCCCCTTTAGGCAGGGGTGGGAAATCTCAAGCCTAGGGACCAAATCATAGACTCATAGAATTGTAGAGTTGGATGGGACCCAAAATGTGGCCTTTCTACCCAGCCTGCAAGACTCTTCCCCAGTGATGGCTCTCCCTCAGACCACAGCCCCTCACTGGCCCTCCTCTGTTCCCCTCTCAAGTACTTTGGACTGGTTTGTGTCCTTGAGGATGGAGAGATTGCATGTAGCTCTCACTTCTGCATAGCTGGAATGCACTGTAAAAAAGAAAGTCAGAGTCACATTTGTCATTCTGTTCACTTGTTGTTGTGTCCTCACCCACCACTGGCATGTAGGCTCTGAACATTTGTCCACAAGCAAAATGGTCCTCAGGCTAAACCATTGTTCCTACCCATGGCATACAGTCTATGTTTAAATGTGCGTTGTTTGATCTATGTTGGTGGAAATGAAGGCAGGACGAAGTGCGTTGACTTGGGTCAAAACCCAAAAGCCACCTGCTCTAGAAAATCACATGGAAAGAATATTGAGTTGTGATTTGCTTGTTTTCAGACGCTGTCATACAACAGGTACAGCCTTGCCGCAGACGCAAATGAGGAGCAAGCCAAAGAAATCCTCATTCGTCGCCAGCAGAGCCTGAAGCAGACCGTGAGGAAAGGATACAGCCTTCCTTGGGGAGGGCAGGTACGTCTTACACAGGGGTAGGCAACCTAAGCCCCGGGGGCCAGATGCGGCCCAATCGCCTTCTCAATCCGGCCCGTGGATGGTCCGGGAATCAGTGCGTTTTTACATGCGTAGAATGTGTCCTTAAAATGCATCTCTGGGTTATTTGTGGGGCCTGCCAGGTGTTTTTACATAAGTAGAATGCGTGCTTTTATTGAAAATGCATCTCTGGGTTATTTGTGGGAAATAGGAATTTGTTCTCTCTTTTTTAAAAAATATAGTCCAGCCCACCACATGGTCTGAGGGACGGTGGACCGGCCCACAGCTGAAAAAGGTTGCTGACCCCTGGTCTTACACAAGAGGTGGTATTTGTGTGGAATCAAGGTTTACAAATAGCTGCGGCCCAGGCACTCTTTTCCTCACTAAGAGTATCTGTTGTTTTACAAAGGCGCATACCAACAAACAATAACGGCCATGTGCCACAATCTCCATGCGGGCATACTGTGGACCATATAAGGATAGGCTGTGGGTTAGACAGCCATAAGAAAAGAGTGTGGAAGCTAGAAACACAGCTGCTCAGGAAAATAAAGCAGTAAAAAATGTAGTTGCCAAGTTTTGTTTTTTAAATAGAGATGTGCGCAGGTCCCAGTAGGTAGTCCTCCTTGACATTTGTTTCCCCAAGCTAGAGGCATTGCTTATTGCCAAAAATCTATCTGCTGTATCTGATTTAGGATGGTACAATTTGCTTCCTTTATCTACAAGTATCTGCTTTAATTACAGGTTCCAAATATTTTGGCATATGAGTACTTCACTCAGCCCAGTTTTACAGTGGGGTTAGTAGACTAGAGCTGCGGTATAAATTACATGTGACATGTATACATGCTTGTTTTGCCCACAGTTGTGCCGGCCAGATTTTTCAAGCATAACAAACAAAATGAGCGTCAGTCTGAGTGAGCCTTAGGCTTGTAGACACCGCCTTCCCTCCCTCCTAATGCATGCTGTAAGGCAGGGATGGCCAACTTCCAAGAGACCGTGATCTACTCACAGAGATAAAAACTGGCAGTGATCTACCCCCTTTTTGTGGGTTCAGGTCAAAGTTGTTGAGTTTTTTTAGGAAGGAAAGCCCTGTTTTGGGGGGTTCACATAAAAGTTGTTGAACCTCTTTAGGGAAGAGAAAAGCGACGTTGAGCTTTTTTTTTAAGGAAGGAAAGCCCTGTTTTGGGTGGTTCCGATCATTTTAGGGGTGCAGGGCAAAGATGTTGAGCTTTTTTTAGGGAAGCCAAAGTTTTTTAGCTTCTTTGGGGGAGCCACTGATCTACCGGTGATCTACCACAGACGTCCAGTGATCTACCGGTAGATCACGATCTACCTGTTGGACATGCCTGCTGTAAGGGATTGAAACATCCACTCTCACTTTAAAATAAAAGCTGCAGTTTCCTGTTATGTCTGAGCCGGGAAAACTGTGGTTTATTATGATGCTGGTTGGTTAAAACATGCCATGGCCGTCCCTGGGTGGGCTCAAACTATCAACCTTCTGATTAACAGCAAGACGCACTGATCCATTGTGCCACTGGGACCTTCTCATTGTGCACATTCACCAGGCCTCATGTACATAAGCTTTCCACAAAGAGGGAATTATGCACATTTCTTGGTCAATACGCCTAATCTCCAGCAGACCTTGGGGAATGTCCATGTATCAACTGAATTTTATGCGTTCTCCAGTTATTATGCATAATCCCAAACAGGCCTTGGGGAATGTGCATATCTCCACTTTATCTTGTACATCTTCCAGCCTTTATGTATAATTCCCCAACGGGCCCATGGCAATGTGCATATCTTGACTGCAATCGGTACATACTCCAGGCAATACAGCAGGCATGTTCTCAGGGCAGTATGCATAGTTTCTAAGAAAACACATCCCCACTTTTTTTTGTTCATAGGAGTGTAATCTGCGCTCCCCGGGCTTCTTCCCACAGCCTATTCTTATATGGTCCACAGTATGCCTTCTCACTGATCAGCTAAGCAGCAGAAAAAGGAGTGGGGCCTCTAGATAAAGTGGTTTTCTGCCCTCCAGCCATTTCACAACTCCCAGCTCTTCTTCATTCAGCTGAGCAGCATAACGTGAATTGGAGGGACAGAAAAGTTAAAACCTCCCCCCCCCCCACCACACACACAAAAAGGTTAATAGTGGCAACATTGGGTCCCTCAAATTTGCAGTATTGAAAATATTGTGGGAAATCTGCCTCTGAAACAGAGTCCAGTTTTGAAACCTTAATGCTGTATCTGTGTAGTCAATTGGAATTTATTTAGAGGAAAAACCACCCTTACCTGTAAAGTTGGCATGACCAATGTTGGTCCCTTTTTGGAAATGTTTAGGGTATTCAATGTTCACTGGCTGTGAACTGCAACGAGGTACAATCATTTGCCATTCCTTAGGGAGCTTCTTCTCTACCCCTGCCTCTCTTCATGAGGATGCAACTTATATAGAATTTCCACTGCTCAATCCTTTCATCTGCTACAGACAAGTTACCTCCCACTCCTGTCTTCTCTTCTTGGAGGTCCCACTAATTATTTGCCCTGATTTCATCAACACCACAGCTATATTCCAACCTCTGAAAAGCTACTTCCCACAGGAAGCATTATATATATATATATATATATATATAAAATTCCTTCCAGTAGCCCCTTAGAGACCAACTAAGTTTGTCATAGGTATGAGCTTTCGTGTGCATGCACACTTCTTCAGATACCAAGATAAAGTGTGCATGCACACGAAAGCTCATTCATACCTATGACAAACTTAGTTGGTCTCTAAGGTGCTACTGGAAGGATTTTTTTATTTTGTTTTTTGTTTCGACTACGTCAGACCAACATGGCTACCTACCTGTAACATATTCTAAAATATGTGATTCTATGTTTTGCACCACCTTGATATTTTATATGCGTGGGCAGTATATAAATACTTTTACAGATAAAAATGACATAAATAAATTTGATAGCATAAAGAGCTACTTTGCAAGGTTTAGCATGAGTTCCCTCTGTTATCTGCTGCCTTGTAAATTGTGCTTTGAACTGGTGCTCTAGATGTTTCAGGTTTGTTTAAGCTACTTTTTGAAGATTTTTTTTTCATTTACAATAGAGCAATACATTAATCACTCATTTCAAATGTAACCATCCATTCTCACTGACATACTCTTTTTTCAGAGTCACCAGAATTCAAATCGGTTGAAAGTATAACACATGACACACACTGCACATTTGAATCACCTTGTCTCACACTTATTTGCCCATAGGCTGCCAGCAGAAGTATGCGTTACTTATCATTACCCTTTGGTAACGCCCAAGCAACCAGAAGAGATTATGAGGATCTAACAGGTAATTCTCTTTCATTAAAATAACACAGGAAAAATGGTGAATTGCTGCCAATTCACATTATTTATGAATTTGCAATTAGCCATAAACCACATACGGTATTCCTGCTAAGTGGAAGTTGGGACAAAGGATGGATGAAATGGTGTCCACCAGAATATTTGTTTTCCCTTGGAGAGACACACTCATCCTTTGCGACGACATTACTGTAAAGATATCACAAAGAATAGTAAACAGAATTGATCATTTTTTGACTTAGTCCTCTGACCAAACAAGATTGGAGATAGGAATGCCGCCATTTGCAAAGGTTAGAAAAATGCAGAAACCAACAGCGCCTTGTGCAAAAAGAAAGCAGTGGGCTGGGCTCAGTTCTGTGGCATGTCCTAGCAGGTGTTCCCCTGGTGTTGTAGATGTCATTTGGGGTAGTTCAGTGCTTGTTATGGGGTGCACAGCTGCAGACTCCTTATTCATTTATGGCAACTGTGGCCGTTACTGTCATGGGGCAGTGTGTTTGACAGAGTCTAGTGCTGGGCTCAAAGCTAAGGCATGTCGTAGGGGACATTCCCCCAGTGGTGTGAATGTTTCATTTGTGGTAGCTCAGTGCTTATTTTATGGTGCACAGCTACAGATCCCTAATTCATAACTATGGCCTGGGATCATCATCCATTAATGTGCCTTGTGCAAAAACAAGACTTTTCATTCCGGAGAATAACAATGCATCTCAAAAGAGTGTGCTAGTGTTGAGAGTATGTGGGGTATTGCAATTAATATTTTGTTGTAATGATGATGATGATGATAATAATAATAATAATAATAATATAGTAATAATAAAAAATTTAATAACAAATTAAATATTACATATATTATTATTATTATTATTATTATTATAATATTATGTTATTTATTTATTTATACCTCGCCCATCTGACTGTGTTTCCCCAGTCACTTTGGGCAGCTTCCAACAAAATATTTAAAACAGAATAGAACATCAAATCTTAAAAGCTGCCTTCAGATGTCTTCTAAAAGTCAGGTAGTTCTTTATTTCCTTGACATCTGATGGGAGGGTGTTTCACAGGGCGGGAGCCACTACTGAGAAGGCCCTCTGCCTGGTTCCCTGTAACTTCACTTCTCGCAGTGAGCGAACTGCCTGAAGGCCCTTGGAATTGGACCTTGCAGTGTCTGGGCTGAATGATGGGGGTGGAGACGCTCCTGTAGGATCTAAGTTAACTATTTAAGCTATATGCACATTCTGGCTCTTGTGCTATGTCTGAAACAGTCTCCAGCCTTTTCCGACAATAACCCACACATACACATCTTAAGGAACCAACTTTTTTTTTTGTTAGTCACATATGTATGGTTGCAGTGCTGGTGGTGTGACCGACTTTAGAGTAGGTTGTGACACCATCTATAAGATTGTATCTAATATGCTCCCCCAATGAACTCATTTTTTTTTTATAATCAATAGTTCAAATCATGATTTGGGGAAAAAAGAGGTATAGTATAAGTAGCCACAAACGCTTTCAAGCCCTAAAGCACCCAATGTGTGCCAAAGGGCCTGTGCTTCTTTATGGGACTGTGTTATGATCATATGATGCCGATGAAAGACTTGCCCTCTGCAACCTAAGGCTTATCAAAGGCCCCTGAAGCTAAAATTCTTTGGTCCTGGGGCATTTAAACCCTGGTGCCCTGAACCCCATCCAGTTTTTCAATACAGGATAATTAGAGACTTGCCTAACTTGGATTTTTTGGTCTTGCGTCATTTAGTGAGCAGAAATTGCAACATAAAAGAATATAGGTGGCAATGGAGCCATGTGAGCTGTGTAGCCACAGGAAAGGGGGTTGAAGATCTGGTGAACTAAAAGAAAAATGCTGAGGTGGGTGTCGGTGAAATAATTTAGAGAAGGATAAGTGAAGGCAGGGGCAGGAAGGGAAGCATGGCAGCCAAGTTGGGCTGACATTTCTCATAAAGTATATGCTCATAGGCAGTGCTTTTTTCTGGGGGAATGCAGGGGTTCGCATACCCCTAAACATTTTGTGAATCTTTGTACTTTTGTCCATTTACTGTATTTATTTTTCCTGATTCGAACTATAAAATGGTGTTTTTGTCGAGTCAAAATGAGAGTACCCCTAAACATTTTTTTTAGGAAAAAACACCGCTCATAGGAATGAGAATGGCATTAGAAAAATCAGGTGAAGAAGAGATCAAGTAGTCTAGAAACAGTTCTGATTTTTGTACAGTGAATATGCTTTCCCCCAGTCATGATGACTAAAGCCTTGCATGTCTAAAACCCAGGCCTTGCCTTTGCAAAATCTATGAAATGGCCTCTATTCTCCAAATATTGACCTTGACCTACACGGATTCGCAGAAGATGTACATCTCTAACCACTCAATCCTTTCCATGTTTGCTTAAGTCCCATTAGGTTCAATGAGATGTACTCCTAAGCAGTGCTCTTTTGGGGGAGTAAAAAAATGAAGCGCAGGTACTTGTATCGTGATAGAAGTGCTGTGGGTGTCAGAACAAAATGGCTGCCACGGGCAGCAAAAAAGAACAAGAGTTTATGTACTGGTGAGAACCACCACAAAACAGCACTGCTTCTAAGCCTGGATATAGACCAAAGAAGTGTTTCAGTTAAACACGTTGTAAATTTAAACAGAGAAAACAGGTAGAGAAAAACGGGACTCCACAGCACCTTCTGGTGGCACAATGTTATATCGCATATACAACGTACTGTTTACCAATCTAGCTGAGTCCTAGGTAAGCATGTATAGGATTGCAGCACAGCATGTTCAGCAAATGCCCTCAGAGAGAACAAGTTTCCATATTACGCTGTGTTATGTCCATTTATCAACAATCTCTTTGTGTCTGAAAGGAGAAGGAGGTGCAGAAGGAGGCAGAAATGTAGGGACTGAACCCTGCTGATATTATTCACTTGTTTCTGAATCCAGGGGACTGTAGCAGCGATTCCGAGTCTGTGTTCATCAGGCTCAATTCAGAACCTCGGCCAGGGTCACAGCGAAGAAAGTGGCAACAGCAGGAATCACTTCCAATGAAGCAGCTACATTCAAGAGTCGAGCCAGCAGGTTTTACAGGTCAGAGAAGAAGAACAAATGAATGCGTTGAAAGAGCCAGAATACAAAGGCCACTGCTAGGGTCGAAACCTCAGCTAACTGCAGTGCCTGAAACTGATATTATTCAGGAACTTGAGTCGGAGGATGAGGGGAACAGGGCATCGATACCATCAGCATCTTCTAACAAATGGACAGCAGAACCGAAAGGTGAATTTTATGGGCGAAAAAGCCCCTTTACTAGAAGAAAAGAGTGATTTTTCTTCTTCTTTGTGGAGCATAACTGCCGTTTGAGCAATGGCGTGATTTGTTTTGGAATTTGATTTTTTAAAAAAACACCCTCTGTACTCATCCTGATTCCAGTTTAACTGATGGAAGAGGTCGCTGCATAACAAAATGTGCGAGACCTGATTGGCAACGAGGTATCCATTGGCCAGCGCTGAAATCTGCAGAAAGCTCTGGCTGTTCATGCGGAAGTCTCATTATAAAATTAATTTATGTTTCTACTTTTGGAGGTGGAAAAACCTAGCCGTTGTAAATGTCCACAATGAACAGAGAAAGCTGGATAGGCGGTGTTAACCGAAGTATTGGCAAGTGTTTCAGTAATGCAAATAATCACTGGGGGTTGGCTTTAGGTGTGATTCTACACACATTGCTATGAAATGGGCTTGGTCACGTGCTCAAGGCCTTTTCCTTGGGGAAAGATAGGGAAGAGGTGCAGAGGGCCAAGAAAGAGCTGTGTCTTGCCAGCTGGAGGGCCAGCAGGAGGGCCAGCAGGCAAGTGAGATGGCCAGAAAAATGAGAAATGAGACAGGCAGGTTGGAGGGGGCTGCCAATTCATCACTCCCAGGCACCCGCAAAAATGGTCTCATTCTACCTCATGGTTGGTGCAAGCACAATGATTTGCTTATGCAAGCAATTGCCTACTACTGGCTGCCCTGTAAAGAATACAGCATGCACAGGCCTTACTTGGGAGGCCACGTGGATCGAGGATGACCTCAGCTTTTGTGACCTGATTTCGATATAACTCTTTCCCATCACGGAGGCCCACTTATAGGTCTGTTTGCATACCCTCCAAGTCTCCCTGTTTTCCAGAGACAACAGTCCCGGAATTACAAAAGCCACCCCGGCTTCTGATTTGATCCCAGAATGTCCCTATTTCCTCCGCCAGTGCCGCCACCACTGAGCTCGGGGAGGAGGATGAGTCAACAGTTGTCCTGAGCAATGGCAGTGGCAGCTGTGAGGGAGCACCCTGTAGCCTCTGCATGGTCTAGACCTCCATGGCCACTGCTGCTGGCCTCTTCTCTTGGGCAGCTTGTAGAGGCTGCTGAAGAGTGGGTGACGAGGAGAGGCTGCCTCCGCCAAGGCAGGTGATGCACAGGCTCTGAGGGGTAGGCCGAGGGCAGAGCCGTCCTGGGTGGGAAGAAAGAGCGGAGCATAAGGAGTCTTGATTTTTTTTTTTTAAAAAAAAAAGCTCTGTGGGTCTGTGTCTAATCTTGCCCCATTCTAAAGTGTATTTATTGGCATGTTTTTCTTTTTGTAAATCTGCCAAAAGAATAAAATAAAATAACACTGAGATTAAGGGTTTTTCTCAGGACAGTGGAGGGCACGTGTTCTGTCTCCTGTTGCCATAGAGGTGGTGGCACTCAGCCTTCTTCTGATAGGAAATGCTCTGTGGTAGTGGGGACAAATAAAAATGGAGGGGTGTCAAGGAATGAGTGAGACATGTCCGTATTTTCATCTGAGGAATGTTGGAGGGTATGTGTTTGCCAATATTTGGGGCCCTGCGTGTTCAGTGCTACCACTCTTGTGAAATCATCCATTTTTGCTGAACTTATTTCAGTTGTACCTAATGATTTGTGTACCCCTTAGGCCACAATTTTTCACTGGGGCTTTTTGCAAAAAAGGAGGAGGAGAAACCCTCAAGTAGAACCTGTAAATCTGCAGTCTATCTGCCTACCCCTGCTTTGCGGAATAGTTAGTGTAATTGTTAATCATGCATCGAAAATTAGACTCATACCCGATGTGCGAATAATGGATTAACTATTCATTGTTGCTTAGTGTGGTTGTACACATACTTCAGATCTGCCTCTCAGAGGCAAACCACACATTTTGAATGATTTCAGGGGCATATGCCAGCCAGACGTTTTGCCCAGACTACAGTATGAAGCATAATTGATAGTCAAGTCAAGTCAGGTGTTCTGTTAAATGACTTCTTGTTCAGGCTAGACCTGGAATTCAATCCGATTGTATCACAGAAGTCATGATATGTGGAGCAGTTTCTTATGGTTGGTTCATTATGCTAACAGCAGCAGTATGCAAGTTTTAAAAATAAAGGGCAATTTGCTCATGCAGATACCGTAACCCTACAGAACCTTTGAGAACCACTGGGTCAAATTCAGAAATGGATTCCAAGATTGGCGCCAGCAATCAAATAAATATTCCAACATCCCACCTCAAAAGTGAGGAAGAATTCTGGCATTTGGGGACTATGCTGGGTCTCAACCTTGTTCTAAATCAAAAGATGACAAAAGAGAAGGCAGAACCGGGGCTGATACTTGTTGCTCCAAAACATTCTGTATAGTGAGCAGCTTTGTAATCAGAAGATTTGGACTCTCAGCTTTAGAATCGCTGGAAATCGAGAGTGCCCGGAGGCCTAACACCTTGCTTTCTGCTGAGACATTTTTTCCTGATCCTTAATTGCAAATGAAACTTTTCAGTCAGTTTCACCCGTGTAAAGTTTCAAGAGTCAACACTGCCTCTTGTTTATTGTGGCCGATCCTTCTCACAGAACACCTAGTTTCCTTGTTTCTTTCAAAGAGAAACAAGTGGGTGGGGAAATGATTTTGGAGCAGTGTGCCGAGGTCAGTGGCAACATAGAATTCTTTTGTTCCCTGTATAAATTTGCACCAACTGTAACTGATTCACTAAATATTGCTAAGTGCTTTGCAAGTGGCCAAGCTGCTTTGGAATAATTTAGTAAGTGTAAGTTCTTTATCAGAATTATTATCATATGTAGAGTTATACAATGTGTCACCTCCGACCCTGTTTTGCTCAGACTTTTTTTATATATCTACTGATACTTGTGAAGTATAAACCTCGCAATTAACAAATAGATCTGTTAGGGTTTGTGTGTGTGTGTGCAGGCAACCCATTCTCTTTGTGACACTTTCTAGATGCAATTTGCCGGGGGTGTTCAGATGCCATTGTTATTATTACATGAGCTTACTTTGGGTTTATGCCCTCGGCATCAAAAATGTCTTGGGGGCTCAGTCCCAGCACATAGTGTGTAGAAGTCTAATTATTTAATTTATTACTTATTTAGTAATAAGTAAACATTTGTAAGTCGCTTGATCAAAAAGAAAATATTCTCCACGTGGTTTGCAGGCCAAGTTTGTTTCTGATTGCTCAGTTCGTTGCCCAAAGAACTATAGTGGTAGCACTTCCATGTACCAACATTATATTTTAAAAAAATCCTTAGCACATCAGTGAATTAAGGGTGTATGTATTTTATGTATGAGTAGGGCATGTGATTTCAGAGAACATGATGATTTTGAACTTTCATGAGGCATCCCTGGCATCCCATCCTAGACATACATTTAAACACTTATATCCATAGCTGTCAAGTTCTCCCTTTTTAAAAGGGAAATTCCCTCATGCTGAATAGGCTTTCTCACGAGAAAAGGGAAAACCTGACAGCTACGCTTATATCCTCTTGCTTTCAGCAGGGGTGTCCTAAATTCATCTGGATTTTTTTGTTCCCATTATTATTTTATTTTAAATATGCAGGGTGCTTTGCCATTTTGTTCTCATTCATATCTTCAATAGTGTGAAGCAGGTCATTCATAATCATGCTGAGATCAGCATGACTGTAGAGTTAGGAATCGGCCTCAGCTGCCTAGCACAAGAGTCTCCAGGTAAACTGTGGTTTTAACTTGCGTTTCTGAGGCTTAGGCTTTGTGCTGGACCAGGCTGAATCCAGCAAATTCTCTTGTGAGTGAGATGCCTGCGCTTTGACACCCACCCTCATTTGACATCATTCTTTCTTTTCCCAACTGAGCAAACAGGTTACGTACCTGAAACTTCCTTTCAAGTAAAGCAGAGAAAAAAGGTTGAAACTTGAACTCTCGAGGCAGTGAAAGTGGAAGAACTTGAACAGAAAGTTAATTCTGAGTTAGGCAAACACACCTCCAGGTCTGCTTTTTATGAGGGCTTTGCCTCCTTTGGGATCTGTTTACAACTTATGCATTAAAGTAAAGGTTATGTGGTTGATTTAAAAAAGAAAGAAAGAAAGTAACAATTGCCTTCCTGGATCAGGGCAAGATCCACCTAATATATCCTGTTTGCAGGCTTCTCGTGAACATCTGGTTGGCCACAGTGATAGGTAAGGTAAAGGTAAAGGACCCCTGGACTGTTAAGTCCAGTCAAAGGGGACTAAGGGGTGCTGCACTCATCTCGCTTCAGGCCAAGGGAGCCGGCGTTTGCCCACAGACAGCTTTCCGGGTCATCTGGCCAGCATGACTAAACCACTTCGGAACACCGTGACGGAAGCCAGAGCGCATGGAAACACCATTTACCTTCCCGCCACAGTGGTACCTATTTATCTACTTGCACTGGCGTGCTTTTGAACTGCTAGCCTGGCAGGAGCTGGGGCAGAGCAACGGGAGCTCACCCTGTCACAGGGATTCGAACTGCCGACCTTCCAATCAGCAAGCTCAAGAGGCTCAATGGTTTAGACCACAGCGTCACCTGTGTCCCGGCCACTGCGATAATAGGATGCTGGACAAGGAGGTCTTAACCAGCAGGTCTATGTTATTAACCCTTCATTCTTCTTCCAACAACAGTCAGCCAGAAACCTATAGATATTCAAAATCAGGCACTAAACAAGCAATGGTATTTCTCTGTTGTATGACTCCGGTATCTAGTTTATATATATATTTAATATCTATCAGGTGTTGAGAAGTGGAGGTACTACCACAACAAAATGTTGCAGTGTGGAGTGGTCCTGTTCAGGGTTCCAGCTAGTCAGTCATGGCCACTTTCAGGATAACACATACCATGCCTCCTGCTTTCCACCCAACTCAGCCTTGTGTGGCCATTCAGTTCTTCTTTGCCTGTTTCGGTTTGTGAAGGTTTTTCCCATTAGGTTTTCGTTTCCTAAGTATATATTTTGGTAGTTCTGAAAGCTTTGGGTTTCCCTCAAGCTTTCTGACACCACTACAGTCCAGCTAGGTGAGTTCCACTGTTAGAAAGAATGATAGATCATTTTGTTCTGGTAATTTCATCCCAACAAAAAATGGATCTAAGTTATATAGGTTTTAAGTACCCAGAGTTTTCTTTTCGAAAATGAAAAATAGCCTGGGACAAAACAACAACAACAACAACTGAGAAATCTGTTGATTTTTGTCACTTGGGTTCTCCTTGTTCTAACCCATGTTAAAGTGTTGGAATAATAATAATAAAAATGTCCCTGGATTTTTCAAACGAAACCTGAACCAGGGAAACAAACCTAAATACTCTTCTTCTGGTGCAAAACAAGTGGGTAAAATTATATCCCTGGTTCACTTTTCATTGCAGAATTTAAACAGAAGTCTTCATTGTCACCTGCACTGCAGGTTTTGGACATTTTACATTGGAATTTTAGCTTGGAGTAGAAAAAAAACAACCCTTTCCAACCTGCTAATGTGGCAGAACAGGGTCCTCCTATTATTTGTACTGTAGATCTAGAGAGGAAGGTGGCACTTTTAAATGATCAGTTGGCTGAAATAATACTGTTTATATATTAATGGCCTTTCTTGCATGCTGCATGTTTGGAGAGCTAGTGAGTCAAAGTAATCAAATGAGTCAAAGTACATTTGAGGTAATGGATTTCCTTTGAATTTTAAGAAAGGTGTCTACTCTTATCTGTGATTAACTGAGATACCATGCACCACCATATATGTCGTGCAAACAGCCACCACCCAGCAGAAACTCTAATACAGGGGAAATGAAAAGAAACGCAGTACACAATAGAATTATGAAATACAAATATTTAAAACAATTTTTTTATTTTTATTTTAAAATTACAGCAGTAGCAATGTGCAAAAGCAGTCAAAAGCAGCATAAAACAAGTTATTGATGTGATGCCTGTCATCAATGTCTTTAAAGACCATCTGAAAACAGGAAGAAATGGAACCTGAGAGGTCTGACCTAGGAGCATGTTCCATAGTTGTGGTGTCACCACTAAGAAGGCCCTGTCCTTAGTGCCATATTTTCAATGGAGATAAACCAGAGAAGAAGATACTCCTCCTTCTGGCAACACTCTCCCTCTTTAGGCGTGTATTCTAGAAGTGCCTGCCTATTCACTTTCAGGGGTGGTGGTGGTGGACGTCAGGCTATTTTAAAGAGTACCAGCATCTATTTCTTTTTAAACGATGATTCAATTCGTTAGCCTCTGAACAGCAAGGCTATGGTTCTTTGGGGTTTACCAAAATGTACATTTTGTGACTGGTGCTAACAACCGACTTGGGTTGAGTGAACACATGTGGATCATAGTGATGGTGGACCTACCTGCTCTCTTATTTCTAACTTGTACCAAAAAAAAAAACCCTCCTACAAATTTTGCTCTTGTGTGTAAAGACCCTTAAATTATGGCAGGGAGCTGAAATGTATAACCATCCTGCAGTATGATTATTCCATGGGTCTGCAAACTAAGGCCCGGGGGCTGGATCCGGCCCAGTTGGCTTCTGGATCTGGCCCACGGACGGTCCGGGAATTGCCGCGTGGATCGCCAGTGCGCACGTTTGGCGGCTCCTCCTCCTGGCTTCTCCCCACCCTGCCTAGAGCCGAGAGGAAGGGGGCTGGGCTTTGCTGGTGCCAGCAGCAGCAACATGATCGCTCAAGCGGCCGCCATTTTAAGCAGGCTCAATTCGGGCTTTGTTGCTGCCAGCCCCTCTCTGGAGCCCTTTCGTGCGTGCCTCTCATCGTCCCGCTGCTGCCAGCCTCTGCCGCTCACAAGACACAGCTAAGCAGTCACCGGGGCTTGTCCTGTGCTGTGAAGAAGGGAAGGGAGAGTCGGGGGGTAGCTTACCTGAGTAGAATGTGTCCTTTTATGTAAAATCCATCTCTGGGTTATTTGTGGGGCCTACCTGGTGCTCTTGTGTGCTGTGTCCTTTTATTTAAAATGCATCTCTGGGTTATTTGTGGGGCCTGCCTGGTGCTCTTGCATGCTGTGTCCTTTTATTTAAAATTCAGTGTGCATAGGAATTCGTTCCTTCCCCCCTCCAAAAAAAAATATAGTCTAGCCCCCCCCACAAGGTCTGAGGGACAGTGGACTGGCCCCCTGCTGAAAAAGTTTACCAACCCTTGGATTATTCTATTATTTATCAATATCTACTGTAATTCATCTCCTTCCTATTCATCACAAATAAGACAATTTTCTCGACACCAGTACCAATTCATAGTTCACCCTCAACTTTTAAATGTTTGAATCCAAGTCTGAGTCATTCCTTCATTAAAAATGTAATGAAAGTAATCCCCCCCCCCATTCATCCTTAGCTTCAAAATGAGATAACACTCTGACTGATGCGTTTCATATGCCTGCCTCCCGCAAAATCTAATGTGATGTTTATTCCTTGCCAGAAAGACAGATGATCGTCTAGGGGTTTGCCTTGCTCTCAGATGCTTTCTCTCTGCATACACAGAAGAAATAGCAGGCAGGAGCGCTTAAAGTTCCTAATAGGAACCATGCATCACTGAAATTAAATTGAACGTGTCACTGGGGGGGGGGAATCACATAGACGTTTTCTCTCTTCCTACACTATCCCTTCCTATAGATTCCACTCCTATGGATTCCACCCATAGAGTCCACTCTCTGGAGGCTAAATGCAGGGATAGGAAAATGTGCCGCTTTTTGCACTCTGTAATCTCCTCCACCTATAAACCCCCAAATCCTGAGCTTTCAAACAAAACCATTCCAATTTCCAATTGCTTCTCTCTCTCTTTCTCTCTGTGTGTAATGATTCTCATTCCATCTGTTTGTAATGGAATGTTTTTTAGTATACTCTCAAAGTGCAGCAGTGACCTCTGTTGATAACAGGTTGTAATGAACTCCAAAACCCACAGGTGGGCAATACCTGTGGACCAACCAATTTGATAGGTTTATAAATTGATTGGGCAATGACCTCTTTGCTCTGCATCAATTTTGTGGAAATTATGAACACTATATATTACCATTTAGATGTGCGGAGAAAACTTAGCAAATCCTAATTTACAGCTTAGTGGGACAGTTTCAGGGGTCAACAAATGTTTTCAGCAGGGGGCCGGTCCACTGTCCCTCAGACCTTGTAGGGGGCCAGACATTTTTTTTGGGGGGGGGGGAGAACAAATAACCCAGCAATGCATTTTAAATAAATGGACACATTCTACTCATGTAAAAACATGCTGATTCCCGGACCGTCCACAGGCCAGATTTAGAAGGTGATTGGGCCTCTGACTTGTTGACCTGCAAGATCATCAGACAAAATGAAACCTCCATAAGGCTTCATGGAGATTTCAGGAGATACATTCCAGAGGTTAAGTTGGCATCAGTAGTTACCTAAACATGCAGCGTCATTCCTTTCGATTTCTTTTAATTAATATGTAGTATTCTTGAATTACATTAGAGTCAATAAATTTATCGTCTCAGCAATTGCATCCTGCAAGAATTACTGTGGTCAGAAGAAGAAGAAGAAGAGGAGGAGGAGGAGGAGGAGGAGGAGGAGGAGGGGGAGGAGGAGGAGTTTGGATTTGATATCCCGCTTTGTCACTACCCGAAGGAGTCTCAAAGCGGCTAACTATCTCCTTTCCCCTCCTCCCCCACAACAGACTCCCTGTGAGTTGGGTGGGGCTGAGAGACTTCAGAGAAGTGTGACTAGCCCAAGGTCACCCAGCAGCTGCATGTGGAGGAGCGGGGACGCGAACCCGGTTCCCCAGATTATGAGTCTACCGCTCTTAACCACTACACCACACTGGCTCTCTTCTCCCCCCCCCCCCCGCAACTAATCCCCGCATGACAGTGTCTGAGAAGAAAATGCCTGATTGCAATGGGTGTTCTGGGATGAGAACTACAGCTAACCTCTTCTTACCTCCTATAAATCCACAAGGTGAGATTTCTGGAATACTCTCTCTGTATGTGTATGTGTGTGTGTGTGTGTACCCAGGTGGCGCTATGGGTTAAACCACTGAGCCTAGGGCTTGCTGATCAGAAGGTCGGCGGTTCGAATCCCTGTGATGGGGTGAGCTCCCATTGCTTGGTCCCAGCTCCTGCCAACCTAGCAGTTTGAAAGCACGTCAAAATGCAAGTAGATAAATAGGAACCGCTACAGCGGGAAGGCAAACGGCGTTTCCATGTGCTGCTCTGGTTCGCCAGAAGCGGCTTTGTCATGCTGGCCACATGACCTGGAAGCTGTACACTGGCTCCCTCGGCCAATAATGAGAGATGAGCGCGCAACCCCAGAGTCGGTCACAACTGGACCTAATGGTCAGGGTCCTATATGGACTCTCCCCGTACACATGCACTTAACTCTGACATTTACTGGCTGAAGGAACATTGAGGGTGTGACTATAACCATGGGACTTTTTTCAATTCAGGCACAACCCACTGTTAGTGTGGGAATTAAAACCTTACTCTCTCTCTAATAGCAGCAACGTGTGACCGAAGGTGCCCACAATCAGCCTCAAACCCACTCTTACAAATGTCAGATCAATCAGTGATTATGCCACTTTAAATGGCAAGCGTGGAAAGACCCAGAGCTTTTGAAGACCTGAGCTTTCCTGCCTCAGGCCTGCATGCACAAAAGTGATTGTGCAGCCTGCAGCCATCGTCAGCAATATGATGAACCACCTGTTTTTACTGCTTGTCTTGAATTGCCTAAACAGCATGGGGTAAGTTGTCAAGCAGCCAGCAGGTCTGCTGGAGGGCACACTCAGCTTGGAGAGATTACGAGCTGTGCAGACCATTTCTGCTTATTCCACCTTATAAAAGGTAAAGGGGCCCCTGACCATCAGGTCCAGTCGTGTCCGATTCTGGGGTTGCGGCGCTCATCTCGCTCTATAGGCCAAGGGAGCTGGTGTTTGTCCGCAGACAGCTTCTGGGTCATGTGGGCAGCATGACAAAGCTGCTTCTGGCGAACCAGAGCAGCACACGGAAATGCTGTTTACCTTCCTGCCGGAGCGATCCCTATTTATCTACTTGCACTTTGATGTGCTTTCGAACTGCTAGGTGGGCAGGAGCTGGGACCGAGGAAGGGGAGCTCACCCCGTTGCAGGGATTCGAACCGCCGACCTTCTGATCAGCAAGCCCTAGGCTCTGTGGTTTAACCCACAGCACCACCTGGGTCCCTTCTAGTCGGGCACTTAGAAGTAAAGTGAATTCAGCCTCAGTAAGCCATCAGTGAGTATACTTTGTTTCGTTACTTACAGAGGGCTATGCTGAATGTGCTCACAAAGCCTGCTTTAGTCTTTAAAGCCACCTTGCTCTCTAAAAGCTATTGCTGAAAAGATTCACCTGAAAAGCTAAATTCATAGGCAGTGTGTCACTTCGAAACTACAAACTCTTGGGATTAATGAGCATGTGAGGCAGAAACTTTCACTAAGGCTTTACTGCTTGGGGGTGATTTCAAGCTTGCTGTTTTGCATGTACATTTTGTGATCTGTTTTGAGCAGGTTGTATTTTGCCTTATCACTGAGTGATCAGTCACTTTCGGAAAAGATGGCTGAAATGAAGTGCAGGCCATGGGGCAGTGTATGTTTCATTAAGATAAAGGATGTAAATTTAGAGGTGAGACCTTTTCTGATTTCTCTGTGAAGCAGTTTTCATTACAACTGGAGTAGAGAATTCTACTTAATACATGATATGAACACTGCATTGGAAATACACAAATGTAAGTCATGAACAAAGAGAAACAAGCCTTTACTTCCAAATATGACACTTTCCCAACTAATGAAGGCAGGCAAGATTTTGTTCAAGATTTTTGCCCATGGGAACCCAGTTTACCCCTCGCCCAGCTGCCTTTGACACATGGTACAGTAGAGATCTCACCTTAAAAGGGAGCTTTATCATTCGTCCAACAAGAGTCCCTTGTCCCTTGTTTATATCTGTAGTGCAAAACAGGAAGTCCAGAAGTTCCCACAGAAGAAAATATGAGATGTCATGTGTTTCATTTGTGGACTTGACTGCCAGGACTCATCCCCCCTTATCTGAGCACAAATTCCCCCCTTATCTGAGCACAAATGTGGCTGGTTTGCAGGGATAAAAAAATGTGGGAAGGTACATATCTGTTTTACAAAAAATTCATCAGGCAGAGGTATTGTGATCAATGATAAAGAAGGGAAGGAAAGAATTATGAATACCCATTCAACCAGACCACCAACATTGTTGTTGTTGTTGTTAGCAAATGCATGACAGTAGAATGAATAGTCATATCAAGCTTGTGGTAACATTACATAATGCTAGATATCTCTTGAAAGAACTTGATGCACTTCCAAATGGGCAGCTTAGCCATACTTTGGATCAAAATGCAAATCCTTTAATTGGTTATAGGCATCAAAATTCAAAGCTGTTTCTACTTGGGAACAGATTTGTGCCTCATCCCATCATATTCCTATGACATCCAGCTTCTGGAGATCCTGCTTATTCACATAAATGGGTTAAATAGAAAAATATTCGTTTCATAGCATAAAAATGGCTACTGGACTGTGAGGGAACTGCAGAAGTATAGAATTACAGCTCTATGCCGCCTTACTGTATTTTTATGAAAGCACAGCCTATAAATATTTCAATAAATCAGTTTTGCTTTGTTATTTATAGAGGCTTATCATTTTATGTTTTTTAATAATGATCTTTTATGGTAAACCCAATCATGGGCTGAATAGGTTTCAAAAACAGCCATTACTTTTGCACAATCACAATATGTCCTTGACATGTTTTTCACATAGATGTACCTCCTAAGAAAGATAAGGTTTCGCCAAAACAAGTGGTCTCATTTCTTTAAAAAAGGATGTGAGGAATATACAGTTATTTGAAGTTGTAAGGTTGTCTTTACATATATTATCACACTGCTCTCTCCCCCACACACAACTATTGCCCTACTATTTCCTTCAGTATTGCTTTCCCCACTTAAAATAATATTCTACTTGCAACAATATTGATCTAAGGGACTGAAGACTGTTGTAATTTCTGGAAAGCAATCACATCTTTCTGGTCCATTTTATGAACTTTTCTTTTTTCTTTTTTGCAGAATTCAGGGCAATTGAATAAATAATGCATATGCTTAGGCCTCACCCTTGCTAGGAAGCAAACACACAGAATAATCAGCTGTGCATTTGCTCCTAAAGACAAAGGACTCAGAATGGAGTGGCACAATCTCCAAGATCACTTCTGTCCTCCAGTTATATCCATGAACAATGTATTCTATCGTACTGCGAACCCTACTCAAGATTAATTCCACGACTGACGTAGACAAATAAGATTGTGTAATGAGATATGCTCAGTCCAAGATTTCTTGTTTAACCAATTGGATTGTTTCAATACAGGAGATACAATGTTCCCCAGAAGAAATGAATCTGTTCCAGCTGCTACAAATTCAACAAGGTGACGTTACCCGTTACAGATCTGTCCTGCTTCAGTATAAGCTGTCCACAGAGACCATGTTAAAAAAACACACCTTTGAAATCAAACGAGGCAGTGTTCTACAATGGTTAGGGTCCATGGGCATAGCCAAGGGGATCAGGGGAGGGGAAGCTGACCCCCTAAATCAATCAAAACCAATACAAATCAGAGGATCTGCCCCCCCAAAAAACAAAGTCTGCCCCCTCTAACACAAATCCTAGCTACGCCCATGTTAAGGTCCCACTCTGCAGCCGGGGGAACTCAGCTTCAAATCCCAACTGCTGAACCTTAATACTTCCTGGTCCCTTTGCCCTTTTGGTGCATATCAAAGAACCACCACAGAAGTATCATTTTTAGGGTTCCTTTAGGGTTCCTTCCTTCCTAAGGAGCCATAGCAATAGTTCAACAGGCCTTGAATTGGATTAAATGTGTTGTGTGGACATGCTCGGAATCAAGCAAGCCTTGATTTTTCAGTGCCACATTCACTTGTTAAGTATTGTTTAACCAAAGTAAGATGGTCTATGCATCTTGCTACGATGGCACATCAGTTCCATCTGTGGGCAGCTGCTGAGTGTAAATGCCACTTGGGGGCAATTCTCTTTCTTGTTTAATTCTGCACTGGATTGCAGCCTAGCTCAAATATATTTAGTACATGTAACAAAAGCCTGCAAGAAGTCTACTACTGCGTATTAAACATTGTGGCCAACAATCCTCTTAAACTGACATGTTTGCATAGGATTGAACTGGTTTGTGTAAAGAATGGTAAATATTGTTAATGTTACTGCTGATACTTTTCTTCTTTCCTAGGGGAGTAAATTATTTGTAACACTGGCTGCATGCATGGCTGCCTGAGGTCAAGTTGACAACCCTCCCCATTCCATGTACAGAAGCTGACTGCATGGAGAGCTGAATCTTACTCCGATACTGGTGACAGGATTGCATGCTGCGCTTACCTGGAACATCATGCTAGTTTAGGGAGCTTGGACCAAGCTGGTGCGGCACATTCTTCCAACAGAGAGAGTTGGTTGAATACTTCAGATGCCCACAGCCACAGGGAAGCTGCTACTGCCCCTCAGGACCTGTGGCCCAAGTTAACCATCTCACTCTGCCTTTTGTACCTATAGTGGAAAATATCTCAGTACCTGCATTTTCCTGCTTTCCAGAAGGAAAGGCAGGTTGGGATGGCCAATCTCAACCAGGAAAATGGCATAAGGGAAAGGAGCGGTGTCCAAACCAGAGGGCCAGGTTAGGCCCCCGAAACGGACTTTGGACATGCCTGTAAGCAGTCCCTTTCTTTCCGCAGTTGGACCACTCAATAGTGCAGCCTCCTGAGCCGGCTTTTCGTTTAAAATGAAACAGGGGAAAGATAAACGCAACTGCTTCCCTAATGCAGTTTCAGTCTCGGAAATCTCCAGAGTGGGTTTTAAATATTTATGAAAATTATGCTCACATTTGGAAAATGCCCTATTGTGCCCCAATGTGATTTTGAATGCATCCTTTACATCAGGGGTGGCCAACTCCCAAGAGACTGCGATCTACTCACAGAGTTAAAAACTGGCAGTGATCTACCCCCTTTTGGGGGGTTCAGGTGAAAGTTGTTGAGCTTTTTTTTAGGAAGGAGGAAGGCCCATTTTGGGGGGCTTGGGTCAAAGTTGTTGAGTTTTTTCAGGGAGGAGGTAAAATATAGAGCTTTTTTTAGGGGAGCCACAGTTGTTCCAGCTTCATTGGGGGGAGCCAAAGATCTACCAGTGATCTACTGCAGATGTCCTGTGATCTACTGGTAGATCATGATCTACCTGTTGGACATGCCTGCTTTACATAGTGTATATAGAAACCCAAAGTCGTGTTTCTTAAACCAAACGAAAATAAAAACATTTTTTTATGCTACATTGTCTGATGTTGATTTTAGAGTCCAATCGATTGTTGTGCTGCAATTTGGCGTTTGCTTTTCCATTTTGAAATAACCTTTGTTTAAATATTAAGCAGGTACTTCTGTATGAGCCTAAAAGGTTATTAAACGTGGTCGAGATGCCTGTGCCTTCTCTAATTTGGCTCTACATTGTCACATTATCTGTGATCGCCTTTTACCACACATCAGTGTTCCAAATGGGGAACATCCAACAAGTCCATTAATAAAACACATTAGTGCCCCAAAGGGGAAAGAATGATGAATTCCTAGTTATTTCTGTGGCTAAGAAAATACATTGTGGCAATAGCCAGAACTTCAAACACACCCACACTTCTTGGGCGTGAGGTTTTCTATTCATTCAGTGGAATGTTGCTACAGTTCTCGAATCCACATAGAATCTCCATGCCTAGGAGGCTTACCTTCTACAACAAGGGTCAACAAACTTTTTCAGCAGGGGGCTGGTCCACTGTCCCTCAGACCTTGGGGGGGCAGACTATATTTTGAGGGGTGTGTGTGAATTCTTATGCCCCACAAATAACTCAGAGATGCATTTTAAATAAAAGCACACATTCTACTCATGTAAAAACACGCTGATTCCCAGACCGTCCATGGGCCAGATTTAGAAGGCGATTGGACCAGATCTGGCCCCCGGGTCTTAGTTTGCCTACCCAAGTTCTACAAGGGTGTGGACTGATGCTCATGAGACAATTGTCATGAGAACAAGTACCGAGGGCGAGGCAAGTGACTGTTTCAAATTGAGAGGGAGAGTTTTATTTATTTATGTGCCTTCATTAATGTCATGCTGTCACACATGGTCATTTAATCATTGATTATGAGTTGGGTTTTAACTGGAATTTCTTGTTCCCTTCTTTTGAGTGTTCAAATCACACATTATCTTGTTACAATTCTTAGAACAACTCTGAAGGGCAGGACACTGTTATACCCATTTCAAAGATGTGGAGCTGGGTGTTAGAATAAGAGCTTTCCTTAATACCACCCAGCAAATTCACTGTTAAAACCTGGGGCTTCCTGATTTGTCTCACAGCCCATTCAGCAGCTCTTATTATATTATTTGCCACAAAGAGTTAATTGGCCACAGAAACAACATGATAGCCTGTCTGTGTACAAAGTTTATGGGATAGCCTAATATTATTCCATAAGTGGCAACTCCATACCACTTTTTCTAAAAGATCAAAATAAATAAAAAGCCATGAATAATCGAGTGCCATGATAGAAAAAGACCTGATTCCACAGGACTGTTCCAGTGCTTCCAATTAATCAGAGTAATCCAGCCTCAATTATCCAGGTTATGAGAAGCTTGGCCTCCTAGTATCTAATTTTGCACTGACACAAAACTATAGGCACCTAGTCATGGATATTATTGGAAGCAGAATTCTATTTATTCACAGAACCCTGGGGTTGGCAGCATCCAAGACGGAAACACTAATATGATCGTAAGTGCAAACAAGTACAAAGCTCTCAAGGGAATCAGTGACATGTCCTTTCCAAGGACTTTTGAAATATTAAGCTTGAGATATATGTGTGCATGCATGCTGCTGAGTGAGAGATCCATAGCTCAGTCGTAAAGCCCATGATTTTCATGCAAAGCACCCCATGTTCAATTTCCACCATCTCAAAGTATAGGGCTGGGAAAGAGTCCCTGACTGACATCCTGGGCAGCCATTGCCAACCATTCTGGGCTGGAGCCTGGATGGACCAGTGTTCTGGCTCTACAAGGCAGCGTCCTATATTCCCGAACATGTGACCTTCTAGCTGTTGCTGGACTACAACTCCCATCATCCCTGACCACTGACCATGCTCCCTGATGGGCTGATGGGAGCTGGAGTTCAACAACACCTGGCAAAGTGCAGCTTCCCCACACCCTACAGAGGGGCTAGCCTTCTTATTCTGTTGCAGCAAGAATAGCCACAGTTATTTACACTTACAGTGAGGGGGGGAGTATTTGATCCCCTGCTAAATTTGGCAGTTTGCCCTCTGACTTCGAAGAAATGACCAGTCCATAATTTTAATGGTAGGTTTATTGTAGCTGTGAGAGACAGAATAACAACAGGAAAACCCCTAGAAACCCAGGAGACAAAAGTCAGAGATTGATGTCCATTCTAATGAGTGAAATACGTATTTGATCCCTTTGCAAAAGACGACTTAGTACTTGGTGGCAAAACCCTTGGTGGCAGTTACAGAGGTCAGACATTTCTTGTAGGTGGCCAACAGGTTTGCACACATCTCCCGGCGTATAAGACGACTGGGCATATAAGATGACCCCCAACTTTTCCAGTTAAAATATTGTATAGAGTTTGGGATATACTCGCCATATAAGAAATACGACCCGGCGCATAAGACGACCCCCGACTTTTCAGAAGGTTTTCCTGGGTTAAAAAGTAGTCTTGTACGCAGGAATATACAGTATTTTGTCCCACTGCTCTTTGCAGATCCTCTCCAAGTCAGTAAGATTTTGAGGCTGATGTGTAGCTACTTGAACCTTCAGCTGCCTCCACAGCTGAACTTTCCCCCCTCACTGTATAGTGGCACAAGCTTTGGTAGGCTGTCACTCACTTCATAGAATCATAGAATTGTAGAGTTGGAAGGGACCCCAAGCATCATCTAGTCCAACCCCTGCAATGCAGGAATGTCAGCTAAAGTATTTATGCCATCCAACCTCTTCTTAAAAACCTCCCCGGAAGCAGAGCTTGCAATCTCCTGAGGGAGTCCGTTCCACTGTTGAACAGCTCTTGCTGTCAGAAAGTTCTTCTAAATGTTCAGTCAGAATCTCCTTTCTTGTAACTTGAAGCCATTGTCTCGGGTCCTAGCCTGTGGAGCAGGAGAAAACAAGCTTCCATGTGACGACCCTTGAGATATTTGAAGATGGCTATCATCTCTCTTCTCAGTCTCCACTTTTCCAAGCTAAACATACCCAGCTCCTTCAACTGTTCCTCATAAGGTTTGGTTTCCAGACCCTTGATCATCTTGGTTGCCCTCCTCTGCATATGTCCCAGCTTGTGTCCTTCTTAAATATGTTCTTCTTAAATTGTGGCCCAGAATTGGACACAGTATTCCAGGTGGGGTCTGACCAAGACATAATGGAGTGGTACTATGACTTCCCTTGATCTGGACACTAAACTTCCGTTAATGTAGTCTAGAATAGCATTAGCTTTTTTGCTGCTGCATCACACTGTTGACTGGTAGGACGCAAGTGGCACTGTGGTCTAAACCACTGAAACTCTTGGGCTTGCCGATCAGATGGTTACAGGCAGTTCGAATCCCTGCAACGGGATGAGCTCCCGTTGCTCTGTCCCAGCACCTGCCAACCTAGCAGTTGGAAAGCATGCCAGTGTGAGTAGATAAATAGGTACCGCTGTGACAGGAAGGTAAACGGTGTTTCCTTGCGCTCTGGTTTCTGTCACAGTGTCCTGTTGCACCAGAAACGGTTTAGTCATGCTAGCCACATGACCTGGAAAAGCTGTCTGTGGACGAACGCCGGCTCCCTTGGCCCAAATCGAGATGAGCACTGCACCCCATAGTCGCCTTGGACTGGACTTAACCGTCCAGGGGTTCTTTACCTTTACCTTTTGCATCACGTAAGCACGAAGGTTTCTCTTCAAATGTCACAGATCTGCATGCTTTTATTGGCACAAAGCTGCCAACATTTAATGGGCAAGGCTGAGGAACGCACCAGAGGGACTGTCCCAGCCTAATAGGCGCCAGCTTCCAGGTAAGCTTAGCTCCAGGAAATCAAGATGTGGAGTCTGCCATGTGGCCTCGCGCGGGCTTTCCTCGCTATCGTGCCTGCTCCTCACACCTCGGGTGCTTTGCCTGCCTCCCCAGGAAACGGCAACTGAGGGAGGGGGTGACGTGCCAGGCGCTCCATTCCTCCTTCGCCCCAGAGATTTGGCGCGCGCCGGGAAAGCAACAGCAGCAGTCGCCGGTGTGTTTCCGACCGGCTGGGCGGGCGCGTGTCTATTTGCAGCCCTGCCTGCCTTGTGTGGGTGGCGGGTGACCTTCGATGAACCCGAGGCGGGTCTGCTCGCGGCACCACCTGTCCCGGCTGAGGGAGGGGAAAGAGCGAGGAACACTCTGGGGAACACTCTGAGGCAAAGCTGGGAGCCACCACCGGCCGCGTCTCTCCTTGGACCCTGCCCGGCCCTGCTTTCTCCTTGCGCCGGAGCAACCAGCCTCGCGCGCGCCCTGCCGGGCACTGAAAAGCGCCTCGCCAGGCGAGAGGGGTTGGGCGAGGCGGACCCTCGAGAAAGGGGCGGGGCCAGCAAGCAGCAGGTGCGCGCGAGCTGCCCGCCTCCCGGCCGCGTGACTCCTGTCTCCCTCTGCAGGCGGCGAGGGCAGGACCCCCCGACGGCACGCAGCGCCGGTCATGGCGCAGCTGAGGCGAGCCGGCAGCCGCGCGCTCCTCCGCTCCATTTTCTAGCCGCGCCTGAGGGAGAGAAAGCGGTGGCACTGACAGCTCCACGGGATGGGCGCTTCTCGGGGTCCCCGCTGGCTGGCCCCGTCGCTGGCGCTGCTGGCTTGGCTTCTGCTGCTGCCAGGCGACGTCTCCGCCCTGTCGGAAAGCGGAGCGCCCGAGCCGGCGGCGATGCTGGGCGTCAGCCCCACTCCCGGGGCGGAGACCCCGTCGCCTGCGCCGCCGAGCGGGACCCCCTTCGAGGAGACCAGGCTGCACGTCTTCACCTTGGATTACCTGCACGTGAGGGTACCCTTCGAGATCACCCTGTGGATCCTGCTGGCTTCTTTGGCTAAGATCGGTAAGTGGCGGGAGAAGGGGACACCCCACCAGGTCGATTTCGAGTTTTTCTTGCTTGGTTAAAGAGGGGAAGAGGAACAGGCGTGTTGCCCCCATCCAGCTTGCGGTTGATCTCCAAGTAGTCCCCCTTTTTTCAGCCCAAGCTCTGTTCTGTGGGGGAGACAGAATAATAGAATTGTAGAGTTGGAAAGCGTCCCGGGGGGGGGTCATCCAGTCCAACCCCATCAATGCAGGAAGCTTCACTAAAGCTGGTGGCTACCCCATTCTCTGCTTAGAAACCTCCAAGGAAATCTGAATTCAGGTTGAAATTCCCAGGTGTCAAAAAAGGTTATTTATGTATGCCACTACTGTGGCATTCCATGTTTCCTTAGCCAAAAAAATGGAAAACTAGTGAGGTCCCAACCAAAGAAGAATGGCAACTTAAATTGGCAGAATATGCACAACTTGCAGACTTAGCATATACTGTAGAATAAGAGAACGAGAAGAACATACTTTTAGATTGGAAAGGTTTATATGGGCTGAAAATGCTGGCAGCATTAAGATAAATTCAACAGTGTTAAAAAGTTTTGATGGATGTAATAATGGAATATTGAAGCAGGAATAATACAAGAAGCAGGAGAAGGAAATCCTGAGCTGGCTCAACTTTGCTGCCTCCTCCAGTGCTTCTTCTTGTGGTGAAGATGTCTTTGCGCTGCAGTTGTTATGCATAAGGGAATCAAGGTGGATGCCTGTCACTGAAGAAGCAGTGAAGTAACAGGCATCTCTTTGCTTTCCTGACCTGACAAAGGTCTAGAGTAGAGATAAGCATCTCTTGGGAGGATTCTTGCATAATAACTTGATGGTGTGTGTAACCTGAAGCCTTTATGCATTTTTGCTGGCAGGTTCTGTTTGTGTTTCTTCAAACAAAATGAGAGAAAGAAAGAGAAAGGTGGAGGGAGAGGGAGGTAAAATATATATTGTTTTAAAATAAATTTCATCAGAGTTTATAAAGAGAAATACAAAACTTAATCTCAAATATCTTTTTTCGTCCAGCATTAAGCTAAGTAAGATAAAAACACAATGAAAGAGAGAGGAAAGATAAGAAAGAAGAAATAGAAAAGAGCGTTCAAGAGGAAATAGAAAAGATAAAATTCAGAGATTTAAGAACTTCTCATTCTTCGTCTGCCCACTATATGTAAACAATAATCACGTCCTCGACTCTACTATAACACCTAACAAAACCACTTTCTATAAACAAAAATCTTCAGCCTTCAAACCCAAATGTTGTTATTTCTTTTTCACGCAAAAAGTCTATGAGAGTTTTCCAATCTTTAGTAAACGTCAGTTTTGCTATCTCAGCTAAATCTTAATTTCAACAACCATTCTTTCATTGTTGATACTGATGGATCTTTTCGTCTTTGTGATATAATATGTGATTCTTCACATGTGGCAGAGGGAAGGGCATGCCATCTTGCAGTGAATGTATGTGCAATATTCCTTATTCCATAATCAGTAGAAATCCTTGCAGCATTTCAACAGTTTTGATATAGCCCCTTTAGTAGTCCAGTTCCAGTGTAATCCCATGGCGGCATTATTCTCTTAGTTGTGCATGCACACGAAAGCTCATACCAATGACAAAGTTAGTTGGTCTCTAAGGTGCTGCTGGAATGAATTTTTAAAAGATTTTTCGACTACGGCAGACCAACACGGCTACCTACCTGTAACTGTCCAAGCTCAGAATGTGTTTAATTCTCCCAATGAAATTTAAATGAGATTTAAAAGTGCATAATTTTGAATGCCATCCCACAACTGTTTTAAAGTACAAAGGGTGTTGCACTTACTTGGGAGTAATCTCATTGAATTGACGGTGACAGTGGCCTCACCAGGATAGGATTTTGGGGGCAGAGATCCAGAACCTCACTCAGCAGAATGAGTGGGATGGCTCTCAAATGCTGGCTTGCTTTTTTATTTATTTCACTTAGAACCAGGACTCAAGGAGGCTCACAGAAAATAAAAGAAATGCAGATAAAACATAAAGGTAAAGGACCCCTGACAGTTAAGTTCAGTCGCGAACGACTCTGGGGTTGTGGTGCTCATCTCGCTTTACTGGCCAAGGGAGCCAGCATTTGTCCGCAGACAGTTTTTCCGGGTCATGTGGCCAGCATGACTAAGCCGCTTCTGGCGGAACCAGAACAGCGCATGGAAACGCCGTTTACCTTCCCGATGGAGCAGTACCTATTTATCTACTTGCACTTTGACGTGCTTTTGAACTGCTAGGTTGGGAGGAGCTGGGACCGAGCAACGGGAGCTCACCCCATCGCGGGGATTTGAACCACCAACCTTCCGATCAGCAAGCCCAAGGCTCAGTAGTTTAGACCATAGTGCCACCCATGTCCCAGATAAAACATTTGTTGTAGTTGTTTAGTTGTTTAGTTGTGTCCGACTCTTCGTGACCCCATGGATCAGAGGCACTCTTTTCTTCCACTGCCTCCCGCAGCTTGGTCAAACTCATGTGCGTAGCTTCGAGAACACTGTTCAACCATCTTGCCCTGTGTCATCCCCTTCTTCTTGAAAACATACATAGCTTAAAAATATAAAAGATTATGGTTTGAAAGTAATTATACTGTATGTGGAATTAAAGTTTGAGCAGCACTATGTAGATTCCAATTATTATTATTATTATTATTATTATTATTATTATTATTATTATTATTATTATTTCATTATTTATACCCCGCTCATCTGGCTGGGTTTCCCCAGCCACTCTGGGCAGCTTAAAGCACATAAAAGATTGTAAAACATCAGACATTGAAAGTTTCCCGATACATGCACCTGATCAGTTTCAATTGCTCTTCCAAAGAATTTTTATAAGTACTGCATTTCACTCATCATTGTAAGCTATAAAAGTGCAGAAGAGTTGTAAAAAGCAGTTCACAAGACAAGGAAAGCTACATTTTTAACTTTTCTTCCTAGTCACCCAGGAAAGGCTGCTGTGAAATTTAGGAGCTTGCCAAAAGTCAAGGGCACTTAAGTGTCATTGTAGGATGTACTTCAGAACATAGCAACTTATGACTTTTAGTTGAATTCAGTGGTGAACTGCCAATGGCTGATTCTCCTTCCGTGAACAAGAACCATAAAGCTATTTGGGAGCGGTTTATTTTCTTTTTCCATTGGGTAGCTGTGTTTTCAGTTCATCAAGCTGTGTAATTATATGGGTTATATATAGAAAAGGAGAGGTATGGGTCAAATGTGAAATGTGACCTTTGGTGCCTGGGGGGGAACCATTTCGACATGGAAAAAGAAAATGAGCCATACAAGAAATACTGCAATGGGATTCACCATTGGGCAACATTCTCCTAAGCATGTTTGCTCAGGACTTAATCCCATTGGGTTCAATGGGGCCAGCACCCTAGTAAAGTGCTCTTAGGACTAAGAGCACATTGACTTGGGAGCAAGCCCCATTTGACACAATGAGTTTTACCTGGATGCAGACATGGATAGGATTATGTTTTAGAAAATTTAACCAAGGTCCTTCAGAGTCTAAGAAACAATGACTGCCTGTGAACCAACTTCTTCCTTTGTTAGGACACAAGCAATAAAAAGCAACGAGTGGGCCTTATGAGTCCTTGTATCCAGTTTACCCCTCCTAAACTCTCATCCTTTTGCCTAAAGTGTGTGAATCCTATAGAGGAAACCTTCTGGCCTTAAGATGAACGCTTCTCCTTCTCTATGTAGCCTTCAACCTGGCACACTCAACATGCTGTTGGACAGGGGAGTTATGAGTGTTCAGGTGAATTGTGATGGGATGGAAGGTGAGAGTTCTGCAGGCTCCTGACCTGTCCACTTCTGGCCTCTGGTTCAGTATTAGGTTCTTAGTCCATTACAGTGATACCTCAGGTTAAGTACTTAATTGGTTTTGGAAGTCCGTACTTAACCTGAAGCGAACTTTCCCATTGAAAGTAATGGAATGTGGATTAATCCGTTCCAGACAGGTCCGCGGAGTACTTAAATTGAAAGTACTCAACTTGAAGCATACTTAACCCGAGGTATGACTGTATCTCAGTTGGTGGTACAGGAATATTAGCTGACTATCCTCTTCTGAATCTGACATTGAACTAAGGCCATGACACATTCATAGCTATGGTACAGATAATCCCCTACTGCTGCTCAATCTACAGTGTCCCCAAAATATTGTACCTTAGCCAATGTTGTATTTTGCAAAATATTAAAGCCTGCATCTCCTAGTTCCTCAGCACATTTGTATTAAAACAAGGGGGGTGGAACTAAGTTACTGGACAAATACCAAGCTAGTCACTACATTTAAAGGCCTCAGTATTTGCTGGTTTTATGAATATTAACTTGATTCATATCGGTTTTATCTGTTCCTCTTGTAACATGTATTTTATTGGTTTTCTATCATTTTTACCTTGCCCAGGGGACAGGAATTGTGAAGATTGTGATAAAGCTTTCTTAAATAGATAATGTTCAGTGCAATCTTACATCCATTTACATCCATTACAGTTGCTTGGGACAGAGATATCTGAAGGACCATTTCCTTCAACATTATCCTGTCCATCTACTCACAGAAGCTGGGGGGGGGGGGTCTGCTGTGTTTCTGAGGATTGGTTGGTGGTGGGGATCTGGGAGAGGGTCTGCAGAACTCACTGTTGTGGAAGATCAGACTGTTCCCTTTCTTTGTGTCCTTCAGATACAGGACCATTTTTCTCCATTTTTGACAGTCATGGTTTTGGTTTGGCACTTAAATTTTGCTGGTGAACATCACTCCACTGCATGGGCGTAGCAACGGGGGCAGCTCCCCCCCCCCCGATCAAGTAAAACAATAGAAATACTTAACTAACTGACCAATCATGTTGGTTCTGCCCCTCCTAAGAAAAGTCCTGCTCCATCCCCTTGACTACAACAAAAACCCTGACTACACCCAAGCCCCATTGCATACCATGTTATCTGGATTTTCGCTCTTGGTTTATTGTATAATGCTTTTTTCTCTCACCTGTATGTTGTTAGGTGCCTTCAGCATCCCTCCACGGAGGTGTAAATTCGTGGGAGGGGTGGGTTACCAATAGATGCATAAGTAGATAATTTAAGGACAGCCTGGCACTGGCTTTCATTCTGTGCACAAGTTAACCATCTCTCTCTCTCTCCCAACCTCCCCTCTGTGCTTCCATTTTGAAGGTTTCCACCTATACCACAAGCTGCCCCATGTAGTGCCAGAGAGCTGCCTCCTTATCCTGGTTGGATTGATTCTAGGTGGGATTATGTTTGGAGTACAAGAAAAGTCTATAACGGTGATGAACAGCGATGCTTTTTTCTTGTACCTTCTGCCCCCAATTGTCCTCGATGCCGGCTACTTCATGCCAACGCGCCTCTTCTTTGAGAACTTCGGCACCATTTTCTGGTACGCGGTTGTAGGGACTCTGTGGAACTCGTTTGGCATCGGCATTTCCCTCTTTGCCATTTGCCAGATTGAAGTATTCGGCCTGCGCGATATCACTCTGCTGCAGAGCCTGCTTTTCGGCAGCTTGATTTCGGCCGTGGATCCCGTGGCAGTGCTGGCGGTTTTTGAAAACATTCATGTCAACGAGCAGCTGTACATCCTAGTTTTTGGGGAGTCGCTGTTGAACGATGCTGTAACGGTGGTAAGTCACTTGGCTTAAGTGTTTTCCCATTGTTTCAAACTCTTCCGACTTCCCACATTTCTTTCAGCTATATAACAGAGTGAAAGTGAAGAAGCTGGGGCTCTATTGTGTTTTAGGGGAAAACCAATTAGAGCAGAAAAATGCCTGCGATACACGCTAATGGATTTAGTATTGGATCTTTTAAGTGATTTGTGCACTTTATAACATTTTGGGTCATTTTAATCAGGAAGCACAAGTGTCTTCATGAAAGGGTCCAGAAGAGGTCTTGAGCACTGAATGAGTAATAGGACGAGTAGGTCTGCTAATCGAATGGCTTTTACAAACAGATGATTCGGTTTGCACTACCTCGTTGTGGATATGCCTACCTGCTTGTAGGTGGACTGAGATTGCCAGTTTATTTTATGCAGCACACTTTGTAGCCGTCACATGGGAGCAATGTTTAATCATTAACTGGATTGGTTTTTTAAACGATCATAGACCTCATCCATCTACCAATTCCCCAAGCTATCTATTTCCATATGAATGAATAATCACACCAGGAACATTGCTAGACTTTGTACTTACCTCAGTTTTCTTTAGGAAAAGTATTGCTGCACTGATCGCTTCCTGCGATAATTGTTTTAATTGCCAATGGGTAGTGTAATGACTCGCACCTATATAAGCGCATGCACACCACAAACAATGCATGCATTCACACACCTGAACAGGCACACATAAGAAGGGGATGTGTGTGAATGGGTGGTAGTTGTCGTATACCTCAGGGCAGGCTCATGCAGAGCTTGTCTGAGGCCTGGGGTGGGAGTCTTGTTATAAACAAAACAAAACAAAGCAAGCCAGTCCCTAGCGCACCCCCTCACAGGCCACCTTAGCCCTCTGAGGCCCAGTTTGGTCAACCTCTTTCCAGCTAGCTCTTACAACCCAAGATACACAACTACTGAGAGCACATGTGGCAGACTGAATGTTGTGAAGCATCTTGTCCACATCCTGACACCACAGTAATGGAAACGGCTCCAAAATGGTTTTAACTAGACAGTGCACTGGACGCTCCCCTAGAACTGCCCCGATAGTGAAGTCTACTTCAGAGTGAATCTGAGTAACTTTGCCCTTAAAGTGCTTACAACTGGTCTCCCAAGATATTGAAGGCTCCAGCATTCAGCTGGATTCAACAGTCTGAAGCGGTGCTGTTCTGGAAATTTCTCATACGTTTTCCAGACCGTTCTCTACCAATAAGTGAGATAAGAAATTGCATCTGAAAATAATCAAAGGGAAGAGAAAACTTTGACAAAGTTCTCAGTGGTGAGGTACAGGTTTTTGTTTGATGCAATTGTCTTAAATTTGAGATGGCCGAGGGGTGTTTTTCATTCTACAAATGATCTAACCTGCATTGCAGGGAGTTGGACTAGATGACCCTCGTGGTCCCTTCCAATTCTACAATTCTATTATTCTAACCAGTGGTCTGCGCTCTGAGGCCTTCCTGGGTGCCCAGGCTTCAGTCAAGGCCCAGGGGAAGACATCATGAGGTAATCCCACCTATGGGGCTTTTTCAGTGTTGGTGAAAAGTTTACCCACCCCAGCAACAAATACACTCCAAGCCGATCCTTTTTTTCTATGTTTAACACGAAATTACCTCACCTTCTTCATGTTGCTGAGTGAAATTGCTGTGGCCATGGCAATATTGGCGGTATTGGAGATGATCAATAAAACCTGTTTGGTCCAGGCATTCTGTAAAATCAACACCCTGTGGTGCCTTACTACGTTTCAGACCAATGTAGCATGCTAATGTGAGTCCTTCTTGACTGTACTTTCTTCAAAGTAAAATAAATAAAATAAATGAAAAGGACTAAAAAAAACTTGGTTCCCTTCTCCCCCATATAATGAATCTGATCTAATAATATGAAAAGCATATTTCACCAGCCAAGCTCTGGAGATTTACGGAATATTTATAAAATGTGCTAGTATTATTACAGGGACATAAGAGCATAAAATGAGCTGTGCAAGATAAGACCATAAATTTGTCTAATCCAACCTTCTGTTTCCTACAGTAACCAGGCAGTTGCCCTTCCCCAATGTTTGCCTGTTTGGAAACATGCTCCTTATGGATTTGGAAGATTCCATCTAAGTATCATGACCAATAGCTGCTGACAAACCTACCAGTGATTAATTTGATCTGAACTCTTTCTGAATGCATATAAATTCATGGTTATGAATTCCATAAATTAATCAGACATAATCTTATCGGCCTGTCATCCTCCACCCCCAGTTTTCTCCCCCCCCTCCTGAAATGTCATTTGCTTCAGGCCAGGGCCGGCTCACACATGAGACAGGGCGAGGCAGCTGCCTCAGGTAGCAGAAGGCCAAGAGGTGGCGCTTCCTTGGGCATCCCACTGCCTCTGCCAGAAGCTGCCATCATTGCCACTGCTCCACAGGTGCTACCATGCAACCCAAGCAAGGGAAGCTGTGGTGGCGGCAGGGCAGTGTGGCAGCATGGGTCACAGTGGTACATTCCTGTTTCACCTCAGGCAGCACAATGTGATGCGCCACCCATGCTTCAGGCAATTCCTCCATCCCCTTGATCATTGTGGGTGCCCTTTTCTCCATGTTTTCTGTTGTATCCTTTTTGAGATGGGATTGCCTCTCTCATTATGATGCACGTTTGTGCTATTTTCACTAATATATTCATTTTTTTTACACATTTCCCCCTAATACATGCATTTCTGTAAACATTGGATAGAGAACTACCGCTAAACTAAATTTAGATAACTGTGAATTTTGAGGATGGCTGTGTTTTGGTCCTCATATTGTTTTGGAAAGTACAAGACTGATAAAATTGCCTTTAAAGTGTAGGTATTCAAACATGCAAGGTCTACCTTCTGCGAACTAAAGTGCTACTGTCCAGGAAAAGCCTTGCTGCTTCATTCTGCTGAGTATAAACTGGACTGATGCCTAGGTTTAATGGATGTCATTTGATAGCATCAAGGAACGCCCGGGGAATGGAACAAGGAAGTGAGCTAGCTGCTTTAATGTGAGATGGGAATGCACTGCTGAGAGTTCCATTCCTATCTTCTATATTGTAAATTTACATTGCATGCTAATATATTTCAAAAGGAATGCTGTTCTGGGGCTGAAATGTGGTGGGCAGTCTTTCAATTATGCAAGCGTCTATCAAATTAAATCTGTTCAGGTGAATGCATCCTGCTGTTGCATCCTTTCCAGGCTTTCTGCTTTTTCTGTGTCCCAATTCACAGTACTGTGATTACTGTTTTTTTTTTTTTAAAGCAGCAACGTGGACATTGTTCCATGCAATGAGCCATAGCTTACCCTACCTGTAGCATGGTCCTTGGGCTCATGCATTCCTCTATCCTCTGGTGTGGTCATGAGGGGGAGATCAGAAGTGATAGCTTCTGTTTTCAGTTGACTGCATGTGGTTCATCATGTCTGAATGAGGACAAATTGTGGGTAGTTTTAACTATGGTTTGTCTGAACAAGCCAACTTCAACCATGGCTAATTATCCTGTTGGGATAAACTACAGTTAACGCTAACCACAGTTTGTCCTAGTTCTGAAACTAGGTTGGGCCGGCAAGATAAAAAAATGAATGGAATAAGAGTCTGATGTATGCACATTTTTCCTATATGAAGCAGCATCGTCAGGCACGTTTTTTAAGCAGCTACTGTGCTACACTGTGCTGACTAGATGAAGATAATCTAGTCTGTAAACAGAGATGTCTGGTGTAATACCTTGTATATGGCTGGAAAGAACGCAAACATACTTTGCATTATTTCAGGGCAATTGCTTGTCTAATGCGATGAGCGACAGATCATTTTCACTGGGAATAGTATCATGGTCTTCAGTTACATCAAACTGTACTATTGTTTAAAATTACATAGTAGCAATATTACATAATTTAAATTTTCCAACTAAAGCTATAGTGAGGATTCTAAAAGAAGTTAACTTTTTTTCTCCCTTTCATAGGTCCTGTACAACCTCTTCAAGTCTTTCTGCAAGATGCGTACAGTTGCGGCTGTTAGCATATTTGCTGGAATTGCTAATTTCTTTGTAGTTGGCATCGGCGGAGTTTTGATTGGAATTGTTATGGGCTTTGTAGCAGCTTTTACGACACGTTACACCCATAAAATTCGAGTGATTGAACCCCTGTTTGTCTTCTTATACAGTTACCTGGCATACATAACAGCTGAAATGTTTCATCTCTCAAGCATTATGGCGTAAGTATCCATGAAAATATACTGCACTAAGAATACTGTGGATATATTAGAAACATTAGCCTCTGCTCTTATAAGACCATAGTCCTATGCTGACTCAATGGGAAGAAGACAATGATAGAGCTTTATTCTGCATAGACATGCATATAATTTCACTGTTGGTTGACTAACAACTTGTCATTAGTCAAGATTGCAACTGGAGGGGGTAGGCTCATGCCCAAGTTCAAATTCAAAGCTGTGTGTTTGAGCATCTTTCTATCCAGATCAGTATCTGAACTTCTAGTGCCTAATGTTTACTGATAAAGCAATGAGAATTGGTCAGCACACGAACCTTTTTTGCTTTTGAAAACAACATTTTGTATGCACTCACTGTATGGAACAAGAAGAACATTCCGTCCCCGTCCCCCCTCCCCCATTTACTCATGTTAAAAATTTCCCATTTAATTTATTTTTCATTTTGATCTCTAGTAAAGTGACTCTAGTGAAGTGAAATTTAGAAGCACATTGAAACTTTTGCAAAGTTTAGTAGTAGGTCAACGAAACTTGATGACTGCATCCAGCGATCTAGATTTTTCCAGTCACCAGACAGAAACTGCCTTGTTTGTGCAAGGTGACTTGCAGTACTGGTATAACCATGATGAAATGCAGTTTGTATTATCATCAAACTTTTTTCTTTCCCTTTCCTGCTGTAAAGATGGTTTTAGATAAGTGAATATTATTGCTTTGAGTGTGCTTAACCCAACTGAAATCAATAGAATAAAGTATGCCCGACTCTTTGTTTGATAAGTGGGTAGAGAAATAAAATAAAAAATAGGAGAGAAGTGGCATCTTCTTGGACATATGATATTATTAAATGCTCTGAATCTGGCGCAAATCTTGAGTAATAATGATATATTCTAGCCATTATACCTGCAGTTCACAGTTATACCATGACTAGCTAGCATTACCACGGTCAGATACCACACATCCTTGGGATATGGGGCATGTGCATGACCAGTTGCCCTGCAACTTCTGCTGATGCCCATTGGCTATGTGGCTGACTTTCTGGTTACAGGTAGGTAGCCGTGTTGGTGTGGATCGAAGTAAAATAAAAAAATTCCTTCAGTAGCACCTTAAAGACCAACTAAGTTTTTATTTTGGTATGAGCTTTCGTGTGCATGGCTGACTTTCAACATTCCATTGAAAACTGCAAACATGAATGGGTGGTGATGTGATGAATTCTCCCAGAACTGCTTGGTGAATTGCTTCACATCACTGTCCTCCCCCAGTGGAGCAACCTCCATGCCGTTTACTAGACCTGCAGTCACAGTGCTGTCTGTTGCGCTCTTCACACTTGAGTTGGGAACCAGAGTGTGTGGAGCATAGGCCCACGGCCGTGCCACACAATCGAGCTTGCAGACTCATGTGTCCTCTGCAGGTTTATGGTGCGTGCAACTGTAGCTGAAGCAGAAATAATTGAAAACCATATAAACTTCCTGTTTGCCGCCTGTCCCCAACAAATGTGCCTTCCACTCACTCAAAGCATTATTTGTATCTCACCCTTTATGTTTTTTTAAGTTACCTGGCTGATTTAAGTATGCACCCCCAAAATGTGGCATATAAATGTAACCATAGAGGTTTGCTTCATACAGGTTTGCTTCTACAGTACATGATGTTTTAAATGGCTGATTCGTGTGTGAATCTGGCCTTGGTTGGCAATGGAAGACATTTGATAGGTGCGGCTGTTCAAGATCATGGAAAATACCTTAGAGTTCAGAATTAAAACAGGAAGCATGGCCCTAGGTCCACCCACACAAGATATCTGTTTGAAGTTCATCCTCTGTCATGAAATGGCATCTTGTGAAAAGTGAAATCATGACACGCTGAATCCCCCAACGCTGAGTAACTAAAAAAGAGACACTTAATTATAGCAGTCAGCTGGTGCACTGTGGCAGCATGTAATGTCCTTACAGAACAGCAAAGGAAGGAGAGTTTCCTCAAAGAATGATCACTTCGTTTTCTGCAAGTAAATCGAAACCTTCCCTTTAAAAAAAGGTTAGGAATGAAGCAATGTGTGCATGTTAATTTAACATGACTCCCTGGCACTGAACAGGTTTTTAAGCTTCCTTGCATTTAAACATCAGTTTGTAATATGAAGTTATGCAAGAGACTTGCTGTTCGGGAACAGTGAAACAATGTCCCGTGACGCACACAGCTCTCTCAGTCCCATTGAAGTCCATGCAGTTCCCTTGTATTTACTAACCCTGACCTGCACAATCAACTGACAGTGTGATCCTATCAAATGTCTGGTTGGAAGTAAGCCCCAACGAGTTCAATTGGATGTACTCCAGCATGTGTATAGGATTGCAGCCTAAATTCTCAGAGGTCTTCCTTCTTGTTCTAGCTAAAGTTGGTTCCATCTTTCAGTCAGTTGCTTTTCGAACCTCTCCGTGTATTTAATGCTTCAACAGCAGCTGGATTGCTGAAATGAAAACTCAAGCAGAATTTTGCTAATCTGAGGAACTGCCTTAAAACCTTCCTATGCTTTTCGCATTGGGCTGTGTAAACTTTAATGTAAGCATTTTGGAAGCTGAATTAAAAGTTGCTTTCTTCTGCAGGATTACAGCTTGTGCTATGACCATGAGTAAATACGTGGAGGCGAATGTTTCTCAAAAGTCCTACACCACAATAAAGTACTTCATGAAGATGCTGAGCAGTGTCAGCGAGACCCTGATCTTTATTTTCATGGGAGTGTCCACAGTTGGAAAAAACCATGAGTGGAACTGGGCCTTTGTTTGCTTTACCCTCCTGTTTTGTTTGATTTGGCGTGCGCTAGGTAAGAGACACTTAAAACGGTATAGATTGCACTTCAACATACTGTACACCTGAAACATGCTTACCTTTTATGGAAACAAGAAAGAAAGAAAAGAAAGCTGCCCTCAAGAGAAAAAGCAAAAACTGCTTGAAAGAAAGACATGTTCTGGACACGGAAGACTGTGGGTCTTTCCAGATGATCCTTCAATGTTATTTCGAGTGCTAAAGTAAATCAGTCCCCTAGTCTATAAGCTGAGTCAATTTGGTTGGCTTCTGTGCTTGGGAGTAGTGTGGTGTCTCACATTTCAACGGCAGCCAGTCTGCAACACCAAAATCCAGGGCCTCCTTCCACTTCTCAGCTTCCATTCTACATTACAGTTGCAGCGCCCCTGAAGCTTTGCTTCCAGTGTGACCAAATCAATTGGACTCCCGTCAATCTGCTTTCGGTGGTGGGAATGTTGCTGTTCATTTCAGGCAGTGAAATGTTTTGGGCTGGCCCT
The DNA here is from genome assembly GCF_963506605.1 of Zootoca vivipara. Lineage (NCBI taxonomy): Eukaryota > Metazoa > Chordata > Lepidosauria > Squamata > Lacertidae > Zootoca > Zootoca vivipara. The sequence goes on along the minus strand of NC_083279.1, from coordinate 27,928,936 downwards.
GGTAGGGGACCCTTTTAAAATTCTTCCTCTTGATTTCGGTCATCATGATACTTCCATTAAGAAAGTGTCCTTGGTTCAATCCCCCACCAACTACAGAAAAGTCGGTCTGTCGGTCTGTCGGTCTGTCGGTCTGTCGGTCTCTCTCTCTCTCTCTCTCTCTCTCTCTCTCTCTCTGTGTGTGTGTGTGTGTGAGAGAGAGAGAGAGCGAGAGAGAGAGAGCGCTGTGTAGGAAGTGGGGGGAGAAGTGCAGGGAGGGACATTCAGGTTTTTGTGCATCAGAAGCCCTTGGGAAAGTGTCACATGTATATAAAACTTATGCACCTCTTTTTTCATATGACATAAAATGGAAGATAACATTCTTACATTTATTTTGGAAACATTATTATATTTGTCTTAAATTTAAGGTTCTGAACCATGCTTGTCTTTCTATATTTTCCTTAGGAGTTTTTGCATTGACTCAAATCATTAATGTATTCCGGACAATTCCTATAACATTTAAGGACCAGTTTATTATTGCCTATGGAGGCCTCCGGGGAGCCATATGTTTCTCTCTTGTTTTCTTGCTTCCTTCTGCCGACTTCCCTAGAAAGAAGCTTTTCATTACTGCTGTTATTGTGGTGATATTCTTCACAGTCTTCATTCAGGTAAGAATATTCCTCTTTTGTGCTGGGACTAAATAGTCAGGGGCATAGTAAGATGGGAGCGGTGGGGGCGGGGGCCCCCTGGGCGGCACAATCCCAGGGGTGCCATCGCGGCTGCCCGCCCCACCCCCAAAACACGCGCCCCTGCGTGCGGCGTGCCCCGCCCCCAAAATGTGCACCCTGCCCCTGCGCACGCCGTGCCCTGCCCCCGGTGGCGGAGCATGAAGCTCCGCTGCTGTAAATAGTTATTTGCACACAAACCTGCAAAGAGTCCAGTCAATGTTCCTACTACTTATTTTTGGCCATGGGACTAATATAGTATTGGCAATGACAGTCTGCAAGTAGCCCAGGACAAATGTCACCTGAAACTTCTACTAAGCAAATTTACTCCCAAGAGTAATTTCCTCCTCTTGTCCTCTTAATGTCTTATATGATCATATTTTAATTCTGTAAGGAATATTTTTTAATTTGGAAGAGATATCTCACAAGAAGGACGTATACACAACTTAGTAAATCATATTCTGAACTAGTTAACACATCTTGTCTCCAGCTTTACAGGCAAATTGCAAAATCAGTTTTAAAAACAAAAATTGCAATTTGTGACTTGGCAGTAATATCTTCCTATATACCCGGTACATAAAAATGTGAGGCTTTCATTATGCTGCAGTCCATGTGGCTGCCAGTAGGAGGCCACACCAGCTCCAGTGTGGTGGCAGTCTGTCAGGTGAAGCCACAGTGTGGTTGGCAGGTGACTCAGGTGAACTGTTTCATGAAGGCGACAACTTCACAGAGCTTTTTGACAAACCGCTTTGTAAATTGGCTGTCTCCCTCTGTTAAACATGGCTGCAGCAACGTGTAATGGAGAAGGGAGGTGCTTCACTCACAAAAGGTGGGGCAACCTGAGAGAGGACGGGGAGGGGAGGTTTGGCTGAGCTGCGAGGAGGTGGGTGAAGTGTAAAGGAAGAAGGGGTTGGCCAGGTGTGGAGGAATCGGAACGAGCCGGGGTGGCAGCCTGAAGTCATTTATAAATTTGACCCAATGCATTTTACAGCTTGTTGACTACCAGCCTCATTTTATCCAGAAATGTAGTGGCTCACAGAGAACATACTTTGATTTTTGCCCTGTTAGTGTCACAGATAGAAATCTAGGAAGCTAGCTTATTCCAGAGCTGTGTATACACCACACATTTCAAGTACCTCCCATTAGAATCCTGGCCACTGTTGTTTATTCCTCATAGAGCTATAATTCTCAGCACCCTTAACAAAAGACAGTTCCCAGGATTCTTGGGGTGTGTGTGTTTACGTATATCCAGCCCCAGGTCAGACTGGTTCTCCACCTAGTCCAGCATGGTTTCCTGTGAAAGACAACAGATTTCTAGGGCCACGGACAGTTTTCCACAATCACCTACAACCTATATTTCTTGGGCATCTAGATTCAGGCATCAGCAGTAGATCTTTAAAGTCTGTGCTGTCTGGTTTCGAAAATAAGAAAAAGAAAGAAAGCCAGGTACATTTTGGGGGACTTTATTGTGCTGTTATCTGAGGCAACATGCAACTCTCCTACTGTTTCTGAACATTCATTTACCGAACTGCACGCTGGACAGAATATGAGAGTGACACAGTGGAAAGGAAATTTTGTGATTTTCAGGCATGTTTTTGTGTTTCCTGAAAACAGGGAACAACAATTCGTCCACTGGTGGAATTTCTGGATGTTAAAAGAGCAAATAAGAAGCAACCAGCTGTTAGCGAGGAAATTTATTGTCGGGTATGTTGGAGTTTGGGGTGAACAACATGTACTGAAATGTGGTTTTAATGTGGCTCAATGTTTCTTCTTTGGTGGGAAATAATGTGCCATTTATAACATGTGCTTGTTACATGAATTAATTCATTTTGGTACTGCATGTGTCACATACCAGTGTGTCTTTGAGTTCGTGAACACCTTTTCAGCCTGCAGTTCTGGCCTAGTGTCTCGTATCACATTCCCCCCCCCCCCCCACTGACAATCTTAAGATCGTGACTTTAAAACACTCTAGTTAGACACAACAATTAAATTCGGTTTAACCTTTATAGCTCAGTTCTTCGTTGTTTGCTTGGAAGTACGTTTCAACTGAGCTCACTGGTTGTTAACTCCCAAGTAAGTATTGAAAATCAGTTAAATTCAGCACATAATGAAAGCAGGGGTTTGATCTACCCTCTATAGACACAGCTGTGCACATGTGGCTCAGGGCAAGCTGTTTACTTTGCTTCCCTCTTTCCCCTGGAGCCACCAGGATGCTGGAGAATAGAAGTATGGCTTCTGATATATAGACGAGACACTATGGCTTCTGATACATACCGTAGACGAGCCACCCTTTGAAACTAATGGCTGGTTAGGTGCAGTGTGCGATAGTAATGGTAAAATATAAAGGACCCCTGGATGGTTAAGTCCAGTCAAAGGCGACTATGGGGTTGTGGCGCTCATCTCGCTTTCAGGCCGAGGGAGCCGGCGTTTGTCCTAGGTCATGTGGCCAGCATGACTTAACTGCTTCTGGCACAATGGAACACCCTGGTGGAAACCAGAGCGCACGGAAATGCTGTTTACCTTCCTGCTGCAGCAATACCTATTTATCTACTTGCACTTTTTGGCGTGCTTTCAAACTGCAAGGTTGGCAGGAGCTAGGACAGAGCAATGGGAGCTCACGGATTCGAACTGCCGACCTTTCAACCGGCAAGCCCAAGAGGCTCAGTGGTTTAGACCATAGCGCCACCTGCTCCCCTGTGTGATAGTGGCCAAGGGTTAACTAGGGTGATATGGTTGCATGCACACCATACATTTAAAGTACATGACTTCCTCAAAAGACTCCTGGGAACTGTAGCTTATACCTCTCAGCACCTTTAACAGACTATAGTTCCCAGAATTCTTTGGGGTAAGCCATATGCTTTTAATGTACGGTGCGAATATAGATTTAGAGAGAAGAAAGAAATGCCATTTACTCTCAGCCAATGGGTCATTAGGTTACAAACGTGGAATGACTTCAAGAGAAGCTTAGATAAACAGTATTTATATTAGCTGAAATTTTCCCCAGTGTTTGCATGTGTCTTAAGTCTGTGCACCTACAAAAGCAAGTAATGAGTCTCTTTCCGCATTTTAGTTCTTTGATCACGTGAAAGCTGGAATTGAAGATGTGTGTGGACACTGGAGTCACAACTTTTGGAGAGATAAGTAAGTAGTGTACTGAAACGTTACTGGAGTGGGGAGAAAGTGAGAAGCCCAGCTTGATTCCTCAGTTTAATAATTACATTCTGAAATCTGCCAATGATTTCTATAAAGCATTGTTTTGTGTGGCTTTGTGGATGAGATGATTTTAGCAAACCTGAAGATAATTAATTAGTTTAAGGATTTGCACTTATCAAACTACATGAAACAAAAATCCTACATTCAAAATACAAGTGTTTGTTAATATTCATGAGGTAATCTGCTGGGACTTCAGTTTAGCTATTGGACCATTCTAGTTCAAATGTGTTGTTATGAAGGGTATAACTTGTGTCCAAACCTGCTGTTCTTCCATGCAAACCTGACACTCCTTTTTTTTAAAAAAAAAAATCTTTTGACTTTGTGGCCCAAGTGTGTCTTGAAAGTGGTACTTCATGGAGTCAAAGAATACCACTGAGTATCATTCAAGCATCTTATTGGAATAATAAGGAATTAGCATATTTCTTTAAAAAGGTGTTAAGCAGGATTCGAACAGCACGGTATCAGTAGCCTTAACCCCTAATGATTCAAGCTGCCCATTCAGTCAGCATCCATACAGGTACATCGGAAAGTTAAGATGTGGGAAAGTTGGTCAGAGAATGTCTCCCGTGTGTAAGGTAGCTGAGGCTAGAAGAAGCTTGTGGGCTGGACGACAGAGGCATGGAGACAAGACCAAGCAGTAAGCTGCCTGGGAATGTGAAAGGGGGAGGGGTTGGCTTAATACCTGAGAAAAGGTGGCTTATAAAGGAGACTAGAAGGGAATGAAAAGTCTGACAGCTGAAGGACTTGCGAGGAGACAGAGTATTTGATACCCACCCTTTAGTTCTGTGAAGCTGGAGTTCGATGGAAGGAAAATGGCATGGAGGCCCTTCAACACCAGGAAAAATAGCTGGAGGCATAAGAAAGAGAGAGACTAACAAAGACTAACAACCCCCCTTTCCTTTCTCATTGAAATCAGGATGGGTACTACACTTAGATTAAGAGGTTACAGTATTGGTTAAAGGTCTTGTCCCTTCCTGGGCTAAAAAACGGAAGGTGAAAATTAACAGTAACTGGCACCATCCCCTTTGGTTACTTCTAAGCTGGGAATTTTCCAATTTTCCAGGCAGTTCCAAAAAGGAGCAGAGGAAGCAAAAGGATTAAGCTGGAAACTATAACAGTGGGCATAACTCGGGGTGCTGACTGTGTGTGTCACTTAGGAAGCATTTCAGAGTATGTCTCCCACCTGCATTTTGGTTATAGCTCAAGCCGCTCCTAGTCCTGCCTGTGAGCAGAATTTTAGCTGCCATTCCCTGTGCAGGCAATCCATATCAAAAACTGAAAGTTGATCTCGTAACAGTGTTTAGAAGACACTGCAGCATTTTAGAATTTAATCTGCAGCATTGCTTCTGCTCCTCACAGGTTTATAAAGTTTGACAAGAAATACTTGCGAAGGCTTCTGATTAGGGAAAGTGAGCCTAAATCAAGTATAGTTTCCCTGTACAAGAAACTTGAAATAAAGCATGCGATAGAGATGGCAGAGTGTGGAATGATAAGCACAGTACCATCGCTGGCTTCTATAAGGTAAGTTGAGGGCAGTAGGGTGCAATATCATTGCTAGTTTGGATCTTGACTATGTTGCATTTTGAAGTGTGCATTCTACAGTTGCCAAATCATAGCCAAAAGTGAATTAAACAGTATTTTCTGTGTTTAGGATTAACTAATCTGTATATTTATTTCAAAGAATTATGTTGTGTCCAAAACATTTAAAAAACCCAGATGGCTTGCAATAGAAGAAAAAACAGTCCTAATGCAAGCATAGCAGATACTCTACCAGTAAATTACAGCCCTTCCACAAACAACATGTGCTACTGTAATATGGAATGGAAACTGACATCCAGGGGTGAACGGTGCCGCTTGGCTGCCCGGGGCTGCACCCCCTGGGGGGGTGTGTGTGCCAGGATGAGCCAGGACAGACTGCACATGTCCGCACATGCTCAGTCCGTCCAGGTTGGCGCTGCTGCTCTGCTCGGCCGGCGCGCTCTGAAGCAGAGCGTGCTACGGAGCGGGTTGTTGGGTGGCGTTGGCAAACTGCTCCGTGTCGTGCTCTGCTTCTTCCTGCTCGGGCGAGTTAGACCAGCTAGGACTTTTGTTATAGAAATTGTAAGGATACGCATTCCCCACCCCCACCCCGCTACCCCATTTATGGAGAAATGTGAGTAGCAGTGAAATTCTGTATACTCAGAAGTAGGCCCTGCTGAATTCAGTGGCAATTACTTCCAGGTAGCTGTGGCCTTAAGACGGCCGTCTTAAGCACCTCTGGCGCCCTGGCGCCGTGGTGCGACAGATCCCTCCGGTGCCCCCCACCCCATTTCCCAGCTGGGCGGGCGGGCGGGCGCAGTGTGTAGTGCGGCTGCCGCAGGCGCTGCTGCACGTTGGGCGGGCGCAGCTGCGTGCCCCCCCCGGCGGGCCAGCACCGTGGCGCCCTGCGCCACCCAGCCTGGCCATAGAGCCGGCCCTGGTGGCCTTATTTATAGTATTGCAAGTTATTACATATTTTCCTTTATATTTTGTTTCACCTTCTTACAGTGAACTTAAAGAAGAAGAAGAAGAAATAAGGCCTTCCTATCCTGCCAAGATGGATGATATAAGATACATTTTAACAAAAAATCTCTATCAGATACGACAAAGAGTAAGTAGAATACTGTACAGCATTAATGGAACACCCCCCTGGTGAATGTATCTAGTTTCTCAGCTGGCAATCTTTTTTCCTCCCTTAATAAAATCGCCAGGACACCATCCTAAGCAAACTTACTTGGAAGCCATTTCCATTAGTGGGACTCGCCTCTGGGAAAATGTATTTAGGATTAGTGTATGGGAAAGCTGATAAATAAACAGGGTAAAGAAAAAGAAGTATGAGAAGTTGTACTCCAGGCTTTATAAAATGTCTTAAGAAGAGGAGTTTGTGGCAGTTTTCTAGAACACAAAGATGTGCCACTCAACACTAGGCACGAGCATAAATTCTTAATATTCTGAGCTACACACAAACACACACTTAATTTAAGGTGCTGTGCATAGGTAAGTTTCACAGTAGCTTAAAATAGTTCCTTATCCACTGGTCATTAAGAGAACCCTGTGTGGCCGACCTCTATGTAAATAGGATGTTGAAGGTTATTGTGGCTGTTAATGTTCACGATCCTATTGTTTAAGCTGGAATTTGATCACCCAGGGTTTCTGATTATTAAATAGAACTCCACATAATGGATTCCCCTGCATTTTACAGTGGACCCCCCTGGATACAAATTAAATTTGTTCCTGGGGTCCATCTGCACCCCGAAAAGTCTGCTATAGGCAGAGGTGCTGCTTCTGCGCACGCGCACGGCACGATTGAGCACTTCTGCGCATGCGCGCAGGGCGAAACCCAGAAGTATACACTTCTAGGTTTGCTGCGTTCATAACCTGAAAGTTATGTATCCAGAGTGGTACGTAACTAGAGGGTCCACTGTACAGTGTGCTAATAAAGGTAAAGGTACCCCTGACCATTAGGTCCAGTCGCAGACGACTCTGGGGTTGCGGTGCTCATCTTGCTCTATAGGCTGAGGGAGCCGGCGTTTGTCCACAGACAGCTTCTGGGTCATGTGGCCAGCATGACTAAGCCGCTTCTGGCGAACCAGAGCAGTGCATGGAAATGCCGTTTACCTTCCCGCCGGAGTCGTATCTATATATCTACTTGCACTTGACATGCTTTCGAACTGCTAGGTGGGCAGGTGCTGGGACCAAACAACAGGAGCTCACCCCATTGCAGGGATTTGAACTGCCGACCTTCCGATCGGCAAGCCCTAGGCTCTGTGGTTTAGACCACAGCGCCCCCGGCTCCCTGTGTGATAATATAGAAATGTCTAAATGGGCCATCCCCTTCACATTTCTGTTTGTACGAAGCCCATAATGGCATCTGTCCTTAAAATCTTTATAGACATAGATCCCATCAAAGCAGGGAATTTATATTTTTGAAGGCGAGCAAATGGTTAGTGCAAGTGAAAAGTAACCTGTTCAGCTTATCCTCCTCCTCCTCTTTCTTACCATCCTTGCAACCTCTGAAAGCCTTCTCCAGAGGATTGGGGATCCTCCTGAACAGGGAGTCCTATGGGGCTCTAGGGCAAGAGGGAAATCACTCAGAATGGGGGTAGAGGGATATTGCAGTTGCATAAATGTTATGAACACGACTTGCAATGCTTACAATTCTTATTTCTTGTATGCATAACAACCAAACAACAACCAAAGGTCCAAAGGCTGAACAAGCATTAAATTACACACCTTGGTTGCATATACTGTTATTGATTGTAAACATTATGCTAGTTTGAGTGTTGTTTGTGAGATTTCTTAAAGCACTGAATTATACCGTAGCTTCAGTTTGCAGCCCTGTACCACTCATGACATTAATATGGCCATTGCTTTTATTCTTGTTTCAGACCCCATCATACAACAGATACAGTCTCGCTGAAGATGCAAGCGAAAAGCAGGCAAAAGAAATTTTGATTCGTCGCCGACACAGCCTGAGGGAGACCGTGAAGAGGGGCAGCAGCTTGTCAAGACAGGTACTTGTATAACACAGAACCGTAGAATTGTAGAGTTGGAAGGGACCACGGGAGCCGTGTAGTCTAGCCCCCTGCAATGCAGGACTCTATTGCCCAATGTGGAGCTCAAACCCACAACCCTGAGATTAAGAGTCTCATGCTCTACCAACTGCACAAGGGAGTTGAAAAAAATAGTGGCCCCATCACAACTCACAGTGTAATATGTATTTTATCCTCTTGCATTTGTCCCCAGGTACAAAACGTATCAGAAGTTGCCGTAATACTAATCATGTGTATATTTCACTTTGCTTGTACAGAACACATTTCATGTTTCTTTCTGCAGGTGGCAGCCAAACCGCCCCGTTATTTGTCGCTGCCTAAAAACACCAAACTCCCTGAGAGAGTACGGAAAAGAAATCAGTCTTCTTATAAAGGTAATACAGTTTTTGAGTAAAAAAGAAGAGTGAATTTGGCTTTTGTTTTGTTTTGTTTTAATGAAATGGTTACCTGGAAAACAAGCAGGTCCATTTCTTTCACTTGCAGCATATGCCGAGGAGGCGCTCTTGGTGATTTTGTGTGTGTTGGTGCATGCAATTGCATGTATGCTTTGTGTATATAGTATGTTTGTATTTATTCAGGGGGTAGCATGCTAGCCATTGGGATGAGCTTACCTGCTCAGATGAGTGACCAACAGTGGCAAGGAGCAGCAACTGTTGCTGCCTGCATTCTATCTAGAGAAAAAGGGAGAGGAAGGAAGGAGTCTCTAGCAGGGTGGTGCACCTAGGAGGAAAGGACATTATCTGGCTGAAGCCCCAGTCCTGGAAAGAGGTATGATGGAGCCATATTTGCCTCTGTGGCACATACCCATCCCTTAGGCCTTATATTGTAGATCTTATCTCCACAAAAACCTACCAAACTTGTTTGGCCAGGGACAAAAGTGGAGCACGGGATGGAGTGGCTCTATCACTGCACCTTTAATTTTCAAGGAGGGGGAAAAGAAAAACTTATTGTCTGCCTCTGACTTTATAGCCCTAGGCCAGGATCCAAAGCTACTTTAGACACACCCAAAGGGTTGAACGTACAGTACCATTCTTGGCTTTCCTCCTTTGAGCTGCAGATTTCCACCCATGAACTGCTTTGGAACGGCTTCATTGTTGCCAAAGCAGTAAGGGAGGTGCCTGCTTGTAGAACCACAAGCCCTAAGGCCCCGGGGTGTGAGGAGCTAGTTGTGTGATTCTTTGGATCTCAGTCATAGATTCACCACAATGTTGAGCTCCCAATAGCACTCTGTTGTGTATTCACCTGTTCCTTTCATACCCTCTACTTTAAACGGAACATATCTTACTCAGCACACGCATGGGAAGGAAAAATAATAAACAAATAAATTGTTATGTGAACATCAGCTTCAAGCAAATGGCAACAACTTTTGAATGGTTGCTGTGGTGACTAGGACACTTAGCCAGATTTTCACCAAATTCTTGCAACTGTGTCTAATGTCTTAGACTCTTAAGACCATGGGTAGGCAAAGTAAGTCCCGGGGGCCGGATGCAGCCCAATCGCCTTCTCAATCCTGCCCTCAGACGCTCTGGGAATCAGCGTGTTTTTACATGAGTAGAATGTGTGCTTTTATTTAAAATGCATCTCTGAGTTATTTTTAAAGGTAAAGGTAAAGGTAAAGGGGCCCCTGACCATCAGGTCCAGTCATGTCCAACTCTGGGGTTGCGGCGCTCATCTCGCTCTAAAGGCCGAGGGAGCCAGCGTTTGTCCGCAGACAGCTTCCAGGTCATGTGGCCAGCATGACAAAGCTGCTTCTGGCGAACCAGAGCAGCACATGGAAACGCTGTTTACCTTCCCGCCGGAGCGGTCCCTATTTATCTACTTGCACTTAACGTGCTTTCGAACTGCTAGGTTGGCAGGAGCTGGGACCAAGCAACGGGAGCTCACCCCGTCACAGGGATTCGAACCGCCGACCTTCTGATCAGCAAGCCCTAGACTCTGTGGTTTAACCCACAGCGCCGCCTGGGTCCCTTAGGTTATTTTTGGGGCATAGGAATTCGTTCATTCCCCCCCCCCCATAAAAATATAGTCCGGCCCCCCACAAAGTCTGAGGGACAGTGGACCGGCCCCCTGCTGAAAAGGTTTGCTGACCCGTGCTTAAGACCTTGCTTGTTAGTTACATGCCTTTGCAAAACAGCTTTTTTTTTTCATCTCAAAAGTCTGTCCTCAGATGTCATGTTCTCTCTGGAACAGGAAAATAACGACAGTGTTGTTGTTTATCTGCCTGTTGTGATTTCCCAAGCGTCATCATTATCACCATCATGTATTTATTTTTATGCCACCCATCTGACTGGGTTGCCCCAGCCACTCTAGGTGACTTCCAACAAATTAAAACATCAAACACAGTAAAACATCAAACATTTAAAACTTCCCTATACAATCACCACTAGCCAATGTTTTCTGTGTTTTTTCTCAGACCTGAAGTGTGGCAATTCTTTTTCTGCACAATGTAATTGCAGCACCCAGCCTGTCCAGTGTGGGCAGGCAAATATACACCTCAGGGCTTCTGTGCCTTTAATTTAATATCTCCTGTTTGCAGGTGTAACCTTGCAACTGCTTCTCCTGCAGAGAATTCCTTACAGATAGCTTTAAAAATTATGTAACTCTTACTTAAAAGTGAATAAGCACTGTTAAAAATCCTCTGCAAAATATCCTTCTCCCATCATTTTTCTGTACTGAGACTGACTGTGCCCTCATGTGGTAAGACTTGGTATTAGCAGTGCCAGCGTGAACTTTGGTTTTCATTAGACATGCCCCCCCCTGGCAGCAGCAAACCTTAAATTCCGAATAAAAACTGGCAAAAAATGAGAGTGTAAGGAATAGCCAGTGCGTTTGGCGATGGCAGGAAGCTGGACCTTAGGTAACGAAATGCACCACAGATTTAGGAAACTAGTAATGCATTAGCACCTGGGCATGATTAAATACATGTGGGGGGGGGGAGGTAGGGAGAACTCACTTCGTTGCTGCCCCCGATCTACATATGGGGAAGCAGACATGTGTAGGAGGGCACTTGCTTTATGCAAGTATGATTTCCCCCTACCTCATGGTGTGGAACCGCAATTGCACCAGAAAGCATAACACTGCTCTCCTGATTCATATAATTGTTAATGGTGTTAGAGAAACCACCCGAATAGGGCCATCGTTACATCATTGTACTTTGCGTAGTGAAGCACTGGGCATGCTGAGATTTTGTTTGTCTCCATTTCTTCTCCTTCCTGTGATGCATATATTAATGTATACTTTAATTTACAGTAACGGACGACAGCGATTCTGAATCTGATCAAAGCACAGTGCTGAATTTGAAATCCCAAGCAGGGAAAATTCTGAGAGACCAGAGGCTTCGACAGCAGCAGTGTAGGGTGGAATGGAAAAACGAAACGGACAGGAGCAACAGAGAGACGGCAAGCCACCCCCAGGGAAACAGAGGCTTCAGGCAACCACTTTTGCCAAGACCAGCATTTGGCGCACTGAATGAGGAAGAGTCAGCGGAAGATGACGGACCCGCCAAACCACTGCCACCGCCTCGTTTAATCCGACAGGCTTCAAAAAGGCCTAGTGATAAATCCGAAAATAAACCATATTGAAAGCTGCTAAGTGGAGCCATTAACAATGAACAGCAGAGGGAGGTACTTTAAAGGGACAGATCAAGCCATTTAAGGGTCATGGGTACTGGTTGGGGATGGGAGGGAAAGAAATCATGTTCTTTCACTACGTGGAGAAAAGAACTCTTCACCTTCTGCAGAACCAAACAATGCAACTATTTTGTTTTATATTTTGTTTTTAAACTTCTGTGATGAAGATAAGTTTTATCAGTTAGATACTGTACTTTTGAATGTAAATTGTGTTTTGCGTGTTTGCCAATGGCAGGTTTGCAGTTATAAGTTGCACTGAGAAATTGCACAATGCACTTCTTTTAAAAAGAATTCATCCTCAGAAAGCAATTCTAAGAGTGCCTGATGCACTGAAACAAAATTAGGTGTTGCAAACTGTGAAACTGAACAAATGCAAGAGATTAAGGCCACAGTACAGCCTTTTGCCCATGTAATATGGAAGTTGCTTCTGAAACCGAAATTCTATTACTGTACTATGTGAAGATGTAAATAGAAAAGCTCGTTTCTATTGCCATGCTTGCTGCTCTTCTGCATTGTCAGAAATGCCCCTCTACTTGATAATTCCAATAACTCTTTGGATTTAGTTGTTGAAACTTATCACTTGAAATATATTAATTTATAAATATATATGCACTTTTCAGGAGCATTTTGCCATTTTTGTCTTAAACCTACGAAGTTTGAACAAATAAGTAAATGAGCTTATGATTGGATAGTCACCTCAATACGTTGTTTTCAGTCCAAAACTGTTTCATTTATTGACTTCAAAATTGAATTCGATCCTGTCAGTAGGTTTTATGGATCTGGGTTTTATTTCATGGAAAATACAGAGTTACATTTGCTTAATAAATGAAAAAGATACATATACAGAATGGCAAAGTGTGAAATGAAGCATAAATTGGATTGGGATATGACACGGGTGGCCCTGTGGGTTAAACCACAGAGCCTAGGGCTTGCCGATCAGGTCGGCGGTTCAAATCCCCGTGACGGGGTGAGCTCCCGTTGCTCGGTCCCTGCTCCTGCCAACCTAGTGGTTTGAAAGCACGAAGTGCAAGTAGATAAATAGGTACTGCTCCGGTGGGAAGGTAAACGGCGTTTCCATGTGCTGCTCTGGTTTGCCAGAAGCGGCTTAGTCATGCTGGCCGCATGACCCGGAAGCTGTACGCCCGCTCCCTCGGCCAGTAAAGCGAGAGGAGCGCCGCAACCCGAGTCGTCCGCGACTGGGCCTAATGGTCAGGGGTCCCTTTACCCATTACCTTTATGAAAAAATATATGATTTTGACTAACATTTCCCAAGCAGTTCTAATAGCACAATACATCTTTATTGGGCGGTAAAATGGCTAGTTTCTTTTCTGGGTTTGTGCTGCAGTAAGTTTACGGATGCTTTGAAAGCAGAACTGCCAAAGTACCGTAATGCCTAATCTCTAGTGCCATCTGTTGGAAGGTATAAAACACAAATTTCTTTTCAGTTTGCTCTCTACCAACACAGAATACTCCATGTTTATACAAAAATATCAATCATCAGCTAACGGTGATTAAAAGCTCTGTGAGAAGAGCTGATCGTTTGGAGACCCAGTCCTAGACATATTTACCCTGGAGTAAGCCCCACTGAAGATTGCAGAGTAACGTGGGTAGTTTATCCCTCACATAACAAACTAATATTTGAGGAACTAGGCGCAGAGACAAAGTGAAGAAGTCCAAACTCTCTATAAAATGGAGATTCATCATTGGGCACTATACATGTGATGTAACTACTGTTTATCATTTAGTACAGAAATGTTTAAGTGATTTAGAACGTGGCTAAACTTACGCTTGCCACCACCACAGGACTCTTGACACAATCACCTCAAACAGCCTTAGGAGTGGTTGGTAACAGTGTGAAAACTCCAATTGATAATCCATATAGCAAGTTGTTCTACAAGTGCCCTTTTAAAATGTGGGGTTTTTTTTGAGGGGTGGTTTTTTAAAATTTATTTTGATTATATATTTTTGTGGTTTTATATTTTGATTTTGTTATGTGAACCACTGATACCTCCGGGTATAAGGCAGAATAATAATAATAATAATAATAATAATAAACACTTCACAAGTGTAAATACTCAGCACATGGAAGCTGTTAGGAACAGCCTCTGTGTGGGATGTGCAATTTATAGACCAGCAATTATTCTGGCTGGAATAATGAGCAAATAGACAACAATAACTGAAGACTAGCAGAAAAGGCGGACATTCTTTTCCCTTTTATTTCCGCTTACCAACATTGTTATGCAATTCCAAGAGCTCTTAACTTTGAAGAGAACAATGCAAAGCCATTTTAAAACTGCCTTCCAACAAAGTACAATGCATCCCTGAGGGACTCTCTTTACAGATGTTCTTTGTCCCAAATGCTCCAGATACGAAAAATTATTCCTCAATATTTATTCTGCTACATCATGTCAGTAGTTAAGATTGTTTTCTGAGCTCGCAGTTTCAAAAGAAACTTTGCAGACCAGTTTTGAACTGTGAGCGGGTGAATCTTCCTGCTTTTAAGGCGTGCCATATGCACATTTCCCTAGGAATGAGTCTCTTACTGGATGGCACTAAAGCAAACAAATGTTCCCAAGAATAGAATGCACCTACCAGCTCCCCACTCACCACCTCTTTGCTCTGATCCCCATCTTGCATGCTTTGAAATTCTAGCCTTAAATTTTATGACAAATGCAACTGGACTTTCGTTTGGAGGGTGTGGAGAGTAAAAGCGGACGAGGTGCAACCTGGAGTGCAGAAGCAGCAGGCAGGGAAAATGTTCAACATCATCCCTTGCCAACTGGCTTTTCGGGATGGTGAGGCCATCGAGGTTCATTTCCTCGCTTTTGAGTGCGATGTGTAGTCAGGCCCTAAATAAATACGCTTAGAATTGCAGCCATAGTACAGAAGACAGTTCTATCTTGCCTGTTTTGTAAATGTAACACTTTTCCCCCCCTTACCTGTTTTATTAAATGCTAAAAGATGCCTACACAACTTGTGACCCACTGGATTGAGTGCAGCCTACCAAGTG
Organism: Zootoca vivipara; assembly: GCF_963506605.1. Classification (NCBI taxonomy): domain Eukaryota; kingdom Metazoa; phylum Chordata; class Lepidosauria; order Squamata; family Lacertidae; genus Zootoca; species Zootoca vivipara. The sequence goes on along the minus strand of NC_083279.1, from coordinate 27,913,812 downwards.
TTCTTGTTTTTGCTGCCTCCCTCAGACTGCAGTCTACAATATGCATTAATCTTAGTGGGACCAAGTTGTACAAGCCTGCGCCAACGCCATTTTAACTAAAAAGCAGGCCATATTTCATTATATTTCAGCTGGAGTTGATTGGACAATTGTTTCTATTTCAAGCAGCTGATCAAAGAGGGATGATGAATACAGAACAGGGACATCTCTCTATCTATATATTTTTGAAGCGAGCTCCATCTACTTGTTTTCAAAAAGGCATTCTGTTAGTCTAAGGTTGGTGGCTCTTGAGGTTTGAGTTACATATAATGCAGATTTCAGCTTCAATGCTCTCATGTTACATCACATTATTACACTTGGTACCAAACCAATGCTCCTCACTGACAAATGAATGATCTCTCCTGACCAGGTAATTCCTCCAAGCCCCCAAACTCAACAACAAAATTGCCGCCAAGCAAGTTAAAACCCTCTTCTAAATATATGTGGCCGCCGTCACAAGCCTCCTTTAAGGATGTCTGCTGCAGAGAGCAGCCTTTCCCCATTCCTGTACTATTTCAAGTATAAAGGACACGTGCATTCCTTGAAACAAAACACTTCAGTAAACCATAATAAAGAGAAAACGACTTACTTAGAATGTCCTGCAGCAAAGGAGGAGGCGGGAAACTCCTTGAAAACCCCCAATATGGACTCTTCCTGCTTTTGAGTCTTTGCTGCGGCTTTGTAAACCCCACAGCCGATGACCCTGAGTGGTAGTATTCTTCCCAAGTCTAAAGCACATTCGTCATTAAGGTCCCCTTCCCCAGTAAGTGTTCAGTGTTAGAATTGTTCCAAACCAAGATGGCACAACTAGTAGAACACCACCTTTAATAAATTGCATGTTAACTACAGATTCATCCCTCTGCAAGCAGCATATACAAGGACTAAAGCCCTGCAGAAGCCTTTCTCTGCATCTTCTGGCAGTGATGTGTGAGGCTTGAAGGAAGTCTAACTGGACCACAGCAGAAACGGAAAACATCACTTTCATTCTCCTTTTTTCTTTTGGAATTTGTGTGGGTGTACTAAATGTGAGTAATGTATCATTGCAACAGTTATCTGAAACACCAGATACCTAGAGTCAGGCTCTAGTCCTATTGTCGTACTTTTTTATATATAAAAAAACCCCCATACACCAGGATTTTAATCACATTTAAAATTATTTGAATAGATGTAATGTTCAGCAACTTTCCCTTTGCACCACAACCAGCAAGATTTATTAGCTGCGTGAATTAACGCCCCTTCACCAGCCTCAGATTTACCTGTTAAGATTACTGGTTGGGATGAAAGATAAGGGAACTGTTCTTTCCTGGACGCTATAGTGTTTCGTTATAAAGCGTCCCAACAACAGTCCTCCTGAACACTTAACATTTTCATTTCCCTCAGTTGTGTTCCTTTTTTAAGTAGTAGCACTAACAGCTTATCTAATTTTAACTCTGGCACCCCTGATGATTGTGTATCGTGATTTGTTGAGGACCATGATGAGAACAGCTATAAATCCCAACAGGCCCCCGAGAATGGGGGGCCCACAAGGGCTGAACTCCTGGGCGACCCCTGACAGAAGAGGGGAAAGTATGCGGCCCACGGCCGAGACCGACTGACCGACACCTATGAGCATACCACTGGCGTGGTCCCCCCCCAAAGTCAGCTCGAGATCAGTAATGCAAGTACGTCCGATGGTGGTCGAAAATGCTAAAAAGGTGGAGGACAGGACCACTGCCCATACGTTCTTCGAGAGAGAATATATCATCGTGAGCACGCAGGTGACGATGGTGGACCGCAGTAAGATGGCGTAGGTATTGTGCTTATATAGTCTTGTAATTGGTCCGAGCAGAAAGCCGGCAGCCACTCCAAGCGCGCTGCTGTAGCTTATGAGGTAACCGGTGAGTTTGGGTTTTATCCCAAACCTCTCTTCAAGTGCCAAGACAAAATTGCTATGGTAAAGCATGACTGAGATCGACATCAGTAGCCGGATCAGGAAGACGTCCCGCAGATCAGAACGGGTAATGCTGCGAATCCTCTTCAACACAGAAACAAGCTGAGCCCAAGAGGTCCGGGTGTTTGTACTGTTCCTCGTGGCTTCGCGAGGTATAGTGTCCTTTGGCAGGCTGAGCATTGCCGCTGTTAAGGAAGTGCCTTTTGCTGGGTTTATAATGCTCCAGTCGCTACCATGCTTTTTCTTTTCGATCCATAGCAGAATCCAGAAAAGACCTGCAAAGGACATTGAGTCACCTTTACAAATTGAGGCTGCACTGCCCATTTTCTGGAAACAACCTAGTGCCCATCGTAATGTATTACACAGGCCCGACGTAAGATGGAGCCAAACTTTGGGGGCAAAGCAGAGAAACTGTCGTGGGCAACATATGCATGCCACAACCAAGTGCACACTCAACCTATAATATTGGCTGCAACAGAATGCTGCCTATGTAGATCTGACAATTACTTGTAGGGCAAATGGATGTCATCTGGCCAAAATGGCCCAGGGGAACAAATTGGGAGGGTCTGTGAGCCGTAGGTTCCCCGTCCATGATTGATGCAACTATTGCAGTCAGTCCATAAATATACAAAAAACTGATAACAATAACAACATTTATATAGCAAACGGAGGGGAATGGTAGAGGTATAATAGGAAACAGCTTTCAAGAGAAAAATACCAAGCAACATACCAGCATTCAACATGAAGATGGAAGCACAGATGAAAGCTGTGATATAAAAGCCACCCTCGAGCTCTGTAAGGCACCCTCCAACAACAGGCCCCAGAATGAAACCAATACTGGCAGCGGCGTTGAAATGTCCTATTACTCGGAGGCGGTCCTTCTCAGAAACCAAGTCAGAGATGAGAACTTTGGAAACTGAGTGTGTGTGTTTGAAAATACCTAGAAACGAATGAGAAATGTGTTTAGAGAAGAAATTTGCTCAGAGAAGTGCAGATTCCAAACTGTCAAACCCATGTCATAAAGCAGCAGAGAAGCAAATAAAAGTTGAAAATGCAATACCGGTAAAATTTTCTTTTCAACTTCTGGCTATTCCTCTCCTCCCCAGAAGTGACTGTGTGCTCGTTTTAAAGTTTGGCATTAATGTTATGAGAAGAAAATCACACATTTGGTACTTAAGACTATACTTTTTAAAAAAACTTAAATCAGATAGCTTTTATTGTGAAACTATAATATCAGCCTTAAAAATATTGCAATTCATGGTTTCTATTGCATTTTTATTCTGGCTTTCCCTCAAATCCTCACAAACACCCTGTGAGCAAGGTTCAGCTGAGGTTGTGTGTGATAGGTCCAAAATTAACTAACCAGCATCCTGACTGAGTGAAGATTTGAACCCGGATCTCCCTGGTGCCCTTTACCCACTGGGATGTACTTTTTGGAACTGATTGCTGTTTCTGTTCTTGTTTAGAGATTTCCTATACCTTTGGCAAACAGCCAGCATGAGATACTTTGCAATGTTGCTAGCTTTACTACATGGCTGGAGGACAAGATGCTCCCAATGCTAACCAATGACACCATAATGAAATTAAAAGGTTAGCATTTTGGGAACTTTTGACTGTGGCAACAACAACAACAACAACAAATGTAAGCTACCCTCAGAAGGTTTTTCGAAGGATAAAGCTATTCTAAAAGAAAGAACAGCCCTACAATGGCATCTTTATAAAGAATAATTCTATCACTCATAGCAAGAATGGGCATAGCATGGCCCACGTTACAAATCTTAAGCTCCCTTAATTAAAATGGGAGAAATGTAGCTTTCTCATTGGGGAAAAATGGTATTAAAAATGCTTAACTGGCTCTATAACACATAATGCATTTTAATTCTTCAGAATGTGTGCTTCTCAGAAGTAAGAGGAATGCACTACGCTATTGTCACAGGCGATGGTTGCGACTACTCTAGAGTAATGACTCTCCAGACCTTTGCCTTTTCATGCTTTTATTGAGTGCAGGCTATTTACAGCGCTAGAGCTATACAGGATACATCCGCTCAGTCTGACCCAGAACCCTGGAATGGCGCGCTCCGCGTCCTCTTTCAACATAAGAGTCGGGGCACCTCAAATCTCCTCCCGCGTTTCCTCCTGCGTAATTCCGGAACCGGAGGGAAAAAGGGTCTCCTTTCCATGTTTTCCTTCTCCCCCTCTCTCACTTCCTGTCCCACATGCAGCAGGGGCTCTCCTATGCTGCTAGAGCCCCGTCTCCTCCTTCCTCCTTGGACTCTTCCCCCTCCCCGCTGACGCTACTGCTGGTGGAAGAGCTACTCCTCAGGATGGGGGTGGGGCCCTCTCTGTACCCTTCCCCCCTCACAGCTATGATTATCTATTACTGATTCAAAGATGAACTGAGCTTGGGTACGCATAGCCAAGCAGCTACTTACCCACAAAAATCCGGGCAATAGCAAATAAAACCACATTTCTGGAGACACTGAGCATAAAATAACCCAATGCGCTGAAGATAATGCAGACAAGTAGGCAATAAGGTCTTCCCACCACATCACTCCAGGATCCCTGGATAATACAGAAGGAGCCTGTTCAAATCAAAACAGCTGCCTACAGCGTCCGACATATTTCCATGGAATTATAAATAACATTAATTGAAGGGGTGGGGTTGTTGCTCAACCCTTTTCATTAATATATTCTGATAATTATTTCACTCTCTTAACATAGTGTGATGCTAACAGTTAAGCTACGGTAAATAAAGAAGTTGATATTTAGATAGATAGTGGCGCTGACAGGTACTGAACACAGGTATGGTTACAACAGTTAAAATGTGTTTTGTGATATCTGGTTTGAACAAGAAAATTTTGCTTGGGTAGATTGAAGGTGGTGTTGGAGCTACAGAAAAGGAGGGGGAGAAATAAACATTTGGTTAAAGGCTGGGATTAAGGGGGGGGGGGAGGAAGAACCTAATTAGGTTCCAGCCACCATTTAGGGACCCCATCCTATAAAAGCTAAAGAACTTCATGGCATTTACCCAATGTATTAGATAATTTTTTAGTAACAGCAGCAATAAACAAACAAACAAACAAACAAACAAACAAACAAAGTCCAGCTACAGAAAGGGCAGCTTCTTATTTTGAAGTACATGTGGAAATTTCAAAATTAATCTGAAGTAATGGTTTAATTACTCTGTAGACTCCAAAAATACAGGCAGCCCAAGGGGCTACCTATAATGCACAACAAATTGCTTTTGAAAATGAGTAGTTTCAAATACAGTTTGCAATATGGTGGTCATTTGCTGAACAACAATGGAAGCTCCCCTACAGTGTTTAGCTCTTAGATGCCAGCTCTTTCTCTATTCATCCCACTCAAAAATACACTTTTAATTTGATCAGTTTTTATCATATCACTTTCACAGCATATGTATGTATTGTCACAGTAACCTTATTGGACAGGCTCAGCTGAGAGATACTGACTTACAGCAACCCAATAAGCTAAAGAGTTGAACAAGAAATTGAACCTGGAATGCCTGCGTTTAAATACAACATTCTGTCTACTGCATCACACTATTCCAGACATTAAAAATGGTGACCAAACTTACCACTAAGGTACTGGAAATGAGCTGCAGAACGCCATAAAAAGATCCTAAAAGTGAAGGAAGCATTTTTAAAAATCAGAGTCCAATGGAACTCTGCAGCTGTGGAACATCCTATGAACCAATGCCATTTAAACACACATTTCCAACATGGTGCCCATCAGATTTAGAGACAACTCCTATTAACGCCATCTAGCATGGCCAAGGGCCAGGGTTGATGGGAGTTGCAGTTCAACAACACCTGGAGGGCCACAACTTATCTATTCTTGATTCAGATATGGTTGGCAGATAGCAGCTGATCTTAAAGAGGCCGTGACAGGATGCAGGATACTGGACAGTGCAAAGTTACATATACCAAAGGCCAGAATTGTGCACAGCAAAACTTCAGAACTTTGAGAAATAACATGTTTCTAAATCTTACTACATGAAATGCTTCCAGATATATCGTTTTTGTTTGAATTTGCAACAATTTGGAAAAGGCAATTGAAGTATATCACCTGTCTGCTAGCAACAAAGAACTGCATGAGGGCAGGCGCATGGAATTCCACAAATGTGAGTGTGCAAATTGGTGGAGAAGGGATGGCGCACACATAGCACAAAACTAAGCAATCACAAGAAGAAGGAAGTCCCCCTTCTCTATATGCAGCATACAAATCAGCAGGCTGCTGCAGGCTGGTAACTTTTGTAGGTTTATTTATGAGAAAAGTTTAATTCGGAGTTCTCCTTGGTGGCAATGCGATGGAACGGTATAGAAGCCTGGACGTTTTACAGTAAAGTAAGAAGTCAGATATATACAAGTGGCATGTATTTGAACACAATAAAGGCAAACCATTGACATTTTTTCTGGCTATCTGTTATTCTTACTGTGTAATTAAGTGATTATAATGTGTTGAGTCCTTAGTTATAAACTCACGGTTTGATTTTAGGGTCTCCTGGTGCTGACATTCATAAAGCAGTTTGGAACAAGTTCAATTTGACTTGCACATGGGAATATAAATAAGTGTGAAAACAGTCGCGAGAAAGAAAAAAGAAATCGTCTTCAATAAGCTGAAGCACAGGTAAAGGTAAAGGGACCCATGACCATTAGGTCCAGTCACGGACGACTCTGGTGTTGCGGCGCTCATCTCACTTCACTAGCCGAAAGAGCTGGCGTACAGCTTCCGGGTCATGTGGCTAGCATGACTAAGCTGTACATCAGTGCAAATTATTAGAATAGGTTCAGGAGAAAAAGAAGCATTTCTTCACATAAAACATAATAATTTCACTATCATAAGCTGTAAGTTGATGGCCACCAACTAAGTGTACTCAAGCTGCAATTCTAAGGAAGGGGAGGGAAGCCCCAGAGATTGATTATCTTTGACAAAGCTCTCATCAGGCCTCTTATCAGCAGAGTGGACACAAAGGCAGAGAAGCACTTTTGCGTTCTTCTGTTCTTTTTCTGGTTGTTGTTTTTAAAAAACAAACAATTTCCTTCCCACTGGAAACTGTAGGAAATTCATAGTTTGAAATATCTCCCCAGTTTGGGAGCATCCTTGGTTGCTAATATGGTTTTGGATCCATGCCAATTCCTGGTCTTGCCCAACATGCCCCCAAACTGTTTCCAATGCCCCCCCCCCGCCCCGCCTTTGGCTCTACCAGTGCCAGAGCTCTGGTGGTAGTTAGATGTTTCCACAAAAGGGAGGATCCAACATTGGCTCTGAAGTTAGAGATGGAGCTCTGAGATATTCTATGACTCCTGGCATGTTCTCTGTTGGATTCTTCCTTACAGATTTAATATCTAAACAACAGTTGTAGTGGATTTCCCCCCTATGGCATAATTAAGCCCAGCTTCTTCCTGCCTTACTAGTAACATAATGCATAATATAAATGACAACTGGTTTAGTCATTAGTCTTGCCGTTTCCTCTATGATAATCACAAAGGGTGATATCCAACTATGTAATGCTTGGAGGAGACCCACTGAAATGAAGGGACTTGGCCATCTTTCTGATACTATCCAAGTACCTTATTTATGTCTTGCTTGTGATTTTCCTAAACATTTGGTTTGATACAGAAAGGAAATAATTCATGTTAAAAGTCCTTGAATGTTGGGGAGGCGATGAATTGCATCTAGCTCCTTCTCTTGTGCTGTAATTGCTTGCCCTACCTATCTTACTGCTACTCTTGTCACGTTGTGAGGCCAAGAAAACGCGACTTACTCCAACTGGAGTCTGCAACCAGCCCTCTGATACTTTATTTATTTAAAATAATTTCTAACCGCTTCATATTTAAACATCTCTGAGCCATTTGCAAAAATACAACATAAAAGCAATAAAACACTATTCTACAAACAGATTCACAGCATTAAAAACAGTATTAGAGAAACAGATCAAAACAGGACTTCACGAATAATAGAATCCAAACTTATGGGTCAAGAAAAGCTGGGGGGGGGGGAGGAGAGAAGTATCTTTTTGTTATGCCTGAAGCAACTGATTATTTAAAACATCTATATGCTGCTTTTTATTAGAGATCCATATACAGTTTACAAAAATGAAAATACTAAGTAGCAGAACAATAATAAATACACTCAAAATAATAAGCAGCTAAGTCTCAGATGGTTTAAAATATTTTAAAGTGTCTGAATAAATGTTTTTGCTGAGCTTAGTTGCCACTAGGTTTATGTCTCTGGGAAGGGCATTCCACAGCTGGAACCACCTCTAGGGGGGGAAATATTTCATGTCACAACAAACTTCACTTCTGACAGTTGTGATATCTGTGGAAATGCACTGACCCACGCGACTTTAGTGTGTGGGCAGCTGGTATGGGAGGGAAGGTATTCCTTCAAATACAATGGACCCTCGGGTTGCGAACGAGATCTGTGTGGGAGGCACGTTCGCAACCTGCAGCGTTCACAACCTGCAACGCTGCGTCTGTGCACGCGCGGGTTGCGATTCGGTGCTTCTGTGCATGCTCAAAGCACGATTTAGCACTTCTGCGCATGCGGCGAGACCTGGAAGAAATCCATTCGGGTACTTCCGGGTTCGGCGCAGGATGCAACCTGAAAAGATGCAACCTGAAGCGTCTGTATAACCTGAGGTATGACTGTACTTAGGTTCCAACCTATTTAGGGCTTTAAAAAGCACCAGCACTTTAAATTGGGCCCAGAAGTCAATAGGCAGCCAGAGAAGCTCTATGGTGGGCAAGATATGACACAAGTAAACAATCAAACAAATACAGTGGTACCTCTACTTACGAATTTAATGCGTTCCGAACGCACATTTGTAAGTCGAAAAAAATTGTTAAGTCAAATCCCATAGGAATGCATTGGGAGAAAAAATTCGTAAGTAGAAGCAACCCTATCTAAAAATTCGTAAGTAGAAAAAATCCTATCTAAACCACATCCAAGATGGCGGACGGAGCTCCATTCGTAAGTAGAAACATTCGTAAGTAGAGTTATTCATAAGTAGAGGTACCACTGTAAACAATCAAAACTCTGGTCAACACAACCTGCACTAACTGAAGTTTCAGAACCGTTTTCACAGGGAACGCTGTGTATAATGCTTTGCAGTACTCCAGGTGGGATGTAACAAGCGTATGGGTAACTATGGCCAGACTATCTCCGTCCAGAAGTCTCAGCTGGGCACACCAACCCAAGCTGGTGAAAGGTGCTCTGAGCTACATGGGTTACTAAAGGCTTTCAAGTGAGTCAATTGTTCAAGAGCCAGCCTTGTGATGTCACAGACAGACTTTCAAGCAAAGGCCCTCACAGCTGGCTGCTTAACAGGATATAGGGAAGTCTTTCATTTTCTTTCTCGAGGTCCATTAACAACTTTTGCTAACTTAAATGACAACTTGCACATTTTTATACCAGAGGCTTCTGAGTGAGACCCTGCTGCTTCAGACTGGCTGGTTTCCACAGCCTTTCACTGAAAAGGGGGGGGGGGGGCATACTTCCTTCAATTGCTTACAAGGTTCGATTATGTGCTCACCTACCACTCCTGCAACTGTTGGGCTTGCTCCTATAGACTTGATGTGAAGGCTTAATAAGGGGACAATCATGCTGACACCAAAGAAATCCTGGAAACAGACAACACAGATTTTCAGCGACTTAAGCATATATATATACCCAGGCCAGTTATGCACTGTATACTGTCACTGTAATTTTACAGCAACTTTTGTGCAACACAGGAACCACTATGTTGTGTAATCACTTGCTTTTGCTTCATGTTCTATTGTTCTATCCCAAGAAAAGGACCTGCCCCGGTAATATAAAACAAATATGACTACACTTGCTTATAAAACTCCCATTTAAGGAATACTTCTGGACTATTGGGGTGGGGTGCGAATTACAGATGTGATAAAGTAGCCCTACTGCATTGGGGGAGGGGGTTTTCAGCTGATTCTGCAGAGCAGCAGTCCTGGACATGCGCCCCCTCAAATCCTCCCTGATAGTACCACTGTGTACATTTGATAATAATTTTAATTAATTTTCAATTACAATCCAATAATAGTCTCATTATAACACCATTATTATCATACAATTACTAATACCAATCATTCAAATGCCGAATTATATAACTTAGGTGCCCCCCTACCCCCCAGCTGGATTTGATGACTTTATTTCTGCGTTCCAAACCGCTGTGTAAATTTGGTGCTTATGGAATGTTCCCTAACACTGTCATCCCTAGCCAGCAGGGCCAGTGGTCAGCTACGATGGGGGAACTGTAGTCCAAAAGCTTGTGGGAGACCCAAGTTTGGGGAAGAAAACAGTTTTTTTTCAGTGGCAGGATTTATAGCTGGCGAGGAGCCAGCGGAGCAGCGCGCGCGCCTCTGAACATGTGCAGAGTGCATTCTCCTCAGGAGGCACGAGTTCAAGGGGGGTGATTTTTTTTTAAAGAGAGGTCTCTCCTCTCTCCCCCCGACCCCCTCAGGGGGCTTTGCCTGCCGGCCCCGGGGTCTCCCCCGGCCTCCTTGACCGCCGAGGCCCAGCTCACCATGAAGCCCACAGCGTAGAGGCAGAGGACGAAGCGGCTGGGCCGGGCGACCCCTCCGCTGCCGCGCAAGGTCGACGCCGACGCCGACGAGGGAACCCGCAGCGGCGTCGCCGCCACTACCACCTCCTCTTCGGCCGCCTCCGCCTCCGTCTCGGCCCCCTGCGAGCTGAAGGGGTCGAGCAGCGCCGGCGGCCCCCGGTCCCTGCCGCGCCTCCCACTCGCCATGCGAGGGTGGAGGAGCCGCGGGGACCAGGAAACGGGGAGACACAACCGGCGCAGCGGCCGGGAGAATAGGCGGAAGGCTCCGCCGGGGAGCGGCAGCCGCTCCGCCCCGCCTCCGGAAGGCGGGGCCTAAGAGCGGTTCCGCGCCTGCGCAGCTCCGGCTCGGCGTTCTGAGGGGAAATCGGCATTCGGTTGGGAGGGGAGGATGGGCGGAGCATATAGGCTAGTCAGGGTTTGGGGTCGCATAATCTCCCATCATCCCCGACAAAGGGGACGATGGGAGTTGTAGTCCGGTGATGACTCAAACTCGGAGCTGCCGCCGTCGTTGGGTCACAACTCCCATCGTCCCTGATCTGGTCGCTAGGGATGATGGGAGTTGTAGTCACCAAGCTGTTCGACTCGTCCTCGTCCTTTCCAGCGCTAAAGTTCTGTGACTCTGTGACAGAAATACTTTCCCCTTCACCCTTTTGTAAAATATAAAAAGCTCTCTCACAGCTTTGTGACATTTCGGCTGGACTACCTACCGGTAGGTATAAGCTAAACAAGCTATAGCTTAGCCCCCCCCCCCAAAAAAAACTAAAGAAAAAAACACCTGGATGTACATTTCCAAAATATAAGATTAAAAAACAAATAAAAGAAAACCTACATATAGCAACAGTGTTTGGTGTTGTGTAGGCTCCTATTTGTTATGTGCAAATGGCCTTAGATACCTATTCGGTCAATAAATTAGTATATAGCATATATTCAACACAAAAAAACGGACAATTTGTTGTTGACAAAGGACAGCTGGACATATAAAGGGCCCCATTACCTTCAGTAGCTTAGGGCCTCATCAAACCTAAATCCGGCCCTGACTGGATGCTAAGCAAAGTGGTATTGTGAACATATCAGTTTGGATCCAATTTATGATTTTCAGTTGAGCTTTCTTCAACATAAGCCTGCATATACCGTGTTTCTCATATTATAAGACATGTCTTATATTAATTTTTTCCTCAAAAAAACACGACATGTCTTATTTTCAAGGGATGTCTTATTTTTTAATAAAGTGCACGCGGGCGCTGTTTGCCGGGCTTGTCAAGCCCAGCAAGGAGCGCCCGCCGATCTTCGGTGACAGGCGGGGGTGGGGGGAGAGCAGAGAACGATCTCCGCTTCCCCCCCCACCCCCGCCTGTCACACAGCACAGGGCCGAAGATCGGCGGGCGCTGTTTCCCGGGCTTGTCAAGCCCAGCAAGGAGCGCCCGCCGATCTTCGGCTCTGTCCCCTGATGCGCTATGGCTCGGGGAAGCAGGCAGGGAGCTCCTGCTGGGTCCCGCGGCTTCGCCTCTCGCTCGGTCGGGGCTTTGCGATAGTGCTTATTTTCGGGGTATGTCTTATTTTTAACCAACCCTTTGAAATCCTGTCATGGCTTATTTTTGGGGGATGCCTTAAAATATGAGAAACACGGTAGGATTGGGAGAAAAGCAATGACAAACCTAGACAGCATCTTAAAAAGCAGAGACATCACCTTGCCGACAAAGGTCCATATAGTTAAAGCTATGGTTTTCCCAGTAGTGATGTATGGAAGTGAGAGCTGGACCATAAAAGAAGGCTGATCGCCGAAGAATTGATGCTTTTGAATTATGGTGCTGGAGGAGACTCTTGAGAGTCCCATGGACTGCAAGAAGATCAAACCTATCCATTCTTAAGGAAATCAGCCCTGAGTGCTCCCTGGAAGGACAGATCGTGAAGCTGAGGCTCCAATACTTTGGCCACCTCATGAGAAGAGAAGAATCCTTGGAAAAGACCCTGATGTTGGGAAAGATTGAGGGCACTAGGAGAAGGGGACGACAGAGGACAAGATGGTTGGACAGTGTTCTCGAAGCTACGAACATGAGTTTGACCAAACTGTGGGAGGCAGTGCAAGACAGGAGTGCCTGGCGTGCTATGGTCCATGGGGTCACGAAGAGTCGGACATGACTAAACGACTAAACAACAACAGGATTGCAACAGAAAGATAGTCATAATATGCCAGATCGAACCCCAGGAAATGTGAAGTGTGTGTATGGTTAACCAAACATATATTTGCCCAGTAACTTCTCCATTAAGGAAAAAAAAACTGAATCTTAAAAGATTGTATCTTTATCAGGGGAGTGGATAATTGTTTCCATAAGGCTGGAGGCCATGGCTGTAAAGGCTATGATTTATTTCTTACAATAAAACATCAGGACTTAATTTTAGTGTAAGAGATGCCACTGCAAGATCTCCCACAAAGATTCGTGAGGTGGACAGTGTTTATTTTGTTAGTTTCATAAGCAAAATGTATGAAACAGCAACCTCTGAAAGTGAATTGCACAGCTTTCGAAGAATAGCATTCTAAAAGTTTTACAAAATGGCAGGATGTTGGTGCTAGGTAGAGAGTTTGAAGACACTCGAACTCAGGGCGCAAGGGAGAAACGTGCTATGAGGAAGGCACGCTTGGCAAATCCACACTGATCAACTCCTGCCTGGAAACCAATGTCCCCACTGTGGAAGGACGTGTTGATCCAGAATTGGCCTCCACAGTCACTTACGGACTCATTGTTAAAACCGTGTTTATGGAAGAGAATTTACTCGGCTACGAGTGATTACCAAAGAAGAAGAAGAACTGTGGTAGACATTGTAGGAGAGTCCTAGGAAGTTGTTTTGGTTTCCCACCACCACCAAGTTTATTGCAATTGTACGCTCAGTTTCCTAAAAGGTCTAAACTTTCACAAAGGAGATGAAAACATTGCCATGATTTCCACTGATTCAGGGATACTGAATATGCCTGAAATTCTTTTATTTAGATGTTCACTATATATATTTATTTGTAACAAAGCAGTTAGCACATGTGGGCCTTAGAGAGGTTTAAATCTGAGGCATAGTTTTGACGTAAAATAGAAAAAGGATTCTGAAATGTGGCTAAAAAGCTGTACGTCTTTGTCCTTTACATTAGGGGTCACTATCATGATGCTCAGCATCCACAAAGGTCTTCAGTAGCACCCACACGGCCCCCCTCCCCACTGTTTCCCTTCTGAAATTTGGCCTGAAGGAAGCACAGCATTGTCACCAATGGAATAGCTTGTCGGGCATGCATGGTTGCCAATGACTGCTGCTCCCTTTTTTTTTCTTTTTTCTTTTGCAAATGGGCCAAGTCTACTGGTGCTGGTTCTGCTGCTATGAAGTAGACTTTAGCTATGGATTTTGGATCAAGGCATAAAGTTTCCTATTTTGGGGGGTGGGGTGGAGCAAGAGGTTGCTACAGGTTGTCACTTTTAACGCGTCAAGAAAGCTCTGTAACAACGACTGATATTTGTGTGGATGTGCTCGTCGATCAATGAGGCCCAAGCTTTCAGTGTAGCATGTATGTTTCTGGGTCTCAGCTTGGCCCTGTGCTTTTGTGTGTTTGTCTGCGATGGAGACTGAGCATTCCTTGGCTGCTTATGGGAGGTAGATACATACATTGATCACATGGCGTACATGCTTGGAATGGCTTGCTGGAGTTGAAACTCAAACCTGCGCCGAGTAACAAGGGCACGCAGTACCGTAACTTCATCCCTCTTCCAGGTCTGTTGACAAGTGCAACAATATTTCCAGTCAATACCCAGCTAAGGGAAGGTCAGCTATTTTTGGGCTGGCCACGCCTAGCGAAGGGAAAGCCTGTCAAGTTTGTTCTTCCATGGAGTGTCCTAAAATAGAAGTCCTCTCCATTCGTTAGGCTGCACTTTAATGGAGCACTAATCATACCACAGCACAAGTGGGAAACCCATTGAGAAAGATTTTTTAAAAACCCAACTTCTTTCAAGACTTCAGTTCTTTCGGCAGAACATCTGGTCCGGAAATTTAATCCTCGATGTACTGTTTTTCGGGGGAGGTTTTTCTTTCTCACTAAAAGTATATTATAAATCTTTCACATCCATTTTGTAAAAGAACAACAACAAACAAACAAAAAACAAACAAATCAGCAATGAAATTGAAAATCGGGATATTTTTTGGAGGCTTATTTGGAGCTCTCGGAATCTTGTTCTTTTTGGTTGCCTTTGGAACGGACTATTGGCTTCTTGCTACAGAGGTTGGAAGGTGTTCAGAAGGCTTGAATGACACCAGGGTTAGTATATATTTTTATTCCTCTGAATGACATCTTGCAGTTGGACCACAAAGGTGCTTGCTTCTTTATCACCAGAAATATCTCTTACAAATGAGAAACACTCTGTACAGGTTTCTGTGAGCCTCATCTAAATCCTATTAACGTCCGGGAGATGATATTATGTGATTCTCATTTTGGTCAGTTACGTTTAGAACCAGCAGAGATATTAACCCCCCTCCCCATAAATTTGTAGGCATCTTCAGAAACCTTTATTAACATTTTCCCCCTTATTTCTTACTTGCCTGTATGTGTCTATATTTGCACAGGGAGTAGAGCTCCACTTGGTGAATAGCAATTTACATGTTTCTTTCATACAGGAAGAGAGTGTTACTTTCCACCATGAGGGTTTTTTCTGGAGGTGCTGGTTTGATGGGAATGTCGAAGAGAATGCCCACAGTATGTTAAAGTTTTGGTACAGTAAGTATCCCTCTTTTTGGCAATATAATTTTACTTACCGGTAGAATTGGTGCTTTTATTTAAAGTATGTCTACATTACCCAAAAGATCACTATTTGTATAATGCCCTGGTTCTTAAAGTGGTGGTCATCATAAATGTTTGCTCACACATTAGGAGCGACAATGCTGTGATGTTTCGCAGCGATCACAGAGGGATCCCTTGGGTGCAATTCTGCAAATGCTTGAACAAGCACATTATTCAAATGTGTTTGCAACAGCTCGTACAAGAGTTCGCACACTGCTGTACTACAGCATTTGTCAACAGCCAGGATAGATGCGGCTGATGGGAATTGTAGTCCAGAACCCTCTGGAGTCCTTTCTGTTAGGGATAATTCAGACTGAAATTCCCAGGTGTCAAAAATGTTATTTATGTATGCTACGACTGTGGCCTGTGTTTTGTTAGCCCCCAAATGGAAAACGGGTGAGGTCCCACTCCCAAAGAAAATGACAACTTAATTTGACAGAATATGTGCAGCTTGCAGACATAACATATAGAATAAGCGAATGAGAAGAACATATGTTTAGAGAAGATTGGAAAACGTTTATTGAACAAGGCAGCCCTGTTTAGGGAAGCTTTTAATGTTTGATGGATTTCTGTATTTTAATGTTTGATGGATTTCTGTATTTTAGAATTTCTGTTTTGTTGGAAGCCGCCCAGAGTGGCTGGGGGAACCCGGCCAGATGGGCGGGGTATAAATAATAAATTATTATTATTATTATTATTATTATTATTATTATTATTATTATATATGGGAAATAACCGTGTGCAGTTGAAAATTATGGCAGCATTAAGACGAATTCAGCAGTGTAAATAAGTTTTTGGTGGATGTAATAATGGAATATTGAATGGTATAGTTTTTTGTAAAATATGCAGGGATTGATGATATGCAAAATGAATCATGAAAAGAGAAGCAGGGAAGTCATTGATATCTTAAGGATATAAAAATGAGTACTTTAAATTGTAAAACAGAAAATTTAATATTATATATATATATGAATTGTAGTCCAAAATATATGGAGGGCACCAGGTTGGCATAGGCTCTTGCACTTGGTTTTACGTCATTTCGGATGCCTCCGCTTGTTCAAGAGGCTGAACAAGTCGGATAATAAACTTGAATTTGGGTTTACTTTCCTCATGCACCACTCTAGCACAAAGTATATTTGATTTATATTGCAAACGCATAGGCAGGTAGACAGGGTCTTTTTTTTTAGTTTGTACTGCACCTCATTATCGTGGGAGCGTTAAAAATAACAAATCAGGTGGCATGCAGAACAGGACAGGACAGATTAAACGACGGCGCATGAGCTGCTTGCAGTGCTTGAGAAGTTCAAGTATGATAGCTATTCATTATTTGGTTGAAATATGCATGGCCCTCCTTTCAATATAACGCACAAGAATGCTTTGCAATAACATACTTTAGAACCATACAATCAGTAAACAGTAGCAATACTTTAGTCAAACAACAAAACACAGGAACAGCCACTTAGTGCAGGTGTAGCCAATATGAAATAATAATCTGGGTCTTTTGAAACAAATGTTTAAAACAAACACCACTGACTATAGTGGTACCTTGGTTTTCGAACATAATCCGTTCCGAAAGACTGTTCGAGTTCCGAAACGTTCGAAAACTGAAAACTCAAAATGGTAGCCTCAAAACGGAAATCTCACTAAGGAAGCTGTGTTTCCGGTTCGACTTCTGAGGCACATTCAAAAACCGAAGCATTTACTTCCAGGTTTACGGTGTTTGAGTTCCGAAACGTTAGTCAACGGAGATGTTCGAAAACCGAGGTACCACTGGTCCCTCAATGTATGCACTTTAAGGCACATTATATAACAAAAGCCTTCTTAATAAAACATCAGTATCAGTCACAATAGCTAGAAAGCTAGGAATTGATATAAACAGTTGGGGAAAGCTGGAAAAGAGCCATGTTTTTAATTGTAAGCAAAAGCATCCAACATCCGTTGCCTGCCCGATGTCCATCGGAGTTTTTTGCACCATGGATGAATCCCTTCTCTGTATCACTGTAAAGATAGACATGTCTAGGCCATGGTATGTCTAACAGGGCTTCCTCTGAAGATTCCAATAAATGCAGGATAGTAGTTTTAATGTGTGTGGTTGCTGTTTTTCAGCGAACCAGTCGCCTACTAAAAACTGCACCCATGCCTATCTCTCTCCGTTTCCTTTCTTCCGAGATGAGCACAATTCAACTGCCTACAACTCAGCAATTAGTAAGTATTTTCCTGTTCACTACTGTGTCAATAGCGCTATCGCTTTCACGACTTGCTCGAGAGCTCTTCTGTTGGAAAACAGAATCCTAGGCTAGCAGGACCATGCTGCAATCTGAGTAAAGCTTAGTTCATGGGTAGGCAAACTAAGGCCCGGGGGCCGGATCCGGTCCAATCGCCTTCTAAATCCGGACCACGGATGGTTCGGGAATCAGTGTGTTTTTACATGAGAAGAATGTGTCCTTTTATTTAAAATGCATCTCTGGGTTATTTGTGGGGCATAGGAATTCGTTCTCCCCTCCCCCCCCAATATAGTCCAGCCCCCCACAAGGTCTGAGGGGACTGCTGAAAATGTTTGCTGACCCCTGGCTTAGTTGATTTCCACCCACTATTTCATATGTTTCAATCAATATAATTTGCCATTGCTGTTTCATTAATGATTGCGATACAGCAGCACCTCCTAAATCTGTGCATTGAAACTGATTCTCATCTACCATAAGCGCTTTAATTGAAAAAAAAGTCCTACTTACACCTTGTCCCATTTCTGTCATGTAAGCTTTTGTGCCACATGATTTGATTTGGCGTCATATACTATTTTATAAAATGTGTGTTGTGTTTATACATTGTTGCTGTTTCAAATTGACCTAATCACACCAAGACTTCAGTACTTAAAACATAATTGCATTACCTTTTATTTTAAACGATCCACAGAAATGTAGCTTCCTGACTGTTCTATTGCAGCCTCAAAGGCAGTAACAATTTGTTAACCCATTCTAAATAGCCATGCCTATCTAAAAGAAAACATTAGAAATTTGCTGTTATTACAATCTTACTTACAGACATTCTTAGGCTGCAAGCTCATTCCCACTTATGTAAGCTCCACCGAACTCATTGGGCCTTTCTTCTGTGTAAAATGTATAGGATTGCAGTGTTCATGATACTTGGGAATCACCACGGCACAGAAATGCTCATCTTTAATTTCTTCATATGGACCAGTCTCATTGTTAACTATGATCTTAAGATTTTCATCACCCAGAGCAATAGTATTAAATAAACGTTCAGATTTTAAATTGCTGTTTTCCAGAGACAATTGAAAATGTGGGGTTCTAAAATTTAGATCTAATATTTGCCATAAGCCGGCACCACCACATATTGAGTCAGTTCACAGTGAAGAAGTAATGCAATTATTATTATTATTATACAGCATTTGATATATTATTATATTATTGGGGCCCTGCATTCTTCTTTTTAGAATCCATTTTCGTGTCCTCAGCTACCCATTTCCCAGGGTACTTTCCAAGACAAGAAGTTTGCGGCAAAGTATTTGTCACCTTTGCTTACAATGTGCGCACACTGAAGATTATATGTGTTCTGAGTGTTAAGCGCTTTGCATTTCTCAGTCTGTTTGCCACTGGTGGATGCTTGGCATTCCATTTCTGTTAAGCGTATCTCCCATTACATCTTTTAATGCTAGCTATAGCATACTCGCCTACTGTCCCACTGAGCGGGACACCCCAAAATTATAAAATCCACACCGGCTTCTGATGGGATCCCGGGATATCCTGCTTTGGTTCCCACAAGAGTGTGGCCCCCAAAGATGCCTGCTTTGGGGGGGGGGGCATGCTCTCGTGCAAGTCACCTGGCTCCCATGAGAGTGTGGCCACAAAATATACACGTCCTGATTTTCTTCTGTGGGATCTTGGAGGGAGGGTATGCTATGGTGATATCATGCATTTTAAAATGTCTTTCCCCAACTGGGCATAAAACAAGGACTACAAGTCTTCTAGCCTGACATATATGCTTACTGAAAGGTGAATCCCACTGAATCAAGGAATCTTACTCCCAAGTAAACATAAGCAGGATTGCAGGCCTTATTTGGTGTTATTAACATAGCTGCCAAGTTTTCCCTTTTCTCGCGAGGAAGCCTATTCAGCATAAGGGAAAATCCCTGTAAAAAAGGGATAACTTGGCAGCTATGGTTATTAATCCCACATGCCTACCCAACTATGATAAAACAGAAACATTATTTCTACCGCTTAAAGTTAGCAGATAATTCTTTTCAGGCTGAAACTGCAGGCAGGAAGCTGAACCTGATAGATCTTCTCAGAAATCTATGCAAATGTGATCCTTCTATAGCTTGCATTTTGCCTTGTGATGTGTGTTGATGTGAAGCATTCCAGATTCTGTATTTGCAAATGGGAAAAAGCACCCTTTTTTTTTTAACCAAGCACCCTTGGTAAACACAGCTGTTTCTGTTAGCTGTGAGCAATAGCAACTGAAAGTTGTGTGCCCCATTCTGGAAACTGCTCTTTGCTTTCAGAGAAGTCCTCTCTGAGATTTTTAGCACATATTGATTGAAGAAATAATTGGTTAAGAGCCAGTCTAGAATATTGTTATTGTTTTTTTAAAATACAGCCATAAAGAACTTTTTTGAACAATCATGAATCAAAAATACAAAAAATCCACTAACTCCTATTTGGTGCTAATAATAATATATTAGTTCTGGGCAGTACTATTTTTCTAGAAAAAGTGGTTCCAGGATTCACCATGAACACCTCCCTCATTCGCTTAGAATGGAAATGGCGCCTACCTGAGAGATGCCGGAATGATATTGCTGTTTGAAATCAAACTTGGGTACAGCCCATTCAGTTCTGTCTTCCTGACTCAATTATATTTTTAGCTTTGTGTAACATTGCCAAAGCAAGTGCTGTGACACGATGAAGAAAAATGTTGCAGAGCTAAGTTATGGAAACTATTCTCTGTCATCCTGTTGCAACAACACAGAGTAGCCAGACACGGAATACATAGCCCTGGTCCAATTTCTCTGCTACTTTCCTACACTGCTTTACTTTAGATATTGGAAAAAAATCTGATTTTTAAAAAGTATAGAAGACATACTAGAATATCTGTAAATTTCTGTTTATGTGTGGCAGTGGAAGGTATAGTGCATTATGTACCATACTGTTCCTGTAGTCTAAACCACTGAGCCTCTTGGGCTTGCCGATCAGAAGGTCGGCAGTTCGAATCCCCATGGCGGAGTGAGCTTCTGTTGCTCTGTCCCATTTCCTGCCAACCTAGCAGTTCGAAAGCACACAAGTGCAAGTACAGTGGTACCTTGGTTGTCAAACGGCTTGGCTCCTGAACAAATCAGCTCCGGAATGCCGCAAATGCAGAAGTAAGTGTTCTGGTTTGCGAAGGTTTTTGGGAAGCCAAACATCCAACGCAGCTTCCGTGGCTTCTAGTTGAGTGCAGGAACCTCCTGCAGCCAACCGGAAGCCACACTTTGGTTTTCGAATGGTTCCGGGAGACGAACAGACTCCCTTAACGGATTAAGTTCGACATCCAAGGTACCACTGTAGATAAATAGGTACTGCTGCGGCGGAAAGGTAAACGGCGTTTCTGTGTGCTCTGGTTTCCGTCACAGTGTTCCATTGCACCAGAAGCGGTTTAGTCATGCTGGCCACATGACCCGGAAAGCTGTCTGTGGAATATTGCCTGAGCTCTGCAACCCCAAAGTCGCCTTTGACTGAACTTAACCATCCAGGGGTCCTTTACATTTTACCTTTTACTGTTCCCAGGGATGGATTTCTCAAATGGATTCTTCAGAGAGTTTCTTTTTTGAACAGCAGGGAGAAAATGCATTACTTGCTGATAGATGGGGATAACTATACTACGTAAAAGGTTTCTGTGTTTGCTTTGGTAGAGAAAATTTCATTGCACAACATGCCCCACTCCCCTATGATAATGATAAAAGGTAAAGGTAAAGGGGCCCCTGACCATTAGGTCCAGTCGTGACCGACTCTGGGGTTGCGTGCTCATCTCGCATTATTGGCCGAGGGAGCCGGCGTACAGCTTCCAGGTCATGTGGCCAGCATGACAAAGCTGCTTCTGGAGAACCAGAGCAGCACATGGAAACGCCGTTTACCTTCCCGCTGTAGCGGTTCCTATTTATCTACTTGCATTTTGACATGTTTTCGAACTGCTAGGTACCTCGACCTAACTAGCACCCCAACCGATGGCCAAAGTTTTTATGCAAATAATTTAAACTGTCTAACTAATATATGGAAGATAATTTGTATCAGGTTGTATCCACCTCTGTTTGAAACTTCCTCTCCTCCCTCATGCAGTCCCATGCCCCCCCCCCCAATATCTGCTCTGAAGAGTTGTGGATCCTTTCGAGCAGATCTTGGGAAGGCTGCAGGAGGCTGCAGGAGGAGGAAAGGAAGAAGACCTATTGCGTGAGTGGATTCAACCCATAGTATTTAAGTACAGTCTCACAATTGCATAGTCACCTGAAGACAACTGATAAATAGCCCAATTTCTACATGCATAGGTGGGCAAATGGTAAAACCTTATAGAAAAAAATAATTAAGTTTAATTGGAGTAATATCTTATCCACGTCAAGTTGTCAGAGCAGACAGCAATATATTAACTTATCTCTATCTTGCACTATTCCTGGTAGTTTGAATAAACACGATCAACCAATAAAATTGAATGAAAAGCTCTTACACCATTTAAAGAAGGCATGCTTTGATGAACCATCAATGGAAAAGACTTATAAAGTTGAGAACCTCCGTGGTTCTGGATAATCTAAACCTTAGTGGTGCAAAATAGGCATAAATGGCATGCCCCAAAGTAGAAAGGTTCTCCACATTTGAACCTGCCTACAGTCTTCAGTTTTAATGTCCTGGTACCATCTCAGAGCACAATGTTTGTGGGCATCAAGGATTGGGTCTACTCAGCGCCAACCACGTTATGGGCATGTCTGCAGTACCAGTTTAACTTTCATGACTTCAAACAATTGTTTGGTTGTTGTTATTCCTTATGGAATTTTTGTCTGTAGCCACAAATGAAGTTCAACAAGTAGCTGTGAAAAACAATTTGTTCAAAGTAATAAATTCCAGGGTGTGGCAAGGTGTGTGCTTGTCATGCAAGAATATCTTTTTTATACAATGGAATGACTTACAATGACTCTATATCATCTATCTATCTATCTATCTATCTATCTAGTTGTTTAATATATATTTTAGAATTATATCTATTTGCAGAATAGTTATAAATGAAGGAAACTAAAGGTCAGTTTATGAAATGAAAATACAAATGTCTGCTTCCATTGAAAATAATATATGCAGTGTGGATTGCTAGAATTCTCATATACTGTAACATTTATGAGACATCTTCAGTCACATATGATTGGTTGAATGAGTATAGGTTGTCTTAGTTCAATGCAATTAATACCAAAACCTGGTATTAAACTGTTTTTGATATCCACTTATTAAACTTAAACTGTCACCTGTGATACATAGGCTTACACTTTCTTGCCTTATCTCCTCCATTTTAGCTCTAGGAAAACAGGCTATAAAATAATTTGTCTAACAAGAAGAATTGATATTCCCCCTTTTACAATGTACAGAACGAATTTATTTCCGCGGCCACGGTCTTTAAAGTGTCTCTGAAAATAGATGTGTAATTAAGCAGCTAAATTATTGTGTTATGAACATTTTGGGGGGCCACCATATGTCACAAAACTCTCAGCCCATTTATCACCAGCTGCTTCCATTAATTCAGCATTGCTTGCCCTTGGCTCAATGAGATTCTGTAGTTTTGCATTTTGAATTGAATAATATACAAAGAACTGAATGGCTATGTGGTAGGCAAATTTGACTTCCTCGTTTGATATATCCCCCCCCCCCCCGGTTGTCCTGTTGGTGTTTTCAGTTTCATTTTAAAAACCACACACCAGTGTATCCCCCCCCCCCCGAAATACACAAGCTTCACGAAATCTCTGTGGGGTTTTGTGTGGGTTTTTTTTAAGGAGGAAGGATTCCGAATCCTTAAACTGGCCCTGTCCTAGGAATGCCCAAATGAGCTTTCTTTCTTGTGTCTGTTTCTACTTTGGTGAACTTGGTTGTTATCTAGCGAAACCGTATAATTATCTAGAAGAATCTTGGCTACAGTTCAGCACACCATTTTATGAACCATTTCCATTCCCCAAGTAAACGAACTTATTAACCGCACACATATACTGTGTACTTATTAACCGTATACACGTATACTTAACATTATTATATTCCAAGATCATCTGATAGGATTTGGCGTTCAAGTCTAATGAAAGACATATGGCGTCTTAGATCACTGAGGCACAGGAAGCCGTGTTAGAATAAATGATCAGCTTTGGTGATGAAGAAAATGAAAATGGGAGGTGGGGGGGGGACGGGACTTCGTAAAATTGCCTTGTGTTGTAAGGATGTTTTTGAAAAATCCTCTTTCTGTATCTTTCTTACCTTCTTCTGATAACCTCTAGTTTATCGTGGCTTCTGGTCTGTTCTCATGTTGCTGGGAGTGGTCACTGTGGTCGTGGCGAGCTTCTTCATCATCTGCGCTGCACCCTTTGGTAGCCATGTGTTGTACAAAGTAGGGGGAGGCTTTTTCATCACTGCTGGTAAGTGTTAAACGTTTTAATCCGAATTCAACCACCCCTGCTCTTTAAAACAAAAAACAAAAAAAACTTGCAACATTCGGCCTAGTATTGTGGGTTTGGCTTTCTTTAAAAACAAAACAGAACAAAACAAAAATGCCCATCAAGGGAATTCTGTGTGCTATTTTGGAGGTTTTCTGACAAAAGGCTCACAAAAGATAACGGGCAGTGGGGAAAAGTTCAAGTTGCATATATGGTTCATTTCAATAGGTCTAGGGCAGGCATAGGCAAACTCCGGCCCTCCAGATGTTTGGGACTACAATTCCCATTATCCCTAGCTAACAGGACCAGTGGTCAGGGATGATGGGAATTGTAGTCCCAAACATCTGGAGGGCCGGAGTTTGCCTATGCCTGGTCTAGGGCATATACTGTAATAGAATCTTAGGATAATAGAATTGTAGAGCTGGCAGTGTCATCTAGTCCAACCTCCTGCAACGCATAATAATTTTATGTAATTATATAATACTGTATATGTGTAAATCATACTAATAATTTATATAATGCAAGAAGGGCACACAAGATATTATTAAGTGGTAATAAAGTAGGATGATCCTAGGATTGATCTAGTGTTCTGAATCTGTCTTCCAAAACTGCATAAGACATTCATTCCCAGGCCTTGGTGGTTGGAAGGATTACAATGTCAAGAAAAGGGAACAGTCTCAAGGCCACACTTTCATGGAATCACAGAATTGTACAGTTGATAGCGACCATGAGGGTCATATAGTCAAATGACCTGCAATGGAGGAATCTTTTTTTGCCCAGTGTGGGGTTAGAACCCACAGCCCTGAGAGTAAGAGTCTCATGGTCTAAATCTGGGAAAGCTTTTTCATGTAGTTCCTTGGTGGTCTGTGTGATTTGCTTTTGAGGACCAGTGTGTCAAGAGAATGCTTGGCTTGGGTCTAGTACACCTGAACTGAAATTCCTACTTGCCCAAGAAAGCTTACTGCTATTGTCTCTAACCTCCGTTTCTTTAATCAATAAGATGGTAATAATAGACAATATAAGCACTTTGTGGACTAAGTATTGGAGGAAATGTGTGGGAAATTCTGTTTGCATTATGGCTCTGCTTTTGCAAGACGTGCACATAATCCAAGAATTCATGCCCAATGCTGGCAGCAATAGTTCTCCATTAGTGTAGCAGTTTGGTACTGTTCAGAATCTCCTGCTTTTCAGTTCCTGTTGGAATGTATTATTTCAAAGTATTTGGAGCATGGATGGGAGACCACAGGTTTATGGGCCAAATGTTGCCCTCCAGGATTCCTTATCCGGCCCTTGAGCCCAGGCAATACTCCCTTCATAGGCCACACCCCCTTTCCTCAGTCCCTCCTGCCAGCCCTGACCCATGCCCACCCTGACTGCTTTTGCCTGACTAGGACGTGTCCTTGAGCTGTGGCAGTGCCTTTTGCTTGTCTGTGTTGAGAGATTTGTGTGTAGGAAACCTCCAACATTGGCATGGCTGAAACGTGGCCTACAATACAAAAGTAGGAATCTCACCTGTCGCCCTGCCCTATGGCACCAGCCAACACTGGTATGTGACCCATACCCTTCAACATTTTGAGTCCCAAAAAGGACACACGTCTTCCTGCCCATTCTTGCATGCTTGCATGGCACCTCACGTGTTTTTTGGGGGGCATCACACAAGATCATGGGGGTTTTTGGATCAAAATCGTGGTGCAAAATCGCACAAGATCATAGCACTCAAAATGGCTGCCATGCTCTATTGTGAGAAAATGGGGTGACCTGTTTTTTCTGGGATGCTCGTGGGGTATTGTGCCCATCCCCCCAGATTACTCATGAGGAGATGTGGCCCTCAGACTAAAAAAGGTTCCCCCTCCCTGATTGAGAGGTACTCATTTAACCTCTGTTGTCTGGACCGTATTAAAATCTAGAGGGTCACATGCAAAGTCCTCAAGCCAGAATAATTGTCAATAAATTATTCTCTCTGCTCCCAACCATGACGATTGATTGTATGGGGGCGAATCCGTTTATTCTCAGGAAGCTTCTGGTTTACAATCTTAATGCAGCAAGATTTGTACAGTGGTACCTCGACTTACGAAGATGATCCGTTCTGCGGCCGTCTTCGTGAGTCGAGGTTTTCGGGTGTTGAAGCGCATGCGCGAAGCACGATTTTGCGCTTCTGCGCATGCGCCGACTGCGTGCATACGGCGAAAAGACTTCCGGGGTTGTTGAATTCGTTTTTTAAACATATGTATGTATATTTATTGATTTTATAAGAACAAAACAGAAAAACAGAGAAAACACACAAAATATACACAACAAAACAAAAATGCCAACATAACAATAAAAGAAAAATATCAAATCAATCTTATATCACAATCTTTATCGACTTCCTCCATTCCTTCCCTACTACGTTTCTTTATATTACTACTTTAGTACTTTCCAAATCTTGACTCCAATCTTTTTAATAATTATCTAAACCTGTTAATACTCTTAATGACTTATCAATACTATATATATATTATACTTTCTCAAAATACAATTCTATTCTAATTAAATCTTAAAATTCAAAATAATAATAACACTTGACTAAATCTCAATACATAATAAACGAAACTAACAATCTTCTGCAACCTCCTTTTCGGGGTTGTCGACTTCGGAAGCCGAAACCTTCGGAAGTCGAAGCGTTTGGATGTCGAGGTATGACTGTACTTGAAACATTTCCACTGAGATCCTCTAGCCACTTAACCTGAGATTGAGCCCCATGGCATTTACTGGAATTTACATTCTGAGTTTACCTGTACAGAAGTGTGCTGCGAGTCTCATGTATGGGGTGCAAATCACCAATACCCTAAAGCCAAGCACAAACTCTAATTTGCTCCCACAAGAGGTAACGATGGCCACCAACTTGGATGTCTTTGCAAGAGGGTTGGTCAAGCTGGTGGACAATAAAGCTATCCATGGCTACTAGCCACAACAGCTGTGTTTTACCCCAACCGTTGGAGGTACTTTGCCTCTGAATACCAGTTGCTGAGAATCAGAGATGGAGAGGACGCTGTTCTGCTCAGATCCTTCCTTCAGGCTTCCTGTGGACATCTGGTTGGCAACCATAGCTGCCAAGTCTCCCGTATTCCCCAGGAAACCCCCGTTTTTCCAGCTGTCCCCAGCCGAAAAAATGGATTTTTTTTGTTTCCCCCCGGTTTATTCTGGCGTGACGGCCATTTTGGAACTGGGCGGAGCATGCTCAGATGCGACTTTTGATGCTGCTTTGCCCAGTTCCAAAATGGCCACAGCGTGACTTCTGGTGCGGTGGCCATTTTGGAACAGGGCAGAGAAGCATCAAAAGTAGCCTCTGAGCATGCTCCACCCAGTTCCAAAATAGCGGCAGCGCTACTTCCGGCCTGCTACTTCCGGTCCAGTCCCTTATTTCTCAGGCCGGAACTTGGCAGCTATGTTGGCAAGTGTGCTAACAGGATGCCGTTGGCCTCATCCTGCAGGGCTTTTCTTATGTTCTTGTGTTCAGAGTGTAGACTTGAGTTGGCAGCAAAGGACCTTCAACCGTACAAGTCTTCTGAGGTTGGTGCAAAAATGCCTGCTTCGGTTTCCGTTCCTTGTCTGCTGTTCCCTAGGCCTGTTCAGCCACTTGTTTGTAGAACACTTTGGTTCCTTCTATTGGTCTCTATCATTACAGAGACAGCTGTGCAGATGGTTTCCCCCCCCCCCCTCTCCTTTTGCTACTAAGCTCATGCTAAATTACACCCTCAGATTTTCTGCCAGCCTCTCGCTCCAGTAACTTGGATCTTACGAAAAGTCTCAACAGCGGAACTTCTCGGTTATTGACTCGCGTAGAGAAAGTATCATTATTACGTAGCCCGACGACACCCGCAGTGGGAGCAAAGTCTGCGAGGTAAACCTGTGAGCAAAACAATTGCTTACAAATCAGCATAGTTCTACATTTACCAGCGGCGCCCGCCCGAGGCTCCTGTCACTCTATACAGCACCTGTTGACTTCTTGTCTGTGCAATGGAAGCTTTGTGCCATAAACAGCCATTCACGGCTGATGAGCAAAAGACATTTTGCTATGCAGGAAGAATAAGGGAGGCCTGAAAATTGCTCTTGAATTCTTAGGCATTTATAAAGGTTCTGCAATCTGCATTCTTTTTCTCTTTCCGCAATGAGCAGAAGTGTGTGTGTGTGTGTGTGTGTGTGTGTGTGTATGAACAGATTAAAAAGAATAAATGTTAATGGCAGAAATGACTGACCTCCGAGGAGCCTGGGTCTTATCTCATTCCACAGTGCTGTGTATCAAACATGGGCCTACTTTAAAAATAAAATAGGAAAATAGAAAAGGCATGGGGAGAGGGGGAAAAAAGAGAATGAAAGTGCTTATTTATCCTAATCTCTCTGAGACATATATTTTACGTTTTAAAAATAATTGCCCCCAGTCGCTTGTGATTTACTGCAGCTTTTTTCTTTTTCTAAAAAAATCCTTTTTGACTAAACAACAGATATTTGTGCCCGAAGCAAAGGTCTAACAAGCTGAAAACGAAGAAATATGTTTGCAGCCTGAAATGTTTCTAAAAATGCTTGCTTCTTGAAGTTGATGGCAGGGATGAGGTTAATCTCAGCCACTGGGCTCGACAACACGGCCCTTTCTGACAATTGTCAGCGTAAGAGGCTGAGAACAGCCTTCCCAAAATAAATACATTTCGTTTGACACGTCCCGCTTCATAATGAACTGACATTGCAATTAGACTTGCAGTAGATCCTCTCCTGCCTTTCAAAGCATGATAAATGTTCTGAAAGAAGAAAGGCAAGAAAGAAAGAAAGAAAGAAAGAAAGAAAGAAAGAAAGAAAGAAAGAAAGAAAGAAAGAAAGAAAGAAAGAAAGAAAGAAAGAAAGAAAGAAAGAAAGAAAGGCAGGCAAACAGAGATAGCTTAAGGTTACAGGAAGCGGCTTCAGCAACTTTTGATGTGACTGAATGCTAGTTCCTAAATAGTAGTTTTACAAAGATGACACTGGGTGCATGTCTGGTGGGATATGACCCTATCACATGTGCGCTTGCTCTGTATGGCACTTCATCTGAACTCTGCTCATGTCCATATTCGTCCCTATTCACCACATTTTCCCCCAGCTTTCAATGCTATTGAGGACACACCGATATCAAGCTAATTGTGGGATGCAGTTTGAGAGTGACTTATTGCAAACCTGCATGTGTGCAGGTTCCCAGAGAGATGATCGTGGCTGCCGTTCTCCTCCTCCAGTGTGGTGGTGTGGTTAAGAGCGGTAGACTCGTAATCTGGTGACCCGGGTTCGCTTACCCACTCCTCCACATGCAGCTGCTGGGTGACCTTGGGCTAGTCACACTTCTCTGAAGGCTCTCGGCCTCACTCACCTCACAGAGTGTTTGCTGTGGGGGAGGAAGGGAAAGGAGAATGTGAGGCACTTTGAGACTCCTTTGGGTAGTGATAAAGCGGGATATCAAATCAAAACTCTTCTTCTTCTTCTTTTGGTGTTCTTGTTGCTGTGCTGCCATGAGCTAAGCGATGGTTTGGCTTCGGGCGGCCTCTGAGCATGGGTGCCACACAAACCACTAGCTGTGAGGAAGTTTTGTTCTTGCCTTTGCAGCTCATGGTTTGTCTGGTGGAGAGAAACCATTTGTGCTAAGGCTTGGTTTGGCTTAGTGTTAGGGGAAAACTCGACCATTGTCCTTCACTGGCTATACCAAGCATTTTTCAAGCAAACTGAGCCATCATATATCTTTACTAAAACTTATATTTTCCCTCCTTCCTTCAGGTATTGTCTTCACATTGGTGGTAGTGCTTTACGTCATCTGGGTCCAGGCAATGGCTGATCTTGAAAACTATGTGAATATGAAGAAAACAGACTGTCCTGGTTTTTCCGTCTATGTGCGTTATGGCTGGTCTTTTATACTGGCTCCAGTTGGAATTTTTTTTACCATGTTTTCAGGAATGCTGTTTCTACTGGTAGGGCGTACAATTTATCTGCACTCCGATTAATCAGATGTCAGCTGTTTGAAATGTTGGAATTATGGCGAGGTTTTGCTGAAAAGCTATTTTTATACATTACCCCTCTTATATCCGTGTGTTTGCTGGTGCTATTCTAGATCTGCTTACGTAGTTAATGCAATCCCATGCGTATCTACTCAGATGTAAGTCCTACTGAGTTCAGCGAAGCTTATATCCAGGTATGTCCTTATAGGATTTGCGGTCTCAGTTATATATCCTTGTCATAAAGGAATAGTGACATAAATTAGACTGTTCAAATTCCTTCAGATCCTGATGAACTGCATGCAACACATGAGATATTTTGCAACTTCACATCTCTGTGTTGAACGCACTGTGGGACAGATAAAAATATGAAATGATTCATATAAGAATTTTGGCTTATGGCCAATTCAACCATTATCATCTTAATGAAGGAATATGCAATGAAACCATACCTCCTGCTCATATATATTAGCCACAGAAGAAGGGAATGGGCAGCACAAGCTGTAGATCACCCTTCCAGTAGTCACCTAGCATTCACCTTGTGCCAATGTGCCATTCTTTTCAGCAAGGCCAGAACTCTTGCCCCTTGCCTGCCACAAATCTAGCTTCTTCAAGTGACAGTGCTTGGCTCACCTCAACAATGGCTACTTTACAATTGTATTCCTCCATCCTCAGAGTCTCCTTCCAAGGGGAAGGTCTGCGTGCTTTGATAAGAATCGTCATGGTCGGCAAGTGAGGTGCAAGTGTTAAAGCTGGCTAGGTTTGCGATGAGCGCAGGATCTGGTCGTGGCAAGGCAACGGGAAAGTGAATGCTGTAACTCCCGTCTGCAAGCAACTGCATTGTTTCCTGGAAGAATGAAACCTATTCCCATCTCCCTGTGGATAACCTAAGCAAAAGTAAACTTGGTCATGTGTGTTCCCTCATTAGGAAAAGAAATGTGTGAATTAGTCCTGGTTCTGCTTATGCAGAACAAAGCAAGTGTCCACAGAATCCCTTAATCCCTCGTTATTTCTTCTTTCGGTATTTGGCATTAGCTTTAATATGAACAAATATTTCTGCTCTTAAAAATAGAGTGCAGTTGCCCATGCATTGCTTCAGCCAATGTGGTAATAGTACAGAAGGCCAGGTCACTGAATTAGTGCTGTGATGCTGCTATGAATATGGAACTGTTTGTATGCTTTCATGTGGTCCAAGTCATAAACAATCAGTGTAATGGAACTGAGAAGTTTATGGATCATTTAGTTCAGTTCTCTGCAATAGCAGATTCCTCTTTGCCCCCTGAGCTTAACAACAATACATGCTTTTCTGTTGTCTGTTATATATATATTATTATTATTATTATTATTGCTTCCCTCTGTACTTTATGGTTTGACTTGTTTGGCCAAGTCATCTTGACTAGTGTCCATCAGTCACCTTCTTGCAGCCAGCCTGCTTTCTACTTTTGACATACAAGGAAATCTGGGAACCATGCAAAGGATATGTGAAATCTCACAATGTGAAAAGGGTATCTGAAACCTGCTGACAATGTGGGAAGCTTGCCACTCCCACCATACATGGATGCTTGGACCTTTGAAGAAGCAGGAAGTGTGGTTATGTGTGTCCTTCCAAATTAGCTGGAGACTGCCAATAACTCTGCCCCTTTCTCTTAATATCCATAGGACGTTGATGGAGAAATGCCCCGGCCTTTCAGCCAAGCCTGGTGTTGGCACCTGGAGTCTTTGGGGAGCTGTCAGGGCCCAATTGCCTGCCCTGCTTCCCCCCCCCCAATTTTTCCCTCGTCTGACACTCTTGCCACCTTTTTAATTTCCCATGATGCTTCTGGTGTAGCACTCTTCTGGGGCATTGAGAGAAATTTAAAGGCTGACTAGGCCTTGTTGTTCAGTGGGCTGCCATCGCAAGCCCACCAGGGCCCACTGACAGGGAAGGCGGCCCACCAGAGGCTACTTTGTCCAAAGAGGA
Source organism: Zootoca vivipara (assembly GCF_963506605.1). NCBI lineage: Eukaryota > Metazoa > Chordata > Lepidosauria > Squamata > Lacertidae > Zootoca > Zootoca vivipara. Next base: position 27,881,831 of record NC_083279.1, on the reverse strand, counting down.
GTCATGCTTGCTGTGTTGAGTGCGACTACATGGCCCTGTATACCTGAAGGAGCATCTTCACCCCCATCGTTCAGCCCAGACACTGAGGTCTAGCTCTGGGGTGCTTCTGGCAATTGCCTCACTGTGAGAAGTGAAGCTATAGGGCAGGCATCCCCAAACTGCAGCCCTCCAGATGTGTTGGCCTACAACTCCCATGATCCCTAGCTAACAGGACCAGTGGTCGGGGAAGATGGGAATTGTAGTCCAAAACATCTGGAGGGCCGAAGTCTGGGGATGCCTACTATAGAAAACCAGGCAGAGGGCCTTCTTGGTAGTGGCGACCACCCTGTGGAATGCCCTCCTATCAGATGTGAAGATGATACAACCTTTAGAAGACATCTGAAGGCAGCCCTGTATAGGGAAGACTTTTAATGTGTAATGTTTTATTATGTTTTTATACAGTATATGTTGGAAGCTGCCCAGAGTGGCTGGGGCAACCCAGTCAGATAGCCGGGATACAAATAAAATAATAATAATAATAATAATAATAATAATAATAATAATAATAATAATAATTTGCTCCCTACAAATTCTTGCGATTCTGTAGTTATCCTGTTTATTATTAAAACCATACAACCAGACAAAGACCTTTCATAAGTTTACTAAGCAACTTGCTCTATAGGCTACACTTCTGGATACTTATATATTTAGAAAACTGATAACCCACTTGATCAAAAAAAATCTCCTGGTGGTATGCAAATAAAATGTATGATGATGTACAATGGGACTTACTTATAAACAAATTTGTGGAAGTCCTGTGACCCAGTCCAGGAATTCCACGCAGCTCCATTCCTCAGTCTCCCAAGCGCTTTCCCCCTTTGAAGTGACTGGGGAATCTCCATGTCCAGAAGTTCTATTTGTGTCTATCAGAGCCAGAGAGAGAGAGAGAGCTTCAGATCCTCATCAGCTTTATATTTATTGCATGATCTGTCCCAGGAGGATGGGATTAACAACTCACAAGTCTGCCAAATGCACATCCAAATACACGCAGATTTTTCAAAGATAGACTCCTTCTTCCAGCAATACATGATGACTGAATACCCTTAAACATATAAATATATTTGACGTGTTTTTATGTAAAAATGGCTTGATATGTTCTACTTTTTTAAAAAAAATTAAAAAGTTAATTAAGGAAAGATCAGCACAAAGGAAGCTTTCTTCCCCACCACTCCCTCCCGCCAACGCATGAAGTTGAATTCCATTATTTTAGTGCATTCTGTCATTTGCTTCTCTGTGTACTTGGCTTATTTTAGTTGTTATGCTTATATTCTATCTTATTCCCCCCATGGATTTCCAGGTGGTGTCCAGTGTTTCCAAGCCATCTCCTGTTCAGTGACTGGCCACATCTAGACATACAGCACAATTCAAAGTGTTGGTGCTGGCCTTGAAAGCCCGAAACGGCCTCGACCCAGTATACCTGAAGGTGTGTCTCCATCCCCATTGTTCAGCCCAGACACTGAGGTCCAGCTCTGAGGGCCTTGTGGTAGTTCCCTCACTGTGAGAAGTGAGGTTACAGGGAGCCAGGCAAAGGGCCTTCTCGGTAGTGGCCTCCCATCAGATGTAATGCCCTCCCATCAGATGTTAAGGAAATAAACAACTATCTGACTTTTAGAAGACATCTGAAGGCAGCACTTTATAGGGAAGTTTTTAATGTCTGATTTTTATATAATAATAATAATAATAATAATAATAATAATAATAATAATAATAATAATAATATGTTGGGAGCCGCCCAGAGTGGCTGGAGAAACCCAGCCAGATGAGCGAGGTATATTATTATTATTATTATTATTATTATTATTATTATTATTATTATTATTATTATTATATCTGACCAAACTGCGGGAGGCAGTGGAAGACAGGAGTGCCTGGTGTGCTCTGGTCCATGGGGTCACGAAGAGTCGGACACAACAAAATGACTAAACAACCCCTCCTCCTCCTCCTCCTCCTCCTCCTCCTCCTCCTCCTCCTCCTCCTCCTTACCTATTGCCTTGGGTGAACAGGCATGTGACAGGCTGGATCTCCTCCTTCCTTTTGCTGCAGCTGCGTAGCTGCCACCTTCCTGCCTGTCCCTCTCTTCTGTCACATTGAGGAGGGGCAATAGTTCAGCAGTAGAGCATCTGCCTTTGCACACAGAAGGTCAACTCTTGGCATCTCCAGGGGGACATCCCTCTCTGAAACCCGGGAGAGCATCTGCCGGCCAGTGTAGTCAGTACTGAACTAGATGGACCAATGGTCTGTGTTACATATTTGGTGGTCTGCGTTCGCCTGAGCTTGAGTCTGGACTAGGATTTTGAGCCCTGATTCGATACATGATATTCACTCACATAATGTTTTCAGGGTTTGGGCTGCTGGCATTGGCTCTTAAGCTATGAGTTACGATTTGCAGCCTGGGGGTATAGAGAGCCAATTCAGTCAGGAAGGGGAGTGGCCCAGGTCTACTGTAATGCAGTGTGGTGCTATGGCTCCCTCTCTCATATTCTTAGTTTAAAGGGCAGTAGGTGGTAGTAGGTGTGTGGCAGATGGAGGGGAAAGCATCTTGTGCTAGTGGAGCCAGACATTTTGCTCTTGGAGGTGGATTACCAAATGAGAAACCCATCTTCCACACTAGGGGTGTATCTACACACAGGGAAAAAACATGCTATAAATAAGTCAGAAATAAAACCGTTATAACAAAAGGGGGAAAAAACACTATGGGAAATTGCATCGTTGGTTTTTTTTATCTCTCCCATGTTCTCCCGTGTCATCTGGTGTTGCATGTTTATGAGGGATGAGGTGGCACTGTGGTCTAAACCAGTGGTCCTCAACCTTGGGCCTCCAGATGTTTTGAGACTACAATTCCCATCATCTCTGACCTGCTAGCTAGGGATCATGGGAGTTGTAGGCCAAAAACATCTGGAGGCCCAAGGTTGAGGACCACTGGTCTAAACCACTGAGCCTCTTGGGCTTGTTGGTCAGAAGGTCGGCAGTTCAAATCTCGGCGGTGGGGTGAGCTCCCGTTGCTCTGTCCCAGCTTCTCCCAATCTAGCAGTTCGAAAGCACGCCAGTGCAAGTAGATAAATAGGTACCACTGCAGCAGGAAGGTAAGTGACGTTTCCGTGAGCCCTGGCCCTCATCACGGTCCTCCGTGCACCAATAGCGGTTTAGTCACGCTGGCTGCAGGACCAGAAAGGTGTCTGGAGACAAACGGCGGCTCCCTCAGCCTGAAAAGCAAGATGAGCACCATACTCCGTAGTCACCTTTGACTGGACTTAAGTGTTTGGGGTCCCTTACCAGCATTCAAAATGCTGTTTTTTGACTAATGTAGCTGAGTCTTTCGTCAAGGTACACTTCTAAGTGTACCTTTTACCCAAGTGTACCTTCTAAGTGTACAGTGGTGCCTCGCTAGACGAACGCCTTGCAAGACGAATTTTTTGCTTAACGAAGAGATTTTTCGAGCGGAGGCTGCCTCGCTAGACGAATTCGTTTTGTGAAAAAATCTAGCGAATCGCGATTTGTGAAAAAGTCTAGCGAATCGCGGTTTCCCATAGGAATGCATTGAAATTCAATTAATGCGTTCCTATGGGCAAAAATAAAAATAAAAATTCAATGCATTCCTATGGGATTCGCTAGATGAATTTTTCGTTATAAGAATTGACCCGTGGAACGAATTAAATTCATCTAGCGAGGCACCCCTGTATACTTCCAAGGTATACTTCTAAGGCTGGTCAAGTTGTCTCAACCTATGAGGCAAAAGATCCCAGAAGTGCCTCCCTTCTTTCACTGCAGTAAAATATAATAATAATAATAATAATAATAATAATAATAATAATAATAATAATAATAAATAAATATTGAGCAATCTGGTACCTTTTCATGACACCCCAAATCAGCTGCCCTTATGTACACTAAGCAATTGAGTGACCATCCCCTTATGAAGCCAAACTCTGTCCCCCACAGCTGTTTCTGGGCATTGCCAGTGTGGAAAATTGCACAAGACAATGCAGGATACCAACCACCAGCTGGAAACATAGGTGCCAACTCCTTGCAACCAAGGCAGTTTCAGCCCCCCAAAATTTATTTTTAGGGGACTGGGCCCCCTCAATATTCAGAGGACGTTGTGCGACGTCATGTGCGTGACAATGGTTCTGGTTAAAATTGAGCCGATCTGAAAATGTGATAAAGTTACACAGTTTGCATGATATTATGCTGGTTTTTGTAGAGAACTCTGCTTCGTTCCACAGCTGTTCTGAATAGTGAAGTCAGCAAAACAGCGACCACCTAAGAGTTGCGGTAAGCTAGCTGGGATCTCTCTCCCAACCGAGCACATTCTGCAATTGGGAAATATCCAGAACTTCCCCCCACTATTTATTCCATTTTCAAGATTAGCTCCTTTTGCTTTAGAACGCAGCTCAGAGGTGGTAATCACAAAGTCATGAAAATAATTTCGCAGAGGCCTAACATGATTTTGCAATTATTCTGCTAACTCAGTGCAGCGCATGGCCATATAATATATCAAGGCTATTTGATAACTTTGTTATTCCTCATGCATCTGTTTCCAGCCACTTGCAGGCTTCCTATAGGCATCTGTTGGGCCATTGTAAGAACAAGGATGCTGGACTAGAAGGGCCATTGGCCTGATCCAGCAAGCTCTTCCTATGTTCTTAGCTTCAACAAAGTGGCAGGATCAGACGATGCCCTTGTTGCTAATTGGCTGGAGCTCATATTGTTTGTGACCCATTATCTGCTTAGCGCAAGTACTTGTGCATAATACTGCCTCTCTCTCCCAGTGGAAATAAGCCCTCTTAAATAGTCACAGATTTATTGATTCATAAGAAAGACACTGACACCTTGTAGACAATTTCAAAAGTATTTCCCTCGGTTCATTAACTTCTAGGTGCTCTTCTGGAGTTCTTGCTGAGTCTTTCATTAGATTCCTGGTAATTTATTGAGGCATAAGTGAAAAAGGTAAGGGACTCATCTAATTTAACAGGGAAGAAAGCTGGAAAGTTATTGTTTCTCAGTCTAACTTCATCAGGGTGTCTGTTAATTGTGAAATCCCCCAAATGCCCCAGGTTATGCTACTCAACTGTTAACAGAAGGACTCCTAGTAGTGCAGCAATAAATCTGTTAGAACATTTGGCAAAGCTAAGCAGGGTCTGGTGTGGTTTCACATTGGAAGGGAGACCACATGTTGAGATCCCTGGGTGGACTAGATGACCCCTGGGGGTATCTTCCAACTATATGGTTCTATGACTCCAATGATATCAGTGGTGTTTTCACACCACACAGATGCCTTGCTTTTATTTATTTTTAACTAAAGTGAAATAATAGCATCTAGAATTCCCCTCTGCTGGTTTTGCTCGAGTAAAAAAAATGCAAGTATTTCTAGCATTCTACCAATAAAGTCAACATATTCTCCCACCCCCCTTTACAGAACCCCAACACATCTTGTTTACAGACTTTTAAAGCACTTCGGAAGTGCTGAGAGATGAGGGTCAAAATAAGTCAAGCGAACAGCCATGCCACAATCCCATGCACTGGTAAGAAGCAGGCTCTGTGACAGTAAGGTTTCCCCATCATCACTGAGGCTGCCTCTCTCCTCATTTCTGGTTCCAGCTACAATCTAATGTACTGTAAGGTAAAGGTAAAGGGACCCCTGACCATTAGGTCCAGTCGTGACCGACTCTGGGGTTGCGCGCTCATCTCACATTATTGGCCGAGGGAGCTGGCGTAGAGCTTCCAGGTCATGTGGCCAGCATGACAAAGCCGCTTCTGGCAAACCAGAGCAGCACATGGAAACGCCATTTGCCTTCCCGCTGTAGTGGTACCTATTTATCTACTTGCATTTTGACGTGCTTTCCAACTGCTAGGTTGGCAGGAGCTGGGACTGAGCAACGGGAGCTCACCCCGTCACAGGGATTCGAACCGCCGACCTTCTGATCAGCAAGCCCTAGGCTCAGTGGTTTAACCACAGCGCCACCTGGGTCCCTGTAACTGTAACTGTTCACTAAAGTACAGGAGCACCAGTCCCAAATACAAGCAGTTGGCACTGCTCCTAATGGGAACGCCCTGTGTATTTTGTTACTGGCTAAGCATGGCATAGAAGCATTAAAGCAGATGTCCCATAGTCCATCAGATTGCAGTGGGACAGCTTGAGCAGGATAGAGATGTTTCTAGTATTGCAAAACACTTGATCTCGAATCACTTACAGATTAACCCAACTTGGAAGTAAATCCCATTTAGTTCCAGAATGCATAGGATTGCAGCTTTAAATCTTTTCTGTGCTCCAGTTCTTAGACACCCCCCCCCCCCCGCCCAGCATTGTGGCTACTTCTGCAGACCCTCCAAGTTCCCTATTTTTCAGGAACAGTCCCAGATTTAAAGAAGCCATCCTGGTTTCTGATTTGATCCCAGAATGTCCTGCTTTTCCTTAGGACTTCCCTATTTTCATTGCAGAAATGTTGGAGGGTATGACCATGCTATTTCTCCCTAGAGCATAGGAACTTGCATTATATAAAGTCAGACGCAATTTGTCCATTTAGTCCAATGTAAAAAGTAAAGGTAAACGACCCCTGGACTGTATAGTCCAGTCAAAGGCGACTCTGGGGTTGTGGCGCTCATCTCACTTTCAGGCCGAGGGAGCCGCCGTTTGTCCACAGACAGCTTTCTGGGTCATGTGGCCAGCATGACTAAACCGCTTCTGGCACAACAGAACACCGTGATGGAAACCAGAGCTCACGTAAACGCCGTTTACCTTCCCGCCACAGTGGTACCTGTTTATCTACTTGCACTGGTGTGCTTTTGAACTGCTAGGTGGGCAGGAGCTGGGACAGAGCAATGGGAGCTCACCCCGTTGCGGGGATTCGAACCACCCATCTTCTGATCAGCAAGCCCAAGAGGCTCAGTGGTTTAGACCACAGTACCACCCGCATCCCTGTCTGGACAGGTACACTCAAAGATTCTACCTGATCCTTTTAGCTGGAGATGTTAGGGACTGAACCTAGGAACTTTCTGTACGCAGTGTGCAAGCTCTACCCCTGTGCTGTGCAAGGCTTTGTCCGAGAGGTGGGAACTGAAGCCCAGCCCTGAGAAAAGAACAATTTGCCTGAATTAAATGGCCAGCTCTTGAGGAAGACTGAAAAAGTACAGGAGCGCGAACCTTAGGGGTGTTCCATGGAAAAACATTCCCTTTCTACACCAGCGTGGCTTGATGTTATGTGGCTCTGCTTTGAAAGAGATCATTCGCACTGCAACACATTTAATGGTGCCAGTCACCACATGGTATATTTGGCAGCTATTTTAAGCTCAGATCACATTACCCCATTGCAGCAGTTGGCACCGGCTTCCCCAACTAGTATGCGACTGATCTAAACAGAAATCATCTTACACATTTTTGTTCTCCAAAATTAAATTTGACGGCATGAGCCCTATGATCCTTCTCCCCCCCCTTCCTTTTCTTTTTGGTATGTTATTACTTTTTGGAACAGTGTTTTGCTAGCACCACGGGGGAAATTCCGCAAGGTTGTCAGTCAGATATAGTGAATTATCAGATACATTAGCTTTTCCTCCCTCTTACATTTGCTTAAGAGCTTATAGACCGCAGAGAATAAAAAAGAAGAAGTGCTAAACAGAATGAAATGAACTGTCAAGGGTATTTGTGAATGACTTAGAGAATTCTGCCAGCTTCCAAACACACAGGCCTGTTTCTCTTAGTTTATATAATAATCATGGGTGGAGATCTTTGGGTGGTTGGTTATATAGATCTGGGGAGGGGGCCATTGCTGGACTACTGTTTTAAAATGAGAAAGAAGTGTCAGAATTCCATTTTGAATACTCTGTATGCCATAACCACATGCTGTGTATTCTTCACATCGCAAATCATGGATTTGGTGAGGGGAAAGTACAGAAACAGACAACAGAAATGATCAAGGGGCATGAGGATCTTTCCTACAAGGAAAGGCTAAGAAGTCTGGTTCTTTTAAGTCTAGGAAATAAAACATGATAGTGAAAAAGGGGGACAGAAATGTGATAGAGGTCTATAAAGTCGTACCTCGGAAGTCGAATGGAATCTGGGGAGTCTGTTCGACTTCCAAAATGTTCAGAAATGGGTTTGCGGCATTCGGGAGCCATAACGTTCAACTTGCTAGGCGTTCGGGATCCAATGAATGACTGCAAAGCTATGTGTGGAATAGAGAGGGTGTACTGTGTGAAATGGGACCCAGGTGGCGCTGTGGGCTAAACCACTGAGCCTAGGGCTTGCTGATCAGAAGGTCAGCGGTTTGAATCCCCGTGACGGGGTGAGCTCCTGTTGCTTGGTCCCAGCTCCTGCCAACCTAGCAGTTTGAAAGCACGTCAAAATGCAAGTAGATAAATAGGAACTGCTACAGCGGGAAGGTAAACGGCGTTTCCGTGTGCTGCTCTGGTTCGCCAGAAGCGGCTTTGTCATGCTGGCCACATGACCTGGAAGCTATACACCGGCTCCCTCGGCCAATAATGCGAGATGAGCACCACAACCCCAGAGTCGGTCACGACTGGACCTAATGGTCAGGGGTCCCTTTACCTTTACCTTTTTACTGTGTGAAATATTATAAGTCAATGAGACTGATTGGTTCACCGTAGAAAGAAGGAGATACTTCACCCAGGGCCGGATTTAGGTTTGATGAGGCCCTAAGCTACTGAAGGTAATGGGGCCCTTTATATGTCCAGCTGTCCTTTGTCATCAACAAATTGTCGCTGTTTTTTGTGTTGAATATATGCTATATGTTAATCCCCCCCAAGAGAGTGGGGCCCTAAGCTATAGCTCGTTTAGCTTATACGTAAATCAGGCACTGAGTCTTCACCTAATGCACACTTAATTTGTGGAATTCATTGTGTTCACCACTGGTTTTGAGGATCACCACTGCTTTAGGTTGTTTTTTTTAAAAAAAATGGGTTTCTGGTGGGTAGCCAGCAGGCATTTCAACCAGCCCCCTAATACTGCTTCCTTACAGCAGCAAAAATAGAAGCTGCGGTGTCTCATTTTCTTGGTGCATCACATTTCCTCAGAGAAATGGAAAAAATGGAGAGATGGGGCAGGATATGGCTCGAGCAGTATGGAAATAGCAAGTGAAGATGGAAGAAAGATATTTGGATGTGTCCTGCAACAGATTTCTACTAGGGTAATATGGCTTCCAGCCTTAAAAGGGCTCCTTATGACTAGGTCAGAGGGGTGGGTTTTTAAATAATTGGTCTATCATTGACTATTAGTCAAGACAGTTGAGTTAAACTTCTATGAACAGATGTGGTATACCTCTGAGTAGTATACCTCTGAGTAGCAGATGCTGCAGACAAACAATGGGTTATTGTACCCTAAAAAAGGTAAAAGGTAAAGATCCCCTGGACGGTTAAGTCCAGTCAAAGGCGACTCTGGGGTTGCAGTGCTCATCTCGCTTTCAGGCTGAGGGATCCGGCGTTTGTCTGCAGACAGCTTTCTGGGTCATGTGGCCAGCATGACTAAACCGCTTCTGGCGCAATGGGACACAGTGACAGAAACCAGAGCTCACGGAAATGCTGTTTACCTTCCTGTTTACCTCAGCGGTACCTATTTATCTACTTGCACTAGTGTGCTTTCGTACTGCTAGGTTGGCAGGGGCTGGGACAGAGGAATGGGAGCTCACCCCGTCACGGGGATTCGAACCACCCATCTTCTGATCAGCAAGCCCAAGAGGCCCAGTGGTTTAGACCGCAGCACCACCCTCATCCCTACTTGTACCCTTCTTGTGGCTGACCACCATTTGACTAGACAAAACCTGGTCTAATTGAGCAAGTATGCTATCATCTCCTGGTGGAAATGCCCAGATGTTTATATGACGGTCTGCCATTTTGAGTGTTGAATCCAAAACTCTACATTTTGCCTGGGGGTGCATAGGGTGTTAAGGGAGGGGTAGTACTTTTGGTGGGGGGGGGGCACGTTGTGCTCCTTCTGGGGTAGTTGACCACATTTGGTCCCTATCCTGAACTCAGCTCTCACCTGTGGCTCCCAGAAGCATGAGACAGCAACCACAGCCTAAGGAACGGCTTTGACTGGCTTGGTTTGTATATAAAATTTCAAGTTGACAAACACAATTGTCAAAAGAACTTCCTCTCCGTGTGTATGGTTTGTGTGTGTGTTGCATGAGTGTGTTCTGTCCTAGCAGGGTAGGAAGACATCACCAGCAACAGAAAGAATAAACCATCTGATAAAAGACCCCCTGCTTTAGAAATCTCTTCGGGTAATCCCTCAGTTTGCTCATACTTTCAAGACAATACATTTTCATGAAATTCCGTAACTGACAAAGCTTTCTTTCTGTTTACGTTTAACTGGTTTCCCCCCTCGCCCCTAATTCCTCACAGCGAAAACAGATCAGATAAATTACTACCCTGCCAAGTGAAATCTATGGTGATAGTTGTCATTTATTTTAAAATACTTTGTCACTTGTCTCCCAATCTCCCATCATTCTCCTAAATGAAGACGTAGCGCGCAGAGGAGGAGGCGGCTTTCGGTTTTGGTGCACATGCTCTGCGTTTGCATCGACACTGACGCAGCATTTGATCAATGTCCTCTCCTCTCCTCTAACGAACTCTCTGTCAAGGGGGCATCAGGAACATCCTTCCCCAGGATTAACTGCACACGAGAGCGAAAATACTGGAAGGCCAGGGAACAGTTCAATTGCGAAGAGGAAAGCTGGGGGGGTGGGGTGGAAACATTGCAGCAGCACAGCAGTTAGCACAAAGGTTAAGTAGACAGCAGGGTAGTTTAATGCAATTTGAAATTATAGGGGCCAGCCAAGCCTTTATCTTGCCGAAGGGCTTGATGAAGAACAACACCTGGGGGGCTTGACGTGTCAAGAACCAAGACTGGAAGCCTATGAATCTAGGTGTGTGTGAGTGCGGTATTTGTGTGTGGGATGAGTGATTGCCATGTTTTATGTCTGGGAATCAGATCAGATTTGGGCACCTCAAAATCCTTTGCTCCCCATTCCCCCCTATCGTATGCTACCACCACGGTGTACACACTACTCCTGTTTTAAACAGCAAACTCTGATCCATAAAACTTCCTTGTGTGTTGAACCTGCAGAGGCCAGCACGGCAAGCCGCTTCAAACACGCTTCCCCAACTGGGTGCCCTCCAGCTGTTTTGGAGGGCACCTCCCAGTAGCTCCTGCGGTGTACTGGCACGGGTGTTGCAGTCTAAACATCTGGAGTGGCCAAGGCTGGAGAAGGCATTGGGTGGAAACCTTAGTCCAGTGGTCTTCAACCTTTTGGAGTCCACGGCTCCTTTGACCGACCACTTTCTTTCTGCAGCTCCCCTGTGGAAGCCACTTACACTGGGCTTCCATTGACGGACACAGGTAAGATCTTCCCATTCTGCACCACTCCTTTTCGGCGCCATTTTTGTAAGTGGGAGTGTATGTTTTTATTGGGCAACGCCACCGCTCCCGCAGTGCCAAGCTGACACACTCCACTTGGCAGCCCCCGTCTTCCAGAAATTGGTGTGCACGTGGTGTGTGTGTGGAGAGGGCAAAAAAAGGAGAAAAGATTAATATCAGAAGCAGAATTATCTTGTTATTGTGGGGAAGGGAAGCAAGAAACACACAGCACAGGAAAACACATGCAGACGTGGTCCTTTCCTGCATGGAGCTCACCACGAACGTCTCCCTTGTTCTCTTGGAATGGCGATACGCCCACCTGAGAAGTGCCGGAGCTGAGCTATGGTGAGCTCTGACTGAAAAAATAAAAGCCCTGATTGTGAGTTTGGAAAACTTGTTTTGTATTTCAAATGGTTATAACCTGCGCTGGGGTCTTACGGTAGGAAGAAGGGTGGGCAGTAATAGTAAAATTAATATTAGTAGCAGCAAAAACAATAATTCATACATATGCATTTGACCATCTCCCTGACCTATGGGCCTCAGACACAGGTATGTGACTGAAATATTTCCACTGCTACTGAAGACTGCGAGACTGTGCAGAGGGGAGTATTAATCATGCCGGCATAGATATTCTTCCCGTGTGATGAGAGAGCAAACTAAGTCTGGAAGGAAGAGAAGAGAATCAATCTGCTTGATTGCCCCGGCGTCTTTCCTTTTGCACTCCACAACCCCTTGCTGGGTTTAGCAGCGGGGGATCAGGCGCCTGCTTGTCTAACATTTGGCCACTAGGTGGCAGCATGGACTGAAGAAATGGCAACTGTGGGACAAAACACATTTCGGGCAGAGCTGTGGCTGATTAAGCGGCGAATGGCGCTTTGAACCGGATCGTTTCCCTTGCTGCTGTTGTTATCAACCCTATCCTACAAAAGTAGAAGGAGGGAGGATGCTTTAACATTATCGTTTTGCTTTGGAAACTTTTCCAGGGCTATCGTCTGCCCTGCCCATTTCCTCCTTTCCCTTCTCAGCAAGACGCATGCCACTTATACACTGACAAGTTACATTTTGGGGCTTTTGAGAGCTGTCACTCCTATGCCTGCCTTTTGTGCCCTTTTGCCCATGAATCTAAGCAGGCCTGAGTTAATTGCCGACGCCAATCATTCCTTCTGACGCGTTCAAACCTGGCCCATTTGTCCAATAAGCGAGATTTTAGGGGGTAGAAGTGGCTGCTGCTGAGAGTGCCATGGTTAAGGAAGAAAGAAAAAAAAGACAAATGGAAGAAAAATCAGAGTTCTCCCACTGCCATTAAGGCCTCATCTACACAATGCATTTGAAGCAGTATTGCACCACTTTGAGCAGTCATGGGAATACTGGAGAATGTTGCATAATTGGCCACAAGACACGGCACACATGCTGCATTTGAACAGCAATGTCCATCAACTTTGCAGGGGCCTGGACCTCTCAAAAAATTGTGGGGGGGAGGGGCAAAGGGACCTCGGCCCCGAGGAGTTCTCTCTATGCTTCTCAGAGTGGTTGAACAAGTGATCCCTCTTCCCAGGGATCAGGCCCGTCTTAACCACATCGAACGCCATGGTGCAAAGGTCTCTCCGCCGTCCCCCCAACTCACTGCAGATGCAGAGGAGGGACATGGCATGGGCAGGCCGGGCACCGAGGGCGGGCCAGGCTCAGGGGTGCCACAGCGGGCAGGCCGGGCTGCCTGGTCGTCCTCCGGGGCACTGCCGCCTCCTCCTCTGGCATGGAGGCCTCTGCTGGGGGGGGGGCGGTGCCGCGCAGCGTCTGGCCTCTCGTCCTCCTCATGCCCCCAACCTGCCAGGCCGAGGCCAGGACCCGAACCCGCAACAGGAGGGAGGGAGGCAAGGAGCAGGGCAAGCAGGAGGACAGCCGGGCGGCCCACCGAGAGGCGCGCCAGAGACTCCGTCGTGGAGGGTGATGCCGCCATGCAGCCAACTGCCGTGCCTGGCTGGCACGGGAGGGGCGGGGCAAGGACATTTGCTCGGCATGCAGAAAGTCGCTGGAGGGACCTATCAGGAGAGAACGTAGGCCACTGGTACTGAAATGCTTACCAACAAACATAAACTAGCACGGGGAGGAGCAATGGAAAAGGAAAGACAGGTTGATTCTCTTCTCTTCCTTCCAGACTTAGTTTGCTCTTCCATCACCCCGGTGTGGCTCCCCTTTATCACATATACAGCACAACAAGACAATGACCTATCCCCCCCCAACAGTATATGAATCAATATGGCTAACCTGACCCCCTCACAGATACAAGCAAGCCACACAGCACCAACTGAACACAACCAATCAAGTCCTGGATCCCCTAATCTCTCGCAATGACAATACGAACAAATAAATGTATAAATGACGGACCTATCCATGTGATGCTGATTCAAGCCCTACACTAACACTATGAAATAGAATGAAAGAACATCAGCCTCATCTCTCTCCCTCTCTCCCTCTCCTTTCTTTCCCCACAAACACATGATGTATATGACAACAGTCTCTCTTACCGAATGTAAACCAACTGTGAAAAAGACTCTATGAATCGAAAATGGATATGCAATACAGTCGTACCTTGGTTGTTGAACGCCTTGCGACTCAAACGTTTTGGCTCCCAAACGCCGCAAATCCGGAAGTGAGTGTTCTGGTTTGCGAATGTTCTTTGGAATCCGAACGTCCGACGCGGCTTCTGCAGCTTCCGATTGCATGCAGGAAGCTCCTGCAGCCAATTGGAAGCCATGCCTTGGTTTCCAAATGTTTTTGGAAGTCGAACAGATTTCTGGAATGGATTCCATTCGAAAGCCAAGGTACGGCTGTATGCACTTTTCCTTGTTTATTTGTTTGTTTTGTAACACAAGAAAGTCTTTCATAAAAACTAAAAGGAAGGAAGGAAGGAAGGAAGGAAGGAAGGAAAGTTCAATCCCTGGTCTCTCCAGGTAGAACAGGGCTGCAAATTCTGTCTAAAATCCTGAAAATCTGCTGCCAGTCTGTGTGGACAGTTTTAAGCTAGGTGACCCAATGATTTGACTCTGTATAAGGCAGGCATCCCCAAACTATGCCCCTCCAGATGTTCTGGCCTACAACTCCCACAATCCCTAGCTAACAGGACCAGTGGTCAGGGATGATGGGGATTGTAGTCCAAAACATCTGGAGGGCCGAAGTTTGGCGATGCCTGGTATAAGGCTTCATCCTGTGTTAGGCCCCCTTATCTATGGTGATGTTGGCTCTTCAGCCTGCTTGCATCGATGTTCCGAAGAGGTTTTCAAGGAGAACATTGAGATGTGCAGAATGTAGCGGGAAGCAATAAAACCTCCAGCAGAACATTACAAACCATTAGGAAAACCAAACTTTATTTATCTGACTGACGGAGGGCAATTTGGGTACGATTGCAAGAGCGAGACCTTGCTTTGTCCTCCGTCTGAGATTGCTGTGGAAAGGGTTTGGCAGAAGAGTTGCTTTTGTCTTGGCCAAGAGTGATTCTGTTGGGGGAAGGGAGGGGGGAAGAGCAGCGGCTCCAGCCTCACAACGTGGGCTCTTGTTAATTGTTGTCTCAAAGTTCCCCACAATATAAATTAAGGTAGTTTAAGGCTTCTATCTACGGCTGCTGATTATTTTGACACAGCCCCCATGTTAAACAGCGAGCAACTTTTAAACCTCCTCGCGTAAAGCAGCACACTCATGTGAGAAGGGCACTTTTTTGTCTTTTGGAAAGCAGGAACAGCAGCAAAAGAGAAATAGAAGGTGCGACCGGAAAGTTCGGTGAATGGTCACAGAAATCGGACAGCGAGAAATATTTGAACATACAATCGGCATCGGAAACCCACAAAATGCTCACAATTGTGTACGGAGATGAAGGTGCAACTCAAAAGACAGTGTGTGAGTGGTTTAAGTGTTTCCATGAAGGGTGGCAAACCATCGAAGATGACCCTCGGTCTGGCAGACCGTCAGCGAGCAGAACAGTGGCAAATGTCGACAGAGTTCATGAGTTATTGATGCGGGATCAGCATTTGTATGTCCGAATAACAGCGAAAGAATTGCACATTCCACGTGAAATCGTTACTGAGGTTACTGTGTTGTCCCACCCTCCATATTCTCCTGATTTGGCCCCACCGGATTTCTATCTTTTCCCAAAACTGAAATCTGAACTGAAAGGGCACAAATTTCCCAACGTTTCACACGTCCAAGCTGCTGTGATGAGGGAACTGAAAGCAGTATGAAAAGAGGACTTCTCCAGATGTTTCCAACAGTTCTACGAACTGCATTGTATCAGAGGAGGCCTCCTTTGAAGGTCTGTAAGGTCTGTTATTTTGAATATTTCTTGCTGTCCGATTTCTGTGACCATTCACCGAACTTTCTAGTCACCACCTTGTATATTGCATTAATACTGAAAGTGGAATGGTTTGCCACATGTTGATGATGATTATGAAGGATGCTATTTTTCTAGAAAAAGAGGTACCGGAACTCACCAGGAACACTTCCCTCGTTCACTTCTCTTGTTCACCTGAGAGGTGCCAGAACCGAGTTCCGGCAAGTTCCAGCTGGAAAAAAAGCCCTTTTTAAAAAAGATGCTGCTGTTTATGGTGCCCACTTTCAGGCCTGGCTGTAATTCCAACCCTCATTCCATCCTGAACATCAGTACATTTTGGAAATTCCTAAATATGGAGAACCACAGCTTTTTTGAACAGAGAGGCACGGACGGAAGACTAGAATGTGCAGTGCCTGGGTGGAAGAGGAAGAATCACTATATTTCTGCCATCACAGAGGAGCATCAAAAGTCAGAGCAGGATAGTTACAGGTCGTTGCCACCTAATGAAAGCAACAATAATTTAAAATAATCAGACAAATGGCACCATTAGTTTTAAGAAACCCATGCTGGAATCAGTTAATTAATTTTTGGCCTCCTTAACTACGGGGTATTTGATGCCACATGTTATGAATCATTTTCAGTTGAGATATTAAAATCAGATTACAAGAGAAAAGCCTTGTAAATATTTGCCTTCAAATGAGCCTGAGAATAAATATATATTCAGTAATTCATCCATATTTAGCAGATATTAAAGAGACAAAGCATAGCTTTAAATTCAATTATCATTTTATACAAAGGGAGGAAATATGAAACTTGGCTTGATTAGCTTGTTTCTTCCCATGCTTTGTAATACCTTATTAAAATTTGAACTTTGAAATTGATATTATCAGTCAAATAATGTCAGAAGAAATATTTAATCTGTGGTTAGAGCCTCGGTTAATAGAAATTTTATTTGAAGTGTGTTACGTCTGAAAGAGAGAAAATATATGAAGGAGATCCAGACTCGATTTGGAAGGTTGATTTCACTACTGTACTGTCATTCCATTTGAAATCCTCCCACACCTAAACAAATTATTTGGAACTCATCCAAATTAGAATTACAGGGTTTATTTAGACTTGTTGAGGAAAGCATTGGCACCCGGTCTGGCGTTATCCCTGAGTTAACCACTATGCTAAATATGTTGTGGGGTAAGGGCTTGGCCCAAAGAAGCCCCTGTGGTAACAGGGGTTTGTTGTGGAAAGTGCGTGCTTCCTGTCTGCTTTGCTCACTTCCTTTAAAAGTACCTAGGCATCCTGCAGGGAATGTAGTACACCAGGGGAGTAGTAAGTAGCAATTACCAAATTCGCACTTTCTGAAAGAAACCGTGATATCAGGGGCTGGGCAGAGAAGGAGGAGTGGAGACTGCCTCTCCATCCTGATCCTTCCAGGGAGGAGGAAGAGGAAGACTATTTAGATTTGCAACAGGGGTTTGAGGCAGGTCACAGCTCAGAGGCAGATGAGGGGGAGAGCTGGGAAATCGTGGGAGAGCGAGAGCAGCTGGCTGACACGTTGTCATTAGAAAGCATTCCAGAGCCACCATCTCCCAGAACCTGGAGAGCCTTGAAAGTAGGAGAGCAAAGAGCTCAAAGACAGAGGGCACTTATCAGCACCCGTAGGAGAGACGATGCGATTGACAAATGAGGAAGTGGGAGAGATTGGGTGTGTGTGTAAAGATTTATTCGGGACAACACCATAATCCAAGACGCTGAGTTCTGTAGCCTCTCTCTGTAAAGATTGAAATAAAAAAGGACTGTAAGAAACTTTTCCTGGCCTTTATACTTTCCTGGGCAACCAGCTGGGAGCTGCTGACAGCGTCCTGACATGCAAACAGATGTGTGAAATTCACACTTGTCTGAATGTTGCAGTCAACTAATGTGTACCAAAGCGCATATACCAGGGCAAAGTGTGCCTAGAAATGTATATATCAAATGTATCGTACACGGGGTATGATGCTTTCCCACTAGCTCCGCCCCTCGAGTTCATGAGCTTCTGGAAGTGGGTTCCATTTTGCCAGGATGACTTTCCAGAAGGGTCCCAGCTCTTGAGAAAGTAAGGATGAAGACCATTCACCTATATTCAGACGCGTTAGGGATAATCATATGACCCCCCCCCCCCCATCACATGCTTTGAACACATCTTAAAGTCCTCTTTCTCACTAACACTGTCCACATGGTCCTGGGTGTGTGTGTTTTCAGTGGGCATATCTCCACTTTCCTGTCATGCATTTGGGTTTTTGTTTTTTGTTTTGCTCTTCTGCTTCTTCCCCCCAATTACAACTTTTCAAATGTGAGGAGGGATATCACTTACGCTAACCCTTTTCTTGCCTGCAAGCACAGCAGACTGACTGAAGGGCAAGTGTACCGAGTTCTGTGAGAATATTGCTTTTGCTAAAGAGAATGAGGACGAGTTCTCTAACCTCGAAAAGGACAAAACTCACGGAACCATTTTTTCAAAGGCTTTGTTTGACTAGCTGGCTACATTGTTAGGAACCTAAGTGTCTGCCATTTAGAGCAATCCCTGCTCATGGACGTAGCAATGTCACTATTTTATAGTCTCCTTGTAAAATATCCTTCTCCCCCACCCATCTCCACTGACACATGTATAAAATACTGCAGAATGTCCCCCTTCTAAAGAGATACACATGAGCGCGAGAGCATCAGGAATTCTTGCAGTGTACTGCTTCCCCCTCTAACATATACAATCTGGCAGCTCAGTTGCTTATGCATTCGTATAGATTTCCCTGTGATAGACCAGGGGGTGTGGGCTGCCTGCGACCGAAATGGTGGCGGCAGTGATGAGAGAAAGAGAGAGGGAATGTATCACTCAGAATTCAGTGTCTCAGTGTGAGGTGAAAAAGCACTAAAATATAATGTTTTCTCGGAGAATTTAATCTCAGCACCACTCAGTCTTTTTCTTTTTTTAAAAAAAAAAACCCCACGAATGTCATTATTAATCAATATGCACTTTCCAATGCCATTTTGTGTGGGAAGGAAATCAGGAGAAAAAGTGACTTGTGGCCTTGAAATTTTGGCACTTGCGTGTGGAGACCTTTTAACCATCCCCCAAGAAATAAATTCAGACAGACTCAAATTTTTAGTTTGGTTTTTGGCAGAATTTAGGCCACAACTTTATTGATGACATAGCATAGCATAGCATAGGCTCTGGTTTGACTAGCTACCTGCAGCCCTGCAGGCAGCGATGAGCCCTGGGCAGCAACCATAAGCCAGTCTTGGGTGAACACCTGGGACAGTGGCGAACAGGGGGGTCTGCTCAGCCTCCACCCAGATGAGCTCTGGACTCAGCTCAGGGTACAACCCCGCACGGGGAAGACCAACCATGCGTCTGTGGATTCCTTCTTAAAGGAATACCCAACGCATAGGGATGGCTAGGCATCCTGCCACCCCTATCCACCTGAACCAGAGCCTATCCGCAACCTTACAAATTGGGCCGGTTTGCTACGTGGCAGACGAAACCCAAATGGCACCAGCCAATCAGCCAAGTGGGGGAAATTCCTGGCGTGCCCCTGTCCCAACGACACATGACGGCATAGCAAGGTCAAGCGCAAGCCCTAAATATAGGGAGACACGTGCAGTGGGTTAAGTAGTGGTCCCTCAATCACTTTGACTGGTGTCCTTCTAGGCCAATTGCTCCCAAGATCGAGGGACCACCAATAGGGTGTTGTGGCCGGTCCAAAGTTCCCACCCACAACACAGGGTCTGATTGACAGGTTCCACCACAACACATGCCCTCTTGTTAGGGAGCACCCAATTTCTGTTTCCTTTTCTATTTGCCTTGGTAAGTCTTCTGAGTTGCTTAGCCCAGGGTATGACTGGAAGGGAGTGTTGTGGTGGTTCGAGTTTATTCTGCAGTGACATTAGGGAGAAAGTGGAATTGCAGGACTCGTGTTTCCAACCATGGCCACTGCGGTCCATCTCATCCCAGATGTTTTTAAAGACCTTCAGGAAGCTGTTTGGAGAAGTCACCCAGAGTTAGAGCTAAAACAAAGTGCTGTCAACTTTGTTGATTCCAGGGGGACATTTGGAAGTCTGAGAGAACCATCCCTTCTGGCTGTTTCTCTTTTCCTACCCAATAGATAGAAATAAAGCACACTCCTACACAACACGTGCACACTTCACATACAAACACAGATTGATTTTTCCATAGGGTGTGGGTGAAAATGGAATCTGGTGGAATTAAACCAGGTCCTTGCGAATTTGCATGCTTTTACACACAGTCCTTAAAAACCCCACAATAAAATTAAAGATTTCACCACAGCTTGCCAGCACCCAAAAGCTTGATTCCGAGGCTTCACCCCTCAGGAACCTTCATGATTTTGTTTTTCCTATGACAACGAAACTACTAACCAATCACAGAACGCATCTGTGAATACAGAGGTGACGTAGGATTGGATGGTGGTTTTGAAGAGATTCCTTGTTAAAATTATGGGGACCCTAATCTACATCTGAATTTATATTTTTGTGCCATGGAATCTCTAGAAAACACCAGGTCTGTGATTTTAATTGCTCATGAAACAAGTGATTTGTGATGGTGGTTACAGGTACTGCCTCATGAAATACCCCCCCCCCTGCTCTTTTAAATTTGCTACCCACTTGGTGATATGCCACAAAGCCAAAGTAGCCATTTTGTGTCATACCACACTCACCGTGGCAGCCATTTTGTGACTAGTGGATATAGCATTATTTCAAAATTCCAAATGTGTCCACTGGCCCCCTAAAGATTGGTGGTCCCAAGACTGGCCAGTTGCCAGGTGAGGGCACCTCTTAGGACACCCAGGGCCAGCATGTGCCACCAGCCCACCTAGAGTCCCCTTGCCTACTAAGGGAGGAGGAAGAGAGTAACTCACAAGACCATCCCTTCCCCCTGTTTGTAGTTCTCGCTATGTTTTTGCCTATTACACTTATGATTAAATACAGTGGTACCTCAGTTTACGAACTTAATCCATTCCAGAAATCTGTTCTTAAACCAAAACCGTTCTTAAACCGAAGCGCGATTTCCCTAATGAGGCCTCCCGCCGCCGGTGCCCCTCCACCGTTCGGATTCCGTTCTTAGCCCGAGGTAAAGTTCTCAAACCGGGACACTATTTCTGGTTTTGTGGAGTTTCTAAACCGAATCGTTCTTAAACTGGACGGTTCTTAAACCGAGGTACCACTGTAACAGATGGTTATTTCAGTGCTCTAACATTCCGCATGGAAACATTTCTATCTGCCCTTGTTGGACTCCTAAAGATCCACTCAGGGTTTTCAGACTCGTTGAGCCAAGGATGGATGCCTTTTCTGCAGCCTCCGAGTTGCCTTTTCCACGGCGCGATTTCCTTTCCCCTTCTATCAGCTCCCACCTCTGTAAGCAGAAAAGGGTGCATTTAATTGCGGCACTTTGAAAATCAAGGTTAGGAGAAGCTGAGGATGTTGATGTTGGCTGGTTTAAAACAGTTGTGACAAATCCAGCTCCAGGGAACTCTCTAAATGCACTGGATGAATTATGGTAGCAATCTAAGGAAGTCTGATACAGTCTCGGCTGGTTTACAATTCTTTGACTGCCCCTAGTCATCAGGTATTAGCAAGTTTTGCTACAGAGTTTACAGCACAGTGAATATACTCTAAGGCCTGTTATAACCATAATCCGCTTTTAATGCTTTATGTCAGGCCTCCCTGCTGCACTCTAACCACTCTTTAATAATAAGACAAAAGTGATATTTTAAGGTAACAGTTAATAAATAACGTGACTTATCCAATCACACCTTTCACTAAAATATTATTATCTTTTGACAGATTCATTACAGTGGAGGCATCGGGAGCTGATGAAACACTCTCTAATTCTACCACTAGTACATTTGCCGCAGTTGTCTTTCTTTTAATTTAATTCTCCTATTCTGAAAGCATACTGTCCATTGCAATTATCGAGTAAGCATTTAATCTAGCATAACTAAAGCATTTTAATCTTTTCTTATGGAAAAAACGATTAAATGGTCATAGCATCACTATATGATGTGCATTCATATACTCCTGACTTTTAGAAGTTTCTTGGAGCCAAATCTTAAGTGAAACTAAACTTCTTTACAAAAAGGCTGTCTGCGTGTGTATTTGCTGGTTTAGGAGCACATATACATACATACATACATACATACATACATACATACATACATACATACAGATATCTCCTCTAATTTGCTCAGAATAATTTGCTTTTTATATATAGGGCACGAGGTGAGACACATTATTGTATAATTAATGGCAAACTCCTAAGGTCTATAAAAATCTTTGTTCTCTTTTTTTTGAGGTGTGGGCCATAAAGCCACAAAGCTTGGGTTAAAAGTCGTTCTGCAAATTTCCTTCCCGAATTTTGGTAGGCCATATTTCAAAGAACATTTGCAAAATGGAATTTTGTACCTGGTTGGTTTAAGAGTTCAGAATGATACCTTTTCACACCCTTTCCCCAATTTGGGCTCAAAGGGTTCACAGTGACCTGAACGTAGCTTCAGTTTTATGAAATTATTTGTGGATGCTTCATGGAAAAGATGCCTGTCATACAGTGCAAAACAGGCCGTGAAAAGTCTGTGCCGTATGAATATTCAATTTTTATTTTAAATTAAGGAAAAATTAGATTCTAGGGCACCAAGGCCTAGGCTTTCAACTCAGCATTGGGGGTCGGCAAGGTTTACCTCGCCTGGGCCAGTTCACTCCAGCTGAGATCCCTCCGTGGGTCGGATTGCACACATGCATTAATAATAATAATAAATTTTTATTTATACCCCGCCCTCCCCAGTCAAAACCGGGCTCAGGGCGGCTAACACCAACTCAGCATTGTGCACCAAATTTATCTCCATTTAGAGCAGGCATCCCCAAACTTCGGCCCTCCAGATGTTTTGGACTACAATTCCCATCATCCCTGACCACTGGTCCTCTTAGCTAAGGGATCATGGGAGTTGTAGGACAAAACATCTGGAGGGTCGCAGTTTGGGGATGCCTGATTTAGAGTGCAATCCAATCCATGCCTACTCAGAAGTAAGCCCCACTGAGTTCAGGTAATTGTGAAGAGGACTGCAGCCTAACAGAGCAATCCAAACTCTTGGTTTCAATGTTCTTTCAGCAAGGATACGTTATCCATGGAAATTCCATCCTTGCAGTGTCTATAAACACTTGCATTTTAGCTTATGTTTCAGTAAATATTTTCTAGAAGAAAAGAGATATGCTTCTATAGCAGATATGTTTCCTTTCGTCCTCTCCAGAACTGTTTCTCCTCTCTGTTCCACCGCTAAACTACTATGTTATTTTAAAGTTTCAGAGCACACGATCCTCACACAGCCCCTCTGTGCAAACTGTTAGTGGTCTGCCCTGCCCTGCCCTCAATTTTCTTTTTTGTTTCCATTGCTAAAGAAGAGGGCAGACAGAACTGGACAGCAGACCCAGTCAGGACCAAGGAGAGACAAGAAAAACAGACTTGGAGAACAGGCTTCATCAGAGAAATGACCACAAGTGATGGGCGAATCCATTCATTTTGGTTTCTCTCAGTTTCTTATTTTTAGAATCTTCAGTCCAGTTCTTGACATTTCCACATTAGTTTGCTATTTTAATAATAATAATAATAATAATAATAATAATAATAATAAACCTTTTGGTATGTATTTCTCCCAATACACACATTTTTGTGTAACCTT
The DNA here is from genome assembly GCF_963506605.1 of Zootoca vivipara. Classification (NCBI taxonomy): domain Eukaryota; kingdom Metazoa; phylum Chordata; class Lepidosauria; order Squamata; family Lacertidae; genus Zootoca; species Zootoca vivipara. The sequence goes on along the minus strand of NC_083279.1, from coordinate 27,858,388 downwards.
GCCTAATATAATCATTTCTGCAAAACAATTTCCCTTAGTGCAATGTGTATTTTGCACACTATTTTCCACATTTTTATGCACACCAACAGGCGTTAGTGGTTTTTTTCTTTGTACCCGTTACTTGGATGGACAACTGCATTGCAAAAATTTGGAGAAGAGCGAATTTTGAAAGATGGCTGCAATTCAGTTTGTATAATGTTTCGGGAAGTGCAATTTGCATAGGTTCACCTTTAAATGAGACCAGAAGCCAATTTATCCCCCATCCCCAGTGACAATGGGAGTATCAGGAGGGGAATTTAGTTCGGACGTAATACTCGCCAAACCATAATGCCACTTAGGCTGAAATTTAGCCCCTTTGAACATCGTGGTGAGTCCTTAGGCGTGTGCTCTTCATGTGCTCCACTGCTTATGAAACACCGTGTTTCATTTTGACAGGTGTTAACCTTGCCCTGACAGGTGTAACCTCACCCCCAACCACCAAGTGCATATGGACAGCTTCCTCAACCCAAATTGTCCCCCAAGTGGCTTTCCCCCTCCCTTCCTCCCGTGGAGTTCCAAACACATGTTTGTGAAGGTCTAAAAAGGTAAAGGTAAAGGACCCCTGACAGTTAAGTCCAGTTGTGAACAACTCTGGGGTTGCGGCACTCATCTTGCTTTACTGGCCGAGAGAGCCGATGTTTGTCCACAGACAGTTTTTCTGAGTCATGTGGCCAGCATGACTAAGCCACTTCTGGCGAACTAGAGCAGCACACAGAAACACCGTTTACCTTCCCACCGGAGCGGTACCTATTTATCTACTTGCACTTTGACGTGCTTTCGAACTGCTAGGTTGGCAGGAGCTGGGACTGAGCAATAGGAGCTCACCCCGTTACGGGGATTCGAATTGCTGACCTCCCGATCGGCAAGCCCAAGGCTCAGTGGTTTAGACCACAGCGCCACCCACGTCCCTGCCTTGTGAAGGTCTACTGAGGCTCAATTAAATTTTAGAGTAATTTGTTAGGAATGTACATATATCAGACATTCAAAAGGCCTTCATTGTCTGCTAATTTGATGTGGAGGAAGGAGTAAGGTCTACCGGGGGTGGGGGGAATAGAGAATATGAGCTTTTTTCACACTTCCTGTGGCTTTCCTTTTCTTTCTGCCTCATATGGTTCCTGAGATAGAAAACATTCTTCCTTTGCTTAAGGGGAAAATTTAACGCAACCTTTATAATCTGTGTTACGCGCAAGTATAATTAGCAATTGAATGCCAGCAGATAACTGTTCAGAAATCAATCTGCATGGCGGGGCGGGAGGAAAATAACAGTGAATATTGTAGTAAGTGAGGAAGGGAAGACATTATTCACAACAAATTTGTGTGATAAATTGTTTGCTCTGTTACAGTCTCAACACTGGCTCCTCTTCAATTGCATTGTTTGGTTTATAAAACGGCTGGGTCTAAATGCTCTAATTTCCTAAAAAGTGCAGGGATTTGAAACTCTGTCTAATTTTTCATCAAAAGATCAGGGGCCAATGTTGCATTGGTGCCATAACTAACCCACGTTAGATTGAGTCAAGAAGAGGACTTTAACAAATCTAGCAACCACATGCATTCTAATTTGATTTTATTTGGCGTTAAATGCACTTTTGTTGGAATTCTGGTTTCTTCATCTCATACAGCTAGAAATGATACAAAAAAGACTATTGAAATTAACGAGTAAAGACTAAAAAGTTCTGAGCATGTTAGTTTAGAACAGAGCAGGGGAACCTGTGACTGTCCAGTTTTTTATGAACTACAAATCCCATCATTCCTGACCAGTGGTCATGCCGGCTGGGGCTAAAGGGAGCTGAAGGCCAAAAACATTTGCAGGGCCACAAGCTCTCTGTCCTTCCAACAATGGTGAGGAGTGACAGGTATTTATACATCTATGACCCTTGTGGAGAGAAGGAATTTATCCCTCAAAATATAGAATGGTAACTGAAGCTGATTAGCAGTAGTTCAGTACTGTCAAAAAGAAGTAGTGGTACCTCAGGTTAAGAACTTAATTCATTCTGGAGGTTCGTTCTTAACCTGAAACTGTTCTTAACCTGAGGTACCACTTTAGCTAATGGGGCCTCCCGCTGCCACCGTGCCACCGCTGCGCAATTTCTGTTCTCATCCTGAAGCAAAGTTCTTAACCTGAGATACTATTTCTGGGTTAGCGGAGTCTGTAACCTGAAGCGTCTGTAACCCGAGGTACCATTGTACTTTTTTATACCACTCCTAGGGTTGCCATGTGTCCTCTTTTCCCAGGACATATCCTCCTTTTCAGGGCTAAAATTTCTGTCCAGGTGGATTTTTTTAAATTAGGCTATACTTTCTGGATGATAGACGTAACTGGTGGCTGGAGACTTGTTTTCCTCTTCTCTCCTGCCCCCCTCAGCAATATATCACAGCTTCAATAGCCTACATATAGTAGGGGTATTTAAAATGGAGTCGTCATAGTGTCCTCTTTTTTGCTCTTCGAAATATGGCAACCCCACTTAACCTATGGAATTCACTATTGCAATTGTATGGAGCTCTTAAAAATAGATTATTAAACATGACAGAATATACATGTGTACCTAAATCATATGTGTTTGGATCTTTTGCTTGTGGTAGAAACTGGGCTCTCAAGAGGAGGAATTAACAAGCCAAAGTTTGAGTCGTCGTTGTCGTTGTCGTCGTTGTCGTAGTAATAATAATAATAATTCATTAGTTATACCCCGCCCATCTGGCTGGGTTTCCCCAGCCACTCTGGGCAGCTTCTACAAAATATTAAAAATAAAATAAAACATCAGACATTAAAAACTTCCCTAAACAAAAACTTCTGAAAGTCAGAAAGTTGTTTATTTCCTTGACATCTGATGGGAGGGTCTTCCACAGAGAGGGTGCCACTACTGAGAAGGTCCTCTGCCTGGTTCCCTGCAACCTCACTTCTCACAGTGAGGGAACCACCAGAAGGCCCTTGGAGCTGGACTTCAGTGTCCAGGCTGAACGATAGGGGTGGAGACGCTCCTTCAGGTACACTGGGTAATCTAATATACACTTTATAAACAGAAAGCTTAATAAATTACATACAGACTGAACCCGCAAGTTAAATAACAGATTGGGAACCTGTGGTTCTCAAGATATTGCTGGATTACAACTTTTTATATTATTTATTTAAGCAAGTTATATGATGCTTAACTGCTCTAACTTTCATGATCCCTGAAAATTCCCCATACTGGCTGATCAGAGTTATAGTCAAAGAACATTTGGTTCCCTATCTCTGAGACAAATCTACGATCCGTTGCAAGCACCAAAAGTGAAACCGCAAGCTGCTTGCCCAGTACATATAGGCTGTGGCTGTCAATCAAACAATTGCAACATAACATTCTGCCCATCAACAATACCCTCAGTGGCCATCCAAACTGACCAGCCCAACAAACCAGGGAACGCCTTGTTAACCCTTCCGCAACCCATGCTCTCCTTAAAGGGAGAACCTGCTTTGCAGGAAGTTAGACTAAATGGCCCTTGGGGCCCCTTCAGCTCTATGATTCTGTTACGTGCAAGTAAACATGCACGAGATAAGGTAACAAATCTCAAAATGCAATGTTGCAGAACGTACCTGCAAAAAAGCCAAAACAAAGCCACCAGTCTGGAGGGCCCTTAAAATGTAATGTATTTGTGCTAAAGTGGCATTAGATGCTTCTAAACAACAACTAGCCATTGTTCCTTCCTTTGGGGGCTAAATTACAATAAATTAAATGAAAAGTTACAATTTATTTCCAAACTGTTTGATGGTATTCTTCTTTCCAGATGGAAAGCCTATGTGGTTTCGCCTGGCCCAGTTTGGTAGAAACATCTGATTAATCCAGTTATTTCATGCACTTTGAAGCTGCTATTTTCCTGGTTAGTGGCTTTCTCGAAGACCTTTATATTTATTGTTAAGAGAATTCATCCTGATTTGTGTGTGTGCCTGTATGTGCATGAGTGCTGCTGGGCACTCCCCTTTCCTTCTTTTGTGCTGCCAAATTAAATTGATCCTATCTTGAACAGAATCTTAAATGGAATGTTAGCACGCATTAATTACATTTATGGTACAGGAGACCCTCTGGATGGACATGCAAGTATCTGATGTGGGCAAAGCCACAAACCATGTGTGAGTCGCTACGTGCCTCTTGCTTGATTGTTATATTGTGCAGTAAAATATAATTAATATATATAAAAAATCAAACTACATTTTAGAAACCCAGTAAGAATCATAATCTGTCTGATAATTAGACATGGGGATCAGGGGATCAATGAGCTGAACTTTAATTTTAGTCAACTCTTCACATTTGCTGTTATAGGAGCAATGTTCTCTCGTTATGCAAACATACTGTAACGGCAGCCACACAAAATTGGGATCTGAAAACTTCTGCTAAAATGTTTGACCCTTTGGAGGAACCAGACTCCAGGAGACAAAACAAAATAAAAAACCTTTGAATGCTTTGAAAATGTTTAATTTATCTTGTTTCTTACTGGCCTGCATATTATTCCATAGTTTGCTATTGCTTCTTATCTTTGCCTTTAGCTTTTGTTTCAGAATACGGATTAAGAAGACCATCTGAGGTGTGAATGTGGCTGTCACAAATATCTGGAATTGTTTAAATCTGGTGCATGCATTTTAGAGGACAAATGAGCAATGTGTTTTATGTCTTTTTATAATCTTGCATCTGGCAGGTAAGCATAAAAATATTTGATTGGGCTAGCTGTGGAGTTAGCAAAAGGATCCTGCATTTTACTGTTTTTCTTCTTTAAGTCTCACCTAGATATGCAGGGCACTTTGAGCCACAAAATAAAATAAAAAAAACTTGCAATCCTCAAACTAATCCTTAATTTGGTGTAGTCCATTCAGGCTGATGTGAAGTGAAGGGTTTGGGGACTGCAGCAAAACCTGAAAAAAATTCTTGTCCCCACCAACCTTCTTTTGCAGGAAACAATGTAGAATGAACAATAATTGTGTAGGAAAATATGCAACTTGGGAGAGAAAGAAAATGATGCCTGGAATTTATGCTAATTTAACCTTTGAACTGGCTCAAACAAAGCCTGTTACCTATGTATAGGTTGTTGGCATCTGTAGGTACTGTATGGCCTAATGGACACAGCAACTCTTCTTCAGTAGGTCCTGTCCTTATAAAGCAGTTGCTGAGACTAAGTCCCATCCTCTCCAGGGTTTTCCCCAAGCGATCGCAGACTATGCCTGTGTGGCACTAATTTCTCCTCTACCCTCTTCATGCCTCTCTGGGTCCTGGAAGACTAAGGGGAAGGGAAGCTTGTTGCTTGAAGGGGAGACACCCATGCCTCTTCACCAGCTAGACTCATCTCTGCTTCTTGGCTTCCTCCTCTCCTGCTTCTGCTTCTGCCTCTGAGTCTGGACTGCTCTCTGCCACAGACTTCCATTGCTCACTAAGCCCTGTTACCTCTACAGCTTCCCATACCTCCTCCCTCTGGTCTTCTCTCTCTTCTTCCTCCTTGGGCCACTCATGGTCATTCCACCACCACTTCCCAGGCTCTGAGCTAAGGTTACCAGATTTTGTTAAATGAATCCAGGGACACTTTTCAACTTGTATGGGGACTGAAACCTTACTCTACAGTCATATGTACCACTGGGATACACTGACTCCACCATCATGCATACTCTGGAACCTGCCCCTAAATCCTACAATTCTGATTTTAGGACTTGGCAACTCTAGACTCATATGGGCCATAAAGACTCATAGAACCTTCTGCAAAGGATAGAGAGGGCCTTACTCACACATGGACCATAGCGCCCCCCTCCCACAAGTAATACATAGCTCATCTTTAGATAAAAGAAGGAGAAGGATTGCAATCCCTTAAACGTTGCAATGAAAATTAGTTTATTCCGTGCAGCTCCCATCCCATTTGAACAAGAGTTTGCTGACTACTGGGAATTTCTTTTGGATACAGGCCTTTGGATGGTGGAAATCGGTTGGCACAAATGACTTGCATAGAATTTGCTGGCGATGCAACCCATTTCCCCGCCAGTGTTGTAAGAAACATCGGAGACCCTACTGAATTGGGCAAAGAATCTATCGGTTGCATCATTCTGCTTCCAGAGTAGGCCAGCCAAATGCTGTTGGAAAGTTTACAAGCAGGGGGTGCAGACAAAAGCTCATTCCTGCCCTGGTCTTGTTTGTCCGCAGCACCTGGTTTTTCAGTTGTATGCTGCCATTGGACATGGGGTTGACATCACTGGGAAAGACCTCCTTAGGGTCGGGGATGACCTCAGCACCTCTAGGGTTCTTGGAGGTCCTGCAGAGGCAGCCTAGAAATAGGCCAGAGAAGTGCTGCAGGCAACATTGATTTCTCTAGTAAAGCTATTAAGGGGTGACTAGGGGTCAGCGGAGGAGTTGGTGTCATTATGCGAGTGGCCGTTTTCACCTGGCAGCCCGGGCAGGGGAATTGGCCCTTCCATTGTGACGGCCACAATACCGCCGTCCGTCCTTGCTGGTCTCCCTGTGTGTGCCGTTGTCACCCTGCTGCCTAACCCTTTCCCTTCATTAAAAGTCTCGAGTTAAGCACATGTCAGTTTCCTTTTGTGCTTATTGATCAGACGCTGTCATCTTCTTCGCCGTCCTTATCTGCAATTGAACCCTCCATACCCGGAGACTTCCCCCTCCCTCCCGCGGAGCACCCTCCTTAACCTGGCCTGTCAGCATAATGAAGGCTTGATTTCAATGCGACTCCCTCATTTCTCTGTTCACTGCTCTGCAGGTTAATGCAGATTCCAAACTTCAACAAGCAGCTGTTAAACATGTCATTAACACTGCTCCGGCTGCAAATGAAACTCAGCTACTGGGATTATTCTGGGAGCTCCAGTTTTGTGATGAGCTTTGTCAATCACAGCTGACCTGCTGTGTACAGAATGAAACTCAGATTATCTTCTTTCTTCCTCAGACTCTTGTCATTTTTTTCTCTCTCCCCCCCTCCACAAAGAATTACTATTCTACTCCCAGAAAGATTGATTACTTGCACAAATAAGAGAGTCGGAGACATTAATACAAAATTCCACAGGCTTTTCTTTATCTCAGACCTGCAACTCCCTCTACATTTCCCTCCTGGTAATTATATTAGAATTGTGTACACTAGGAATTGCCATCTGATTATTATGAAACTAGTTTTGTCATGACAAAAATGAGCTTAAGTCTTGTTTTTTTGGGAAATGATCAGTACAGGGCCCTGGATGAGAGAGAGGAGGAGATTAAATCCAACTTGCTTTCATCCATGAATGCTTTCATCTCTTTTTCAAACACAGGAAATGATTACCACTGCTATAAGCTGCAGTTCATAGGAGTGAAAAAAAAGGATATGAAAATATTGAAAATTCTGTAACCAGCGGTAGGACATAATATAGGTCCCTGGTACCCACTGAGAGACATGTGCTTTATTTTTCTATACTGCCAATGTCAAGGGTTTCTCATTTGAAGAGCTGCCTCACAACGAGGTCCCATTTTGTATTGGGGAATATGTTAACCAGCTTGTGATTTTCCTAGGTTAGCATTTTTATTGCACAGAATACAAATATGAAAGAAGCTTTCATAAATGGCTCTTCTTGTTAGCCCAATAACAAGCCAGATGTTTTGTCCTGACAACATTCCAAGGTGCCATGCATAGAGAAACACAATTTCAAGAGGAATGGGAGGAGGGCAGAAATGTTTATTCGGAAATCTTCTGGCATGGCCAAAAAGGTCCAGAGATAGATGGGCATCATGACAACAAACTTGCTGTTCAGAGAATTAATGTGTGTGCAGGGACTATTTCCATGTACTGTATATAAAAGGATACGGTGGCTTTTCATAGTCATTTTGAAACATTCAAATACTTGTTTCTCTGTTCCGTTGCCAGACCACATAATCATATAAATCTATCTTTGCGGTGCACAAAAAATTAAAAAAAGATTACAAAATAGAACAAAGAAAACAGAAAATATAATAAAATGCAACATATTCACACAAGTCCACAGAAATGCAATATGAGTAATCTTTCAAGAGAAGGTTTGCTGGAAGAACCAAGTTATAATCTGGTGACTAAAACACATTGCACACAGGGGCAGTCCATAATCTCAGTGCCACCATATTGAATGCACTATTTCCAATCAATAATAACATGACATTGCATGGAACTGCCATTTGACTCCAGTTAAAAAGTTCTGAGTATAACTGGTTTTGTTTGCAGCTCTTGGAATTCTCACTGGTTTGTCATCTGAGTTTGCTGCATTTTCTTCTTCTTTACAGTCCTCTGCCAACAAACTACCACTTCCCTATTCTGCTACTCTTCTCTCTCTTTTTTTCTCTTCTCAGGCAACTCATTCCCCCCTCTCTCAAACAAGGTTCTCATTCATCTTGCCTTTCATTCTTACAGGGCCTATCTTCTTTGTCCAGTATTCCCCCAGTTATGCAATCCAAAGTCCCCATGTCCAGGTGGGTGTGCTTGGCCCGGGTGGTGTAACATGCAATTGAATCCTGGTATGGATCCCAATGTGAGCTGGGCAAGAGGATGTAGCTGATTTAAACAGAGTAGTGAGAAGTGTTGGCAATGTGATGGGAGTGGTTTGGCCTACAAAGGCCACTGAGATATAGATGAACAAGTGTGTGTGTGTGTGTGTGTGTGTGTGTGGTCAGTCCACCTTATCTCTGCTATCCACATGGATTTGGAGTGATGCACACTATTCTGGATACCCAGATCATGTGCGTAAAACTTCCGGAAAATTAGAAATGAGGCCTTTTTTCCCCACCATTGCCATTCTAAGAGAACAAGGGAGAAGTTAATCGTGAGCTCCAGCACCTCTTTTTCTAGAAAAATAGCACTTCAACTGACACGGTACATGGATTTAGGAATAAGCAGAATACATGCAAAGGAAAACTGTTTCTTTGCAACATAAACTTGCACTTAATTTTGTCATTTATTTATTTGATTTGAAAGCTCACACTTCATCAGTTGACCCTAGGGGGGAAAACCAACAACAGTAAAAAAAAAAAAGGAACTATAGAACCATACCTGCCAAGTTGCTGTCGGAGAAATAAGGGACCGGGCCGGAAGTAGCAGAACGGAAGTAGCGCTGCCGCCATTTTAGAACTGGGCGGAGCATGCTCAGAAGTGACTTTTGATGCTGCTTTGCCCAGTTCCAAAATGGCCGTCGCGCCAGAAGTCGCACTGCAGCCATTTTGGAACTGGGCAGAGCAGCATCAAAAGTCGCTTCTGAGCATGCTCCATCCAGTTCCAAAATGGCTGCCACGCCAGAATAAACTGGGGAAAAACAAAAAAAAATCCATTTTTTCAGCTAGGAACAGCTGGAAAATGGGGATTTCCTGGGGAATACGGGAGACTTGGCAGCTATGTATAGAACATTGGCTAAGAGTTACCACAAACACAAATATACAACAGGCAGTGAAATCAAGAAACAGTTGGTACCACAATAACACAATACCTAACAACAACAACAACAACAACAACACCCCACCCATCTGACTGGGTTGCCATAGCTACTCTGGGCAGCTTTTAACACATGATAAAACATTTAACATTAAAAAAAAACCTTACAGGTCTGCCTTCAGGTGTCTTCTAAAGGTTGTATAGTTACTTATCTCCTTGGCTCGGGGGGGGGGTCGCATAACTCCATACCCCCCTACATTTCTCTGATGAAAATGGGGACATCCTAAGGAAAAGCAGAACATTCCAGGATCAAATCAGAAACTGGGATGGCTTCTCTAAATCCAGGAGTGTCCTTGAAAAATAGGGACACTTGGAGAGTCTGCAATAGGCAGGTAGCTATAGGGAGAGGCATCCCTTCATATATTTTGGTTGTTTAGGTGTTTATATGTCAGCATCAGCAGAGCTCAGAAACATACAGTATATGCAACCAGCACTTCTTCAGGACCAGTGTTATATGGTTTTGACTGGCCAAAACATTCAACATACTGGCACCTTTATTTGGCACTAGTTACAGTTTCAGAACTGTCTTCAAGGGCAGACCCAGGGAGAGGACATTACAGCTGTTCAACCAGGAGGTTACCAGAGTGTGGGTTACTGTAGCAGCACAGTCTCTGTTTAGGTGCACAAGGCACAGCTGATAACAGGCCTTCCACACCACTGACACCCCCTGAGCTTCAGGTGACAATGCTGGACCTAGGAACACACCCAAGCTGTGTAACTGCTCTTTGAAGTGGGTAAAACCCCATTCGGAAGAGGCCATCTACTCGATTCTTGGATACTCTGGTCTTTGCTTTCTTCTAGAGGAAGTCCGGATAGGTCCCTAAAGAGAGACAGAAAAGCGAATAGGCAGAGAACAGACAGGATGATAAACCACTCACCAAAAAGAAAAGATTAAAAAAAAGATTCCCAACTATTAAAAGCTGAATGTTTCATATTTTGATTCATTCAGGCTTTGTGAGCCCCAAATAGCACTTTTACATATTCAATTTTTTTCTCCATTGACTTTAATTAAGCTTGCCCCAGGCTGGCAATCCTGACGAACGTGGTGAATGTATTTTTTCTAAAGGTGTAGGCTTTCTACCTAGGCAGAGTTTTCCCGCCTCCGTTGAACTCACCCAGCTGCTATTTAAACCCCATCGCTTATTATGTCATCAAGTTAAAACCTATGAAATATAAAACACCCATGTATTTAACTGCCACCCCATAAATATTTTCCACCTGGCGACTTTGTGGAAATTATCATATTATTCCCTTATTCAGATGTGCCTGAAGATGCCAATATCAGTGATAAGTGATTGCAAAGTAGATGCTGTAGCTTCGGGTAGGCTTGCATCTAATTCTATGAAAGGCTAGTTCAGGATTTCCATTCAGAATTACCTGGAATTATGGGTCTAGCTTTGGGATCATTTAGCTACCTCAACGGTATGAACAGAATGATAGTTCAGAGGGATGGTTCACACACAAACCGATTGTATAGGTTCAAGATGTTGCGTAGTATATGTGTGGTGTCAAGAATGTGCACTTCTTCACTTCATAGGAACACAGGGACAATGGCCAATCTAGCTCAGGACTGTCTACACTGACAGGACTCCAACCTGTTGGGGATTGAACCTGGCATATTCTACATGCAAAGGAAATGCTCTGCCACTGAGCTATGCCACAATGTAATATGAACCAGGTTCCTATGTCCATAGAGTTGTGAGCAGCAAGCTTCAATGCATGCTATTAAGGTGAAACAAGGTATTATTATTATTATTATTATTGAACAGAGTTGTGATTTCGAGTGGAGTAGGGGAAAGGAAATGGTTGATGAAGATAGAGTTGAAACCTCTTGCCACCTACAGCTCGCCTCTTGAAAATAGCACTTTCCTGAACTACAATTCACAGAGTGGTCTACCAATCAATCTCTCTTCCAAGGGAACTCCGCCAATCGAAGCTCTGCGAGGGAAATTGGGGTCTTCTAACAGCTCCCAGCGCCCTTAGCAAAACGCATTTGCCACAATGCTTACAGTGTTACAATACTGATTTAAATGTATAGGATGGTGATTACCTCAGCCAGACCTTCTCAGTAGCGGCACCCTAGATTTATTTCTTGATGGCCACTCTGTGCTTATCTCACTACCAAGATAAAACTGCTTATTTGAAAGACGTTTTAATGACAGAAAGTTTGAGGGTACGTCTGCTGCTGCTTATATTTGTTAAGCTGTTTGGCGCTGCTTATTGGGATCTACTTGTATTTGGATCAAATGTAGTTTAGTATGCTTTTGTTTTTATTTTGCTTATGGAGTGCTTTGTACCTGCCATGGTCAGAGTGTTGGACTAGGGCCTGGGACACCAGGGTTCAAATTCCCACTTGGCCATGAAGCCTAACCTACCTCACAGGGCTCTTTTGAGGATATAATGGTGAGGGAAAGAACCACGTAAATTTATTATTATTATCATCATCTATTTATTATCTATTGCCTTTACTACTCACTTCTTTTTCATGAGAAATGACCCAAAGGTACTTACAAAGGTACTTCACACTGAGGTACCTTTAGCACCTTGGAGGAAAGGTGGGGTAGAAATGGAATAGTAATGATGATGATGATGAGCTAATAAAATGTTGGATTTCTTGGACACAGTAATGTGGAAATGTAGAATATTAATATTCTAAAAAACAAATGACTAAGTGAGTACATTAGGATTCATTATTACTTAAGAAATAAAGATGTGCATGTTGGGGAAGGACTTAGAAATCTATGGATCTCTCTCAGAGTGCACCCTCACTGCAGCCTATGTGTCTGGGGCATATGGGAACTGAACCTATAATCTTGAATTCTGAGAATGCAGTAAATATTCCGTATAACATTTTGTGTGTAACAATGCGCTGTCCCCCTACTCCCATTTGATGGGAGCTGTCTTCCCCATTCAAGAGAATGTACTGCCGCTCTCGCCCACGTCAATAATGATTATGTTAGAGCAACTGTCCTCTTGACTCCAGTCAATACTGAAATTTACAACAAAAGAAGAGAAAAGACATTAATCAGATTTCCCTCTTAAGATAAGGTTTATGTTAAGCACTCTGGTTTTGTAACTATGTGGAGGCACTTTGCCATTTCTGCCCCACAGAACCGTCAGACAGAGAATCCTTTGACTTATGTTGTGAACTTGATGGCATTGAGACTTACAAGGGGCTGCACAAATCTGGTTGAACAAAATTGTGCTGCCTGCCAAGTCAGTCTAACTTAGTCCTTTCCATGCAGTGACTGCAAAAGTCACTTAGAGGGGGGAGACAAAACCGGGCTCTTAAAATCCCTCAAAGTTTAATTTACTTTGTCCATTACAGTCCAACTGCTTGTTCCAGAGAAACATTACTATGATCTAGGGATTAATCAGCTCAAGCAGTTAATCAGTAGGGCTGGAAGATAACGGCACACTTTCTTTTTCATTTTTTTAAATGCAAAAATAATAAAAAAAGTTTTGTTATAGAGTCTTACTATAAGAAGGAACGAAAAAAAAACCTGGTTTTGATGTAACAACAATGGGTCACTGACCTTTACTAAACTGGAAAGTATCTGAGACTTTCTTCCGTATCTCCCAAAGGTTTTGATAATATATGAATGCGTTGAATTTCAACCAATTCATGAATCAGTTAAAAGACAGATAATGAATCAGCTACAAGTCTCAGTTGGTTAGAACATGGTGTTGGTGATGCCAAGGCTGAAAATTTGATCCCTGTATCAGTGGCATAGCAAGCCGCCGCGACACCCGGGGCAGCAAATTGCCATGCAGCCGGGGGGGTGGGGTGTCGCCGCTATGTAACAATGCATGCGCCTCCAGCTCCAAACTCCAGGTCCGAACGGACTTTTTACCGGGAGGCTGGAGGCTCGGCTTGGGAGTCACGGGGGTGGGGGTGCCAAGTGCCACCCCCCAGAGTAGAACCTGGCGTGAACTGCCCCCATCGCCCCTCCATTGTGACGGGATTACAGGGATTGGACTAGATGATCCTCAGGCCCTCTTCCAACTCTCCAACTCTATGATTCTAAGTCTCTCATCTACAGTCTGCTCTACTGCCACCTGATTGACATGTGTGACTAAGGCTGCACCCATGTGCCTATCCCCCAAATTGCTCTCTATGATGCACAATAGTACTGAAGGTGGGGCAAGTCCTGTGCAATATTTTTTCGTTCCTGCATGGCATCTCACACCTGTCAAAATTCCATCTTCTACCAAGTATTTCTTTGAGGAAAAGGAGAGGGTTTCCCTTTTTATACCAGGCCAGCCTTAGTCAGGCAAAAGCTAGGCTTTGCCGTTTTAGCAAAGCACAGCGGCCATGACCTTTTCACAGATCCTGGACCGAAATGATAAAGAGCGGGGGCTGGGAATAGAGATATTTGGATTAGCAGTTTGAAATATCCTGTCTATGCTTAGTGGCAGATTTGCAGCCATCCCTGTTAATATCTCTAATTGTGTCGAAACTACTCCGTGCCAACTTCTTTGACCATGCTTTCCCTTGAAGGGAAGCTTGCCTTAAAAGCCAGCCGCAGACAATTCTTTTCCTGCAAAGGGTTGTGGATTCTCAATGCACATTCCGAGCCATACGCCCAAGTGCAAATAAGTCAACTACCACAGCTATTTAATCAGGAGCGTTTGTTGATTTGAGCAGAGCCCCTATGCTGTGAAATGAAAAAAGAAAACCAAATTTTCTTGAGCAATCTTGCCGTTCCTGCTTCAGGTGCTAGGGCCATTTCACTAAAGCAGCTCAGACGAGAATGTCATTAGTTCTTAAGCCCCAGGTGAATTTGCCACTGTTCCACATGATTAAGCCAGATAATTGTGTGTTGATAGCGAATGTGGTTGGTAAAATACAATTTCTGGGACCTTCCTAAACAAACACAATGTAGGAGGGAGTCAAAGTGCTGTCATTTCAGTCCTTTGTCACAGGCTTTGCGCCCTGCAGACACATCTCTGGCGAGGACCGGCGAGGAATTCGACGGCACGTCGCCGTTCTCTTAAAGGTGACCTGGCTCAGAGAGTGGATCGTGCATCTTTTGGCGCTCCGTTTCGGGGGGGGGGGGGAAACGCCATCTCATTAAAGGCGTTTGTGCAATGGAGCTGTACTGCTTTTAGCTTGTCTTAGACAATAAATGTAAGTGCTCCTTTTAAGTTTGTCTGGCAAAGCAGTTGTGATCGCAGCTGATACTTTAAAAAAAGAAGAAGGAAAGAAAGGAAAAAAGGAGACAAATGCTCATTAATAAGCTTAAATAGGACGTGCCAAAGATCCAAGGATAGGAGAAACATGTAGGAGGTATTTGAAACACAGAATATAGAAATATACAGAGGAATTCCAGTTTAGGGCTTGGACATGCATGATGCTTAGATAGGATTTATATGTGGAATGAAAGCGACTGCAGGTTTTGATTACCATTATTATTAAGTTTTAGGAACGCCCACTAATTGCGTTCCAAGACCCTGTGCCCCGCAGTTCCCGAGTGGATAAATAAAGCACATGAACAAGCAGATTTTGGTTTATGGGTTCAAATAGGCCACAACTTTATTGGTTACAGGTGTGAGCGGTTTGGCTTAGGCATTGGGTGATGCCAGAGTATATCCCAACTCCCGTCCATCTGCAGAGAGTCCAACTAAGGGTGAACCACCAGTAGGGGGAGTCCTATGACTTACATCAAACAGGGGGACCCTGTTGGGGTAGTGATATGGCCCTAGCCCACATCCGGGCATCAGATAGAATCCAAACCCCTGGATCCCTTTAAGAGGATACCCTTAATGAGGAGTGGTAGGCAGAGTCTACAACCTCCCCTCCACCCAAACAAAGGCTTACCCAATGCCTAACATCACAAAGTTGTGACAATCACTATGAGGTAGGCGAAAACCAAATGGCTGGAGCCAAATTGCCAAGTGGAAAAATTCCTGCCCAGTCCCAAAAATATGGCAGCCAACATGAGTCCACAGCAAGGTTGTAACGCAGCAAAGTAGAAAAAAGAGGACAGGTGGGAGGGAGATTTGGCGAAGGGTGTGAGAGGACGATCTCCCTGCCGGGCCACGGTTTAAATTCCCCGTGGCCTTGCCCCCGGCACCGCTGAATGGTCACTGGGGCCTGCCCCTTGAACAGGGCTCTGCCCAGTGCCAACAGGATCACCGCGGGGCCCGGGGTCCAGCCGCAATGCCGTCCACCCAATAAATTGAGTGTACTTATCAGTATCTGAGAACTACAAGGTCCTGTGGGGGATGTCATATAATTTAAATTATGAATATAAACACAAAATAATGTTTTGGAATTCGGGTTGGGCTGCATGCCCTCCTGGGCAGTCCCTTCCAGCCCTGTGGTTTTCAGAAGAAAAGGAAGATTAATAATAATAATAATAATGGTCAGACTAGTTTCTTTTTTTATGTAGATATCCCACACATTCCTTTTTGCTGGGAGACTTGGTCTCTGCATAACTAAAGAAATGGTCAAGTATAGGTTATTTGTTGCCGTTAGAGCTAATAGATGGAGATTATCTCCTGGCCAGGTCACTACTGTCACTGGCAGTCTTGGGAATGGACCTCGAAAAGGACAGAGGCTTGGCTGGCCTCTAGAAACGGCACCTGGACCTGTTCGAGTGTGAATACGTGAATACTGTGAATCTTCCGTCTTAAGTCCAGCATGTATATATGTGTAAATGAACATTATACAGTGAGCCTGCAACTTACACAGGGGTTACATTCCAGGGATTGCTCCGAAAGCCAAAACTGTGTATAGTCAAAACACATTGGTTTCAATGGCAGGTAGGATTGCCAAAGTCTTTTTTCCTTGATGCCAATGCCCTTTCAGTCTTCTTCTTCTTCTTCTTCTTCTTCTTCTTCTTCTTCTTCTTCTTCTTCTTCTTCTTCTTCTTCTTCTTCTTCTTCTTCTTCTTCTTTGGAGCAATGCCCAATGAAGTAATTTTGCTAGGGCAAGGACTCCTGGCTGCGGAATGGAAGTTTCCTCACCTCTCCTGGTGTGCCCTGTGACCCCTAAAACTGCTCTGGTCCCCCCCCCCAACCCTGCAGAGCAGATTTGGGAAGAACAGGGAGGGGGATTCTGTTGCACAGGCACAAATTATTGCACTCGTGGAATCACTTCATTGGACACCATCCACAGCTGGATAGTGTCCACTGGTGGGTTGGGATCTAAAATGGTGTTTTGACTTAATATAATATAGGGGATGCATCAAAATTACTATTTCGGAAAATGGAAAGAGCAGACAGTAGAATAAAGAAAGGGAAGGAAACCAGCAATCCTATATTGCTATCTTGGACAACCGGTATATGTGAGTCTAAAAAGATGAATATTGCTATACTGTATTATTATTGTTATGTGACTTTTAATCATGTATACTATGGAGTGGCAGGACAGTTTTACAAGCCCTATTTTATGTATGCATATTTTGCAGATGGGGAACTGTGGCCTCCCTCCCTGAGAATCATAGAGTTGGAAGAGACCACAAGGGCCATCCAGTCCAACCCCCTGCCAAGCAGGAAACACCACCAAAGCATTCCTGACAGATGGCTGTCAAGCCTCTGCTTAAAGACCTCCAAAGAAGGAGACTCCACCACCAAAGAAGGAGATGTGGCTGCAGTGGGACTTGGACTTAACGTTTCACAGATCCATATTTAATCTCCTATCCAATGGCCCCAGTTTCACATGCTGGGAACAGCTATTCCTGTTTGCCTCAAATCCAAGGTAGAGTTAGCATCTAGGGCTACCCTCCTAGGTTAGTTCTGGGGCAATGAGTGCCTCATTCAATTGGACAGTGCTTTCCCCCAATGTTCGTTGAGGTTTCTGATTGGTTGGAATGGAGAAGGATGTGGTCCAGTGTACATCTATGAATGTTACTGTATAGAGGACAGCACGTTTGGCACTTACCCCTCCCTTCACCATAAGGTCTCAGGTCTGGTTTCAACAACATAACCATGCAATTTAAGACAAGCAAAACTGTTTATATAATTATATCGGTCATGCCATCTGTTTCTACTGTCCACAATGCAAATGGTGGTAACAGGATCACTAAGGCCCAGAATGAAATATGCATTGCATGAAGAATGATGAGGCTGGAAAAAGGAATACTCACAAAATTCTACATAGTGCCAAATTTACTCTCTTGACTCAACCTTACCTGCCCTCAGGGCAATCTTTAGTGACTCCACAGGGTTTATTATTATTATTATTATTATTATTATTGGATCAGCAACTGCAATACATGTTAAACATTTAGGTGAAACATTTTTTCCCATAAGGGTACCAGGGTAAAACTGCACAGCAAAAAAATCTTTAGTCTCTTGTTAGTCTTTAAGACGACCCCAAGGCTCTTCAAAGTTTAACATGAGTTACTGAGAAGTGATGCACTCTTTGCATTCTTTCATTTCAAAATATGTTTTCCTTGCAACCAACCATATTTCATATTGCCAGCTATGAAATGCCATTACTTTTTCCCATCACGGGTGGACAGGGGAAGGATACAAAGGACAGTGTGCAGGTCTGTTTAAGCAAAATTCTGTGCCCTCCTCAAAAAAAAAAAAAAAAAAAAAGAGAGAGAGAGAGAGAGAGGGAGAGAGAGAGAGAGGGAGAGAGAGAGAGAAAAGGTAGGTAATATTATTTTGCAAGGTGGGTTTCCCCAAGAGACAGCATATGATTAGATTCAGAGGGGAGTGTGAGGAGGTTAAACTTAACATTCTCCATGTGCTAGGGTCTCTTTTTAAATCTCACTGCACAGATATAATAAGAGTAAACAGCTATACATAATATATTATCATGTGCCTTCAAGTTTCATGCTCAGATCTTGCTGGTGCAATAGAAGAGGGGATGGCTTTTGTTCATCAGAGCATATTTAGACATTTCCAGACATGCACCTGCTCATTTTAGACCCTAATAAGAAGATATCCACGAAACTCTATGATCTATCTATCATCTATATCTATCATCTATCTATCTATCTATCATCTATCTATCTATCTATCTATCTATCTATCTATCTATCTATCTGTCATCTATCTATATATCATCTTATCTTCATTGATATATTATAATAGGAAGATGATAGGTGATAGATAGATAGACAGACAGATAGATAATGATTTTTTTGGGGTGGGGTGGGGTGAGAGTAGGCTGTATGCAAGATCTTCCTAACCCCTTGATCCAGCAAGTACTTAAATATAAGCCAGGCTAGTTTTCTGTGTTGAGATGATCACCTGTGTGATGGGCCATTAAGGGTTGTAAGAGAGGGAGAAAATATTTCCTATATACAGTTTCTTCATGCCACACACAATTCTACCGGTATTAAATTTCATCATGTCACTTCTTACTTGCCTTTTCTCTAGATGAAAACCTCCTAAATGTTGCAACCTTTGCGTTGCTCCACCCCCTTGATCATTTTGGCCTGCGTTCACACAGCAGTTTATTCCAGTTTACTGTACAAGTATTCATTTCCACGTTATATTTGAGCTTTCACATGACGCAAAATCCACTTCCAGAAAACTAACAGAATATAGCACTTGTTGAGCAAACTTTTCTGTGTTGCTTGAGTGCAGAGGAAAATCTATTCACAGTCCCCTTAACCTGGAAAATTGCAGGAGTAAGGTGATGAAAGTTGGGGTGGTATTCTGGCATAGATTTCCCAGGTGGGGGAAACAGAAGCACACATGTGTCGAAAGGATGACTAGCAACATTGCACGATGGCATTCACTGTTGTGTCGCACCATACCCACTGGTGTGAGTGAAATTGAGTGTGACATGTCAGTATATTGGTCAAAAAGCCTCAGTTTTATAACTAAGGAACATTAGGAAATGGGAGAGAAGCACCAGCATTATAATCAGGAAAATCTAATATCCAATAATCGGGAAAATCAGAAAAACTAACACAAGATTCCCTATTTCTGAATGCACCCTTGTTTACCCTTTTATGAACCTTTTCCAACCTTGCAGTGTTTCCACTGTTTTTCACTTTTACAAAGAAGAATCTAACTTTTCGAGAGAGTGAATGGCCAATGGTAACACACTCACACACTAATTTGAGGTCACACAGGTCTGGTCCAGAATTCTAGTCCCCATGGACCACATTCATTCTCATTTAGCAAAGCAGGTGCCACTTTCCAATTGTAAAAAACAAGAACAGAATTAATTGGGTTATGGTCTCCGTGTGGCCAATAGGGCCTTAATTGTATGACTCAATTTGAGTCTAATGAAATGGAAATTTTAATTTTAATGGAAACTCATAGGTCGAAATCACCAGGCACCACACTAAATTGTTACTTTTTCATACTTAACCATGTTAACTGAAGACACCTGAGGCTTGGGGGAAATTACTGAAAAGTTTCTGCATTTCTGATAATATCTTGGTTGCTCCTTAAACCCTCCATAGGGACAAGAAGATCCTGTAAAATAGTGATTGGATTTGTCATGCAGAGAACTGTCGATCATTTTTTTCCCTTTTAAAAAAGTGATTATTAGATCCCATTATGAAATATGCATTGTAGGCATATATTCCATGGAGAAAAGAGACAAAAAGTTGATATGCGGTTCCATTTTCACCGATGTATTGCGAAGTGGTGTCAGTTTTGTTGTTTCACTAATTAAATAATTTACTTACGAGAGGTGTAATTGTAACACACTTTGTGTATGTGTGTGTACTCTCTTGGGGGCGGGAATCCTGATTCTGCAGTAAAATAATACAAATTCAAAACAAATAAAAATCAAATCTGTGATCTGAGGAATTCTGTGGGGAAAAACCCTCCTAGGTATTGATCCAGGAAAAAACACACGTAGGCTCAAAAGGGCAAAATGCACAGCTAGGCATTCAGGCCTCTGCTTCATGTCCTTGTACTGGGTAGTTGGGCCTTTTATTCAAAAGAATCAAGTAGGAAATGTTTTAAGTAAGTATGTAATATATATATATACAACCTCTGGATGCGAACGGGATCCGTTCTGGAGCCCCGTTCGCATCCAGAGCAGTATGCAACCCGCATCAGCGCTTCTGCGCACCTGTGGGTTGCGATTCGGCACTTCTGTGCATGTGCATGATGTCATTCGATGCTTCTGCGCATGCGTGAACCACCGAACCCAGAAGTAACCCGTTCCGTTACTTCCGGGTTCGACGCGTTCGTAACCTGTGATGTACGCAACCCACAGCATTCGTATCCAGAGGCATGACTGTATATATAACAAATATAATCATAGAAGTGCAGAGTTGGACCACGAGGGTCATCTAGTCCAGCCCTCTGCAATGCAGGAATCTTTTGCATGTTCAGATCCCGAGACCTCCCTCCTTAAATAAAGACACATTTGACTCAAATTAGTTTTGGTTTTTGGCAGACTTTAGGCCACAACTTTATTGATTACAAAAAAGTGAGTGGTTGCATAGGCTCTGGTTCGACTAGCTCCCTGTACCGTTGCAGGTAGCGCTGACCCAGAGATCTGTCATAGGTCAGCAAAGGGTAAACACCTAAAGAAGGTGAAAAGCCTGGGAGCAGACTCTGTTCACTGCCCAGATGCTCCCCTGGACTAAGGCACGGGCACAACCCCCTCTTGGGGGTTGACCAAACCAAGTTGAGTCCCTGGATTCCTTTAACGGAATACCCTTCACATAGGGATGTTGAGACCGTTCTCCCATCCCTATCACCATGAACCAGTGCCTATCCGCAACCTTACAAGTTGTGACGATTTGCTACGCGGCAGGCGAAACCCAAATGGCCCCAGCCAATCAGCCAAGTGGGAAAATTCCTGCCATGCCCCTGTCCCAACAACAGACAACACACGACAGCATAGCAAGGTGTGACGACCCTGGTCCCACTCTACCTTACTATCACTGCGACACAGGAATCCAGAGGGGAAAACACCCACCCTCTTCTCCTGACGCCTCAAAAATCAACCCCTTTTACTAATGGGTTTCTTAGTAAGGAGAGCCTTCCAGCTTGCGTGGCCTGGTACCTTAAGAAACTCTAGGCTGTCCCCCAGGAATAACCTCTTGCCTCCAGTAAAGGGTCTCCCTCAGTTGGATTCCCCCACTGTAGAAGTTTGCCCTATGCACTCTGGCAACTTCTTGGCACCTCAGGTTACCCTTCTAAGCCTCCTCCGTGTAACTTCAGGACACAAACCACCACCTCCCTGCCTGAGGTGAGTTTTGCCCTCTCTTGAGTCACCACGGCTGTGAGTCCTGGTACCTCGCTGGAAAAATACAGACGGACCTCTTGTTGGCAAAAACAGAGATGAAGTTTTATTGTGTTAAAAAAAACATAAGTGATTCTTTAACGTGTCATTTATTAATTAGCTTTGTTCCAGTTGTACAAAATAAACTCAGTCAAACATTTAACTTTAAGTTTTCCTAGCCTCTTAACTGTCTTCATACAAGCCACCACTTAACACCACACCACACCTTCCTCCCTCTCCCTCCTAACTGACCAAACCGACACTCCCTCCTTTCAAACCGGGCACAGTCCCGCCCCCATCAGAGTTCTATGCCAGTCAGGCTGGAGGTGGGTTAACTCTTTGCCAGCCGGGCAGGAATAAACATTTTAAAAGTGCTTCAATTTGTCACATATCTCCCCCCACCACAAAGACATTGCGTCGGCTTGCTCTTAATTAACTAGAGCAATGCCAAAGCAATGGGCTTGGGGTCAAAAATACTACAATGCATTCTATAACATTCATATTACAAAGTCAACTAAATTAACATCTCATAAACTTGTACACAGATAAACCATGTTTGGCATGTGTCAGATTATAACGCCTAAGCACAAATGTTCTGCTAGGGTTATCACCGTTTCATATAATAATTTGCACCATCCTATACCTCTCAAAAATACCTGGATAAGGCGTCCGCTATGATGTTTTCCTTCCCACTTATGTGCTTGACATCAAATGTGTAATCCTGTAACTGCATGCTCCACCTGATTAACTTGCTGTTGTTACCCTTCATTTGGTTTAGCCATTTCAGCGGTGAGTGATCGGTATATAGGGTAAACTTTCGGCCCCACAGGTAAGGCTTCAGTTTACCTACGGACCACAAAATCGCTAGGCATTCGAGTTCTATGGTAGAGAGGTGCTTTTCCCTCTCTAATAGCTTCCGGCTGATATATAACACTGGGTGTAAAAAACCTCCTTCTCCCTCCTGTGCCAGCACTGCACCTAAACCAACACCTGAAGCGTCCGTCATTAAATTAAAAGGGCAAAAGAAATCAGGTGCTTTTAAAATGGGCTCTGTCATCAGAGCAGCCTTTAAAAGTTCAAAAGCTTGTTGACACTGTGTGGTCCAGATAATCTTGTCCGGGCGGCTTTTCTTCGTGCAGTCACTCAACACAGCCGCGTGAGTGCTGAACTGGGGGATAAAACGCCTATAATAACCTATAGCTCCTATAAAGGCACGCACCTGCTTCTTAGTTTTGGGAGCCGGCCAGCTTCTGATGGCTTCCACTTTGTTAGTATCTGGCCTGATCACTCCCCCTCCGAGAACATGGCCTAGGTATTTTACCTGTCTTTTCCCCATCTGACACTTAGCCGCTTTTACTGTTAAACCTGCCGCTTTTATCCTCTGGAAGACCACACTTAGGTGTTGTAAGTGATCTCTCCACGATGGGCTAAATACCGCTATGTCGTCAATGTACGCAAGGGCGAACGTTTTCAGACCCCTTAGCATCCTATCGATGAGTCGCTGGAACGTGGCTGCCGCGTTCTTTAACCCAAAAGGCAGCACTTTAAATTCAAACAACCCATCTCTAGTGATGAAAGCGGTTTTGGGCTTATCTAAGGGATCCATTTCCACTTGCCAGTACCCTTTTGTTAAGTCAAGTGTAGATATATAATTCGCTTTTCCTATGGTCTCAACCAAGTCGTCCACCCGTGGCATGGGGTAAACGTCCGGCACGGTCACCTGGTTCAACTTTCTGAAGTCTACACAGGGACGAAAGGTATTGTCTGGCTTCCTGACCAAGAGCAGGGGCGATGACCAGGGGCTGTAAGAGGGCTCAATCAATCCCAGTGCAAGCATCTCCCTGATCTCTGAAGAGACCAAGTCGGCGTGCTCTCCCGTCACCCTGTAAGGGGGGGTAGCTATGGGTCCTGCTTCCCCCGTATCTATTTTATGAGTTGCTAGGTTGGTCCTCCCTGGGATGTTTGAGAAGATTTGAGCAAACTGAGCAAGGACTAATTTTAACTGCTCCTTTTGCTCTGGGGTCAGACTTTCATCGAATGACACCTCTGCTAGAGTTGTGCCCTTACTCAGCTCTCCCCACCCAGTTAAATGAATTCCTTGTGTCATCTTCCCCTTTACTTGTAACACCAACTTATTTCTGTCAAAATAAGGCTTAAGTAAATTTACATGAAAGTTTTTACATCGGTTCCCTTCCCCATCTAACTCTACCAAATAGTTCACCGCTGATATCCTCTCGACCACTTTGAAGGGACCGTCCCACGACATCTCCAACTTCTTTCGACGTCTTGTTCTTAACACGAGCACACTGTCACCAGGCTGGAAAGATCTGTCTCTTGCGTGTGCATCATACCACTGCTTCTGTCGACGCTGTGCCTGCTGCAAGTTGTGAGCAGCTTGCTCCCGTAGCTCTTGAAGGTCGCTCTGCAGCTCCTGTAGATACGTCACAACATCAGGGCTGTCGATCTGCTCCTCCCCCGACCACGCTGCTTTCATCAAGTCTAGGGGTCCTCGTGGCTGTCGTCCAAATAGGAGTTCAAAAGGACTGAACCCTGTGCTCTCCTGCGGCACTTCGCGATAACCAAATAGGAAGTGTTGCAGCCTCTCATCCCAGTCGTTAGGATGATTGATGGAATAGGTTTTTAGCATCCGGCTCAGGGTCGAATTAAATTTCTCCGTCAAGCCATTCGACTGTGGATGATAAGCCGTAGTTTTAACATGCTTAATCCCACAAAGAGTTAAAAGCTCTTCCATGGTCTTGGACGTGAAGGATGTCCCTAAATCTGTTATAATTTCTTTGGGGAATCCCAGCCTTAAGAATACCGACATGAGGGCTTTTGCTACAGTCTTGGAATCAATGTCCTTTAGAGGTATTGCTTCTGGATAGCGCGTAGCATAATCCACGAGGCATAAAATAAATTTATTCCCCCTTTTTGTAACTCTGGAGATAGGCCCGAGGATGTCCACTCCTACTCTGGAAAAGGGCTCAGTAATTACAGGAATAGACTGTAACAAGCCTCGCGTTTTGTCCGCTCTTTTGCCTGCTTTTTGGCAGATCACACAGGACTTGCAATACTCTTTGATGTCCTTGCCCATCCCAGGCCAGTAAAATCTTGCTTGGATTCTATCACTAGTCTTTCTAATGCCTAGATGCGCTGCTGAGGGTGCGTCGTGTGCCATTTGTAGCACTTGCAACCGGTAAGCTCTTGGCAACACTAACTGTTTCTTCCTTTCCCAAACCGCAGCAGTTTTCCTCCTCCTAGAAATTCTATACAGTCTTCCCTCAATGGTGGTAAATAAGCAGGGGTTCTCTACAGTTACTTCTGCAGTAGGACTTTGTGCTTTACCCCACAGCTCTTTTATAGTTTCATCCTCTTTTTGATCACTCAAGAATTGGGCACCGTGCTCCTGGACCACGGGCACGCTAATCAGCCCTTCATCCTCACCAGGCTCTATGGGTGACTCTATAACTGCAGGAAGATTACTCTCAGTGACTTGAGACTGTGACCTAGTTATCACTTGAATACGGTGCTTCTGACTAGCTAGGTCATTCCCTATCAAAAAGGGCACCTCCAATTCATTTAGGATTCCTACTCTCCATTTGCCACAAAATCCTTTGTAGGTAATTTCAACTTCAGCTAATGGGACTTCAAAATGTGGGCCCCATATGCCTTTTAAACTATAGGACTGACCCTTGAGGTACTGCTCCTTTGGAACAAATTGTGATTTGACAAGTGAGACTTCTGCTCCTGTGTCCCTCAAACCTAAAAAAGACTGACCATTTAATTCAATTGGCTCCATGTAATCTTGGTTGCATTCCTGCTCAGCCCTCCAGACCTGTAAGACCTTAGAAGTAGTCTCAACTGGACTGTCCGCTTTCTCCGAGCCTTCTGTCTGAGGCGAGCTATTTTCCTGAGACTGCATTATCAATTTTACTTGTTTAGCTGCAGTAGGTGTAGTTTGCGACTTAACCAGCAGGGGGCACCTGGCACGTACATGGCCCTCACGATTACAGAAAAAACAAGTGATTTTCTTAGACCCTGTCTTGTCAGAAACTGATTCCCTGACAGGAAAATTTTCTTGCCTGTCTTTATTTTCTCTGTTTCTCCATGGATTACCCTTCTGTGAGTGTTTTGGGAATGCTATTTCATTGAAATCTCCTTGTAGTTCGTCTAAGACCTCAGCAACCTGTGCCACAGTTTTCAGTTTTTTATCCCTCAAGAACCAACGTAAATTGCTAGGGATTTGCTTAAAAAATTGTTCTAAACAAATTAATTGTTTTAACTCATCAAAGTTCTTCACTCCACTCCCTTGAATCCATCTGTCAAGTAATTTATCTAAGCGGCTAGCTAGTTGGGCATAAGTCTCTTTATGTTCCTTTTTTGCCTCACGGAAAGCCTTTCTGCTTTGTTCAGCCGTGAGTCCACATCGAACCCTGACCCTTTGCTTAAATACTTGGTAACTTGACAGCTCTTCTTCCCTCAGGTCAGCATAAATTTCACTTAGTATCCCACCAATTTGAGGTCTTAAATAAAGCATCCAGTTCTCCTCAGGTATTTGAAATTCCACACAAACGCGTTCGAAGGTAAATAGAAACGATTCGACATTATCGTCTTTTCCAAATTTGGGGAATCTTTTTAAATTAATTGCGATACTATCATTATTAACTGGGCTGCTAGTTAATTCTGATCTCAAACGTATCTCTTCAAGCTTCATTCTGTCCTGTTCTAATTGAACCCTTAGCCTCTCGGACTGCATTCTCTCCTCAGCTTCAATTCTAGCTTTTTCTCTCTCACTTTCAATTCTAGCTTTTTCCCTCTCCCTTTCACTTTCAATTCGGGCCATCTCAATTCGTAGTTTCATCAGTTCTACCTGAGAATCTGGGCTTTCCTCAGCCCCTTCCGTTCTTTCATCTCCTTTTGCCTCTCTGGGTTTTCTTACGTGAGTCATTTTCCTCACAGGAAAATCCTGACAGACTCAAACCAAACTAGGCGCGTGAGCTTTGAATTTCGATCACGACGCTGCCACCAAAAATGTGACGACCCTGGTCCCACTCTACCTTACTATCACTGCGACACAGGAATCCAGAGGGGAAAACACCCACCCTCTTCTCCTGACGCCTCAAAAATCAACCCCTTTTACTAATGGGTTTCTTAGTAAGGAGAGCCTTCCAGCTTGCGTGGCCTGGTACCTTAAGAAACTCTAGGCTGTCCCCCAGGAATAACCTCTTGCCTCCAGTAAAGGGTCTCCCTCAGTTGGATTCCCCCACTGTAGAAGTTTGCCCTATGCACTCTGGCAACTTCTTGGCACCTCAGGTTACCCTTCTAAGCCTCCTCCGTGTAACTTCAGGACACAAACCACCACCTCCCTGCCTGAGGTGAGTTTTGCCCTCTCTTGAGTCACCACGGCTGTGAGTCCTGGTACCTCGCTGGAAAAATACAGACGGACCTCTTGTTGGCAAAAACAGAGATGAAGTTTTATTGTGTTAAAAAAAACATAAGTGATTCTTTAACGTGTCATTTATTAATTAGCTTTGTTCCAGTTGTACAAAATAAACTCAGTCAAACATTTAACTTTAAGTTTTCCTAGCCTCTTAACTGTCTTCATACAAGCCACCACTTAACACCACACCACACCTTCCTCCCTCTCCCTCCTAACTGACCAAACCGACACTCCCTCCTTTCAAACCGGGCACAGTCCCGCCCCCATCAGAGTTCTATGCCAGTCAGGCTGGAGGTGGGTTAACTCTTTGCCAGCCGGGCAGGAATAAACATTTTAAAAGTGCTTCAATTTGTCACATATCGTCAACTGCAAAAGACCCTAAATATAGGGAGAGGTGGGTGAGTGTTCCAATTCACGAGCCGAAAGAGGAAGCTCTGGGTCACGTGCATGGGTATATATATACAGTAGGCCCCTCGATCCATTTGCACTGCAACCCATTGGCCAGATCAAACCCAACATCGAGGGACCTCCAATCGGGCGTTGTGGCTGTCCAAACAACCCCACCCACAACCAAGAGGTCAGTCTCATAGATCTCACCGCAACACGTGCCCTCTTTGAGGGAGGACATGATTTGCCCAACATGGGGCTCGAACCCACAACACTGAGATTAGAGAGTCTCATGGTCTATCGACTGAGCTGAATAAAACATGGATATTTCACCATGGCTTTCTCCACATTCTGTGCAGCATTGCAGTTTCGTGTAAAAGCTCCTATTGAAAGTATCCATTTAAAATCTTACTGTACAATGAGTCAAATTTTACTGTGTAGAAGTTCGCTTCTGAAAGAAGAGTTAAAGGACCTCTTCTCTCAGAACTGTCTTCGCAGTCCCAAAATGAGCAATTGAGAGGGAAAGCAAAGGGAATTTTAAATAATATTAAATAATTGTGGCCAAATAGCCTTGCTATTCCCTTGAACTATTAAATCTTCTTAATGCCTCTGCATCTAAAAAAAGAAAAGAAAAGAGACTCCAAATGGGCTTGAACAGATTTGATGAATGTGGAACTCATCTTGGGGGCTAGTAACATTTCTGGCAACTACGGTTAAATTGATTTTGTACATGAACACAAATCATTAGAAAATTGGACCCTTTGTGTTTCAAACGACTTTGTATGGTGGTTAACCCTTGGTAAAATGAGCAGTTTCCCCTAATCATAGCTTTGAAAGGTGGACTTTTTGAAGAGAGGGCTGATTTCACATAATCTTTATGCATCATTTCATGGTTTTCAAAGGTTCAACACTCTGGCCACTGGTATTTGCTTGTCCTGCTCTTAACGTTGCATGGAGCTTAAGAGCCTGAGGCAAGTCTCAGAGCCCCCTGCCTGCAATATGGGGAGAATAGTAAGAGCTGGGCCAAAAGTTCTGCTGAGAAATTTTTATTACTATTATTGAATTCATATTCCGCTTAATTGGCAAAGGCAGCTTCCAGCTGGTTCACAAGTATCAAACAAATCACGGAAACACACACACACCATTAGAACGCACAATAAAATAATTCCATCAAAACATTAAAGTAGACCTCTACAGTTAAATGGGCAATGAAACAAGCCCACTGAAACTGCATATCAATTAAAACAAAGAAAAGAGCAATTGAAACCATTTAAAATGGGAGGTTCAAATCAGGGGATCAGGGAACCTCAAGGGGTATTTTGTGTGTGTGTGTGAAAGAGAGAGATAGGGGGGCATTTTCAGAGGGATGGAGAGATTAACCAACAACATGTTGTTGTTTAGTCGTGTCCGACTCTTCGTGACCCCATGGACCATAGCACGCCAGGCACTCCTGTCTTGCACTGCCTCCCGCAGTTTGGTCAAACTCATGTTCGTAGCTTCGAGAACACTGTCCAACCATCTCGTCCTTTGTCGTCCCCTTCTCCTAGTGCCCTCCATCTTTCCCAACATCAAGGTCTTTCCCAAGGATTCTTCTCTTCTCATGAGGTGGCCAAAGTATTGGAGCCTCAGCTTCACGATCTGTCCTTCCAGTGAGCACTCAGGGCTGATTTCCTTAAGAATGGATAGGTTTGATCTTCTTGCAGTCCATGGGACTCTCGAGAGTCTCCTCCAGCACCAGCAACATAAGTATTCCCTTTACTTTTATTTTTAAAAACGGCAATGTTTTCCACACATGGAAAAGTGAGTAGATTCAGTGGCGGACTTTTGGTTCTCAAATTTCTGTGGTGCCCTGTGTGACACTAACCCCCCCCCCATCTCTCATGCTCCACCCTGCAGTATTGTTTTGGTGCCCCCTGCAGGGTGGGGCCCAGTGCAACCACACTGGTTGCGATACCCTAAAACCACTTCTAGTAGAATGGGCCTCATCCTTCCGCCTCATGGTAATCAACAGTGATCTGTTTGCCAGGAAGCGAGTGTAACGGCTCTGCCCCATCCAGCAAGCTGTTTTGGGTTGTTTCCTGGGCATCAGTCCTCTGTTGGAACAGAACGAACTCCAGGGATCAACATTTGAACACATTTCTCACAGAAAAAAAGGTCCCAGTAAATTTCATTGCCGGCGGTGAACTCAACAGCAACGTTCATAACACGACATGCTTCCTCTAAATCATATGCAAAGGTAAAAAAGGTAAAGGTAAAGGACCCCTGGATGGTTAAGTCCAGTCAAAGGTGACTATGGGGTTGCGGTGCTCATCTCGCTTTCAGGCTGAGGAACCTGGCGTTTGTCCACAGACAGCTTTCTGGGTCATGTGGCCAGCATGAGTAAACCGCTTCTGGAACAATGGAACACCGTGACGGAAACCAGAGTGCATGGAAATGCCGTTTACCTTCCTGCCACAGCGGTACCTATTTATCTACTTGCACTGGTGTGCTTTCGAAGTGCTAGGTTGGCAGGAGTTGGGACAGAGCAGGGATTCGAACTGCTGACCTTCTGATCAGCAAGCCCAAGAGGTTCAGTGGTTTGGACCACAGCGCCATCTGCACCCTAAATTGTATGCAAGCCGGTCCCCGCAAGCTGACTCGTATGTAGCTATATGACAGTGGTCAGTTTCAGGCAACCATTTTGCTCATGAGGAGTTCCCTTTGCTACTAGAACAGTGTGTTTACCAACATTCAAGCTTTGAAAGACGAGTTCAAAATCTGAACTGCTATCAGTTTGGCAACATGGAAATAGAAAATGGGGAAGGGGGTATATGTGACAGGTGGCTTTGAGAGCCTCGGGCCCTGTTTGGAAAGTTGCCTTTAATACCCATTAGGAATCTGGGTGAAGGTTAAACTTGTCAGGCGGTGAAAAATGGAATCGGTGTTGGCTGACCTGCGAGAAGACCGTAAAGTTCTATTCTTCACAATAGCAAGATATATTATTGCTGTAACGCCATTATTCCGCTCCATCACTTTTAAACCTTGTTCCCATTATCTACAAGTTAAATATAACCCTATGTAAAAACAGGAAGGACAGAGCTAAGTTGTCCGGCTTAACAGCACACACTTAAAACATAATAGAGCACTTGTTACTGTATTTTATGGAACGGAAACTCCAAATGTAAAGACGTATTAAGGAAATATCTCAAAGTTATTAGGAAAGGATATTTACAATTACAGATTGCTTTATATTATGCTTTTATGAACATCTCAGGAAATGAAATAGCCCTCAGCTGTAGCGAGTGAAGAGGGAGGTAATTTTCCTTAATACGGGTGATAAAATTAATCTGATTGAAATCACTAGCGATTATTTCACAGAATACTGAGTGGCAGTACAATCACTTACTCTCTTTTATATATATTTTTTTTTCAGTCAAAGCTCGTGTAGATGAAAGCTAATTACAAAGTAGCGATGTGAAGCGCTAAGGAAATAGTTTGTGTATAGCAGAGAACAGGCACAGCTAATTGGGGTTTGTGATTACACAGATTGTTGTTAGGGAGAATTAACTACCAGCAGTCTCTCCTGCAAAGCTCCTCATCAAGGAAAATAAAAATAGACACTAGATCTGTTATTTATCTAATTATGCCATGAATATTTTCAGTCATATGGTTTTGTTGTTCAAAAACCTTCGGTCCCCACGCTGCTGGTGATCAAAAGTATCCATATGAAGTTTTTGACATTGGGCATTCTTCCAATTACCTTGCCGTAAACCTTTTGCCCGAGGGTATTTTGCAGTTCCTTCTCTCTCCCTCCCCACCCCTAGTTGCATCCCTACTGTATTTTCAGCACAAGTGATGTCACTCCTGAAAAAATCAACGCACAGACTTCCATTGAGTTTTGTTTTGCTTTTCAGCTGTTTGTGTTTCCATCTCTCACAATGTGTAACGTATTCCCAGACAACTGGCCTAGAATGCTTCTCTGTTTAACATGTTTATTCTGAATTTCTCACTCTTTGCTCACTCCCTCTTTGTGGGATCTCCACACATCATTGCCATCGAGTCATTCTCCTGCGTTTTTCTCCCTCTTTGATGGGGAGACATTCGGTTCGGTTCACACTTGAACGAGAACCTACCCACTTCACACTCCCTGAAACAATATGCAAATTTAAAATGCAACCACCTTTGAAATTCACACTTCTCTGAATTTTGCGGCATGAGTCTCTATTTTAAAAAAAAAGCTAAGGAAAATGTGTGTATCAGGGGGAAGTCTGCATAAGAATGCACATGTTGCTGAAAATTACAAACAAAATGGCAGTATATTGGAGGAAATGACTCGCAAGCGTGTGTACAACAGACAAATGACATTACTATTATTTATAAAAGGAAAAAAAAAGCTTACTAAAATGCTGATGAATTCAGCGCTGTTGAAATGTGCCTGAAAATGCTGGTGAACTGTGAGGACTGTGCCCCCCCTAACAAAACAGTTTGCAACCTGATGCTCAAACATAGTAGAGTGAACTTAAGATCAGAAAAAGAGGATTTCAGGGAAACCAAAGCCAGCCCTACTCTCTGCTTCATTTTCTGATATGTTCATAAAAGCATAATACCATACTGGCCTGAATATAAGCCTCACTTTCCCCCCAAATTCCAACCGTGAAAAGTTAAAG
Organism: Zootoca vivipara; assembly: GCF_963506605.1. Taxonomy (NCBI): domain Eukaryota; kingdom Metazoa; phylum Chordata; class Lepidosauria; order Squamata; family Lacertidae; genus Zootoca; species Zootoca vivipara. Next base: position 27,826,275 of record NC_083279.1, on the reverse strand, counting down.
TGTAGCTTATATTTGTGACCTTATGGTATGCAGCCAGGAGCGAGGGGCGAACAGTGCCAGGAGCACGGCAAAGTGGCGTCCACCCTGCGCGTAATCTCCCCCAAGGCCGGGAAGGGAGAGAACAAGGAAGGGGAAAGGCCGCCAGCAACGCAGCCCCCCCCCCAGTATGCAGCCAGGAGCAGTGAGGAACGGTCAGTTATTTTCTTTTTCTTCTCTCCCCCTCCAATTTTAAAGGTGCGGTTTATATTCGGGTGTGGCTTATATTCCAGCCAATACAGTATAAAGTAATCTGTAGTGCAATGTTTCAACTGGGACTCAATAGCTACACGCCTTCATTTCTGCTCCTGAACACACTTCACTGTCACCTTTCCAGTCAGCAGCCTTGCAAGAACGTTTCTTTTAAATCTGTTTATTGTTGTTGTTGTTTTTTGTTGTTGTTGTTCTCAATACCTTTTTTGCCCACATTAATTCAAAAGCTCATGCTGTAATGCTTAATGATAACAGAGCCTTCGTTTTATTGAAGTGTAAGTGTAAAAATGAAAAAATGAAATTTTAGAAATGAAGAAATTGTGGGGTTAAGAAAACAAGCAATTCAAGAGCGGGAGGAGATCTTTTCTTCTCAGTGCCACCCAGGCAGAGACTGTCAGTTTGCATTTCTTAGTGCAGAAATTATTGATCTGATTTGTAGAGATCTTTCCTATTCAGCTTAATTCATGAAGGTTCTGGAAGCTTCTCTGTGTGAAAGAAACAAGCAGAAGGTTCATGATGTTTGGGTTATTCCTCCAGAGAAGATGAGTACAGCTGGTTGAAACTGGTTCTCTTATCTCTTTCTGTCATGGTCATGCAGACTATAATAGTGAGGCCAGAAGGAGCCTGGGTTTCACTTTCGCTTTCTCTCTCTTTTCCTGCTGGTGTGGTGTTCTGTACATAGCATGCTATAGTGTTAAGGTTTAGACTTATATTATAAGTTATTGTAAGCTTAAGTTAAGTCTGCTGCAACTGGATTTCTTATGGACAGTGCCAATGCTAAATGTATTGGATTTGTGACCATTATGCTCATTTGCCTCCAGTAGCAGTAAAGCTCTGCTGGATGAAATATGATCACCTCTGGTCTATTTTGGCGGGATCTTGCCACCCGTTTAACTGTTACTCTGCTAACTATACATTGGAATCTACTCTGGATCAAAATTGAGTAGAATTTCAATGACAGAGACCACCCACAACGCCTTCCCAGAGCCAACCTATTAGATGGTGCCCCCTGCAAGTTTACTGTGGCATCTGACCACCCCTGACCTTTTGATCAAAGGCTATAAAACTTCTAAAACTCCATTTTAGTGCAAACCTCCATTTGACCTATGCAGCTTAGATGTCAGAAATGACAGTCGACATCTCTTCAGCTTGGTTCAAAAATAGTATGCAAATTTCTCGTTGCACACAAGCCGAAACGCCGAAAACACCTGTTGTGCTGACGGTTGGGAATTTCCCTTAGCCGACTCGAAACTGGCCAAAACGAAACTGGCTTGACCGCATGCAAAGGACCTGCACCTGAAACTTACCAATTACTTAGATGCAATAATAGTTATACAGCACCACCTACTGGAGTAGGCAAAGGGCTTTGCAGCTTGAAATTAATAAGTCAGACACCATTCTGATTGGCTGAAGAAATACTGCAAAGGGGTGGGGTAAGGGGCAGATCCTTATTGTATGAAGTTGTATTCATACAACTGAACATGCACATGATTTTTGGTGCAAATAGAGAAGCCTCATTCTCAGTTGTACCGTATTGAGTCTGTCTGACAGAAACAATAAAATTGTTCTTAGAACTTCGAAATCCAGCTGCCTGAACTTTCATTCTGGTCTGTAGTGGGAGCCTTGGGACCCAGTATAACATTACCACTTCTGATACAAGCCCTTGCCAAATTCATTCCCCTACATTGTCTCTGGGCTCCAGGCATTTCTTCTGAACCACTTGGAGAAAAAGTCGGTGCAGTACTACCCAGCTTGACACTTACACTATGAGTGCTTGGACATTTTTTTTGGGGGGGGGAAATAGTTAAAAAAATTAAAACACACATGTAGAGTAGCTGGCACCAATATTGGCGGCCTTTGCTGGGTTGTATCGTCCCCAGAAATTGGCCCACCATGACAGGTGCTGACATCACGCTTGATTTTGGATGTGCTCAGGAACAGCTGGCCTGGTTGGGTGGAGTGATGTCTCCGGTGCTGTAGAGGCAGGCAGGGCGGTGATGAGATTGTGGGTACACCAGTGAAGGCAATTTGTGCTCTCCCTAGTGGGCCTGCAGAGCCCTGACCCAACCAACCCCCGGCCTTGATACAATCTCGGCAAGCAGAGCAAAACTGTTGTCAGATGGGTAGCTCTGGGCTCCCAAGTCCCAACCCATTGCATCAGCTACTCCTGGGTTTCCTCAAGAACTTCTATATATACCTAATTGCCCTGATCATTCAGTGACTTTTTCTTAGCAATTTTTGTCTGTTTCAAATGGGGTTTGCCATGCATCTGTTGGAGTTGAGGGTGCACTTCTCAAATCCGCATGTACACATGTAGATTTACATACCCCCCCCCCAACATTTCTCCGATGAAAATAGGGACGTCCCATTCCATAATGATAATTTTGCTATTTATGCCCCACACATCTTACTGGGTTGCCCCAGTCACTCTGGGCAGCTTCCAACATATATTAAAACATAATGAAACGCTAAACAGCAAAAAAAAAAAAACCCTTCCCTACACAGGATTGCCTTCATATGGCTCAGAGGCCAGATAACTTCATACCCTCCAGCATTTCTCCAATGAAAATAGGGACATCCTAAGGAAAAGTGGGACATTCTGGGATCAAATCAGAAACTGGGACAGCTTCTGTAAATCAGGGACGTGCCTGGAAAATAGGAACACTTGGAGAGTCTGGGTTTACAGAGTTTTTATTAAAAACTTTTTTTGTGTGGGGAACTAGAAATAGTTATTCTGAGCTCTGTAGCAGCTGAGCTGCTTATTCCTGCTAGAATTCTAGCTCTTTGAATTGCACACAATATGTCCATTCTTGAAGAACGAATCCTGAAAATGGTAACTTTTCCCAATCTAACTTTCCCATTCTTGAAAAACTGTAAGTCAAGGAAGAATTATTGCACTGAATGCTGCTACTGGTGCAATACCATTGGCATACATAGATGTTCATCACCAGGGGGTGATCTTTAGCTCCCTAGCCAAATGCAACATAAACACTCGTGCCATCTGGTTTCTTTTACATGAGCGAATAAATCCACATAAGGACTGATAAGATATTTTGCATGTTTAGTGGCAAATTAGCCATTTTCAAATGCTCATCTTTCTAATGTTTGAACAGTTGGGTGTATTTCCTGCGTGGTCTGTGTGTACCTGACCCTTAGAAGTTCAAAAGATGAGCATTTTGGCAAATTTCTGGTTACACATTTCCTAATTTCCACAATGTAAGGTGGGTAAACAAAGTATGCATTAGATATAGCCCAGAAGATACAAGGGCTAGCCCAGAGCCCTAGCACAGTATCCAGACAACCAGAGTCCATGCGGCAGAATCCATTTTATTTTCGTTAAAAATAGTGGTTGAGAAGGAAATGTACTTTGTCTCAGCCAAAATTATGGGCAAACCACTCAATGCACTACAACTGTCTTCTTCTTCTTCTTCTTCTTCTTCTTCTTCTTCTTCTTCTTCTTCTTCTTCTTCTTCTTCTTCTTCTTCTTCCTCCTCCTCTTCTTCTTCTTCTTCTTCTTCTTCTTCTTCTTCTTCTTCTTCTTCTTCTTCTTCTTCGTATTTATATCCTGCCTTTATCCCAAGTTGGAATTGAAGGCAGCTTAAAACATTGTAAAACATTATAAGATACAAAGTATTAAAAAACAAACTTAAAGGAACAATTAACACATTTGAAATCAATAATTAAAATCCAGTTTGCCCTGACAGCAGCCCCTTTGTCACTGGAGGTGAAGGAGGGAAGAAGAAGAAGAGGAGGAGTTTGGATTTGATATCCCGCTTTATCACTACCCAAAGGAGTCTCAAAGCAGCTAACAATCTCCTTTCCCCTCCTCCCCCACAACAGACACCCTGTGAGGTGGGTGGGGCTGAGAGACTTCAAAGAAGTGTGACTAGCCCAAGGTCACCCAGCAGCTGCATGTGGAGGAGCGGAGATGCAAACCCGGTCCCCCAGATTACAAGTCTACCGGTCTTAACCAATAAACCACACTGGCTCTCCTGCTGCTGTTGCTGCCTCCACCTCCGATTTCAGGTAAGCTCTCACCTGAAATTGGCACCAATACCAGCGCTGCTTCTTTGCTGTTGGTGGAGGTGGCAGGGCAGTCTGTGCAGGCGCAGCGGGGGGGGGGCGCAGCGCGGCTGCCACAGGCGCTGCTGCGCGGCGGTCGGTCGGGCAGGCACAGCGCGGTTGCCGTGGGCACAGCTGCGCGGCGGACCGGCCAGCCAGCCAGCCAGCAGTCTTATTTCTGTGCTGCAGCAATAATGGAAAGCAGGCTTGTACATGCATTGAGGCATTTCCCCTCCACCATCTGCGCTTGCTTAAGTGGTGGTCCCATAACCATTTAACAGACCATACGATCATGTCTGTGTGAATGCTTATCCCGAACTCCAGCTAGGTTTGAATAGCTAGGTCCGGTGTTCGGCAGCCCCTTATTAATTCAAGACTGCGATATAACTTAGGCTCGCACAGAGTCCTCAGTACACTTGGCAATTTGTAACCTGCTATTTACAAAATAGATAAGTGCACAATTAGATTAAAATCCTGTTAGTTTTGCTCCTGACGGTACTGCTTTTCTAAGTCTCCCGGGGTGTTAATTGATATATTTCCCTTAACAGCTACATACAGCTCTCTGTTAGACCGATGAAACATGGCATTTTTTCTGACAGTCCTTGAGATTTAGAAGCCAGCCTCCTCTTAACATGCATATGAACTGGGATATTCAGCCAGAACAGCAAAATTAGCATTCTGAAACCTTCAGAGGACTACAGTGCTTATTGCCGAGCTTTCTTCTCAAAATGTCTCAGTTGTTCCACATTATTAGAAGAAAGAGGTGGTGGTGAACACTACAATTTGTTGTTAATTTGCAGGCCAGCCCAGAATAATTGAAGGGTAGTGTTTTGGTTTAAAACAGGCATCCCCAAACTGCGGCCCTCCAGATGTTTTGGCCTACAACTCCCATGATCCCTAGCTAACAGGACCAGTGGTTGGGGAAGATGGGAATTGTAGTCCAAAACATCTGGAGGGCCAAAGTTTGGGGATGCCTGGTTTAAAATGTAAGACAGCCAATTCTCTGCTCAATCACGAAGCAATACCTTTGACCTCATCAAGCTGCTAGTTCTCAACGTGAACCTGGCACCTTTTTATTACGGGGATAAGACAATATCCCCATTGTAAGTCGTAAGGGAAAATTAAAAAGATATTATAAAAAATAATCATTATTCTGGGAAAATGAAATTGTTTTAATGTTGTGTTTCTGTATCCTGCTTAGAGATTTTGAAATATTAGGCAGTTTAGCAACGCTTTTTGAAAAAATGAACTTAAACCCCCACACCCTGACTAAAACTCGATAGAGACCTTTGTCTACTCAAAAGGATTCAGGTCTAAAAATGCTTATCAGGAATGTAATTCTGAGGCCTCTGGGTTTGGGGCTGGAAGGCGATTTTATTTCTGAGGCAAACATGTCTTGGGCCGTCTTCCACATAATGATGCTTCCGTTTTCACTTCTTGAAATTTTGATTTTCAAATCCAGCTTATTCGGAGTGATGAAGTGCACGTAAAATGCAACCAATATTTCATATCGCATAAGGGAGATGTTCATGATGTAAATATTATGCCACACAATCCATTTGTCTTTAAGATGCGTTATTGCTGGAACACAAAAACCTCATGTCCCTTTCGGACCCATTACATTATTTTATTTCAGCAACTGAAAAAGGAGGGAAGGGGCATTCTGTGGCTTCTTAAAGATAACCACTTACACCACCAATCTCACAAAGAAATGCACAGACAGCTATCTTTCTTCTTATGGGACATCAGAAGGACATCATACTAAAAGGGCTGAAGTGTGAAATGGTTGGAGTAGAATTTATTGGCAAGTCTGAGTCTACTGTTTAGGAGCCACTCAAAACCAAGAGTTCGTCTTCCATTACAGGTGTTGGGAAGCCAGGAAGATTGTGTGCTGATGATGTGAATCGTTGCTCTGCTTACCATGTATACATTTGAGAGTCAAACAGAAATGTTGAAGACTGTGCCTCTTACCTGCTCTTCTGCCTCTGCTGTTTACAGCTGTATTTATGCCAATGAAGAATATACTTCATGCCTAAGGATGAGAAAATCTGGCAATTTCAGTTTCTCAATTATGCCACTCTTACGCTAGTTTGCCACATTCCAAGGTCAGTTTGCATTTTGACTTCTTTTTTTAAAAAAAGTCCTTAAGAAAATTCACAAACTTTTAAGGCTACATTTCTTCTAAATATACATTTGGTACACAATTTTGCCTAATGCGCATATTTATTAAATCAATTTCCCTTAAAATAATGAATTTCTGTATGCTATTTTCACCAATGCATGCATTTTAATACATATTTTTCCTTAATACACACGTATTTCGGTAAGTTTCATGGTTGGAGAATTGCAAATCACAAAAGTGTGAATTTTCAAGGATCACTGATGTTTGGGCTTGCTTAGTGTTTTGTAAAGTGCAGATCAGTTAAAGTTTGCATAAAAATGTGAACCAAAGCAAATTTCCTTCTCATTCCTAGTCATACAGATGATGGAGTAGACTTTTGTCCATAAAAGCTCATACCACAATTAATCTCTTTGTCTCTAAGGTACCACAAGTCTCCTTTTTATTTCCTCTCTCAAAGTACTACATTTAACAAAGCAGGATATAGTCCACAAAACCTGGTGACATAATAAATTCATTGGTCTTTAATGTTCTCCAGGAATCTTCATGGTTAAGGCTGAAATCCTGTGCGCGCTTACTTGAGAGTCATCCCCGTTGGAACACACCAGAACTTCCCTGCGAATAAAATGTATAGAATTGTGCTGCATATCACTTTCTTGTCCAGTAGGAGCCGAATACCTCAGTAATCGAAATGGAAAAAGTAGTCACAGGCAGTAATCTACCTAGCTAAGGCACCTTTTGCAAGAAATATCCAGCAGGGGAAGCTCTTAGCACACAAGTGCGTCCACCGTTCTTTAATGGGCTGGAAAACTTTAGTGAAAATTGGAGTGGAGAAAAGGAAGTAAAAGGGAAAACAATATAGACTCTACTTAAGAGCTATCCTTGCATATAATTAATGAGCACATATATTTGTTGAGTGTGATTGTATGTCTCAAATGCCATCTGTGAGCTACATAGTGTTTTGTCTGTTTAAATTTGATAAATAGAAGCGGTCTGCAAGGCTATGTGTGAGAAGGAATCCGTTCTTAGGGTAACAGTCTGCTTCTTTGTCCCATCCCACCTTGTTCTAGCAAAAGCATCATTGTTATGTACACAGATTCTTCAGTGAGAGCTGTGATTGTGCCCCATTCACCTTGGTGAGAGGAGAAAGAAATCCTAATTCCACAAATTCCATAAATGATAAATTCTGTGTCTGCAGAAAGGCAGTCACCTAATTGCACACTGAAGCAGAAGAAAGCTTTGCAAATGGTATACAATTTTCAAAGTGTTCCAAGCCTTAGGCAAAAGCCTTTCAACTGTGTCTAAAACTGAATGATAAAATATGTTGTACAAATTATCTGTGAACAGGAAACATGTGGTAGTGGCAGGGGACTGAAATGTAACACTTGTAAAGAAATGGGAACTGCCAGTCATTTATATACCCTTTCCCTTTTTCTTTCGCTTACAAGTTCCATCATTTCCCTTTTAAATGCAAACTGACGTTCAAGTTTTTATAATAGGACATTTATCAGATCTTGCTGAGCCAATTGCTGCTTTTGTATTTTAGAAAGAAAGAGAAAGGGAACCTTAAAAGGACAACAAGAGAAGCTCTGCATGGAAGCAAAAAGGCCTCGTAGTCTCGGTCCCTTTCGGTACAAGGTTTCTGATTTATCATTTTTTGAGAGGACACAACTGGAATGGGAAAAAAACAACCCCTGTAACTCTGGAAATCATGCATGACATGCCAATCCACAACACTGAAGGCCAAAGTAATCAAAAGTTTGAAGAAGCTTTCTGAAGTCGTCTCCCCCCACCCTCCGTCACACACACACAAACACAAAATGGAGGGAGGAAAATGTAATGTGCAATTGCTGTACAACAAGAAGCTGAAAAGCAACTATTTGGAAAGATTGCTTCTGCTCCTTCACACTTTAAATTCCTACCTGTAATGGTGTATCGTATGATAGCTCCTTTTTAAAAGATGTAATCTTCATCACCAATACCAACCACTGTGTGCACTGTGGTCCTCATTGATGGATTTTTTTTGATAGATTATGTTTCAAAAAATGCTTTCAGATAGGGAGAAAGAAGTCCTGTGTTCTCTGCTTCAACTTCTGAAGGCATAACTCTACTCGTGTTCAGTTCCAAACACATGAAGGGGCCAATAGGAATGAGTGTCTGAAACAGTCTTCCTTCTATGCACATAGGGTTCCCAGTTCAGGGACAGGAACCCTGAGGCTATTCGCATCTTGGCCAGCTGAGTGACTTGTATGCATGTACTGTATATGACAGGGAGGGCCTAGTCCCTCTCATTCCCGCTGACCTCATTCACGTACAGTGGTACCTCTACTTACGAATAACTCTACTTACGAATGTTTCTACGGTACTTACGAATGGAGCTCCGTCCGCCATCTTGGATGCAGTTTAGATAGGATTTTTTCTACTTACGAATTTTTAGATAGGGTTGCTTCTACTTACGAATTTTTTCTCCCAATGCATTCCTGTGGGATTCGACTTACAATTTTTTTCGACTTACAAATGTGCGTTCAGAACGCATTAAATTCGTAAGTAGAGGTACCACGGTATTTGGAACTGATCACCTGAACTAGGCTCAAGAAAGTGTGTGGAACTAGTAGATTTATTGCATCAAATCCTTTCTTTGAAAATAATTATAGGGCGGTGCTTCTCGGGATTCACTGCCATGTCAATTTATTTATATGCCACATTCCCCATAGCTACATTTATGGTCCAAGCAGTCCACATTAAAAAAAACAACAAACCAGTCTAAATACAACAGAACAATAATAGGTAATAAAAAATATTACCACAACAGAACACTAGTCACAATTAACACTTCATTGAACATGCATTGACATTAAAGTAAGCATAAACCTCACCAATGGTCAAATAAAAATATCCATTCAAAAGTAGCCCCAAAACTGATAATGTTAGTGCTTAGTAACACCCAACCCAGTCTTTTATGCCTCAACCCAAAAGGACAGAAAGTTCATTCAGTTTTCTTTCCCCTCAATGCAGCTCCATTATGAAGGTTCCTAGAGCTGCAAGACAAGAGCTGTCACCTAATGGCAAACACAGAGTCTCTCTTCCTTTTATCACACATTCCTGAAATCATACCCACCAACCTTAATTTTTAAAGGCCACCATCCTGCTCTCTCTCTCTCTCTGTGGGGATGCCTTTGATGTGTCCATTGTGGTTCTTTTAACACAAAAAATGAGGTAGTAATAGGGACTTGCTCTTGATGATGCACTTAATTTTATCCATGCACTTAATTTTATCTCTGCTATAGAAATTATTAAGTTGTCTTAAGCACCATTTCACTCATAATTGGTAATTTCATTGCTGTCTTTGTGGGAAGGAGAAGACCTTAGATATCACAATGACATCAGCTTCGGAAATGTTGGTAGCGAAGAGAAGTAACAATTTGTTTTAAAAGAAACCCACAGTAGTATTAACGAATACAGAAATCAAATTCCTCTCTAGGAAACATCTACCCTTGATCTTACCATGGGAGAGAGCTAGTGCAGGATTGCACTGAGAGCCAGGATTGCATTGAAAGCCCAATGATATATCATACAAAGCACCCATCTTTCCCCCTCTAGTCAAACTAGTATTGTAATCTCTTCTGTTTCTAGTGTATCTGAAGAAGTGTGCATGCACACGAAAGCTCATACCAAAATATAAACTTAGTTGGTCTTTAAGGTGCTACTGAAGGAATTTTAGTATTGTAATGATGAGGGGTAGAGTTGGGTGAGACATTCAATTCACTTCATATTTAAAAGCAAACCTACCCGATTTACACTTTTCTGAAGCAACATGAGAACAAAAACCGTCTTTCTCCAAAATTCGCACTTCTTTGAACTTTGCAATGCAGTTCTCTAGCCAAATAATTTTGCAAAAATGCCTATTTTGGGGCAGAGTGTGCATAATAATGCAAGTATTAGTGAAAATAACATACAGATATGCATTGTAATCACAGAATTTCTTTTGCAGAAATAGATATTTTAGGCAAAGTTATAAACGTGTGAAGAGTCGGACACGACTAAATGACTAAACAACAACAATATTAGGGGAAATCCAGATGGATGGATTTTCATGAGGACTTAAAAATAATAATCACAGACTGATGTGGAAATGTGAAGAACTGAGATTGGAAAAGTGAGAAACCAAAATGGGCAGATCCACCCATCTCTAATGAGGAGTGAATGTTTTCATTTATGTGGAGTTGCTAATCACCATTGCAGTGAACTTGTGCTAATGCTACCATATAAATACGCTCATGGTGATATAAAGAAGTAATCACATTTGGGTAGAAAAATATTATTTGTCTCACATTTGTACCAGATGATAATGTCAAATGTTCTAGTACATTAGCTTGGAGCACAGGAAAAATCACTTTGCCAAGTAGCATTGCATGTTGAAAACTCTACCCATGTTAGGTAAATATAATTCGTAGAATTATTGTATCTTCATTGTTGCATTCTAAACCACTATGCTTTAGATCTTCCCATATAATTCCAGAATCTTCCATCCTCACCACTTTGACCTGACCGTGATCAACAGGAATGGCAATTAAGTCAAAATCATTCTGATACTTGGAAGAGTAATGACTCCAAGTTTGAATCTTCTTCCTCTTCTTCTTCTTCTTCAAATAAAAAAGCCCTACGTTTGAATCTTATGCTAAATTAGCATTGTTTCCAGTGAAATATCTGTAAATCAGTGTTTGTTACAGGATACCCACCAGGAAGAGTATAAGAAAATCAGGCATATGCTGGTACATAAGGGCAAAATTGATGCCTGACACAGGACTGCTGCCAAAATGGTAGCCCCTTCTCCTGTTTCTCATTCTCATTCATAATATTTAATTATACTTATCCAGACCATTCCTCTACCTTCACCAGCAGACCATTCTGCAGAGCATGGATGAATTTCACTGGGAAGTCTACCAAAACAGAGGGAAGAAGACGCTGCCATGGTACTGCCATTGTTTCTCTTTCCCAGATGATGTGAGAATGGCTACCTAGGCCTTTACAACTTGGGAGAGTTTGGGGCACATTTTACAAAGCTCCTGGACCTGATCTGGCCTCTCTGTAACTTAAATATTTCAATTGCTTTCGTAAAGCAGCTAAGGATAGCCCAAGAGATTAAACTATTTAAGGGAATGAAGGGGAACTAGACACAGGGCTATCGTTTTCAGTGGTAGCCTCTGCTGAGGGTGACACATCCAATTTTGGCTCTCAACTGCTGCCAGAGAGCTCATCTGCGTGAACACCAAAATGCGCTAATTTGCTGCATCGTTCCTTCCTCCCTGTTTTATTTTCAAGTTTGAACTCAACGGGTCAAGAAATGGGAACATCCATTTGCTCGGGGGCCAAACACAACTTGGATTACCTGCAGGAAAGAATTCGTAGCACTTCCTCAGAACTACACATTCTTTGTCCAAAGCCTTTGATGAATGTTTATGAGAATAAACACATTTGCAAGGCTCAGGATTACTTCATTAATTATTTGTGAGCTAAAAAAAAAAAGGAGGGGAGAAGGCTATATTCACAATGAATATTATTTGCAGTGCATAATTCAGCCAGCTCTAATTATTTAACACCTGTAGAGGAGGCAGAGGCAAATAGATATTCAGATAGGGAAGTTGCCTCTTTACTGCCTAACTATGACAAATCCACAAAGTCAGAGAGGGGGCAAGAATCTCCCCAAAATCTCTAATTGGCAGCCAAGGAGGATGGCTCAGCTTTTGCAATGGATGTTTGTGTGTGATGTAAGAGAGTGTGTGGCTAAACAAATTTAATGCATGGGTGACTGTGCAAAGAGATAGGGAAAAAATCTTAAAATGAGTTGAACTGAATATAAGCATAATAAACACAATATAATATGATAATCAAATGGATAATAAAATTCAAAAAATATATGAAAGAAATCAGTGATGCCATAAAACATAACTCATAAATACACTATTCAACTAATACAAAAAGAGCACATCCAGAGCTGCAGCAACAAAACGTAAATAAAACAGCATTGCGGGCAGTAAAACGTATTGTTTAAAAGTCATTTGAAACAGGTGGCTTTTCAAAGCCATTTTAAATATTGCAAATGAGCAGGTCAACTATTATTCTTTTGGGAGGGTTCTATAAGACAGGGGTCTCTACTGAAAAGGCCCTGCCCTCAGTACCTGCCAATCTAACTGATCTTAAAGAGGCCAATGGGTAGGGTCTCCAGTGTTGACCTTAAAGCATGCAACTGGAAACAAGTTTCCCTCACATTTTAAGTTTCTGCGTGTTTATGTTTTTCAAAAACCTACCGTATGCCATGTGGTATGGATTGATTTCTAAATGATAGGTGAGGAACTCATTCTTGGGATCATTCTTGGGCCCTCTTATATGGAAACCTCCCCTGATACCCTTTTTTTTTTAAAGAGAAGAGGGGACAATGGCAGTCTGCACATGTGCAATGGTGCACTTTCCTTAAACAGTACAGTGCAAGTCCTACATTGGCTCCCAGTACATTTCCGAGCACAATTCAAAGTGTTGCTGCTGACCTTGAAAGCCCTAAACAGCCTTGGCCCATTATACCTGAAGGAGCATCTCCACCCCCATCATTCAGCCCGGACACTGAGGTCCAGCTCCAAGGGCCTTCAGGTGGTTCTCTCACTGCGAAAAGTGAGGTTACAGGGAACCAGGCAGAGGACCTTCTCAGTAGTGGAGTCCACCCTGTGGAACGCCCTCCCATCAGATGTCAAGGAAATAAAGAACTAGAAGACATCTGAAGGTAGCCCTGTTTAGGAAAGTTTCTAATGTTTTATGTTTTATTGTGTTTTTAATAACCTGTTGGAAGCCACCCAGAGTGGTTGGGGAGGCCTGGCCAGATGGGTGGGGCATAAGTAATAAATTGTTGTTGTTGTTGTTGTTGCTGTTGTTGTTGTTGTTGTTACTACTACTACTACTACTACTACTACTACTACTAATATTGTGATGAAAACAGCAAGGTTAAAAATTGCAGTCCTACCTACAAGTCAAAATGTTACCAGCTGCCACTGGGTGAGTGGGCCAGGTTTGGTGGTGGTGGTAAGGGAATATTTCCTGAAGGCTGTTTGGTCCTCTAAAGTATACTTTCTCCTGAAATACCTGTTTTGTTCTGTTTCTTTCGTAAAACAGTGAACATATAACCCTGCCTGGCTCAAACCAATTTCTCATCACCAGCGAAATGGCTACCTGGCCCCTCCATTAGGCAGGCACAGCACATTCTGCTACCAGCTCTCTATACTGTACATGTTAAAGCGAGCATGGCTTTATTAATAGGAAGGTGCTAAAAAAGATTTAGGTCATCATTAAGAACTCTCCGTTATATTGGAATCTTTCATGCATTGAATTGTGTAGAAAAAACGGAGTCACGTGTAGTTTGCTCCTTAGGATCATATCACTAATCTACATTGCTCTTCACAATACAATGCTTTATTTATTTATCTGCTACTAGTTTTTAAAGAGCAGCAACGATGCCCATATAACAGAGTTCTCAGGGTGGCTCATGATTGGGGAGGGAGGAGGCGGTGGCAGCAACTGTCAATCACAATATAAAAAAATTAAAGTATAAAATGGCATAAAACAGAGAGTTAGAAAAACAGCTTAAAGGTAAAATGGATTAAAAAGCCTTTCCCTTACTTGGTTTGGCCATTTAATGGTGACCTACAAATATGGGGCATGTTTTCATTTTAATGATTAACACTTATATATTTGAAATATAATGTTTTCCATAAAATGTTAAAAATAATGGTGATTGAATATTGACCAAAAGAGCAAACCAAACAGCAGTCATATATGATATATTTGTATTGGGGGCGGGGGAGGTTTGCAGCCACCCCAGCCTGAATGGACAGACCCCATCTCATCTGTTTTCTATTTTGTTACTCAAGTCATACGCACCTTAGTAAGTATAGATAACAGCTGTTTATTTTCGCCTACAAGGGAAAACAGCTGGCGGCAGGGGTTGTTTGTGAAAAAACATGCCCAAGGGTTGTAAACTGCCACACCAGTTTTCTGCTGAAGATAGTAATCGCCACAGCTACATTTTGTAAAAAAAAGAAAAAGAAAACTTTTTGAGGGGTGCGTGTGTGCTACATGTAGCCGAACATCATGTATAGTTTGGTTCCATAATTTGACCCATCTACCAATAAGTGCTCAGAATGGAACGGCTAATCTGTCTACACAAGGTTATAAACCAAAATGGTATTACTTCAGGGACAATTTTTCAGATGTTAGCAGATAGCAGTAGTAGAAGGAGTACTCTACTACTACTACTACTACTACTACTACTACTACTACTAATTTCCTGTCTCAAAATAACTCATTCATTATGGATTACTGGGAATGTTGGGGTGAATACATTTTCTTCTTTCACATTTTCTCAGTAAATTTCAGTTCTTATTGTCTGTCTGGATAATCTCTTAAACAGAGATTGAGCAGGGAAAGAAGCTAAAACCTTGATTGAAATTGGATCTAGAATAACTTATTGCAAATGACATGTTTATCTTCTTTCCTCTTGAGTAAACAAGAGCTCACACAATGAACCCTAGGAGTTCTTCGTCTTTTCTTACCTAGAGGCTTGTGAGCAATTTTTGTTTGTTCAATTGTGCAACACAGTCTTCTGCTGACACCAACCCCTGCTTGGCTTTTTCAACAGAGCCTGTTCTGCTGAAACTGAATAGCTGAATGTTTGCCGTTGCTTTGAAATGCTCAGTATGTTTTGGCATTGATCCTAATAAACTACAAGTTGGGCATACGTCACTCCAAACTGTGCTAGGTTTCTTGAGTTGGGCTCAGAAGTGTGCAATCTTTGCCCCCCCCCCCAAATGATGCTGAACTATAACCCTTTCTTTCCTGGCTGTGACAGGTGGGACCTGCCAGAGTTGTAGTTCATCAACAACTGGAGGGTCAAGGGTTACCCATATCTGATCTAGATGGACAAATAGTACGACTTATGTGTTGGGAGCTATGAGACATAAGAAGCTACTTTATACAGAGTCAGACCGTTGGTCTATCTAGCTCAGTATTACCTGCATCATGGTGGCTAACAAGTTTTTGGCCCTCATCCAGCCCTCCAAGAGCTGTATGCTAGCAGTGGGTGTGGCCGCTTCATACACTTCCATACACAGACACACACAGAGGGACACATACTTTCCTCTTCCATGCGGATCAAGGAGTTATCAACCCTCCTCTGCTAATCCCATGATCAATCTGATGACTGATCATTTGCTGAGGTGGGAGCAGATCAGGCTCCCAAACAAGCTACACACTTCCTCGCAGTTGATCTAGAGGGGTTTTGTTCAGGTGTCTGCCTTAGCTCTGTTTGGAGATGCTGGGGCTTCATCGAATCATAGAACTGTAGTTAGGAAGGATCAAAGGGCCATCTGCAATGCAGGAATCACAGGTAAAGAATCCTGGACAGATGGCCATTCAACCACTGTTTAAAAACCTCCAAGGAAGGAGAGTCCACCACCTTCTGAGTTCGTCTGCTCTACTGTTGAACATCTCTTACTATAAGAGTATTCTTCCTAATGTTGTTTCAGGATTTTTAAGACAGCTATCATATCACCTCTGGGACTGCTAGGGCAGAAGGCAGGGAGACTAAAGTTGGTGGAGCCAAGGACATTAACAGGCAAAGCCAATTAATTCTACCTTTGTTCCTGCTGAGTTCTAGGAAGAATAACACTGAGACTTAGGAGGAGGAAGCTAACATTATTATTATAACAGGCAGTGCCACACTTCTGGATAAGTTCATACTTACAAGCTGGTGGGATTTGGCGGATGGCAGACTGAGGTTGATGGGGCAGTGCCCCATTTGCCCAAGTGGACTAACCTCACCTTATCTAAATCCATTGGGAAGTTGGGAAACTAAAAAATTCCCTAGACACTAGGGATGGGGCAAGAGGAATGCCCTCCCTTGATTCCCTGGGTGCAATAGTCCTCCTAATCTCTGCATGACAACAGCAGCAGCAGCATGGGTACCGTGAACTTTTCTTCCACCCCTGAAGATATTCAGTGACTTGCAGATGCCCTTGTTTTTCTACCTACATACCTGGTAGGTTTTACAAGATGCATGCAGAATTCTAAGGCAGAAAAAAGCACCTCGATTGCATCCTTTGTATGAAAGCAAGGACTGCATTACACCCATTTTGTCTTTGAAATTGCCTTTAAATGCAAACTTCACAGAGCAGAATTGAAATTGGAATAAGGTCTTAGCAGAACACCCTGAATAAAGCAAAATCCACATGAAATATTCCAACACGGAAACAATTAAAGCCGTGGTACCATACACAAAGTGTACTCTATTTCTAAATAATAATAATAAAAAAATGAGATAAAATCTGGAATAAAGTAATGTGTTGCTTACCACTTTAGAAGGCTTTGCTCCCTGGGGAATAAAAGGATAGTGAAGAGAAACATTAATACAAACTATGCTTTCATGATCATTTTACCTCCTTCGCTTTTTTCTTTCCATTGGCATATCATAGCTGCACGCTGTCCTCTTCAGATTTACTGAAGCTTTCATATGACTTTATATTTCAAAGCTACAGGTGGTCTACAAGTGTTGCACTTCAAAGAGTGTTTTGATTAAATGAAACAATGTTTGTGTAATACGGATCCCCAGATCTTTGAACTTTTCCCATTCAATTCATCCTACAAAAATTCAATTAGAGAAGATCAGAGGGACCCAGTGCCATCCCCAGTTTGCATCTGTCACTCAAGTTTGTCTTATCAAATAGCTTCAATATGAAACCCAAGGCCAAAAACATTGTTATGATACCATAATAATGATTATACGTCCCCCCTTCAACTAGCAGATTATCATTTATTCTAACAATGACAACTTGCAACAGTAAGGGTATTCGTCCGAGTGATACTAAGCATATCTTTTAGTCTCTTGGTTGTGTTCTGTTGCTAGTTGATGGTGGGTTGTTAGATTTTCTTATAAAATTTCCAGGCTTATACAAACAACCCTATCTTATCCTTGGTGCATCGATCCTCTACCCACTGGGACAGGATAGGATTACACCAGCGATGCTCCAATATACATTGATGTGTGGTGACCCCATTGTGTTCATGCATGTAGAACACCATCAATAGAAGGAGGAAATCTGGAACAATGTAAAGGAGAAATGGATATCGTCATGATCCTTGGCTTGCTCAGGTGTTAACCCCACCCTGATGAATGAGCGATGCTGGGTTTGTAAAGTGGGAGACATGGGCTGGAAATAGTTGCAGACCCACTCAAAGTGACCCTCACGCCTAGTCTATGAAGGTGTACAAACCAGACAAGACAATGTTCCGGGATTTTAAATTGGCCACAACTTTATTGATTCCAAATGTAGGTAGGCTTTGGCATAGGCACTGAGTGTATATCCCTTCTCAGCTTCCTGGTGGATGGCTGACGCAGGAAAGGGTCAAGCCTAGGATTATGGATCCTCCACAAGATGTGGGTCTACTGGGGTGGCTCCCAAGCTGCTGGAGGAAGCTCTATGGCCCATCTTGGTTTGGAATAAGACCTCCAACTAGACCCCTCTAATGGGGTACCCTATGATCACACCTATTTTGTGGTGGTGGTGGTGATGCACCACTTCACCCTTGTCTGATATTAGACTAAAAGGATTCCACCCAATGCCTGATCCGCCTAGGTTTGCTCAGGTGTTAACAACACCCTGATGAATGAGCGATGTTAGATCTGTAAAGAGAGAGACATGGGCTGTAAATAGTTGTTGTCGAAGGCAATGCTTGTCCCTCGGTTCCTCTATTCTGGCACCGTAGTAAGAACGTAAAGAAATTCCTGCTGCCAGGGATATATAAAACCCAGCCAAGAACACATATTTTCTTCAATTGTCCATTTAAGGTTTTATATACTGTTCTTCAAGAGGAATTCCCAGGACAATTTACAAGAATATAAAAACGACATCATAAGAACCAACGTCATAGGAACCAAAACACCACATGCCCATGCACACAGGGACAGAGTCATGCAGCACCAGCAGTGAAACCAGTTTGGAAACTCATGGGAGGATTATGAAGGCATTTGCCTTGCATTGTCAAAGCAACTGCGTAGATCACAAAGAGCCTCCCTGGGGAGAAACTTCGAAAGATGAACCCTCTTCATGTCTTACTCATGTGCATCTTGAAAGTGTCCTCAGGGCCATGTTCTTAGCCCGGCTCTCAATGTCATACTGCTCTTCGTGTCCCCCAACATTGCCATCGTTTTGCTGAGTATGATGTCGGTAGTAGGGATGGATAGGTTTGTCCATTTCTGTTTCTCTGTTTTCCAATCTTTCCATTTCTTCATCAGTTTGCATTTCAAAAAGTCATTATGGGCATTTATCAGATTTTGCCACAGCAAGATGAAAAACAGCTTTTGGTGGAAGGCAAACCGGAGCAGAGTGGAAACAGTGCTGCTGCATGCAATGACTATAGGGCAGATGAAAGGAGGAGGAGGGAGAAAGGTTGAGGAGGGAGAAAGGTTGTTTTCTGCTGCTCCAGAGAAGCGGACACGGAGCAATGGATTCAAACTACAAGAAAGAAGATTCCACCTAAACATTAGAAAGAACTTCCTGACAGTAAGAGCTGTTCGGCAGTGGAATTTGCTACCAAGGAGTGTGGTGGAGTCTCCTTCTTTGGAGGTCTTTAAGCAGAGGCTTGACAGGCATATGTCAAGAATGCTTTGATGGTGTTTCCTGCTCGGCAGGGGGTTGGACTGGATGGCCCTAGTGGTCTCTTCCAACTCTACGATTCTATGATTCTATGAAAAATGGTGCCTGTTTACATCTCTAGAGGTGACCAATCACCCCTGGCCTAGGACCATGAAAGGGTTGGGTGAGGGTGAATTTGGTCCTTGGGCCAAGAAAGGTTAGCTACCTGTGTCCTGCATAATGACATCATAACATGTGTAAGCATTCCTAAACATTATGAAGGATAGATGGAACATGACTACAGTTTGGGACAGAATCAGAGATATCTATAACGTATAATTTCACAGGAGAAGCAAAGCAGTGATTTCAGTGTCCTAAAAGTGACTGTATCAATATTCTATATTAAGTGAATAAGCACATTCCAACTTCCTTCTGATTCATCATTTTGTTACTACTGCAAATCTTGCTGTTGTTAACACCCCCTTCCTGTCAACAAATGCGCCAGGATCTGTGACTGAAGCCTCTTTAGCAGAGGTGCATCAGGCAAGGTTCGTCCTCCCATCCCCCATTTTGCCGACAGCAACAGAAAAACTGATCTTAACAGTTTTAAACTTGTTAATTCAAGCCATATGTCAGAAAGCCAGCTTCCATATGGTGTAGAAGTACCTGATCCTGGGTGCTGCTTTTCAGGAAGAGGGGGGGGGGGAAACAACCCACATTTCAGAAACATCCCTGCAGAGTACAGGATGCCATATCTTCACATTGGGGCAAATTTAGCTTGTAGAATAATGTGGTCCCCGTTTGGTACTGAAGAAATAGCAACACAGGGGTCAGTCAAGTCTTTTTGAGGAGTGAACCACCTGTCAAAGTACTCTGGTGGTGGGGGCACCTAGAGACAGAGCAGCAGCAGATGATATCATTCCCAGCACCAGGTATGGCGGCAGATGTTTCTCCAGGTATCCTCGTCCTAAGCCACATACAGTCATACCTTGGTTTAAGTACGCCTTGGTTTGACTATTTTCAGTTTAAGTATTCCGCAGACCTGTCTAGAACAGATTAATCCACTTTCCATTGCTTTCAATGGGAAAGTTGGCTTCAGGTTAAGTACGGACTTCGGAACCACTGTAATAGTACCACTGTATTCTGTTCTGGTCAGACCTCACCTGGAGTACTGTGTCCAGTTCTGGGCACCACAGTTCAAGAAGGATACTGACAAGCTGGAACGTGTCCAGAAGAGGGCAACCAAAATGGTCAAAGGCCTGGAAACGATGCCTTATGAGGAACGGCTCAGGGAGCTGGGTATGTTTAGCCTGGAGAAGAGAAGGTTAAGGGGTGATATGATAGCCATGTTCAAATATATGAAAGGATGTCATATAGATGAGGGAGAAAGGGTGAAAGGTTGTTTTCTGCTGCTCCAGAGAAGCGGACAGGGAGCAATGGATTCAAACTACAAGAAAGAAGATTCCACCTAAACATTAGGAAGAACTTCCTGACAGTAAGAGCTGTTCGACAGTGGAATTTGCTACCAAGGAGTGTGGTGGAGTCTCCTTCTTTGGAGGTCTTTAAGTGGAGGCTTGACAGGCATATGTCAGGAATGCTTTGATGGTGTTTCCTGCTTGGTAGGGGGTTGGACTGGATGGCCCTTGTGGTCTCTTCCAACTCTATGATTCTATGATTCCATGAACCAATTACACTCATACCTCGGGTTAAGTACGCTTCAGGTTGAGAACTCCGCAGACCCGTCTGGAACAGATTAATCCGCTTTCCATTACTTTCAATGGGAACGTTCGCTTCAGGTTAATTTCGCTTCAGTTTAAGTACAGACTTCCGGAACCAATTGTGTACTTAAACCGAAGTACCACTGTAGAACTTTGAAGGTAGACACCAGCATGTCTTCTTGGAAATGAACCAGTAACCAATGAAGAATGAGTGCAGCATATTCTCACATATTCAGTGGAGGCCAATCTATTAGGGAGAACGGGGCACTGCCCCACCAACCTCACTCTATCTTCAACCAACCAACCAACCACTACCTGCCTACCTTCTTATTTACAACCTTTCTGGGTTGCCTTGTCAATGACACCTGTTCAACTGTTCTCCCTGCCTTCTGCCCCACCAATAAGTGCCAGCCACTGCTGCATCTATTGATAATCATGGCTGCCTGAAGTTGAACGGCCATCATGACATGAGTACTTTGTCGAAGGAAAGGAAATTAATGATGTTATATTGGTGTCCATTAACTTTTGCAATCTTCAGGGGCCAGCGACAATCCTTTTAGCCTCACAAATGCCTCTTTCAAGACAGAAGGAAAGAAAGTATTCACCACATATTGGACCCACTTGGCCAACGCTTGGCTCCTATATGTTTTATCAGCTGTGGTGGGCAAGGATTGAGCAAACAGGTGGTGGGCTAAACATTTCCAAGCTCATTGCCCGCCACCTCACGCCACAATAACTGAAAGTCATCCAATGAAATATGACCTGGGAGTGTGATGATGTGGAGCCAAATGCAAACACAAGATGGCCCTGAATCAATAAAGGAAATGGCAAGAATTAAATTAAAGCAATTAGGTGTGCTCATCGCTGAAGGGAGTGCAATCCAGCTGTGCCTAGCCAGCTGTTTCCTACATGCACAGTGTTTCACCAGTGCACATTGGTAGAAAAATGTGTGGGTAGAAAACAGCTGGCTCAGCTATGAAAACACCTAATTAATTGATTGTCATTTCCTTTATTGATGCAGGACCTCCTTGTGCTTCCATGTACCAGTTTGGGTCCATTCCCCTCTATATAAAATAAATCTTGGTTTCAGGGGTCCTGCTTTTAAGGGGCAATTTATACAACCAGCAACTTCTACTGGGAGTCACTTCTGCATTTAGACAAACACATGGAACCTGGTCTTGTGAACAAGTACAGCTCATGCTTGGCTGCCCGTTTCCTGCAACTTGACTTTTATTTTTTAGGAAGGCATGTAAATATACTTTCTGATTAATAGAAATAAAAAATAGCTTCTGATTTTGTCATTTTAAAAATAATAATAATAATAATAATAATTAATAATAATAATAATAAGGATAGAGTCCAACTGCATTTTGTGAATTAGTATCTCATCACAGTGGAGATAATGCCAGGACATAAGTTACATTGAAGTCCCATGGACCTTACTCTGAGTGGATATGCATAGGATTGAATTGTTAGGTTGTCTTCTATACACACTTATCTGGGACTAAGTGTCATTGATCTCAATAGGACTTACTCTTGGCAGATAAATAAATAAATAAAAAATTTCCTGTAGCCCCTCAGAGACCAACTAAGTTTGTTCTAGGTATAAGCTTTTGTGTGCATGCACACTTCTTCAGATACATGCACACGAAAGTTTATACCCAGAACAAACTTAGTTGATCTCTAAGGTGCTGCTAGACAATTTTTTAATTGTATTTATTTATTTCGACTGCGTCAGACCAACACGGCTACCTATCTGAATCTAGAAACTTGGTAGATATGCATTGGTTGGCTTGTTTATATGGATAGTTCAACTGGTGGCGCTTGAGAGACTTAATCTCAGGATCTTACTGTTAATACTGTAAATATATTCAAAAGGCCACCTCTTATTTGCACCCTTCTCCATCTATCTATTTGCATGTCTTCTAGAACCTGTTGATAAGAGATAAGGGTGAGGTGGCAGTCATTTCATATAAGTACCTAAGTCCATGTCATTAATAAACTTTGCAAGCACATGCACACAGCTGTAGAGCATATGTGACTTAAGAGCCTTGGGTGGCCGGAATGATGCTGCATTTAATAAGCAGAAAAAGCATAAATGTCATTTTCATTTCATAATGAAAATGGGGCCCATAAGAGCTAAATTCTGAAATGAAGAGACACAAACAAGTGAACCGAATCGTTTTGCATCTAACTGGTCACAAAAAACCCCCCAAAACAACAGCAACCCTATTTTAATTGATCATCTTCTGAAATGCACACAGGTAGTTTATTTACAGTGTGCTTTTGTACATAGTGGTTTGCAGTTGTATACACCTTCCTGTGATGAGATCATCTAAAGCATCAGCTACTATCTGTGTTGTCTGTACAAACACAGAGATGTTTTCAAACCAGGGTGCAATGGTGTTCTTTATTCGCCTCCGCTCAATTAGTGTCCACGCAGTTCTTTCAAAGTTAGGGGTTGGAAACTGGTGTATTGATATTTTGATGTACAGGGGGGGGGGGGAATGTCAGTATCGAGAGACAGCTAAGTTACTAACTGTAGTGCTTCCTATTTCATTCACAGACAAGTTAAACATGGTGAGTAGGCTGGAGTGTATTGCCTATCATTTGAATACATTCTGTATAAAATGAAGTTTTTTTAAAAAAAGAGAGAGCGAGGGAGAAGCCCGTATTCAAGACAGAAAGCAAAGATTAGTGTTTATGACAGTCTCACTTGTTAAAACCACGCCTGGAGAGTCCACTACATGATATAATGCCTTAGTCATCCAATGATGACCTCTTGGAAAGACTAAGGAAGAGTAATGTGGCATGATTTATGGTGGCAGATTAGCCAGGTGATTATTTCAGTCAGGAAAGGTGTCCTTTCTGATAATAGCTCTGTCAAGTTTCTCCTTGTCCTGCTGAACAGAAATATATATTTTGCATGCAAGTTTTACTGGCTTCATTAGCAGTGAAATTAGGAGGTTAATGCTTGGGTCACCACCAATGGAAGCCCCAACCGACTCAGAAGCCTGGATGGAAATATATGAGCCAGAATAGCTTTCAATACAATTTCTAAGGCACTTCTGGTATCTATCCTTCCTTTTCCAGGAGATCCTCATATGCCATTAATGGAAATAATGGGCAGTGGACCTTGACACTGAGTTGTTTGCAGCAGCCAGGATTCGCTATTATAATGAGAACAGTCAGATACCAGACCCAAGAGCAGGTTTCAGGTGTCCTTGAAGAGGAACGTAAAAAACAAAAAAATAAAAAACACACACAGCCAAAAAACTGGAGGCTGCAAACAAGAAGGTCACTTGCCTCAAATACAGGCATCTCTATCTAACCTTTGGGAATCTTTCTAGGCCACACCCTCTCCCCAGCCACACCTGTTTTGCACCCTGATTGAATGTTTCCTACCCCTGTTCTAGTACCCCATTCTATGACAACCTCAGTCCCACAGTTCACCTGCACTAGCCCCACTGAAATGAACGGGAGTCCCTAAACTTGTCAACTTGACTATCAGCTACAAAGAACTACGGTAGTCCTATTGTCAAGGAAGCATGCACATCTGAGTAAGAACACATCTAATACAGCAATCCTATACACCCGTGTTTCCCTAACCTGGGTCTCTGGCTGTTTTTGGACTACAACTCCCATCATCTCTAGCTAGCAAGACCAGTGGTTAGGGATGTTGGGAATAGTAGTCCCAAAATACAGCTGGAGAGCCAAGTTTGAGAAACACTCCTATACATACTTAGTTGGGAGTCAATCCATTTTAATTCAACAGGACGTCCAGACAAACATGCTTAAGATTGTGTTGTACACTGCATTTTCATTAGGGAGTACGGTCCTCAGAGTTTTTGAAGGCTCTAAAATGTCTAAAGCAACCCCTAACTGGCAAAGTCGCCTAATACATTACAGATTAGGTTAATGGACCACTAGCATAGTTTCCTTCACAATTAATTAGTTGCATGTATCGAACTGTCACCCAGATTTTTGGCTTCTAATAAGAAAGGTAGTAGAACAGAAGTGAAATGTTTCTTTTCCAGCTGTATGAAATATCTTTTAAAAATTATTTGTTGATTTGTTTCTACATAAATAAAAGGAATAGCAAATATTAATATTAAACAAGCATTTAAAATGTTTAATAAAAGACTGTGTCACTTTAAACAACAACAACACCACCACCTTTTGACTCATAGGCTGCAATCCTAACCTCACTTACCTGGGAGAAAGTCCCATTGAATTCACATGAGTAGGATTGCATTGTTAATGTGTTTTGCCCTATTTCTGTGATACTGCTTCTACGTGAAGTCAAGTCAAGTTATGTCAAGGGAGGCTACATCTTCATAAAAAGCTGGAAGAAATGTTATGTTAAATAATGAGGTTTTAAAATAAGCAGAATAGAAAGGTCACATATTTATTAATAAGCAGAACATCTCTGATTATTCTGGTAATATTATACAGCTGTCGTGCCTTCATTGCATGCCTGTTTAGCTATTTGCCTTTGATGCATAGAAAGCAGTCATGTGTTTTCAGGTATTCTTATTTACAGCCGGATCCCAAAGTAGACATTGAAGTGGAAGGGAAGCAGCTATGTTGCTCATTGTAACAAACAGTCTCCCTTTCTGCACAGTAATAACTATAGCAATATTTAAATATTAACAATGTTTGTGCTTTCGGAGGAAAGTACGAAATACTGTAGTTTGAAAATTGGGATGATCTGATTTCCCTGGTATAAGAGTTTGTTCTCGTGGAAATGAGCAAAACAAATGGACGTTCACATCCAGACCTGTTCAACAGCCCTTGTGCACTGTACAGAAGTAGACCTTGTGGTGTTGCTACCTCCTTTGGCTTCTGTAGCCTGAAAAGACCACAAATGTACTCAGAGGCTGGATAGCACACAGCTCCTGTTGTCATCCTCATTCCAGTCACATTACTGCATATCCATAATTCCCTGTTCCCCATGGACCCTTTCCATACAAGTAGTTGAGACACCACTCAGCTATGAGTGGGGAGAAAATGGCAGCGGTTCTCTCAGCAGCTAAGTTCTTTTGCCCCATGTGTAGAAGGAGAGCAGCAGGAGAAGAGCCTGCGAGGATGACTGGGAGGAGAAGAGGAGGGATCAGGTCAGTCTTCCGGTCACACATGGTCTACCTGTCCTCCTCCCAAAAGGAGAGACCAATCAGAGTCTCTTTCCTCTAGGAGGGGGTGGAGCAAACTCGCCTCCACCAACAGTGGTAATGCAATTCCCGAACTCATGCCTGTAGGCTGGCCAATTAAAGGTAAAGGTAAAGGGACCCCTGACCGTTAGGTCCAGTCGCGGATGACTCTGGGGTTGCGGCGCTCATCTTGCTCTGTAGGCCGAGGGAGCTGGCGTTTGTCCACAGACAGCTTCCGGGTCATGTGGCCGGCATGACTAAGCCGCTTCTGGCGAACCAGAGCAGCGCACGGAAATGCCGTTTACCTTCCCGCTGGAGCGGAACCTATTTATCTACTTGCACTTTCGAGCTTTCAAACTGCTAGGTTGGCAGGAGCTGGGACCGAGCAACGGGAGCTCACCCTGTCGTGGGGATTCGAATTGCTGACCTTCTGATTGGCAAGCCCTAGGCTCTGTAGTTTAGACCACAGGGCCACCTGCATCCCTTGGCTGGCCAGTTATGCTTTGCCAAAATGGTGGATTGACAGTTTCCAGGATTCTCTGGAGAAGCAGTTGATTGAAATGTGCCTTGAAGGTATTGTTTAGATGTGACCCAACCAAACTAACACTATTTCAATTGTACATCTAAGCCCAAATATGGTTTGGTGCAAGCACGCAAGCCTGTAGACTTCTAGAGAGGAGTTTGTGGTTGCTCTGCTCCTTCTCTGGGATCTAAGCCATGGTTTGGCTCATGATGTCTTCTGAAATTGGGCTCATGACTTGAGGAAAGCTACAAATCCAACTTTGGATTATGTGCTAAATGAAACCATGGCTTAACTCATGGCAGTGCAGCAAAGTGTGGACTGAGGAAGGAGCACAGCAGCTACAATATTCACTCCGGAAACCCTCATGCTTGCACATCCACACTAAACCATGGTGTGGTCGAGCACCACATCCACTCACTATGTAATTACATGGTTGACATTTAACCAGTTCTGCTGTTATTTCCACTCAGTGCTATGCAGAAGAAGTCAAATGCTTTCCTCAAAGAAAGAGACCCGTCTTCTACATCTAGCATAATTCTACCTGAAATCTTACTATGAGAGTCAGGTCAGTCAGGAAGCTGAAGGGAAAACGAATTCTCTGAGGAAGGTATGAATCAAAATGACAGGGCTCTCAAGGGTGAAGCAAAAGACAGGATGGCAATAGGACTTTGCTTTTCATGAGTTTCCCATGCTCAAGGAATTCAACAGGCTTCTACACTTTGCTTTTGCAGGGTAATAAGGACCCCCCCTGCCCCGTTATGTGACAGTCTGTAGGAAGAAGGCACTGAGGTATTAAATAAGCACTCATGGAGATAATGCTGGAGTGTTTCCCGAAAGCTACCAGCTGGGAAGGCTGAAGAATGGGAGGAGTTCACCCTTCCTTACAATATGTTTTTACAATTTGTGAATGAATGAATGAATGTGCATGGATGGGTGGCCTAACCTGCCTCACAGGGTTGTTGTGGGGATTCAGTTGGAGGCAGGGAGGGCCATGTACACCACCTTGAGCTCCTTGGAAGAAAAGGTAGTACAGTGGTACATCGCTTCCCGAACACATCCATTGTTGTACGTTTCAGTTCTCGAAGGCTGAAAACGTGGAAGAAAATGCTTCTGTTTTTGAACTTTTTTGGAACCTGAATGTGCGATGCGGCTTCCGCTGAGTGCAAGAAGCTCTTGCAACCAAGGGGAAGCCACACGTCGGTTTTTGAACATTTCAGAAGCCGAATGGGCTTCTGGAATGGATTCCGTTTCAGCATCAAGGTACCACTGTATATAAATGTAAGAAACAAATAGATAGATAAATAAAAAGTTTGTAGGACACCATGTTGTAGAAGTGTTTCCCCAGAGTTTCAGACCAGAGTCTGGGAACAGGGAAATGTGTTGTGTTCACATAGCAATAAACATAGATCTTTCCGTTTTCACTCTCAGGACATTAGAACAAGGAAGAAATCAGTTTAAATGCTTGGATATATTTCCATGCACCAGGTGTTGGAATTTTTAAATGTCTTTTTTGGAATTTGTGGTATCTTTTTGTTTGTTCTTACAGAGGCTTTATCTCATTATTCTAAATCGTGTCCTCCCTTAAAGAGGCCACGTGTTGTGAGGAGACCTGGGAACCAAACCCTTGTGTTGTGGGTGGGAAGGATTGGACAGCCACAACACCCTATTGGTAGGTCCCTTGATGCTGGGTTCAATCAGTCCAATGGGACACGAGCTAAACGGATCAAGGGACCTATATATGCCCATACACGTGACCCAGAGCTTCCTCTTTTGGTGCATGCATCGGAACACCCACCCACCGCTCCCTGCTTTTAGGGCTTGTGCGCTTGACCTTGCTATGCCGTCAGGTGTCATCTGTCATTGGGACAGGGGCACGGCAGGAATTTTCCCCACTTGGCTGATTGGCTGGTGCCATTTGGATTTCATCTGCCACGTAGCAAATCGTCACCACTTATAAGGTTGCAGATAGACTCTGGTTCAGGTGATAGGGATGGGGGAACACTCTCGCCATCCCTATGTGAAGGGGTATTCCGTTAAAGGAATCCAGGGACTCATATGGTTTGGTCAACCCTGTGAGGGGTTGTGCCCGTGCCTGAGTCCAGGGAGACATCTGGGTGGCAGACATAGCATGTCCCCGGCTTTCCGCCTATCCGGGTGTTCACCCTTGGCTGACCTATGCTGGAACACTGGGTCAGCGCTTCCTGCATGGCAGGGAGCTAGTCAAACCAGAACCTATGCAACCACTCACTTTCTGTAATCAATAAAGTTGTGGCCTAAATTCTGCCGAAAACCAAACCAAAATTACGAGTCTTGTGTGAATTTATTTAAGGGGGCATAGCTGCCAAGTTTTCCTTTTTCTCGCGAGGAAGCCTATTCAGCATAAGGGAAAATCCCTTTAAAAAGGGATAACTTGGCAGCTATGTAAGGGGGAGGTTTAAAGGTCTGAACACGGAACAGAATGGTGACTGATAGTAAACAGAGGGACTTGTGCATAGAAGAGCTCTAAAGGAGGCTGGTTGTGTATTGGCACATGCAGGAAATATTGAACGTATGAAGTAGCTGTAAGGTACATAATTTCAATCATATACAGTTCTACTAAACTGGAATCCACCTGGGGTTTTCACTGCTGGGGAAGAAAATTGAGATGTTATGACCTAACATTAAATCTGTCTCCTTCCTGCACCTTTTCTCTAACTATTGATTGGTTAATCATGTTAACAACATGAATAGTAATAAAGTTGTGTGTGTTTAGAAAATGCCAAAAAAAGAAACAGGCACAGGGAGTTAGTGGGATAGTCACTGGAACCTTGTCCCACCACAATCATGATAAAGATTGCGCCTGATAGTTAGCATTAATCGGCATTAATTAGTATTTTTCCTAGAGCTAATTGTCACGTGAGGAAAATGAGCTTGCTAATCACATTATTAACATAACAGGTAATTAGACCCTAACATGTATTTGTACATGCAGCCTTGCTGAAGAGGTACATGTATGCACTCTGATTCACTTAGGAATACCATAATAATAGCCTGCAGGATCAAGCCCAAGGCCCATCTGGTCCATCATCCTGTTCTCACAACGGCCAACCTGTGGGAAACCTACAAGCAAGAGCTTTGGGATAACCAGCTTCATATAACTAACATGCTTAAGTCTAATAAATGCATGAAGGGGTTAAGACCATAGAGTACGCTGTCCTGCCAGGCTTAACTAGGTCACCCCCTCTCACTTTGGGAGGAAGGTAATCAAGCCTATTGTTCCCCTTCAGTCTACAAGAAAAGATCAGCATGTAAAGAGGTCTGAGTTGGTTGCTCCAAGCTCAGACTGCACGGCTCTTACAAGCCATTCTTGTGTTCCTAGGAACTTTCACCACCAGTGCAACAAAGCCAAGTTTTACTGCCTGTGTTTTCTGACTGATGTATGGAAAAAGCACGTGAATCTGACCTTTGGAGAGTTTATAAGTAAATAATTTCTAAATTAAGAAATGTGTGGTATTTTCTATGCTGAGGGAAAGTTTTGGAACCCACAAAGGCATACTGTATTTTAAAGATCTAACAGTCTATATTTCCATGATTAATTTGCTGCATATTTTGTGATTTTTAAAAATCTCTGCTAGGGTTCTCTCACCAGATTATTTGCCCCAAATGTGGATCTTGGCATCCAGGGAATTTTTGATTTTTAGAAAACCTATTTCCCCCTTTGCCATCAACAAAGAGCGCATTCCCTTACTTTGGTTTTGAGCAATTGGAGTTCAGAAGTGAACTGCTTTTGATTGTGGACACCCACGGCTAGAATGGGCATAAGGCTCCAATCCTGTGTGCACTTGGAGGTAAATCCACTTGAATTGTGGGATTATTCTGTGAGGCTGGACTCCTATACTCAGCTTATTTCTGTGTATATTTCTTTATAAGATTCCACTGCAAATTTCTGAAAGGCTTTGTAGAAAACATACTACGTGTTAAGCAAAGTAACTTTGTGGCAATTATAAAACATTTCTTTTCATTAAGAGATAAAAATATATAGATATGTTGGGCGCTTAAACTCTGTTAATATGTGATTAAATATATATGAATTGTTAGAAATTAAACTTTATAAAAATAATATAAACAGGAAAGGGGAGAGAAATAGCCATAGGTTAATGATGAATATTTAACAAGATAGTGTTCAAAATAATAAAACAAAACTTTTATGTTCATTAATTACATTCATTGCGAAGTTGCAGAGGGATATGTTGGTGGGCTACAAAGGAGAGAAATAAAGTGAAAAACAATCAGAAGGAACAGTTTTGAAGTTATACTTCAAAAGAGCAAATGGAGCAGTTGAGAACAACATATGTTAAATATATAACTAGGGGAAAATATTCTTTTTCTAAGGTTTTGAGGGCAGACAACGAAAGCTTTTTTCATTATTGCAAAAGCAACTGAGCAGCAATATCACTGACGCCATAATACTGAAGGGGCTTGAAGATATATCTGAAAAGAAAAGTGTGCTCTCTCTCACACACTGATGTATACACCGTGTAGTACACACTGGCCATTAAAATGATCGTTCTGGGAAGTCCATGACCAATGAATAATGGCAAGTGCCCTGCCAGAAAATGGTACTCAGAGGCACCCACTGCCTTGAAACACTGCCATTATATAGCCATTGTAAATAAGAGAAATTGACAAGTGGAACCCACAACAAAATGTGGCTTTGTTACGTTCTCCGGTTCAGGATTCTAGCCATTCAATTCCACTTGTCCACATTTTCTCTCCCACTCACAAGATGCGCATTCTATGACCGCATTCTCATTGGGCTGCTTTTGGGACTCCCCACCACATTTCCCCTCCCCCCTTTTTTAGTTCTAGAAACCTTGGGGTTCCTCTTAATACTTTCCTCTTGTGGAACAATTTTGGCTACACAAGCAACTCACACCTGATCACTGTGGCTGAGGGAATGACTTTTCCGTCATTAGCTAGTCTGGTTCTCCTTTAATCCAGAATGCGGCAGCTAGACTGGAGCAGCCGCCGAGACCACGTAACACCGGTCCTGAAAGACCTACATTGGCTCCCAGTACGTTTCCGAGCACAATTCAAAGTGTTGGTGCTGACCTTTAAAGCCCTAAATGGCCTCGGTCCAGTATACCTGAAGGAGCGTCTCCACCCCATCTCTTAACCCCGACACTGAGGTCCTTCTCCGAGGGCCTTTTGGTGGTTCCCTCACTGCGAGAAGCCAAGTTACAGGGAACCAGGCAGAGGGCCTTCTCAGTAGTGGCACCCGCCCTGTGGAATGCCCTCCCACCAATGTCAAAGAGAAAAACCATTACCAGACTTTCAGGAGACATCTGAAGACAGCTCTGTTTAGGGAAGCTTTTAATGTTTAATAGATTATTGTATTGTAATGTTTTGTTGGAAGCTGCCCAGAGTGGCTGGGAAAACCTAGCCAGAGGGTGGGGTATAAATAATAAATTATTATTATTATTATTATTATTATTATTATTATTATTATTATATCTAATTTGTGACAGTGGATTCCTCAGGTCAGTTCCATAGACCAGGCTAGTACCTGGAGATGCTTGGGAATTCTGAGATTCCAGTCTGACCAGTAAGAAGGCTCTTGAACAGTAATGGGCCACAGCAGGTCTTGTGAGAAGGCCTGAGCAAGGGGAAACCTTGGTCTCCAATTCCCATCAGCCCTGCCCATGCTTGGGCTGATGGAAGGCCAAAGATTCCCCACACCCAATCTATACTATGACAACAGAAAGTAGATTCCCATGGCATACCCCCAACATTTTAAGAGGGCAAATCAGGGCACCTTGCCATCCTGCTGACCCCACCACTCACCCCTTCAACCCTACTACCTTTGTCTGCTGATGTCTGCCGCCCTCCTCCTTCACCTTGGGAGATGCTCCACCGACTGGGACTGTCTAGGGGAAGGTGCACTTTCCTCTTCGTCCTTTTGTCGGCGCTACAGATGTACGTCCGGACGCCAGCTTCCAGAAGAGCCGCGATGGAAGGAGGGTGAAGAGTAGTGGGGTCAAGCCAAGTGGGGTATAAGCCAAAATGGGACACCCCAGATTGAGATCAGAAGCCAGGGCGGCTTTTGTCAATCTGGGATGTCTTGCTTAAAATGGGACATATGGGGGGCATGCCATATTCAACATCAGTCTGGAGCCCTCCATCTGCCCCAAACTTCATGACCATGCTGCTGTGGGGTGATGGCCTTTGTAGTCCAAAACATCTGGATGGGACCAAGTTGGGGAAGGCTGATATATGGGGACAACTTTGAAAACAACAGCACAGACTTGAAAAAGACATCTGTTCTTCAATTGTGTGAACAAAACGCAAGCTTTGACAGCCAAACGTTTCATTCGACTCCTATCTTCAATAATTCCCCCCCCCCTGGTATTTTGTCCCTCTGAACTCTCTCTCTCTTTAAGCACAGGAAGTAGTCTTTTTCAGCAGTATGATATTTGGTTGTAGACGACGTTGAAGCAAAAAGCACACCGCTATTTCATATCGCTAAAAAAGAAATTGCTATTATATTGCTGCACGATAGGCTACAAAGAGTTAGTGCGCATCATTAAAAGAATCAGGGAGCTTTTGATTTTAATTGTAATTGTAATCCTCTCCACTGAAGCCTCAAATGCGGCGTTTGAAATCTAGCAGGGATGCGAGTTTCCACAGCAGCCACTTTACATCGGTGAGACATTAAAAGGTGTAATCCAAGTGAAATGTAAATCACCGTTCTTGAAAACAAATTACAAATGAAGATAACAGGGCAGCCACAGCACAAAAGCATCCGTGGAGCCATTGGGGGAGTTTCTCTTTCAGGACCAAATTGCAGCAGCCCCTGTTATCATGGCTAATAGGGTGCTGCTAAGGCAGGTTGATTACAAGCCTATGGTAAACAATCCTTTCAAATGGAAGCCCTGGATGGAAAGGCGCCTACAACATTAATCAATGGAATTCAAACAGAACCGCGAGGGGGAAAGTAGCTGCCCTGCCCTGCCCTGTTGCTTTAACTCACAGTAAGTGGTCAAAGCACGATGCCTGCTTGTTAAAACACTAATGGTTGCTCCTTCAAAATCAGCACCACACTTTTTTTTGGGGGGGGAGGGAGGGGAGGGTACACACAGCCTTAATTGCAGACCCTGCCCACCATAAAATGAACACTTTGACTCACATTCTTATAATAAATTGGGATTTGCTCCTGGAGATTGGCATTTCCAACAAACAAAATAAGTGGAGGGAGTTGCCTTTGCAGTTTGGCTGGCACGCAGGCTTTCGGAAGTACTTAGAAGGTGCAATAAACAAACTCTTATAATTCGGTGTGGGTTTGTATACCTTGGCACCCTGACTTCGCAACAGTTAGATGATGTGCAGCAGAAAGGACAAGAACATTTGCTCTGGTTTAAAGCAAAGATCACGGCTCTGCAGATGTGGCTGGACTACCATAGCCAGTGACCCTGGCCATTGGCTATGTTCACAGAAGTCCAACCACACCAGGAAGCCACAGGTTCCCTCTGTCTGGGAGTGGGAGCGCACAGAGGGAAGCATGAAGGGAGAGACAAAGCTAGTGATGGATAAATGTAGTCCCATGACTTTGTAAATACTTCCATTTCATTTCAGTTGGGAGTGAGGAATAAGGACTTAAGCTAAAAGGCATTACAGAAGTAATGGCTTTGTCATGGCTGCACCTTCAAGCAGCGACTGGGGCATGGATTTGGGTTACGGAAACACCAGATAGATACAGGCTCTGATGCCACTCGAGACATCGTTTCCCAAAGCCAGAAAACTCCAGAAGTGGAGTCTGTCCGAGCCAAAACGCTCTGAATTGACACACCCTCCTCCTACAGATTACTGCTGTGTTCATCCAAATTCAACCATCTCGCTATTACCGACGGAAGATGAAAATGTGCCTAGCTTGACACAACTAAGCGACAAAGTTATCAGGGTTCAGAACCCTGCTGTCCTTGACTGACTGGGTCAGCTCCCTGCTCCTGAAAGTTCCTCTTGGCTGTGGTTAGGGCCATGACAAGACAGGTCTGAAGCTGCAGAGTTCAAAGGAACATTTCAGTGTGAAGGAGGAAGCACATATTACCTCAGGAAAAAATGGAAAAACCAGCGAGCAGCATAGATGCAGCTGGCAGAGGGATAGATTGAGGGGCAGCCTCATTTTTTCCCCATTACACAACTATTTTTAAACCTGTTTTTATTGAATTTTCAAACTCTCCAAGTGTCCCTATTTTCCAGGGACAGTCCCAGTTTACAGAAGCTTGTCCTGGTTTCTGATTTGATACCGAAATGTCCTGCTGTTCCTTAGGGCATCCCTATTTTCATCAGAGAAATGTTGGTGGGTATGGAGTTATGCGACGCGTGAGCCAAAGAGATAAGTAACTACAGTATACAACCTTTAGAAGACATCCGTTTAGGGAAGTTTTTTTATTTTTTTTATTATGCTTTTATATAGTATGTTGCAAGCCACCCAGAGTGGCTGGGGCAACCCAGCCAGATTGGCAGGGTATAAATATAATAAATCTACTACTACTACGACAACGACGACTACTACTGGTACTACCAGTACTAAATAGAATAGGATGTCCCTATTTTTATCAGAGAAATATTGGAGGGTATGCATTTTGTACATTGCCTAGAGATGTGTATATGGAAGGCAAAACAGCAGCAGCAGCAGCAAAAACAACAACAACAACAACAACAACAACACCACTTCGATCCTTTGATTTACATCAGGTCAGCCAGAGAAGGTGGAAGCTGAAACATTTTCCTATTAAAAAATAATCTTTCTTTTGTTAGTTACTGCATTATAGGCAGTGTTTTTTCTTTTTTTGTTTCTAAAATAAGCAAAATCCAAAGATCAATGTATCTGTGCATATAGATCTGTGTAAAGGTATCCTCCGGCAAATTCAATGCCATGAATGAAGGTCACTGACAGCACAAATTGGTAACAAATTGAGCAATCCAAGATGCCGCTGCAATCAGGAGTGGCATGAAACACAGCCATTCATTTGTGCAAAAAGGGTTGAAAAATATTCACTGTGCTTCTCCCGCGACCCCCCTTGCTGGTGATCATAATCATACACCGAGGCTACAGGATAAGGCCTGCTTTCTCGGTTCATGACCATTAGAAAACAACTCCCCCATTGTTGCTTTGCATGTGGAGAGGCTGCAAATGGTGCCCCGCACAGGAAACAATGATGTGGGAATCATTTAGTGCAACCCTACACTGCGACAGGTGCCACCATGAGACGTTTTAATTGATCTCATTTGTTAACTTATACCTGTAAATCGTGCTGCTTATCGTCATTGAACAAGCCATGGAAACCAGAATTTGTCACCGAGTAAAGATAGCAAAGTAGGCCCCCAAATGGACTAGTAATATAGTTTTACTGGCTTAATTTCACAACAGTACATTAGATTGAAAGGGGATCCTTGGAAGAATCCAAATTACACGCAGGCCTCTTGTTTCTTTATGTTACATTGACACAAAACAAGATTCAAAAGGTACTGCCAAGAGGACAGCATATGTTATAGTTTTCTCCTTTTATATGGAGGAGAGAGAGTCAGTCATTCCTGAAGTTGTGAATGGATCTCTGTTACTAAGAGCTAAAATGAATCTTTAACCTTATCTGAAGCCATGGAAGATTGCAATATATGTTATCATGCCGGATATAGCATTAACAAGGGCATTATGGATCTGGTGGCTGAGAGACCTGCAGATGTGCTGTTCTCAGATTCTCAGAAAGGAGCATTATATCTCTCACAGTTTCGTATTAAAGCACCTCTCCAACCACACCACTGTGCCCCGGCATCAAGAGCTACTAAGTGAAGCTCTCCTGCTATTATAAATAAGAAAAGTGTTCTTAGGGAGAAATGGTCTTTTGGGAGCAAGCATTTTCATGTATGATGACAGGAAACCAACACAGCTTTCTTGGAGCCAAAGCTCCGCCAGTAGTGAGTCTCGACATGAAGGACATTTCTTCCCATAGAAAGATATTCCCCATTTCCTCTTCCCAAAGGAAATTTGAAATCTGGAAATATTGTTTATACCCATGATTTCCTAGGGATTATTAAGAAACTAAACAGGAAAAGAAAAGCATAAAATATGCATATAATAACAGGAATCACAACACTGCAGCTTCAAAGTCCTGAGAGGTACCTTTCAAGATGTGAGAATAAATCAATAGATATTAAAACCTGAATGTGCTTGTAAAGTCAATGGTTTAAAGCTGTAAGGCTCAACATGAAAGATTGCTGTGGAAAAATAAGAACAATCCTTTATAACGCAGAGGGGGAAACTTTATATATATGCCCTTATGAAACTGCAGGTTATTACAATAAACCTGCCAATGTTCTTATCTGTTTACAATTTGTTTGTAAATATTTAATAAACCATTTCCGTTCTTGTATATAAAGTTTGTTATCTTGATTTCTTATTTTTCCAGTAGGTTTCGCCAGTTCTGCATATTCCATAAGTTAAGCACAATATACATTCTAAATCCTCTGCGTAGGACTATACAGTTCTGTACAGGCTACTGCATTGAACTTAGCAGTTTACAGGGAATTAAACCTTAAATAATTACTGAATGACTTCTGTTATAAAAGGGCCTTCATAACAAAGCTCCTCTGGCCTTTGGAAAGTCCCCTTTGTTGACAGTAATACACAAGAAGCACCGTGAAAATTTCACTCCAGTGGCACATCATTTGTTATAGGTTCACATGGGTGAAATCCATATAAAAGGACTGAACTTAGATATTCTTCAGTATACACAATAGACTGGTTTGTTAACAGCTTGTAAAGTGTCCCAGCCTGAAGGGGAAAGGACTGTAGCTTGGAGGCTGTGCACACACTTTGAATACAGAAGGTCTCAGGTTCAATCCTGGCCATTTCCAGGTAGGGCTGCGAAAGACCCATCCCTGGAACCCTGGGGAGCCTCTAAGTTGAGACAATATTGACCTAAATGGACCAATCTCAAATGTGTCTGTTTCTAAGGCAGTGATGGCGAACCTATGGCACGCGTATCAGACGTTTCACGCAGAGCCCTCACTGTTGGCATGCGCCCCATCGGCCCATTCGCGCTGTTGTTTCTTTCCCCCCATTTGTTCTCCCGCTCCTCCTCACGTTACAGCTTGTCTCCGCTGTTAAAACCCGGATCCTTTGTTGTTGTTGTTGTTGTTGTTGCTGCTGCTGGTAGCCAGAGATTGGTTTTTAACCCTTTCTGTACTGTTTTTTCCGGCGCTTTGGCAGACGATGATTGGGTGTAACAGCATTCATTTTTAACCCATTCTGGGCTGGGGTTTTTTTTTGCGCTTTGGCAGACTATGTTGGCTGCGTGTTAGTTCCGCCAAAGGTATTCATTTCGGTTCTCCCCCCCCCAAAAAAAGTTCATTTCTGTTCTCTCCCCCCCCCCAGAAAGTGCAGCAGCTTTGGGGCACCCTCCCAAAAAGCAAAGCAACTTTTGCACCCCCCAAAAAACCCTCCAAAACTTTGGTCAGCAGCTCCCCCCAAAAAGCTCAACAACTCTGGGCACTTTGTGATAAATAAGGGGTTTTTGGTTTGGTTTGGTTAAATAATTAGTTTTTGGTTTATTAAATACAGTTATATATTACAATTATACATTTTTGTTATTTAAACTATAAATATCGTGAAATTATGGTTTTTCTCTCGAAGTTACATACCAGCTGAGTTATGCTCGGTTTTTTGGCGAATTTTGACACACCAAGCTCAAAAGGTTGCCCATCACTGTTCTAAGGTAAGGTATGTGAAGCATTTGGAAAACTTTGACAAGCACCATAGAAATGCTAGTTACATGAATATGAGCCAGGGGATGTGAAAAAAAAAGGAATTTTGCCAGCTCTGCCAGTGAAGCAACAGTTGGTTGAATGTGTACAGTGTTTTTCTTTCTCTCTTCATGACATCTCAGTATCTTACATTAAAAACCTAGTGCTTTCGTTTTCTTCAAGGACAAGGACGGCTGATGCTTTCCCCTTGGACGCTATGCGTTTAAAGAGTACCAGGGGATTGCAAGCCTCTCTCTAAAAACTGATGTGGAAGGAAATCATTGCTCTCTGGCACTCTGCTTCTCACTGCACAGTTCTTTCCGTGAGACCCATGTGCAATTACCCAGTGTGTTATTTTATCCTAATTTCCTAATAAATCACATCACTGTGTTTTTTCCTTGTATCCATCATCCACGTATCTGCCTGGAAGACAAAATGGATCCAATGATTAATCAAGGCCAATGGCACCCGCTCTGGTACAGGGGTACCATGTTTCAACTGTCAGGTGGCATCCATCCCAGCCCCGCTTTGTCAGCAATAAAGAAAATGAAATTGGACTAATATGAGTCTTACTTCTGCCCTGATTAAAGGCCTATGTTTTCCCTAGGCACTGCCTGACCAGGTCTTGACTTGTGAGATATTCAATGTTCTTGTAATGTCATTCGGACAGAGTGCGCTTGTCTCCTTAGGTCATCGTTCTTCAGATTCACTTGTTTTACATGGAATATAGGCTAGAAAATCTAGACTTCCTTTGGGGTGTTAATTAAGAGGAGCATCCAAAATTAATCAGCAGATTCACTAGGGCGAAGGGGAGCTGTCTGAAGGCCTTGATATAAAAATGTGCTTCTAGTACAGAGAAATGAGCCTTCGGCTATTGACAAAGAGAAAACAACTGCGCAGACGGCAATCTGACATAAACATTCATATACGTATACAATTTTACATTCATTTTTCTTGTCAGCTTGTCACCTTTAATTATAAAGGTTGATTCGCTATTTGGCAGATCTGAAAATTGTAAACGCTTGGCTATTTGAATATGATCATATGGTCAACGTCTTCAAAAAAGAATGACACCGGAATGTGCCCAGAAAAGAACGTTGAGAAACCCAGACTGAATGGAGCGTTGTAGACTGACCACATTGAAGAAGAATTTCACATACAACCTCATGACAAGTGACCATGGACTCTGGGTCAAAATGTCGACACTTGGGATGTGGCATATATGTACAAGTTGTAGTATATGTACAAGTTGTACGTTTTTTTGCATAGTCTTTTCCACATTTTATTTCCTCTAAATAGCCCATTCTAACATTATTAGTGTTTCGTGTTGCGGTTTTGCTTGGCCTTTGGGCTAAGAATGACCTTTATCCTGTGTTTTGCCCATAAAAGAAAGACTGCAAGACACTGCTTGTTCATTCAACATCTCCAATGTATGCTTCTTAACTCCTTAATGCCACTGAGTCTGAAAAAAACATTTTCTGTATCTCTGCAGATGTGGTTGTGGAAGTTCCCATAAATGATAAGGAAGGTTATGTGATTTAGTAGCTATCTGCCATATTTATTAGTTCATTGAAGCCTTCCCCTCTAATGAAGATATCTTCTGTGCATCATTTCCGGGATTTGGGAAAGGTAGGGACATCGTGAGTGGACAACAAATGCAGCACATTTCTGTTCCAAACCTGTAGCTTGTTTCTTCCTCAGAACAGTGGCAGAATTCCTCTTCTGCCATTGCTAACAAAGAAAACGTGCAAAACAAATATCTCCATGAGGTTAGAAGACAATTCAGATGGAGACCCAAAGTGCCACACATCATAGAGAATCCAAGGTTGTTGACCAGGCCTGTAAAAGGTTCTATAGAATAGTAAATTCCTCCTTTTTTTTTTCTTCTATAAAATGGGTAGGTAAAGATAGACTAAATCAAGTTCTGTTAAGAATGATTTTTCAGCAGTCCAAAAGTGAGCCATTTTCTGTTGAGGAAAAAGGTTATCTTTCAGTTGAAGGATCTGTATTCATCCGATGTGTGGGGAGTGCCTTGACTTTCTTTTCAAAACTTTATTCTGTTCATCAGTGAACGCATCCAGAAAACTCCCTGAATTGCAAGTGAAAATTTTGAGAGCAATAATTAATCAGTAATTAATTCAGAGTAAATTAAAATTTTAGTAACTCAAGGCATTTCCCCAGCTATTTTTTTTTAACCTTCTTGAGAACTTCACAGGAGAGTTTTGTTATGGTATCATATAGTGAAATTCCCCAAGCTTTTCTTGATGTGATTCTTCCGAATAAAGAGAGGGAGAGAGAAGACTAAAATAACTCACGTATCCCATGGAACGCAGGTTCGTAAACAACCTGAAAGCAGCAGGATACATCTGAATATTTTTTCACATCTGAATATATTTTCCCAGAGCTATCTATGGTTAGGTTCCAACAGAAGTGCCTGGCATTAAGAAACTCAGGGAGTTTCAGTTTCCCCTGTCTAAGCAATGTGGGCATACTGCATTTCACAAATTGCTGCGGACTAACCATATAAATCTGCTATGGAGAGAGATGGAGGCGAGGAACACCTGGCCTGGGACACTTGCTTTTCCTCCTTCCTTCTGTAGTAACAGCAGTTCTTCCTTCTTAGGTGAAGAAGAATTACTGCTACCATTAAGAGAAGCAAGAATGGCGAGAAGCCTTGATTTTTTCTTCCAGAACTATATCCTACAGAGATCGGCCCATTGGTACCCACTCTTCTGCAAGTAATGGCAGCGGTGCAAGTGCACAGCTATCATACCTTGCCCCTCTGCTTAACTTGACCAAAGAAAGTGCAGCCCTTACTCTGGCTGTTGTCACAGGTTCCCTGGCTGTTTAGGAAGTGGTTCCATATACCCCGCTGTCACCACCATGTTGCATCCCCCCATCTTTGCTAAGAGTTTGTGGGTGGTTGGGATTCGATCCAAATTGTGTGAGCAGGAGAACCTCTCATGCAAAAGGGCTCCTCCACCTCCTTTCCCTCTCTGCGCCCTCTCACACCCTTTGAAACAGGTGATCTGGAGTACTGGAGACACCCCATAATGGTGTCAGATGTACATCAGAGGGATGGGGGAACCATGGCAAATGAAGCGGGCTCTTCCTGCATGAAAGGCCAATCAGGAAAGCCCCATGGCCCAAGCAGAGTTTGGCTCAGACAACCCTGGTTCTACATCAGGCATCCCCAAACTTCAGCCCAAACTACAATTCCCATCTTCCCCAACCACTGGTCCTGTTAGCTAGGGATCATGGGAGTTTTAGGCCAAAACATCTGGAGGGCCGTAGTTTGGGGATGCCTGTTCTACATCAACTTGCTGGTAATGAAATGCAGCACCATTTTTATTTTTATTTTTGCAAAGCCTATGGTGGAAGCAAATCAATGAGGCATTTCATCAAGAAATGGGGGGGGGGGGTGGGTTGCCTGGGAGCCTGATAGAGACAAGGCATTGTCACCCACTCTCTGTTTTTGCCCAGTTGTGCTCAGAAGTGCAGAGCAGGGAACTTGAGATCGGGTGGCAATTAACAAGTGTAAGTTCTCAATCTTGGACTCTAGGCTGGACTGACCACCTTCTTCTTCAATCACACTGTTTTTCTCTAAATAAAAGATATTGAATAAATAATAATACTAGTAAATAATATTTATATTGCATTTTGTGTTCAAAGTGCTTTACACACATTAACGTGGTATTTCTGACAATGCCCCTGCAACATACGCCAGTGAATTGTTATTGGATGACAAATGTTTTTATGAAAGACATGTGAAAAAGCAAAAGCTCATACCAATGACAAACTTAGTTGGCCTCCAAGGTGCTACTGGAAGAATTTTTTTTATTGTGTTTCAACTACATCGGACCAACACGGCTACCTACCTATAACTAGAATTATTTTTCATGGTTTTCTCCTCTTAGATTAAAACTTGCTTAGTGAATACAAGAACAGCTGGATCCACTTAATTGGTTGTTAAGTGGCTTTGAATGTGCTAAAGGAGCAGGGAGACAGGAAGTCCAGGTGTAGCAGTTCCTGT
Source organism: Zootoca vivipara (assembly GCF_963506605.1). NCBI lineage: Eukaryota > Metazoa > Chordata > Lepidosauria > Squamata > Lacertidae > Zootoca > Zootoca vivipara. The sequence goes on along the minus strand of NC_083279.1, from coordinate 27,783,966 downwards.
CACTAAGCTTTTTCATGTAACATTTGGAAAAGGAATACGGGAGAGTTGAGAACGTTTAAGCCAGGCATCCCCAAACTGCGGCCCTCCAGATGTTTTGGCCTACAACTCCCATGATCCCTAGCTAACAGGACCAGTGGTCAGGGATGATGGGAATTGTAGTCCAAAACATCTGGAGGGCTGAAGTTTGGGGATGCCTGGTTTAAGCTCTTAACACATCTAGAGCATGTGAACCACATTCCTGTGCAAATCCTTTTCAGATTGGCACCTCAAAGAATGTCCACAGCCATTCTGTTCATTATTTACTTATTTGCTAAATAGGAGCATGGAAAGCTACATCATGCCATGTGGACCACTGGTTTATGTCAGAGGTGTTCATCCCTTTTAGCTCCACAGCTCCCTGTATATTTTCACTTGGGTTTTAAACAAACAAACAAAATAAAATCAAAGCAGTTTAAAACACAACAAAACATTCAAAGATCTTGCTACGAAAAAGTGTTCTTCTGTGGATGTCAACAGGTTTGGCCTGAAGCTTTCCTTTCTAGGCTAATATGTTTAGAACTGGGATAATTTGGCTTTTGTCATCAATAGCCACATCAATGCAAACATTTCTGCCTCCATCCCTCCCCGAAAGTCACAGTTTCAGCTTTACACAGTTAGAAGGCAAATTCAACTTAGAGAATTATTCCAAGAAATGTATTTTTGCTGATTTCAATGTTTATGTTTATAAAACTAGGTAGGGGGGAAAGTTGCACAGACACAGATTTCTTTCAGAGATATGTTTTCCTAGTTTGAGAGAAAGCGGCATATGCTTAATAACACAGATCAATCAGAAAATCATAGTGCTAATACATGAAAATAGCAGCCAGCAGTGATCGCCCAGTTGTTAACTGTTGCTTAATTCTCATTCTTTAACCACGCACATTTCTAAAACCATTATGCCCTGAATGAAGCAGAAAGAGCATTCTGCCTTCTCTGAAGTTAACAATGACGGTACATATATTGACTTTACTGGATTGCCGCAGAAGAATCTCCTATTTCTTTTCTTTTTTTAAAGTTAATGAATTAATAGTGTAATCATGTCTACTCAGAAGTAGACATGTGAAAAGGATCTAGGAGTCTTGGTAGACCACAAACTTGGCATGAGTCAACAGTGTGATGCAGCAGCTAAAAAAGCCAATGCAATTCTGGGCTGCATCAATAGGAGTATAGCATCTAGATCAAGGGAAGTAATAGTACCACTGTATTCCGCTCTGGTCAGACCTCACCTGGAATACTGTGTCCAGTTCTGGGCACCACAGTTCAAGAAGGATACTGACAAGCTGGAACGTGTCCAGAGGAGGGCAACCAAAATGGTCAAAGGCCTGGAAACGATGCCTTATGAGGAACGGCTTAGGGAGCTGGGTATGTTTAGCCTGGAGAAGAGAAGGTTAAGGGGTGATATGATAGCCATGTTCAAATATATAAAAGGATGTCATATAGAGGAGGGAGAAAGGTTGTTTTCTGCTGCTCCAGAGAAGCGGACACGGAGCAATGGATTCAAGCTACAAGAAAGAAGATTCCACCTAAACATTAGGAAGAACTTCCTGACAGTAAAAGCTGTTCAACAGTGGAATTTGCTGCCAAGGAGTGTGGTGGAGTCTCCTTCTTTGGAGGTCTGTAAGTGGAGGCTTGACAGCCAACTGTCAGGAATGCTTTGATGGTGTTTCCTGCTTGGCAGGGGGTTGGACTGGATGGCCCTTGTGGTCTCTTCCAACTCTATGATTCTAAGTAAGCCCCATTGGATTCAATGGTATTTAGTCCAGGGAAAGGAGTACAACAAGGCTGTATATTGTCTCCCTGCTTATTTAACTTATATGCAGAATTCATCATGCGAAAGGCTGGACTGGATGAATACCAAGCTGGAATTTGGATTGCTGGAAGAAATACCAACAACCTCAGATATGCAGATGACACAACCTTGATGGCAGAAAGTGAGGAGGAATTAAAGAACCTTTTAATGAGGGTGAAAGAGGAGAGTGCAAAATATGGTCTGAAGCTCAACATAAAAAACAAACACTGATATCATGGCCACTGGTCCCATCACCTCCTAGCAAATAGAAGGGGAAGAAATGGAGGCAGTGAGAGATTTTACTTTCTTGGGTTCCATGATCACTGCAGATGGTGACAGCAGTCACAAAATTAAAAGACGCCTGCTTCTTGGGAGAAAAGCAATGACAAACCTAGACAGCATCTTAAAAAGCAGAGACATCACCTTTCTGACAAAGGTCCATATAGTAAAGCTATGGTTTTCCCAGTAGTGATGTATGGAAGTGAGAGCTGGACTATAAAGAAGGCTGATCGCCGAAGAATTGATGCTTTTGAATTATGGTGCTGGAGGAGATTCTTGAGAGTCCAATGGACTGCAAGAAGATCAATCCAATCCATTCTGAAGGAAATCAGCCCTGAGTGCTCACTGGAAGGACAGATCCTGAAGCTGAGGCTCCAATACTTTGGCCACCTCATGAGAAGAGCAGACTCCCTGGAAAAGACCCTGATGTTGGGAAAGACTGAGGGAACAAGGAAAAGGGGACGACAGAGGAAAAGATGGTTGGACAGTGTTCTCGAAGCTACGGACATGAGTCTGACCAAACTGTGGGAGGCAGTGGAAGACAGGAGTGCCTGGCGTGCTCTGGTCCATGGGGTCACGAAGAGTCGGACATGACTAAACGACTAAGCAACAACAAAGAGGTGTGAATGCTTCCAGTGAATTTCTTAAAATATTTTTATTCGGAGCTGACCCATGCCCTTTCAGAAGGAGTTTGCTGTTCAAGGGGTGAGGGGAAATAGTTTAAATCTCATTTGGATTCATTAATTTTGTATTTCTTTTGATCCTGACACAGAGCAGCAAACATAAAAACACGTTGACAGAATTTGCATAATCTTGAACATACTTTAGAGACCAACATTTTGTACTTTTCTAGGCAATGAAGTGCAAGAGCTCTCCTAAACAATTGCGCACAGTGAGGTGCACACGGGAACAAATTAGTTCTGCAAAATTCATCCTCTCCTGGAAGTTTGATTTTCCTTATGTGGAATGGCTTCTCTGAGTCTTAGTTTTCTTTTTCAGCATCCTTGATGGTCTTGCTAACAGCCAGTAGGTCTGATGTGTGTCGAATCGACAGAACTAAACCTTTCATAGAGTTGGATGCACATACAAATACTTCATAGGAATAACTGGTAGGTCTTTTGACCCCATAGAATGAAGAGCACTCCAAATTCTGTACAGCTTCTGTCCTCTGAAAACAAGTGGCTAATTTGATCACATGTGTAGTGCCTATTTAGGAACTGAGTGATGCTTCCAATATATATATAAAACTGTGTTTGCTGACAGAGTTTTGCCGTCCACACAAAACAAATCTAAAGCCCACTTGGCATGTAAAACACATCACCGTAAGTTAACATGGACGCATTTCCATCTACCCTGAATAATGATAACTTTTCCTGTTTTTATGATGTCACTTTATTTTTTTAGTATTTTATGTAAAATTGCAGCGCTTGGGGACACATGTACATTGGGAAAAATAAATAAAAATAAGACCCATGTGTTTTTTGTATCAAGAGGAAGTATTCAAAAAAGTTGGGTTTGCTCTTTAAGTTTGGAGTCTTGACACCATTTTATGTTTTTATAACGAATCGGATAACATGCATTAAACTAGCTGGCACTGGCTACATTGCTTTATTAAATATTTCTGAGTACAGATACTTGTAAGCACTGCTTACATTTGTGAAGAAATGTATCGATACTGATGACATAGTTCATGCTTGATATAACTGTAATAAATTTTGCATTTAAAGTGCATAATGTCTGCATGAGAATGACAAACACTTGGAAGCATGTACGAAAAATATGACCTACAACTGTGTGAAGAAAACAACTGCTAATTTTCTGACATGGCTGTACAGCTGATCGATTCTGCTTTATTATCCTTGTTAATTTTATTTAAATTGAATTCTGTACACAGGGAAAGACAGACTGGGGTGCCATTTTTTAAAAAAGAACAAAAATAGCAGAAAACTATGGCGGGCATTATTCTGTTCTAAATATATTGTTTCCTCACAACCCCTCTAAATATTCCCTTTTAAAAACCACCCCAATAAAACTTTAAGCCAACCGTTTTAGACAAATAAGGCCAATAGAGAATATACTTCTTTTTTTAAAAAAGTGCAACAGTAATTCATAAAATAGTTGTACAAATGACTGAAGGCAACTTTTTAAAACAACAATAAAAAGTGTGCTTTCATTTTATGGTAATATTTCACCTACAAAACATGAAGATAACAAGTTTGTATTCATACAAAGGTGTTAATTAATGGAAGACAAACCTTTGCCAATTATTGACACATTCTTCTGTAATCCTGTTAGGTGGGACATTCTAATGAAGTCATAGTTTATTACTAATGATCTGGCTTGATTCCCCCCCCCTTAAAAAAAAGGCGTCTGTAAGAGGGGCGTTGAAATAATTTATTTGCTTGGGTGTATTTTTTTATCACAGCAGGTATGAAGGCAGCATTTTGACTGCCACATTATCTCTGACAAGAAGGGGTTTGACCCTAGGAGCAGGGATCGAGAACTAGCTCCTTCACACTTCAGTACACACCGCTGTGATCCCGCAATTTGGTCATATTATCCCCTGCACCACAAAGCTGGCCACTAATTATCTCTGAAAAAGAATTCGATTGAACCTTAATTTTCAGTAATGGGGCCTGATAGTTGGCAAAGAAAGACAAAGGAGGAATTCCTTTGTCTTTTCTAAACAATAACCGCCTGCCGCCGAAGGATGGCAGAACTCATTAAACACAACACGTTAAAATATGATCGCATTATTTCCTTCTTCTCCACAAAACAGACTGTCCATCTGCCGAGAAAAGAAAAAAGCACATTGCACGTGGTCTTCCCGTGATTTCTTTCCTATCTAGAAGCTTCCTACTTGTCAGGAGATAAATCCATGCTTCCACTGTCCTGGAAGTGGATTTTTACCTAAATCTTGCACCCGGGTAAGGAAAGCATCCCCTGAATAAATAAGGTTTCCCTTTTCCAAATTCTCCATTTCTTCTGGCTTGGTAGGAAAATGGTAAAATATTAATATAAACTATGCCTAAAAGAGATCTACTGAGTATAACAGCAGTAATGCACAATATTCATATTGCAATGCACAATGGAACGCGAGAAGCAACTTTCTGCAGTTCAGCAAGGATGGACATAATTTGTCTGAAGGCATTGTTGCTTCTGGGGTTTCGTATTGTCTCCAGCCTTCTGAACACATCTTCTTTTAAACAATGTGATTGTAAAAGATTTTGTGTGTCCCCCCCAGTGAGTTTGTGATTCTGATGCATTAATATTGATCTACTGTGATGAAGACAGAGCCTATTTTATCTCAATGCAACAATGCGACTCAAGAAGCAACTTTTTGCAGTTAAGCAATGGCAGACGTAACTTGTCAGGCTTAAGGTTTTCCATGTTTCACAAGAATGAGGCACAAATATTTGTGTGTATCCATATTCAATTAAAATGAAAGGTATCCAGAACTCTCCTGTTTCCCCTGTTCCTAACTATACAACTATAAGTAACTATACAACTATAGAAGTCATCTGAACACAGCCCTGTATTGGGAAGTTTTTAATGTTTGATGTTTTATTATGTTTTTATATGTGTTGGAAGTTGCCCAGAGTGGCTGGGGCAACCCAACCAGATGGGCAGGGTATTATTATTATTATTATTATTATTATTATTATTATTATTATTATTATCTTGACTACTCACAGTCTGTCCTGTTAGAAAATTTCTTCCACAAATAATTGGTTATTGAGAACTACCATGGTAGTTATGCAATAATCACACAGTCAGTTATGTAGCCAAGTTATACATCTTGTTTTGTGGCCTCTCTGCCCATCATCTGATATCACACAGCTTCATGGCAAGTGTAAATACGAGAGCTCAAATCTCAGTAGTTCTGCATATGGTTTTCATGAGTAAAGCCCCATGTTCAGTCCCACTCAGCTAATACAGTTAGGAGAGTCTGTTTCTGGGACTTTGGAGAGCAACTGCTGGTCGGAATTGCAATGGGGTACAATGGGGTACATGGTCCAATAATCTGAATCAGCCACAAGGTAGATTTGTAATTTGTTTCATGCTACCTCTTTGGAGAATTCATTGGTTTGGAGAAGCTTCCAGACGACTAAAATACAATGTTAATGAAATCAATAAAACAATGATGAAGGAGGAAAGAAAGCCAAGCATTAAAAATTGAAGTGAAAGCAAGTAAACTTAAACATCTCGAGCAAATTCACCACTGCCAAGAGACCAGGGTGGTAGCAGCCAATCCTCAGTGGGAAGGTCTTTCAAACACAGTCAAAACTCCCTCCCTGTCTTCTGCCCGCCTGATTACTGATAGTGGGAGGATGCAGAGAAGAGTCTCAGAGGATGGGCATAAATACGGGGGCAGATTCATGCATTTTAAAATGCTGGAAAAGATCATGTTCCGGTTGCTTCAAGACCATAGGCACAGTCGCTCTATTAAGGATGGCACTAGGGATGAGGACGAATGGCAATTCTGTTTGAATTGAAAGGCGAATCTGTCTAATTCGTACTTTCTGAAACAATAGCCAAACCAAAACACTGTCATTCTTTGAAATCCACAATTCTCTGAATACTGAATTTTGCAATTCAATTCTCCAGCCAAGCAATAGGTTCAAAGATGCACATCATAAGGTAAAATAATTCTATGAAGCAAAATGTAAATATTAGGGTAAATATGCTCCACAAAAATGTGTATATTAGGCAGCACTGGATACCAAATTTGTGTCTCCTGGGAGAAATTTGCACTAAAATGCTGCTGAATTTTCAAGAGGAATTTTTAAAGGAGCATTTGCAAACTGATGTGGAAATGTAGAGAATTGAAGAGTGGGAAGATGAGGAACCGAAATTGACAGACACATCTCTGTTCATCCCACTTAATCTTGTGCGGAATTCCCACTCAGGTTTCATGGAAATGGAATATCCATTCTTGCCTCCTTTCAACTTATTTTAAGAAATACTGCTTCTTTCACATTCTTTTGGGGAAAAGAACAAACACATGATTTCCTGAAAAGATCCATAGCCTTAATTTTCACTGCTTAATACCATCCCATCCCACAACCTCTTCCTTAGGAAAAAAAAACCAACACTTTTTAGAAGAAAGCAATAATAATGCACATTAAATGGGGCATGATCCAGTTAAAGCAGGATCCATCAGTTGTGTTCCCATTGATTTCAGTGGGAGAGTTGAGTATGTGAGATGTGCGTAACTTGGACTGGTTTGTGCACATCATTAGCTACATCCTGGAGAGTCTCTAAAATATTATAATACACAAAAATGCAAATTGGCTGGGATTTAGATTTTTTTTTTTAATGCATCCAGAATGAGCACTCATCACTTAGTGCCAGGAGGGCTGCCATAAGATGCAGATTGCAAAAGGAAGCAACTATTTGGCAACATAACTTACAGAATGGATTCTCACGTGTTTCGGTATTCTGTGGCTGGCTGGGTAATTATTTGTCCCATTCTAACATCTATGCATCTTGATCTCTTGCATTTTCTTTAAATGATTAAAAATATATAAGTTTAAAAAGTCCTAATGATACACAGGGGAAAAAGCAACTGATTATATTTTCTACATATTTGTCTTATTCGTTTTCGTGATCAGGCTGAGGGAGAGAGGCAGCAGAGGTCTTCTGAACCACCCAGAATCAGGAAGAAAACTGGTGAAGTTCAAGGGCTTATACCAGCATACGTTAATAACTTTGGTTTTACAATGCAATTTATTTTTAAAAATTGTTTGTTTAGAAGATTTCAGGTAATTCTGTATAAAATCAGGACTCTTAACTTGTTTCTGCCTGATTTTTGAGGAGGGGGGGAAAACCCCCCAAACACCTTAGCATCTTTCTCTCTCCCCAGAAGAAAAACATGGTTAGGAAAAATTAGTTAGCATGCAGCTGATCACAGTGTTGAAAAATGGGCTCAATAAAATCTGATGCAAACCATTTTCATACCATTGGCCCCTTTGACACTTCCGTCAGAAAGCTACTTGCATGTAAAAATTATATCTCTTAAAGAATTCATATTATTTGTTTGCTTGATTATAGTTTCAGATATATATAACTTCAAAAATAATGGCATCAACAGATTATCCTATAAACAGGTATTGGATTACCATTGTGTTTACATGTATTAACTGGGCAAGAGCAACAGAAGAGAAAGTATTGTATATTCAGATAGCTGCATTAGGAGCACTGTATCCTTCGTTTCAACTATCACCACCTTGCAGTATTAGAGTTCAAATTTTCCAGCATTTAGAGATGTAAATATATTAAACAATACATCTGTTTGTGCAAAGCCTTTCTTATGAGCAGCTTTTAATCAGTTTCATGCTGAGTGTAGGAAAATTGCAAAACTATGCATTAAAAGAAGATTTAGCCAAAGTTATTTTTGCAGTATCAACTGCATTCTAATTCACTGCTTCTTTCTTTTGCTTTCAGTGATAATGTATGTAATCTTCTCGCAACATTCATGAGGAAAGTTTGATGTGGATTTACACTAGTGGAGCTACATTACAATGGGTAGATTTAAGGTATTATAAAATGAGTTTGTGGATTTGTTACAGAGGTATGAAACCCCTAAGACATAGGCAGATAGGTTTTTTCCAACATATGGCAACTGTTCTGATTATAAAACAAAACTGTGTTAAGTCAAAGTACCTGATTACAATTCGCTAGTGCAATGTAGCTGTGATAGCCAGGCTTATATTTAATACCCCAGAAACAATATCATTTATTTTTCTGTCTCTTCTTATCCTTTAGTTATTGGGTATGTGGGCTTTGAAACCTTAAACAAAAAGGATAAATCCAAATTATAGAAAACATCAAAGTGTAGACAAATCACATTATGCCACACAAGCCTGACCAAGATAGGGAGAAAATATATAGTTATATTGATAGATATAAGATAGACAGACAGATATCTTGCTGTTACGAGAACAATTTAGTTGCTGTAATTAGAAATCTTGCAGGAGCCTCAGTTACACATTTATATGTTTTGTTTTTAATGCTGATTTCCCAGCTTTTAATAAACCATTTGATTAAAAACATTTCCTCAGACGTTGACCTGTCATGAAAGACGGCTCGATAAACTCAGAGGCTGACAATATAAATAGTTTAAATAATAATAAAAAATAAACAAAAACAACACTGTATCTGTAATTTCGTGGTAACCTTGTGATGGAATAAATCCATTTTTATCAAAGGGGCTCTATGAAAGATTGGAAGGTGCATATTTGTAACGGCCGCGATTAAGGCAACAACGTCCACTTCTAACGAGCAACATGTTGTGTGACATATTAAACGAACGAGACATGCATGCACCCTGGATTCAGATGTATCAAATAACGAGATAATTTATCCCCGTTTCTGAGTTAAAGCCATGCTTGCTTGCGTTGGCCTCTAGTTCCCAGGCACTGCAATCTTATTAACGAGACTTTAATTCTAGTAGTGACAGGCCAAAGTGTTGCACTCTAATGAACTGTCTTCTCCTTGCAGAAAATCTGGTGGTAACGTATGATGTTAGTTACAATAATGATAATCTTTAGTATTTTCTAGCTTGTCAGAACCTGCATAGGCAACAACAATGAGTCTTTTACTAAAACTCCACCTCATCAAAGTAACTTAATTAGCAATTCAACTCCTTATTTTTGTTTTGGATTCCCCTCTGGCTACTAATTAAAGCTTAATCGAAACTGCTGAACTGAGGTTGTAAAGAATTCATTAATATTAAAATTAGCCCCAACAATTTTTTTGGGCTGGTGCAATTTGTATTTGTTACTGTCAAGGGTTTAAAACTCAGTCAAATGGCTTTGGAAAGCAGTACCAGGATTCTGTTGTATATTCATATCAGGAGCTGAGCAAATATGATGAATGCCAATGGTTGAAAGCACATTTCATGTTCTGAGCCAGGCTCCACTTACATCACGGGTGTCATTGTTTAATAAAAATAGACATAATAACATTCTGCTTGCCCCCACCCCCAAAATCTTCCACATTTTCTTTATCCTCCTCAGTGCTTTTGTACTTTGAATAAAAGTGAATAAAAGGGCTATGTGGAAATCAAAAGAAAGGCAATGATTTAGTTTATATATTGTCTTGACAAGAATAATATGTTTGAAAAATGACCAGATTTAGCACTTCACTTTGATTTTTCCACTTTTCTTAACATCAAAGATTATTCCAGCTGCAATAATAGTGATTTCCAAGACTTACATCAGCAGAAGCTAGATCCTTTTGCTAAGCACATAGCTTGCTGGTAACATCTCTCATCACAATCTCTTTAAAAGTAAAATATTACTTTCGAAAGGCATGTCAGTATGTGATGCTGTATAAATACATTCCTTTCTGAAATTGTGTTGATTCTGTGTAATGAGTTTGAATTGTGTTTTTTAATTAAATTGCTTTAGTTCACAATAAGACATTCTTTTATATATATATATCTGAGACCTGTTCAGTCCTCTCCACAAGAAGAAGGAACAGTTCAACTGAGTTTATTAATTTGAAAAAAATAAATAAATTCCATGAGAATGTAAATAAGGAAAGCAACCTTTTTATAGAAGATTAAAATAATTTTCATAATTTGAGTTCACTTCATTTTAACTTTTAGATTAGATTTTTTTTTCCAGAGCATGTATATTTATTTTACCCTACAGGAAATTTTTTCAAGTATGTTGGTAGGAAACAAACTTGTTAAGACTAAAATATACAGCAACCGGTACCATTTATCATATTTTATTAAATATAAAGATTAACATACATTTGAAGCTAAACTTTTAAAAAATATACAGAAAAATTACATATGCATCTAGGCTTCATTTAAATAACATTTGTGACAAAACAATCATGTGCACATTTAAAAAATCAACACATGTCCATTTTTTACTCACTGACTAAATCAACAATGGCATACAAGGCACACAATTTAAAATCTTGGCGACAATTTCCGTGAAGTTATTCAAATACAATTTGACTTCTGACAAGAGGATGTAATTTATAAAACAGAACATGCCTATCAGTGGGACCGAAATTTGCATAATGAGGATACTTTCATTTCTGCAAGCACAGTTTCTGACATCCCAACTTGGAGCCCTGGAAGATTCGAGTGGAAAATGTCAATATACATAAGAAGAAAAATGATGAATAAAATACCCGTAACATTTATCTGATTTGAACAAACAAAATAAATCTTCGTTTTCATTTTTTAAAATAATAATAATAATTAGTTATTATTTTCCCCAAACTACAACAAAGTGCTTCTTAAACATCGCAAGGCTTGGCATTGCCTCTAGCTGCAATCATCCTTGCAAAAGCAGAGAGACGGTTTGAGGTTCTCAATACTTGACAAACTCAGTGTTGCGACATTAATGTTATGCATTTTTAATCACTGTTTTGATTTAATTCTTTTCTGCACTTCCTATAAATACACAGCATGGGAACAATAGCCTGAAAAAAATTGCCTTACTAATTCCCCCTTGACCCACCCCCTCCCTATTTTGTTAACTTGGCCATCTGGGTGAAACCAGAAGTTATAATTGTATCTGATAAGAAGGAGTTGCGGCAGATATCTAGGCCCCCCCCCATCTTTTCATGTAAGGTAAAGTTATATTCCCAAAGTTGTTGGAAAAATCATTTCATTGCTTCCATTCCCTCCCCTTCTTAAAAAAGCACACTATCAGATCACCATTGATGATATTTCTCTTTGTGAATTGAGCCAAAGCTTTTTTAAAAAAGACAGTGTGAGTCTCAGGGAAAGGGGAAAAGGAGAAATATTGTTGGAAATATTATGCTTTCTAAACCATTTTCTTTTTTAAAAAGAAAACTCTACCCACACAAGAAATAACAGGCGGCATCTCAAGTATTTTTAAAGAACTTTTCAGCTTATGTTTGTATTTGAAAATAAAGAATAAGATTACAACTGATTTTATAAGCATTTTAAAATAAAGGCTGATCGAGAGAATGGCCTTTTCCCTAAGAAGTATACAAGCAATATATAACTTCTTGCTACAGACTCAGTTGATTTAAATGCACATTAAAAGATATGGTCAATTAATGCAGAAAGCCTATTTACTCAGACGTAAGCCCCCATTGAATTGATTCAGACCTACTCCCCAGTAAGTCAGTGTCTACTACTGAGAAGCAAGTCCTATTTAATTCAATGGGGCTTGATCCCGAGTAAATGAGTTAGGACAGGGGCTGGGGGAGAGCAGATTGGGGAAGCATGGGGTCATGTGGGGAGTAGAAAAGGAGAGGGAGCCCCATTGTACATGCAAAAGACCTTGGACTAATGGGACAACTTTGTTGGATGCAACACGCAGTCCTCAAAAACAAGAATTCAAGGCTTACATGATTTATAAAGTCATCTCCAGAAGCACACACACTCCATCATTCATCATTAATTTTACTGTAATCATGATATCTATGTGGAGGACTCTTATTGAATAGCAGAGTATTATTTTGTCATTTTGTTGGCACCATGGCAGCATAAACACTCATTGTTTAGTGTGTGTGGGTCAAATCCTTCTTCGCTCCCTCTCAATCTACCTTGGCTCACAGGGATGTTGCAAGGATAAAATGGAGGAAGAGCATGATTTATGTAGCCCTGAGCTCCTTGGATGAAGGGCAGGGTGGAACTTATAGCCCCCCCCCACAATTTGGTCCCAATTTGGGGGTCCCCACAATTTGGTCCCAATTTGGGGGCACCTCATTCTTTTGTGCTGGGTCAAACCAGGGGCCACCAGCCCCACCTAGATCCTGTCCTGAATTAGTTTGGGGGCTTTGCTAATGTTTAATGATGGTTTTTAAAACAACTTATGAAACAGTTGACAGAGGAGGGGAGAAGCTGCTGCATCTCTTCAAACACGCACACCAAGAGCAGAGGGGTCAATTCTTTGGGGTGTTCCTTCATAAGTGGCTTTTCTGCAGGGAAGCTGCTTTCAAAGGAGCACCCTGCAGGATTGATGTCTCCTCTGAACAGCCGTTGCACGGCAGCATCAATCCTGCAGGGTTTCAGGAAGGTAGGAAGGTGAATCTGGCCGTGTTGGGCTCATACCGTTTTATGGAAACATACATACATACAAAGAACAATAGAACCATAGAATTGTAGAGTTGGAAGGGACCACAATGCAAGAATATTTTGCCCAACGTGGGGCTCAAACTCATGACCCTGCTCTACCAACTGAGCTATCCAGCACAAAATATGTTTTGCATTGGCTGGGAATTGAAGCTGGGCTTCCTGCGTGGCGGGCGAGAATTCTACCATAGAACTACCAACATACATAATTTTATTTGTATGCTGCCTTCCCATGAATGCTGTTCATGACAAGTTACAGCATGAAAAAAAAATCACATAATTATGATCACAACCGAAGTAGTTCTAAATAATAAATAAAACATCAAAAAGTACACTACCAGATGAAATGATTTCCACAAAAATGATAAATTAAAGGTACAAAATATTAATATTGAATAGAGCAACAACCCTCCTTCCATCGGCTCAAGAAACCCCCTACAAGGCCATCACAGATAGAGACCTCCTTAAGCTCTTCAGAAAGGTGGTGATGAAATTGTTTCTGCACAAAGTGTCTCATATGGCGCCTGAAGCAAAAGAAATACCCCCCCCCCCCAAAGCATTGGACTTTTGTCTCAGTCCCAAAACAGTTTTATTGCTGCCAGTGCCTTAGTTTACCCAAACAAGAAAGTCAGAGTTCTGTGTTTTTTATTTATTTCATATTGGTCCTATTGGCCGTCCCTTTGCAGTATGAAATATGTGGTGTAGAGCAGGGGCTGGCAAATGTTTTTAGCAGGGGGCCAGTCCACTGTCCCTCAGACCTTGTGGCGGCTCGGAGAAGTGGCACCTGGGGGTGGGGGCTGAAAGAAGGAGCGAGGGTGGCAAGTAGACCTCCTCCCCAACCCCAGCTGCTGCGCTTATCTCCCAGAGGCTGCTGCCACCCCCACCACCATCACTGCTTCTCGTGGGTAGGCAGAACGAGCTGGTCCGCTCCACTCTCTGGCCCATAGGAGCACCAGGGCGTCAGCGTCAGCATCAGGAAGAGGTTGAGCGGTGGCGGCTCTGCCAATCAAATGCCATGCCTGGTTTACCTCAGTGAGGTGCGAGGACGTCTCTGCCAATCAAATGCCACTGAGGTAAACCAAGTGCGGCGTTTGAGTGGCAGAGCCGCCGCCGCTCGGCCTCTTCCTCCCGTCGCCATCGCCGGGAGTCTCGGCTTCGTGGCGGCTTCCGGCTTCATGGCGCGGGCCAGATTTAGGACCCAGGTGGGTCTGATCCAGCCTGGGGACCTTAGTTTGCCAACCCCTGGTATAGAGTCCCAGGAAAAAGCCTTTCCCCCCTCAGTGGCACCTCCTTGTATGTGGAGCTCCTTCCCTACTGAGGTGTTCATTTAGGCGGTTCATTACGACGAATCCTTTTTGTCGGTAGCCATTTGCAGGAGGAGTTACCTAGTTTGGTATTCAGTGACTTTTAAAGGATGGTGCCATTTTGATGGATTTTATGTATTTAAACCATTTTGTTGTGAACAGCCCTGTGGCTTATGCAAAGGGTGGTATTTTAAATCGTCTAAATAAAGAAACAGGTATACAAATTAAATGTCAGGTTTAAAGAAATATCCTAGAATTGTGCATCTAGGATTGTGTATCATATTTTTTTGTTGTTTAATTCACACATTTTTATTTTTATTTTATTTTTAAGGGCATACATTTCCTCTATAATGGAGAAGTGCATGTGCTTATTTTTAGAACTGGAAAAAAATGCTGTAATATTTCTGTTGAGAAATATTTTATTTTGGTCTCTCAGTTTCTTGCATGAAGAAGGGGTTGTTATTTTCTGGTCATCTGCAAGTTTTTCAAGGAAGTATTATATTACCATCATTAGACCAGAGAGAGAGAGAGAGAGAGAAGAGAGAGAGAGAGAGAGAGAGAGAGAGAGAGAGAGAGAGAGAGAGAGAGAGACTCCAGTGGTTCCATTGATTTGTTAATCATTAAAAGAGTTGTCAAGGATCGTTAATTATTCAATAACTGATAATTAATTTGGGACAAATGATCTGAGGCTCTGGGGTCTATTCCCCCCACTTGACTCAAAGACAGAGTGAAATCTGCTTTTTCTTTTTTAAAAAAGAAAAAATAATAATAACATGCTACATGTCACTTAATATTCCTTTTCATTTTGCATCAGAGGACGTTTTAAACAACCTAATTAAATGTTGTAAAACTTCTAAGGCAAACCTATCATTAACAGAAAACTTAAATACCGAGTAAAATGAATTCCTGCTGTCTTTTTAACCTTTTGTCTTAACTGACAAATAGCTAGCAATCAAATGTGAAAACACTTTTTAAGAAAAGTCTATAAATTTATTATTATTCCCCATAGGTTTTTCTAAGGGTAAATGCAAGCTTTCACATCTACAGGGTTTTCGCGGCATCATTAACAGGCGAAGGCTCACCAACCTGCACTGTTAAATGCCATTGACTTAAAAGGTGCAGCCTTGAAGCATCAATGGAACGTTACAATAATATAATGGTCATTTCACATTGTCAATAGCTTCGCTTGCTTTAACTTTTGTCGCAGGACCGTGTCAATATATTATGAGCATATAGAAGCAAGGATCCATAGGGCTGCTCAGCTAATTCCACATGCCCAGGTGGGCTTTTCAAACAGCAGTGCCCCATGCTGCATGGCAAACTGTTTTTGAAAGAGCGAAGAAAGCGGCTCTCGTGGCATGGCTGTTTGTTGTTCAAAGTAAAAGAAAAAACAAGACTCCCCCTGGCTGCATGCAAGCCTGGGCGTGCTCTGCAGCAGTAACAGGTTGGGTTTAGAGTCAGTCGCTTCCATGACTGAGCTAGAGAGAGTCAGGAGTTTCAAAAGCGCACCTAGAAAACTGAAAGGAACTGCTGAGCGCACTACAATGGCTGGACCTATTTGTTAAAAGTTATTCCTTTCAAGTGTTTGTACTTAAATATTTGAAAATTGTTGAAGGCAAGAGCAAATTTCCGCGCCGTTCCAATGGGCATTTTACAAATCATCTCGCTGGGGGTCTGCTATGCCACACATCAGTTCCATCTCGGAGGAAGACATCGGGAGGTAACTTTTTCAGATCAGAAAATGTGGGCAGGCAGACAGGGTGTATGTAGAGAGCTGGAAAAGTGCTTACAGGAAAGAAACACACATATAGCATTCTCAAGTCTCAAAATTTAAAGGTGACTACAGTGGTACTTCGGGTTACAGACGTTTCGGGTTATGCGTTTTCAGGCACCGTACCGCGGAAAACCCTGAAGTACTAGAAAAGGTTACTTCCGGGTTTCGCCGCCTGCACATGTGCAGAAGCAACAAATTACGTCACACGCATGCACAGACGTGGCGCTGCAGGATACGAACGCTGCGGGTTGCGGACGTGCCTCTGTTATGGATTATGTCCGTAACCCGAGGTTCCACTGTATAGGGGGCGACACTTCAGGCTGAGGGATCCGGCATTTGTCCGCAGACAGATTTCTGGGTCATGTGGCCAGCATGACTAAACTGCTTCTCCTGCAATGGGACACCGTGACGGAAACCAGAGCACAAGGAAACACCATTTGCCTTCCCGCCACAGCGGTACCTATTTATCTATTTGCTCTGGTGTGCTTTCAAACTGCTGGGTTGGCCGGAGCTGGGACAGAGCAATTGGAGCTCACCCCGTTGTGGGGATTCAAACCACCAACCTTCCGATTGGCAAGCCCAAGAGGCTCAGTGGTTTAATCCACAGCGCCGCTCATTCCCTTCCTGGTAAGGTAAGCACCCACTGAAATTCTCAAGTGCCATGAGAATGAGGCAGGCTTCTCAGAGGAAGAGAAGTTTTGAGAAACTGGTGGACGGATTTCAGAACAGCATTCCTTAAAAATACTTATATTTTAAATGGATCATACCCACTGAAAATAAATAAAAATACATAGATGTTAAGCATAAAAAAATCACATGAACGCAATGTAATTCTATACAGCATTTCTACCCAATTCTATACTCATATGAATGGTTGTGTGACTGCAGTTGAAATCATTTATGCTTCCTCTCTCTGCTTACCTTTGACAGGGGTGTGTACTTATTTATATGAGGTGGGATTCAAACAGCTACTTCTCATAATTGTCAGCCTGCTTAAATATAAATACTTATGGAAGAAAAAAGACTAGCTTTCAACAAAATAAAAAAAATAAGTTGCACCAGGGTAGTTGGCTCAGTGACCTTCTGAAGTCTCGTTTTCCGACAACACCTCTCTCCATAGCTCAGTTTCTTCCAACACATTTTTGTTTATGCTTTCTGCCTGGATTTTTAATTTGCTAGAATTGTAACTGAAACCAGTTCCCCAATTTGCTGTTCTTTTTCTATCCAACATTATGAAAACAGATATTTTCAAGTCAATGGCGATGCAACTTTGGGACGGAGGAGCTATTAGGTGAGCCTCATCCGCCTTGGGAAGTGATGGTTTAAAATGGTAACTATCTACATTGCAGAGGGTTTAACTAGAAGGGACCCCCCTTCCAACCCTACAATTCTACACCAAAGAAGTTAACCAGTCTCTAATTCTAAGTGAATTTTCAAGCAAGGGGAAGAGAAAATAAACCAATTGAGCTTTCCACAATTGTACAATATTCATCCTTGAGACTGGGTGGTATAAATACCTCTTACATTTACAGGTGTACCTAGAGTACATGTGATGCCCTTCAGCTACAGGGGATGGGGAGTTCTTGCCATATGCTTTTGGTATGAAAGCAGTTCTAGTGATTCTCCAAGAGGTTGCTCTGAAATGTGACTTCTGTGTCAGGTCTAATTGAACATGCCGCACATGGTCACCAGAGGTCAGTATTAGCACAGAGAGAATGGGCCCCAATGTCAGAAAGCAGGGCATAAGGTTTTATACTTACTTGAATTCCCCCCCCCACCGTGTGCAGAATTCCCCCCCCCCATAAAATGATTCTTTTTTCTTAAGGTGGGAGTAATTGACGTGATTGCTGAGAGTCCAGGGGATGCAGGCAGAACAGAACACTAAAAAGCAACAAGGAACAATTTATACATGATTGTACATCACTTAATTTCTCAATACATGTTTGAATGTGAGAAGCGATTTCACGAAAAGGTATCGTCTTTGAATGAATACGCCTTTAATTGAACCGAAGTGATCAAATCATGAACTTGTCTATAGATAAAAGTTCAATTCTTCCTGTGAGGGATTTGGCACACCAGATGAAACTCACATTGCCTGTCAAAAATATGTGGACTCCTACACTGTCAAAATCTTTAACTACATCTGCACCGAAAGGTACAAGGAGATGAAGTTATAATGTGAACCACCTTAAAAGGTGGACCATGCTACAGTTACAGTTACAGGGCCAAAGTTACAATTGATTACTGATTCTATCCAATGTTATGATGCTGTAATGAAAACTGATATTTTCAAGTTCAGTGCTTTTTCTTTTTTTCTTTTTAAAGAAAGGTGGTGTGACTTTTGGGAGTAGGAGCTATCAGATGAACCTTATCTACCTTGTGAAGTGATGGTTTACATTTTCATCTACCTACATTGCAGGGGTTAGGACTAGATGACTCTTTATGACTGCAGTGAAATTTTTGGGTGAGTTTGGAAAATTAGAAATGTTCTCTATCTAAAGCTAATGAGTGATCCCATAAAGTGCCACCCTGGGCTTCCTTGGGAGGAAATGCAGGATATATATTTAATAAATAAAAAGAAATGAATGAAGTGGATGCCTTAAAGGTGTTGACATATTGAACCCAAAACTAAAATGGATTTTCCACTCTGTTGCATGCTAGCATATTGGGGCGCACTCTGTGAATTGAAATGACAGTTTAGGACAAAACCATGGTCTCTTTCACTTGGCTTTATAACTCTTGCTCCCCCTGGATGTTAGGATGCAACTCTTAGATCATATACTGCTTCATTGATCTTCTTAAAAATTCATCTGTCTCAGCTTACTGCACAATCCAATGGAAATCTACTCAGAAGTAAGCCCCACTGAATTTAATGACACCTATTCCCAGGTCAAACAAGATGTTTAGTACCTCTAGTCAAAATTTTCTATACACATGATAGGTGAATGTGTGTGTGTGTGTGTGTGTGTGTGGCATAAATGAAATGATTAGACTTGTTTTTAAAGGGGAATATTTAAATACTCTACAACAAATTGTAAACATGAGATCAGTCTTCAGGATGCAAGACCTATTTGGCTGCTCCTCTTTATGAATGTGTAATTTACACAGTTGTAATTGTTATATAAAAGATATAGATAAGCAATTTCCACTTCTCGGGTGATAGAAAGGGTGTATTCTGAGATGGCCGGACAACAGATTTCTAGATTCCAGAAACTTGCAGGAACAATTCTTTCCTCTCTTAGAGAAATATATACCTAATCCTACCTGAGTGTTGAGATTTTATCTAACTGTATCAGCTGCTTCGGGTTCACCTGAAGGCAAAGTCTGCATTGTTCTGAGAGGGGGGGGGGATGATGCCATTCAAAATGAGTTTTAAGCTTTGAGTTTCAAGATTCAAAACGAACTGGACAAGCTGAAACAGCAGGCCAAAACCAACAAGATGAAGTTCAACAGAGATAAATGTAAAGTCCTGAAATTAGGCACCCCCCACACACTACAGGATGTTAGCCAACGCCTCCCGTTTGCTTTATACCTCACCCAAACCTCCATCCCCTCATAGAACTTTCAAGCCAGCTGGATAGCTTAGTTGGTTACAGTGTGGTCTGATAACACCAAGTTCAGGGGTTCGATTCCCATATGAAACAGCTGCATCTTCCTGCATTGCAAGAGGTTGGACTAGACCAGGCATCCCCAAACTTCAGCCCTCCAGATGTTTTGGACTGCAATTCCCATCTTCCCCGACCACTGGTCCTGTTAGCTAGGGATCATGGGAGTTGTAGGCCAAAACATCTGGAGGGCCGCAGTTTGGGGATGCCTGGACTAGACGATCCTCCAGGTCTTTTCCAACTCTACAATTCTATTATTCTAAGCCCCGCATCCTCGCAGCTCCCCTGTGTTCTCCGTCCCTGTTTTATTCAAACCTCTGCAGTTGGGTAAACCCGACCTTTTCTTTTGCTCCTCGCTCCTGCCTGGACTTCATGCAAATCCAGGAATGTGATACGGCACTTCAACTTCTCCAATGGGGGCATGTCCTATGACATGCAGCCTGACATAGTCAGCATATAGAGGAGGGGAGACCTGGCTTAGCAGCACTGCATGCAGAAAGCTTCTAGGTGTTTTTGTAGATCACAGGTTGATCAGCATGTGCCAGCCCTATGATGTAGTGGCTAAAAGGTTAATACAATTAGGGCTGGTGCAACGCATTGTGCCACCTAAGTCAGGCTGCTGCCACTGCAATCTTCTCCTGTTCTCCCATCGTGGTGGGCCCTCATTCATGGGAGACGCTTAAGCAGACTCTGAGTGGGACCCTCGTACCTAGGGGACCGCCTCTCCTGGTATGCCCCATGGAGGACCTTAAGGTCCACAAACAACAATACTCTGGAGATCCCGAGCCATAAGGTGGCTAGATTGGCCTCTACTAGAGCCAGGGCCTTTTCAGTATTGGCCCCGACTTGGTGGAACGCTCTTTCCCAGGAGACCAGGGCCCTGCGGGATTTGTCATCTTTCCGCAGGGCCTGCAAGACAGAGCTGTTCCGCCTGGCCTTTGGGTTGGACTTAGCCTGACCCCTGTGTTTTCCTCCCTCATGGCCTGGATTTATGGAGTACTTGAAATGAGGCTGCATTTTAAATTTTAATACAGTACTGTATTTTAATTAATTGTTTTTATGTTTTATTGTGGTTTTGTTGGTGTGAGCTGCCCTGAGCCCGTTTTTTGACTGGGAAGGGCGGGGTATAAATAAAAATTTATTATTATTATTTATTAGTGGTCAACATTCAGGCATGCTGTAACTGCAAGATTCCTGTCTTCCTGACACTGCATTTGGACTGGATGCTTTAAAAGATCCCTTCAAACTCCCAAACTCTATAATTCTACACATAATTTCAGACAATAGCAGGTATTTTTCAAATGCTATTGCCCGTCAAATTAGGATGGATTCTGCTTCCCATTGCAAATTACAAATTGATTTCAGCAACAAGTGAATATCAGGTCATTCAAGATACAACTAATCATGAATATATAGCAGCCACGTTATCTTGACATATGATCAGAAAAATAATTCCATGTATCATTTGCAGGATATCCCCTTTCATCTCAGGCAGATGAAATATATGTGTGTCATAAATCCGTTGCAAAGTAAGCAAGCATGCATTTACTTATTTCTATTTATTGCTCACTTTGTTTTTGGCCTTTCGTTACACACACGCGCACACACACACACACACACACACACACGACCCATCACACTGTGCTCAAGCTGTGTGGAATCTGCAGGCATGGTTTCCAGAGAACCTTAATTATTCATACCCTCCAACATTTAGCAGAGGAAAATAGGTGCAATTGGTGTATGTTTTGAAGGAAAGGGGCTTGCAGTGAGACCGCAGCATCTCTATTTTACATATTTATTTATTTATTGAATTTAGAGCCTGACCTTCCTACTAAAGGGTTCCAGAGCGGCAAGCAACAAGTGATAGATAAAACAATAAAAACAACTCCAGTGCAGAAAAAAATACTGGGAGAGATCTCAGCTTAAAAGGCTGGTTGAGAAAGAGGAAGGTCCTTAGTAGATGCCAGCAAAATAGCAGAGATGGCACATATTCAAAGGGAGGGGATTTGATAGAGTAGGTGCCACAACACGAAAGGTCCACTTCTTACCTTGTGTGGTACAGCCTTCCTGATAAGATGGGTCTTGTCCCTTACACACCCAATCTTTCAAATGAGTGTACTACTCTACAGATCTTGGGTCATGCTGCCCCCAGATAATCTTTTAAATATTAGCTTTAGAATACACTTCCCTTAGAACTTTAGGAAACAAATCTCCATGCGATGTCATGAGTGTATGCATTTTGCTAAACTTTTCACAGCTTCAAAACGCAATACAAATTGAAAACAGAGTTACCATGTAAGGAACAGTTCTCATATTCTGAGAAAAGGGTGTTTGCTACTTCAAGGAGACTGCCCCACACTGTTCCAGTCATGTTAGAAGTCAGGTTGGCTCAATACCCCCTCCCTACTTTCACAGATGGATTCACCTCACTGGAAGTGAAGCGGAGGAATACTGTTGACTTCCAGGGGAGAAGCTGAACTACTTCCGGGTGACTTAGCTACCCCCAACCACCTGGTACCATTCACTTCTAAATCTGGGTCAAAATGCCCATTGGAATAGAGCAACACTACAGTACAATGTAATATTGTTGCGTGCTGCTGGGCTTGAAGTGACAGCACCAGGCTTTTTTTGTTGTGAAAAGGAAGACAAACGTTGGCCAACCCAACCAAAATGTTAGAATACTCAAGTTACAAAGGAAGGGGCCACGAGAGTTGATTCATCCCCAGTGGGCAAAGAAGGAACCATGCCATGTGATCTAATTTCTTATGTTACCAAAGGACCTTGATGAATGACAATACAGGATCAGTTTTAAGCCTAAACAAATAAGGATGGGAGAATCCTACATGATTTGTTCCATGCCATTTTCAGAAACTGTGTTTTCCGACCACCTTCCCTGAGACGCCAAACATTTCTTTAAAGCTCTGTGGAAAATATATCTTAATACTGATTAGTGAAACTTCAACTCCCTTGTGGAATGAAGTGTAATATTGACATACAAATAATATAATTACATGTAACGTATGCATAATAACATTATATTAATTAAATGTAAACTTGTAAAACTATACGGTCCCAAGAGTGAACAACTTAATATAACTGAAGACATCATTGCTCCTCGTCCAGTGGTCACCTTTTCTTTTTCTAAAATAGGCAATTGCAGTGAAGTTGCAAGGTCTTTGCTATCAGCCATGACTTTTAAAAAATAGGCTAAATATGTATGATGCAAATGTACATAATTTAAGTTTATAAAAGCACAGAAAACAATTATTTGCAAATCATGCTTTGCATCCTACATATTTAGCCTTTTTTTTTACATGATCAGCACATGCTTTGCTCTTGAAGCTGATGTCAGCTGTGATACTATGAGCCTGACTCTGCTGCTGTAATTAGAAGTAAGGTAAGAAGTTGGGGTGGTGCTCAGTTTTTCTGAGCAGAATCTGGGCATGTGGCACATCCCATCTTTAATATGGTTGCCCTGCTCAGTTCTGTTTCCAGGCCACACCAGTGTCACCCCCATACTAGAATAATAAGAGCTGTATTTCAGTACTTAGGCAAAAAAAGGCACTACCAGCACAACAGCATTAAGTTTTACTTGGGTGGGAAGGCAGGGACCTTCTGTCCTCATTGGGAAAAGACCTGCTTGGAAGAGTGGCTGCGATTACTAGGCCTGAGCGGTTTTGTTTCTTTGAAGAAGGTGTTAACCTCACTGGCACTTTCTGATTTATTGCTAAGCTGCTCCCAGATCCTGACTTGACATTTGTACACCAAATACTGACAGCTGCCAACTGAATGACTTGAGACCCACATATCTGTGGGAACTCCTACTCACAATTGGACTTGCCTGTGCATTAAGATCCAGAGATGAAACTCTCCTGGGGGTCCCTATGTTAAATAAGGTGCTTAATGCAGGCGTCTGTAGCAGAGCCCTTCTGGTGGTAGCCCCATAACTTCAAAAAGAATGCCTCTACACAAGTACATCTCGTCCCAACTTCATATTCATTTAGACACCAGGTTTTTTTAAAATAATAATCAGATTTTTATGCTTTAGAGGCTAGCAGGTTAATTTTAAATCATGGTGCTGATGATTGGTTATTCAGGTAGTTTACAATATTTTTATGTTTTGGCTCATGATGCCTTACGTTGTCTTATTTTGCTGCACTGCAAAATACCCTGTGACCATTTATGCTGAAGGGTGCTATCTCCTAATGATATATCAGTCAATCAATCTACACCTATTTATCATTTGGGGAAAATAGAACTCTCTATTTCAAAGCGATGAGGTGTTTATTGTAAGACTGGGAGGCAACAAAGATTCTCGTTGGATGCCCCACCTCATAGCCAGCCATATATTTTAGCAGCTGCTGTAGCTACTGTGAGGAAATGCAAGTTTAATTATTATTTTTAGCAGGACCTTTGGGGAGATGGACATACAGCTGATGTTATTCCTTATCAATATACAATTTCCTGCTGCAGACTGTTACACTTACTTTAATGTAGGGTTTTTTGATGTGAGCTGGTTTATAGATATGCTTGAAAGATGCCTATTAGATAAGTAAGTAAGTAAATAAATATGCTTGGGTTATCAGGGTGAAAATATCTCTGGGACAAGAGGAACTCTGTGCTGTGGAGTAGTAACTTGATGCAAAGGTTCAGTTCAACGGTTCATAGCTGAGTTGAAAAGAGAATATCAGCAGGTACAACTTTCTGATCCTGGCATGAAAAGCCTCACTGCTAATATTCTTCCTCCGGCATAACTATAGAGCTACAGGAGAGCTGCTTTCCTTTGTATTTGGTCACTCCAGTGGGCTAGTTATTGGTAAGAGGCATGAACAGGTACAGGAAGGACTGGAAATCCGGAGGACAGGAATGCCAAAGAAGTATACCTGAAGGAGCATCTCCACCCCCATTGTTCAGGCCGGATGATGGGGTCCAGCTCCGAGGGCCTTCTGCGAGAAGTGAGGTTACAGGGAACCAGGCAGAGGGCCTTCTTGGTAGTGGCACCCGCTCAGTGGAATGCTCTCCCATCAGATGTCAAGGAAATAAACAACTATATCACTTTTAGAAGACAGAAGTCTTTTAGAAGACTCTTAGATGTCAAGGAAATAAACAACTATATGACTTTTAGAAGACATCTGGAGGCAGCTCTATACAGGGAGGTATTTAATGTCTGATGTTTTGCTGTGTTTTTATATTTTGTTGGAAGCTTCCCAGAGTGGCTGGGGCAACTCAGTCAGATGGGTGGGGTACAAATAACACAATTAACATTATTAAGCAGGGGAAATGAATTTGTCCTATTGATTAAACAGAATAGGCCAAATATTTGACCTCTAGTACCTTTCAATACTTACATTCATTCAGATCATCTTCCTAAATTCATGCTTAAATAAAAACTTTAAGGCATAGCTGCCAAGTTTTCCCTTTTCTCACGAGGAAGCCTATTCAGCATAAGGGAATTTCCCTTTAAAAAAGGGAGAACTTGGCAGCTATGCTTTAAGGCTGCACTCCTATACACAATTAGACTGGAATCCCACTGAACTCAACAGGGCTTAAATAATAATAATAATAATAATAATAATAATAATAATAATAATAATAATAATATTTATACCCCACCCATCTGGCTGGGTTTCCCCAGCCACTCTGGGCGGCTTCCAACAAAATATTAAAATACAGAAATCCATCAAACATTAAAAGTTTCCCTAAACAGGGTTGCCTTCAGATGTCTTCTAAAAGTCTGGTTGTTGTTGTTCTCTTTGACATCTGGTGGGAGGGCGTTCCACAGGGCGGGTACCTGCATCTCTGATTGTTTTTAGAGTGGAGTGAAATTTCTGAGATTTTCCCACCCGCCAAAATCTCAAAGACTGCTTTGCAGAATTTTTATATGAACAGCTGAGTATCCCCCCCCCTTTTCCTGTGGTTCAATTTCCAAATGACAATATTCTAGAATCATCCTATGTGTGGAGCATTATAAAGATGCAAAATGGTGGCCAGACTGCCAACATAGCTGCTGCTGAATGAATGAATGAATGAATGAATGATCCTTAGGAAAATGGAAAGAAACTGAGCTACTGTTAGTGGTGATAGTGAACCTCCTCTTAATAAACTATTGGAGAATTTTGCCTTCCTCTTGATGAAATTTGCTAAAATGGTCTCGCCAATTTCTTTGCTGACAAGCAGGCTGGAGAATATAGAGAGGCTTCTCTGTGAAGCTCCAATTATTTTACACGACATCACAAATTCTAGGTTTTTTGGTTTTTACTAATTCAAAGTTTTCCCAGCCCAATATCTGAGGGATAAAACTGAGGACAAATATTTATTACCCCATTTTCATTAGCATTCACATACAACTAGCTTTGTGAGAGTTTTATGATAATATAGAGACACTTTAAAAGGCTGACTTGGAAAGCTTCTAGATTTGCCCAAGAAGAAAGAAAAGGGAAAATATAACTAGATCCCAGTGCTCCTATGTCTCACAGTTTCTATGTTAATATGTATTAATTATACTCCTGCTCACTACTTTCCAGAGTTCTGACATGAAGATTCAATATTGTAGTATGAGATTCATGTACATTCTTCGGCCCTCTGACACTACAGTAGTTTCTAACAGTTTAATGTATTTTATTACAAATGAGATTTAATTAGAAATACATATACTACTAGACAATCTAAGGCTCTGATCATAGAAAGGATTAACATATACCTACTGCATTCAGAAACCGCCTCACTACTTGTGGCAAAAAGTGGATATGGCAGGAAATTCGCTCGTACAATTCCTGCCTTACTTTTTTTGCAAATAAAAGTTCCATAGCTGGAATCGATGCATATATTATGAATAGAACGAATCTATCCTGGCCCCTTCTTATGTATTAGAAACATGCATGCTTTCATTTGTATTAAAGAGGAGCATGATTTGATTGGTCATGAACTGAATATTCAACAAAACGGAACGGAGACATTAGTATGCTTCCAACCACGCCTTTGCGGGGAAGCCTAACGGTGAATTGGCAAAACATTATACCATCTCCTTGGGGCTTTCAGGCAATGGGAAGAGAACCACAAGAGACAGTCAATTCCTTTAACCCCAAGGGAAGAACATCTGGTGTTACTCCCTATCGCCATTTCTAGATGACTGAAGACAAGGATGTAATGAGCTGCCTTTTATTCCAGAACCAGCCTATCCTTCAGGGGACAAAAGTCCCAAACCCCTCCTTGCATTTTGATGGACATGGCATGTTTTGCTTCTCACTCTCCTCTAATGCTCTGTTTACCTCCGAACAACAGCACCGCTAACAAATATCCAGATATTAAATATCTAGGAGTCACTGCTCAAGAAAGAACTACGCCTGAACATTTGACTGAGCAGTTTGTGATATATTGCTGGTACCATTTACATAGCTGCCAAGTTATCCCTTTTTTTAAGGGATTTTCCCTTATGCTGAATAGGCTTCCTCGCGAGAAAAGGGAAAACTTGGCAGCTATGCATTTATAATCTGGTTTAAGGAATTGTGAGGGATTTGGAAACTGGAAGGCTGGGTGATTGACTGCTAAGAATTCTAGGTGCAGGATGCTTATGAAAGGTTTTCGGTTTTTTGCCGCGACACATTCTGATCAGTGTGAATAATAGCATTTTTGTTCCACAAAGTTGTTGAGGCTAGAACACAAACGATGCAGAGGACTGAATTGAAATTGTGAGGGAAAGAACGGTGGATGCATTTAAAAGCTCTGCACGAAACATTATTGGGTTACATAGAGTAATGTCAAGTAGAGGAAGTAAATGTTGAAAAATTCACTCTGCTGGAAAACCTTCTTGCTTAAAGCCTTATTCTTATTTAAATTGGGGAGGGGAGAATTCAATAATTGTTTGAATATTTTCCCCTAATAACCTTTATTTCCAATTTTTTAAAAAACCTCTGTAGCCTTTTTCTAGGCAGGTGTGTGTGTGCGTGTATTAATTGGTTCTGAAAAACTGGCACAAAATAAATGTTCAGGATTTCTGTGGAGACACTAGATGGAGCTGTAGCTTTATCAAGCAGCACTGGGAGGCTGGTTTAAAAAGCTTACGATTGAAATATATATATATATATATATATATATATATATATATATATATATATATATAAGGCTAAGGCTAATAAATTATGTATCTTCATGGTTACAAATTCCAACATACTTTGATGGAGGAAAAAGTAAGGAGTGGGAAAAATAAAACCAGAGTCTCAGATATACAATTGTCCAAGTAAATTATTATTTTTAAAAAATATACCGATGCTTTAAGACTTGGGAGAATAACTGCTTAATGTTAAAAACCACATGCTGAAAATGCACATACATTTCATTTTATTCACATACCAGTTGCAAGCTTCTGCTATCAGCAGTTAGATGCAAACAGATAAAAACTACCTCAATTTCAAACTTCACCCAGTGGAAATGTACCAGCAACTGGCAGATTCGAGGTATGTATGTGGGATCAAGTTTAGAGAACTGTTTCTCATTAGGGCGCCTTTCTCCCCAGCTTTCTCATTAAATTCTTGTATAAGAAATAGTTCTGTGCTCCTTTTCTGCTGCAATGTAAAACGGAGTGCAAGTTACTTTTTCTGTTTTGTATTTTGGGCTCCCCCCCCCCATGTATGTCTGAAGAAGCAAAATAAGCCTCCGTTTATTTTCATTAACACTAACACCGCCCTCCATACCGGAAGGGTGTTCACACATTCAGTGAATGCACAATCTGTGTACGCAATTTGGGTACCTGTGTACACAAATAATTGAACTGCAAACTCATACATTTATTCACAGGTAAGGTTCAGTGAGTGGTACAGTCTCTATATCAGTGATAGCTGAGCTGCACAAATCATCAAGACCTGTGTAAAGACAACTTGTATATATATGTATTGTGTGAACAAGCCTACACTGTTTCTGAGCCTTCTTGGCTCACTTGCCCCATAAGTTTCAGTCAGATTAAAGCATGATTTAGCCTGGCACCAACCCTCTGATTCCCACAATTTCCCCTTGCTTTATTTGTGACCACTCAGTTCACTGCTTCAACATTCATGTTTGTCTACACTATTGTGTAGCCAGTTATTTATTTATCTAGTATTTATTTCCGTTTCATAAATTTTATACACCGCTTGATTGTAAAACAAAAGCTCAAAGCGGTTTACACAGGTATGGTGAGCATTACTTATGTGAACGAAACCCATCCAGATGCATGGGGTATAAATAAATACGTTATTATTATTATTATTATTATTTAAAAAACAAAAATGAAACATAATAGTGTTTAGATCAAACCAAGGATTCACACACAGCTATTCGGGAGGCAGTTAAAAAATACATGCAATGCTTGTTTTTCTTGTGATTCTCCACAGGTTTTAGGCCCCACACCTTATTCATTCTTTGCACCAAGTTAAATCAAAGCGATTTCTGCTGTGTTCTCCCAGCTTTGGAACTTTCTCCTGAGCTAGATCCGTAAAGGACATAAATATTTGTATTTTATTCCTACATTGCAGGGGCTTAAACTAGATGATCCCCGGGGTCCCCCTCAACTCTACAATTCTATGATTCTACAATTGTCAAACTTCTGAGTTAAAGTGTTTTTCATGGCCTTAACTTATTTGCTTGTAGTTGATCACATTATGTGATTTTATGCATTCCAGTTTTGAAATTCTATTATATTCTGGTGTGGGGATCCAGTATGGGTTGAAACTGAGTAATTTTGTTCAAAATATAAATACATGAATATATTTAATCCACACTTTTTAGACTGTACCTGGCCTTGCATCTTTTTGCACTGCAGAAAGACATGACTGTATGAATTAGTAGAAACTGGTATTAGTGTAAGGTTTTCCTAGACCCCATAATACCTGCTTTGTTAGGTACACTTCCTGTAGTAGTTCTGTTATAATATTTGAGCACCAAGTTTCGAGGGCAGGAGGCCCCCATACTGTTATGCAGTAAGTTCTTTCTATGCTTCTGGACTTGAACTCAATCATGATTCACATTTCCCCCCCTGCAACTGGTCCAGAATTTTCTACCTGCAAAGTAACCAAATATTCTCAGTGAAGTCTACAACCAGATCCTATGCAAACACAGCAGCTGAGGATTCATTAGTCTATTTTTGTGCTTTATTATTCTTATGAGAAAGGATTTTCTAATAAGCACATTTTATGCACAGACTATTCAGAATTTGTGATAGATTTAATAATGACTCTCCCTTTTTCGAAACAAAATTAATTTTTCTTTCTTTCAGTAGCACCTTAGAGACCAACTAAGTTTGTCATTGGTATGAGCTTTCGTGTGCATGCACACAAAAGCTCATACCTATGACAAACTTAGTTGGTCTCTAAGGTGCTACTGAAAGGGGAAAAAAAATTATTTTGTTTTGACTACGCCAGACCAACACGGCTACCTACCTGTAACTCTCCCTTTTTCAACAGGCCTTGGAGATCCTCTTGCTTTTGGCCCATTGAGAAACATCTGTATAAACTCTGAGAATTCTAGCCCCCTGGTCCTAAAGATATTTACTGCAAAATTCTATTTCAGCAGAACCTGCTCTCAAGTAAATATGCTGTGGATTGCAACCTCATCTTGTGATCCAGTTGGCGGTGGAAATGTAACATACAGTATTGGTTAATTGTTTTTCATTTCTGAATTTTAAATTGGTGTAACCTGCCCTGGGACCAGCTGGTGGAAAACAGGTAATGGTGATGTCTTGATTTCTTGTAAAAAAATTCTTGTTTTGCTGGCAACACAGCGAATAATATTTCCAAAGTAAAAGCAAGTTGTGGCTGGATTCTCCCCCAAAGCGGTCAGGTAGCTATTTCCACCACTGAGGGGGCTTTTCTAGTGCCACTAGGAAAACAAACATGGAAGGCAGCAACTACATATTTAGGGAATATGTTTCTTGAAGCTTTTAATATCTGAAGGGCTATTGTATTTTAATATTTTCTTGGAAGCCGCCCAGAGTGGCTGGGGAAACCCAGCCAAATGGGAGGGGTATAAATAAACAACAACAACAACAACAACAACATGTTTCCACTTTCAGGTAAAGTAACATAAAAGATGGCAGAATGCCTGGCATTTGAGAAAGAGGGGAATATGTTAAATGATCCCAGAATAAAAACACATGTCCCCCGTGACGGGAATTGCTGTGAGCAGTTTAAAGAGGGCTCTTCCGTGATTTAAAAAGGCGAAACATCAGAAGCTAAACGGTAACAGATCCCCCAGGAAGAGCCACCTTTCTTGCCAATAAACTTTCTGGTTTCTAGAAAGCGGACCCCTGCCTCCAGACAATAATGAGATAGCATTATATAGGCATTGCCAAATGCTAAACCAGGATACAGGTGTTGGGTCTGTAGGCTGCAGCCTCCATAGAATGTGCATCCCAGGTAAAATTACCATCAGGTAATTTTAGCTTAGAAAACACTTTTCTCAGGGCATCAATCTTACCTGCAATGACCACCCCAAGGGTCCAAGCAGACACATAAGTGAGACACAGTAGGAAGCTTGGTGAGGAAGGAGAGGCTGGGAAAAGCAACATTCAGCAGTTGAAAGTAGAAAAGAAAGTTTCGTGGGAATTTTGAAAGACATTGGATGGTCATTCTTCAAGTTGGCTTACTGTGTTCCTGCAAACAGTGATTGGTGTGTTGTTTCGTACTGTTAAGTAAGCTTGCGCTCTCCTGTGTTTCCTCCCCAAAGGACACACACCTCTATTTCTGAATCCAGCGCTGTTTTTTCTTTCCCTCTGTATCTTCACACACTTTAAGCAGACTGTCTGCCTTAAAAAAATAAAATAAATTCATGTGGCTCACAGGTTTTCTGACTGGCCCTCCTGTACTTGCTTCTTTTTAATCCAATCAGTTTTTAAAATATAAAACAAGCTTGAAAAATTGCTCTGTGCTTGATGCCCTTCTCCAAATACTTCTTGCATTAGAGCTGAGTTTGACAGAACAAAGGTAGGACTACTTTTTTTACATTTCTTTCTTTTTTGTAGAAGTGCCCCAACTATGAACCACCCATTATTATTATTATTATTATTATTATTATTTCCCGGGTATTCTAAAAAATATTTTCCTCTCCTAAGTAATTAAAACTCGCGGCTCTTTAATTCTGCTTTTTGTACGTATTTATTGTATTGTATGAAGCTTTGAAATAATTGATAAAACGTGGCATGTGATTTAAAAATAATAATAATAAATATGGTTCAACCTATCAGTACTGTGCAAAGAGAGTGGACCTACTAGAGGTGATGTTATTCACGTGTTTATCCCTGGTGTGTGTGATGTTTAAAAAATAACCAGCCATGGGGGACCAACAGCTCTATTGGGACTGTGGCATGGAGGAGAGGGGCATTAATTCATGGTCACAGCGGTGGTCCCAATCCAAACTAGGAGGTGGAGTGTCAGCTGCCTGCAATGGGAGAAAACTCTCATTGGTGCCAACAGGAGTTTCTTCGCATCACAGATAGCACCCATGTTTGGCTGATGAATGGGCTTACCCTGAACTTGGTGCATCAAAGAAATGGGAAGAATGAGATTCCACTGTGGGCTGCCCTGTCAAATTACATATCCCTAGTTGCAACCTTGAGATACTGTTTCCAGGCATAAGCTAGGGAAACATGAATTCTCCCATCTTCTGAACTAACATTGAGACTGAGAATTTATTTCATCCATCTTTATTTTGCCCAGTTAAGACAATCCATATCTAGTCTCTCCTCCTCATCAGAGAATATGTCCATTTATTCATCCTACATTAGCTCTTCATGTCTGCTAATCATTTGCAACCTAACTGCCTTTTCTTTCTCATGTGATGGGAGAGGGAGAGATCTTTTTTCTCTATAAAAAGCTTGTCCTTTAACCTTCCCTCTCTCCTTACATATACCACCAAATGTTTAGCACAGTATTGGGAGTTTTCGAAATAAGCATTTCAAAATCAACATGGTTTTCATCCAGTTCTCATGGAAAGATCTATCATATCTCCTGCCGCCGCCACCAATCTCAACTAACAAGGCTAGTAATATATAAAGTGATTTCTGGCAGAGTGATGATTTGCCGCTGCTGGCCAATAATTCCTCCCCATCCCTCTTAACTCCTTCCGCGCTGCTCCTTTGAGCCACACCTTGCTTGCGCGTCCAATAAAGACGGGACAAATTGCATCTGAGAAAGTGACTGAAAGAGGCAGGAGTAATTCGTTTAGCTTCAGTGCTCAGCTGGCAGAACAATGACCGTTGCCTGTCGGTGCAAGCAAGTTCACAATATGCCACTTTTATTCCAAGCACCCTTCTCTTCAGACACTACAGCGTTAGAAGAACCAAGGTCTGTGTGAATGAATGCACCTCCCTTAAATTCCCTTGAGACTGAAACTACACGTGACACATATGTTACATCACATAGGTGCTATGTTTGTGCATCACAACCTAAAATGAATTTGGGAAACTTTGGTCACAACCTAACAACATTTATTTGTGACAGAGTTGCATTAAATGCAGTGGTACTTGTTGTTGTTTAGTCGTTTAGTCGTGTCCGACTCTTCGTGACCCCATGGACCATAGCACACAGTGGTACTTACTTCTGAGTAAGTGGATTGTACAGTTTTTGCCTCATCCCACAGATGCAGTAGAGATATACAACCCAATACTTTATGTTCTCTCTTCTCTCTCTCTGTCTCTCTCTGTCTCTCTCTCTCTCTCCTGGGGCAGCTCTGTCTTTCAGAGGGAGGGGGTTAATTTCAAAGTGTGCATGTGTGTGTGTGTGTGTGTGTGTGTGTGTGTGTGTGTGTGTTTCTAATACAAATCCATTGTTAACGAGGCAAAAGGGCTAGGTGGGGTTTTTGTCATACTTGCTAATCAGATCTCAGTGGAAAAAAGAGAGAAATTTGCCTCACTTTGAAACACTTTTTGCTCTCAGCTGAGAATACATTTTACCAAAACACTGTGCCATTCATCTTATGTGGCTGTTTGTCGATCATAGCTCCTGGAAGGATAAGCAAACCCTATGGAAAGACATTTATCTAAATTATCCTGATAAAATGCTATCACTTCGTGGGAAAAGAAAAATGAGGCAGAGTGCTAGTTTGTACACAAATGTTCTGCAATTATGCCAGTTGGCGGGGAAGTAGGGAATAACACGGCTTGAGCAACTTTTTCTTTCTTTCTTTTTCTTTCAGAAGTTGACGGTGCAAGAAACAAGGGGGTACTTTAATATTAAATAAAGTGAGTATCAGTCGCCAGTACGGCGCTAACGACCTTCTTTGTGCAAACAAACATACAGTTAGTGTTTGTGACTCTGTCCCCTGACAAGCAGATAAGAAGATAAATGTGTGGTTTCTCTTAATTAGCCTTTCTTAATTAAAAACACCAGAGGTATTGTAATCATAATGAACTCTGCTGAAAGGATGGTCACTTTGTTCTCCAGGATGTCACTTCTGGAAAATTAGATTTTTTTCCTCCCCCTCCTCAAACCCAAACAAGAAAGGAATAAATTCTGTGTAGGAGTAGTAGAAATAAATGATGCCTGCAAAGCAGTGTCCCTTTGGTTTTTATCTGAGTGAGATGGATGTGCATCTTGTGGTTTTCAGAATGGTGTGGGGCAGTATTAGCCGTCATTAGCACCCCAGTATGGATCCAATTCACTAATTACTTATGCTGTCGTGGTTCACTGAGATTTAAGTACCAAGTCAATCCCATTATCTGCACTCTCCCAAGCTTGCCAGAGTCATCCGTCTTTTATGGAAAAGAAGCACAAGGGTTATCAATAGGACCCTGAAAATACTTGGGATTTTCCCACTTCGGGAGGAGGCAAGATTAGTTGCGAGCAAAGTCACAGTTGTCTAAGCTGCTACTTTGGATGCGATAAAAGTGAGCGGTGACAATTACCCATAACTACATGAAGAGAGAGAGAGAAAGAGAGAGAGAGAAGGGTTGTGTGTGTGTGTGTGTGTGTGTGTGTGTGTGTGTGTGTGTGTAGGAAATGGGAGGCAAGAGAAGAAAAGAGAGAGAGAAAAAGAACAGAGGAAACCTTGCCGTAGATTTCTACAGCTGCCCTATGGTTTCGGGCAGCTTTTCATATCACCTCAGAGCTACAAATTACAATTCGTCTGTTACAAACGCATGATAATATAGTCAGAAATCAGGAATTAAAATATTCCAAAGGCCTCAGGCCTCCTCTGCAAGAGAGAGGTGGGGAGAGAGAGAGAGAGAGAGAGAGTACATGGAGCCTGCGAGATCCCTGTGTTGTCTGTGCCTTCCTTCCTACATGCTGCATGTTTAATGTCTGCAGCGGCCTTGTCTGTTTGGGATGGTTGATTGACATCTGCTCTGCCGAGAGGAAGGCCCTGGCAGCTATTGGCAGCACTGTCACGTTCATTTGCACACTTTATGAAGCAGCAGTGTGGCTACTAATACAAAAAGAAATCTTCTAAGCAGCATGACATCTCTTGGAATGGAATATTTGTCTTTACAAATGATTGCACTGCTGCCAGTACTTGACATAGCGCTCACAAACATGTGTAATTGTTGGAAGTGTAATGATGATTATTTGCATATTTAATGTTCAAACAAGTGCTGGAGAAGCAACTTAGACGAAACCTTTTTATGAGGAAGATTTAAATACGTACGGCATCGCCCTGACTGAGTTTCAAAAGCGGATTCAAAAGCTAAGGAAGCTGTGTTTCCCACATGAAGGAGAATTGAAGGGAAAGGCATACAAGGTTTCGTTTCATAAAGTCCCTTTCAAAGGCTTGTTTGCACGGGCCACTCTAATCTCTAGAAGCGCTTCCTCTTCCCGTATTTTTTTAAAACACAATTTTAAATCTGTTTTTATTTTTATTTTCTGGTGCCCCCAAAGATTAAAGTCATTTTCACTGAAGGTGCCTTCGCGTTAAACTCAAACTCTATTCAGAGGACATGGCCTGTTTTTTCTTCTTTTCAAAAAGAAGCAATTAATGTTGAGAATTCACATGAGCTGGGTTTTTTGGGGGGTGGGTGGGATGGGGGGGAAACAGTGAAAAATGGAGTCCAGTCTAAGCCAGCAAAGAAAGCCAGACCTGAATGCTAAAAGTGACTCGGTCACCAGGACTTTTCCTTGACACTTCTTCCAAGGAAAATTAAATAATAGCCTCTCGATTAGGCCTGCAAAGAAACCTGACCTTCAGTTTCTTGACAGTTTTCTGTTTTTTGCATCATTCTCAGAGTGCTTTAGAACTTCCTTATAAATTTGGTGGGTACACCAGTAAGAAATGGCCAACGGTGATGAACCTTTTTGTTTTAAAAAAGAAAAATTTCTGTGTCCTCCATTCTGATTTGCTTGCACAAAGCTTACAGAGTGGTTGGGATATGTTCAATCTTCATTGGCAGTTCTTATTTCTTTATCGGGAGGTTATTTGATAACCTACATCCTGATTTGCTTGCAGGGTGTTTACAAGTCTTCCCATTAATCAGTCATTCAACCCACACTTTTCTTTCTTTTCTTTTCTTTTCTTTCTTTTCTTCCTTCCTTCCTTTTTGCAAATGAGTGTGTGTGTGTGTGTAACAAACATACAAATCCAATAATTTCCCAATGGACATACAGTATATATCCCCCCCTCACAGTTTCTTTCCCACACTTTTTAGTGAATTATCTCAGCATTTTCCTTACTGCAAAATAAAAAATAAAAAAAAAATCAGTTCCTTTAAAAAATGGATTTGTCATGCTAGGGTAGCAGAGCACTTTAATTCACTTTTGCACAAGCCTAAATTCCCCAGTATGCACTTAAATTCCTCCCCAAAAGTAAAGACTGCATTTACGCAACTGTTTATTCCGTGTTCCCCGTGTGTTATTTTTCACATTTTATTTGATCTTTCACACAACACAAAAGCCACTTTAGGAAGTCTAGTGGAACATAGTAGGTATTTCCATGTTATTTGCTTTCAGGCGAAACCCCCCCCCCCCAAAAAAAATTCTGCAGCCCACGTATCCCGAAAAATAATAGGAGATATGTGCTGTAATTTCCCTAACATTTTCATAGATTGCAACATGTGAAGGGGTAGTGTTCAGACATTCTTTCTCTGCCATGTACATGTTCATGGGGGAGCAGAAGCAAACATCTGCATACAGGGTGGCAACATGTCCGATGAGGTCCACTGTTGTGTCACCAGTGTGAATGAAATTTAGCTTGACATGGCAGTACATCAGTCAAAAAGCCACAGTTTCACAATGCAACAGGTACTGCCACGTGAAAGGAACGTTAGAAAATGGGACAGAATCACTAGCATTATCAGGAAAGCTAACACAATAAACCCCACATCAGATGCTCCCACATTGTGAAATGACTGGCCAGTCCAGTATATAATTGTTAGGACCATAACATGGAATGATTTGCCAGGGCCAAGATAAAGAACATCTGGTGCTGGGAATGTTCCCTACCTACACATTCTTGCTAACCTTGTATGTGTTAAAAACCAGTAGCTTAATCTTTCAGAATGTCACTTTCTTGACATTTTATTTTATTGCTTACCTGCTTGGATAGATTCACATGCAGCCAGCAGCTAATGGGTCCCCCGGATGGTTCACAAAAATACAGTAACGATAAAAGCAACCCAAACTCAAATATAAACCAGTGCAACTTATTTATCTGTATTAATCGCAGTGAATTAAGTGGGAATTGTGGAAACACATTTTCTGTTTATTTCAGTCAGTGATTAGGGAGCTCACAGTGGCTCAACTTGCAATTACAGTGGTACCTTGGAAGATGAGTGCCTTGCGCAATGAAAAACTTGCAAGACGAAAGCGTTTTGCGATATTTTCGGCGCTTCGCAAGACGAAGTTTTCTATGGCCGTGTTTCGCAAGACGAAGTTTTTCGGCGGTTTTTTGTTTGTTTGTTTTTGCCGCGGCAAACTGCACTTCGCAAGACGAAATTATCGCAAGACGAAGCGACTCGCGGAACGTCTTGCGAGGCACCACTGTACTTCAAGTTCCTCAGGACTTTTTCTGCGAAGAAAACTCCCACCCTCCATTATGTAATGTATCCAAGAATGCTTCCTTGCAATGAAACTCATCGGACATCTTTCTCCCAACTTTCTTTTCTAGCTGCTGTGGGTATTGTTGGTGTGGAGGGTTTGCAGTAGTGGCAGAGCTCTTGCTTTTAAGGCCTCAGTTTTTGTGTGGTCTGGGGTACCATTTGCTGGTGGGAGGCTTGGGAAAAAGGAGCCAATGAAAACTGGGAATTCCATTTTCCAGGTTGCTTGGTGGCAATGGACTCTCCTGACTACTTGAGCCCTGAGGTTTTAAAAACATAGTCTCCACTGTTGCCGCAAACCTTTCCTAGTCGGGATTCCACCACAAATATATGTAGGTTTGGGTGAAAGAACAGGCCTGGTAGTGGAAGAGGTGACTTATGGTGTTGCTGGGCTGGGTCCATCATGTCTTGGGCTCAATTATTCATTTCACTACCATCACTCATTTCAGTGTGGCATTTATATGGGAAGATAGTTTAGGCAGATTCTTCCCATTATATTAAAATCGCAGTGGGTACCCAAAGCTAAGTGGCAAAAGACATGCTTTGCATGCAAACATTCCCTGGTTCAACCCTGGCATCTTAGGACCAGTGCTTCCCCGCCCCCTCAATAAAAAAATGTTTAGGGGTACTCTCATTTTCCTACTCATATTGAAATACTGCCCCTCAATGAGGCCAAAGTTAGATTCACAAAATGTTTAGGGGTATGCAGACCCCCATTAAAAAAGCACGGGTTAGGACTTTGAAAGACCTTCGTCTGAAACCCTGGAGAGCTGGGGTGATGCCAATGGCCTGACTCAATAAATGACAATTTCCTATTTTCACGCTTTCACTGGCAGCCCACCCTGAGGCAAAACTCAGCAGAAAGTCAACATATCACATATGAAAATTGGGGCACTTAGGAGACACCAATTTCCCCCCTCCATTCACATGGTGAAAGGCTAAACATTGTGTTCAGCGACTGACTTTTCAATAACCGTACATACCGGCTTCTAAACAAATGGGTGCTAATACATTTTTTAAAAGAAATAATGTAGGAATGCTTATTCTCACCATGGATCTCACTGTACTTATGCTAGAATGACTGCCCCTTAATTATAATTCCCAGCATTTATTATTTGGATAGGAACTTACGGGTGGAAATGAAAGAGGAACAGAGATCTGACATTTTGTGGTCATACGTCTGTACTGTATTCCAGCTTTCATTAGCTGCAGCCAGCAATGGCCAATGGTCAGGGATGCTGGAAGCTGTAATTCAACAACATCTGGCCAAAGGACCCCATCGCCAACATAATCACTGAAGTGCAATATATCCAATACAGTGGTACCTCTACTTACGAATATTTCTACTTTCGAATGGAGCTCCGTCCGCCATCTTGGATGCGGTTTAGATAGGATTTTTTCTACTCACGAATTTTTAGATAGGGTTGCTTCTACTTACATTTTTTTTCTCCCAATGCATTCCTATGGGATTCGACTTACAAATTTTTTTCGACTAACAAATGTGCGTTCGGAACGCATTAAAATCGTAAGTAGAGGTACCACTGTATGTCCACAGCCCACCCCACTGAAAATATTTCACTGAAAATCTGAAGAACTCTAGTGCATCTTGTACAATTATTCTTCTTCTTCTTCTTCTTCTTCTTCTTCTTCTTCTTCTTCTTCTTCTTCTTCTTCCTCCTCCTCCTCCTCCTCCTCCTCCTCCTCCTCTTCCTCTTCCTCTTCCTCTTCCTCTTCTTCAAAAAGCCATAGTCAACATAACTACAAAAATATGACCAAAGGACAGTATCACTTGATCAAATGCAAGTATAGAAGTTCCTTCCTTGACGCCAGACACTTAATAAGCACTAAAATACTATGTTGTTTAGTAGCACAATAAACTTCACTCAGTGATCATGTCATAAATTGTCTTTTAAAAAATATACTGACGGATGAAGACTGAACATCTTTGTCTCTGACCCTGCTGTATGATCAGCAATTCTTTGGCAAGACTCTCGCTTGATAGACAACACCGCTAATGAAAACTGTCTTAGGCCATGTAATGATTTACCTGCGACGAACAAGGTTTGGCAACACTACCTTTGCATACCTGTCAGACAATTAATTCCTCAAAAAATAGATATATTGCCTTGAACCCTGACAGGGTCTGGAAATTAATAAAAATGTGAAGCGAAAAGATAACTACATGGTAGCTCATTAAGCTAATCAGGTTTGCTTCACTGTTCACCTTGTCCCGTGCTGAAGTACACCCCTTTCCATCAATTTGCTCTCCACACCTCCATGTTTCGTCAGCCTTTGAAGCCTTTCAGAGGTCACTGCACAAAATCTACCCTTTGCCATGACACACAGAAGAGAATTAGACATCTCAGCAGAGGGTAAATGGAAGCTGCTATTGTCCTAATTGTCTGTTAGAATTTATATGAACTTTCTTTTTGGAACATTAAAGTATAACATAAAGGTAAAGGGACCCCTGACCATTAGGTCCAGTCGTGACCGACTCTGGGGTTGCGGCGCTCATCTCGCATTATTGGCCGAGGGAGCCGGCGTACAGCTTCCAGGTCATGTGGCCAGCATGACTAAGCCGCTTCTGGTGAACCAGAGCAGCACACGGAAACACCATTTACCTTCCCGCTGTAGCGGTCCCTATTTATCTACTTGCACTTTGACGTGCTTTCGAACTGCTAGGTTGGCAGGAGCTGGGACCGAGCAACGGGAGCTCACCCCCTCGCAGGGATTCGAACCGCCAACCTTCTGATCAGCAAGCCCTAGGCTCAGTGGTTTAACCCACAGTGCCATAAAATTATTATTATTATTATTATTATTATTATTGACAGTCCAGTGTAGTGGATAATGGTGCCTGTCCTGAACTTGGGAGACTAAGAGCACACTCCTCAAGTCAATAGGCTGGTGTCCAAGATGCTGTAGCTCTGTGAGTATCTCTGTGTGGGTAGACCATGCGGTGTCCTTGTTGCAGCTGAGGAAATCCCCACTGCTCTTCCTCTAATAGCACTATTGGCACAGAGAGTAGTTACAAAAGGGTATTTGGGGTATGTGTATGTGTTTAAGAGAAGCACAGAAAGAAAATCTATGTCCCCCACTGGAAAGAAATCAAAGATTCACACACAGAAGAAAAGATGCAGCCCTCTCCTCAAATACCTTCCACCTTGCTGGTGTGAGCCAAGCAATGCTTTGGCTTTGAAGGTTTTTTTGCCACGTTTCATTTTCATCCCCACCATTCCCTTTGGATTGATCTGTGACAGTGCAGTCCTACATGTCTACTCAGAATTCAGTGGAGCTTCCTCCCAGGTAAGTAGGTATAGGATTTTTAGATGGAGATTCAGATCTCCACACAGCTATGAGGGTCACTGCATGATATTGAACCACCACCGTTTCTTGGCCTAACAACCTCATAGGGTCAAAACAAAATAAAAAATTCCTTCCAGTAGCACCTTAGAGACCATCTAAGTTTGTCATAGGTATGAGCTTTCGTGTGCATGCACACTTCTTCAGATACACTGAAACAGAAGTCACCAGACCCTTATGTATAGTCAGAGGGTGGGGAGGGGTATTACTCAGAAGGGTGGTGGGAATGGGTGATTGGTTGATAGGAGTGGTAAACCTGTAGCTAACCTCATAGGGTGGTTGCGAGGCTAAAGTGCACCCATTGTGCACTTTCTAGGAGGAAGAGCAAGACAGAAAGATAATAAATGTATCATTACTTTTTGCTGCCCAGTATCTCTCAATGACCTGCTGGCAAATCTGGCATTTCACTTGCTAGTATTTGATTGTCTTAGAGTTCTAAACACTAATTCAGAGGAGAGCATGCAATAATATACTGAATTTTAAAATGATTAAAATGACCTCAAGAATGCTGTAAATCTTCATTGATTTGACTTCACCCCTGAAGGCGCACTCTTCCATTGTCTCCCAAAATTTTACATTGTTGTAACCTGGCTTTGTGGTGAAGGGCATGTAACCTGAGAGATCAGGCTTCAAATTCCACTGGGAATTCCACCAGTTGATTAATCCATGTACTCAGTTTTTGCCAGTGAGATTAAGGGTTCCCCGGTCATTTTTTTGGAGACCATTTTTGCTCCAGTGTGGTCTTTGTAAAAGTGAATGAAAAAGAACATATTAACTTGGCACTTCCTTCTAACAATCAATGGCAAAATGTGTTATCTCACAGTTGTTGTTTTTTAAATACACTGCGATTTTGATAAAATGGTCTTTTTGTTATATTTAGTCAATAAATTCATTGGCTGATCAATTAAACGACAAATGATTTAGCGACTAAAATATTTTAACTATCTTAAGAAAGAGCCATTTTAAAATCAAAATCACTCCCTGGTCAACATTACTATTTTCTTTGATCTGCAAATGTGGGAAACAAAAAATAACAACACTTTTTTGAGTCATTCACAAAGAATCCCCTTGGCGTGCCATTATATTTATCCAACCTAATTTATGCATATGTTCTGAGACGGTTCATCTTGAGGGTTACTTAACTCACCACCACCATTATAATCACTACCACATGCTGGAGTGGGCAAGCATTTTTGCCTATTTTATGTGTATGATATGCAATGCAATTAGTTTCTCAACACCAGAGACTTGTGAAGCCAAATTCTATTTTCTCTAACTTTCCCATCTTCTACAGAGGATGTTCAATAACCACACTATATCCCAGTATTGTATGAACACCTATAAAACAGCTTCAGCAGGTTTCTATAACTTCTGGCCCACTTCTGAAAACTACAGACCAGAGTTTCCCTGCTCCCATCTCAGACCATATTTTTGCAGTCCTAGGCAGGCTAAAAAAAGAGAGATTTATCAAACGGCTACTGGGCCACCATACATGGCCAAAGGTATGTGTTTGGTTGGGTAGGCAGCAAGAAATGCAGGCCTGAGCATTAATATAGTATTGTTGAGATGTTCTTGAGAGAATGTCAATTTTGTGAAGGAACATGATTTTATATATTTATTCTGATAACTGCATTTTTGATGCCAAATGTTCTCTCCTAACCTTGAGGCCCACCAGGCCCACCAGGTTACCTAATGAAAAGGCAGTCTAGCTAGTTAACAGAAAAGGCTGGAGCTTCAGGACCTCTAATGAACCCAAGTGTGAAAATTGTACCAAGAAGATCTGGAGTCCAAATGAGGCCTTCTCTCTTTCTTCTCTTGATGGAAAGGGATGGGGTGGGTGTTCCTCAGTCCATCTGGTTTGCAAGGTGAAGGTTACTAATCTTTGGCATAGCAAAACAACCTATTGAAGAAGTTAACATGCAAGCTAACACAATAAACAATTCATGTAGTGATGACTTGAGGGCAGGTATGGGACATTGTGAAAAAAATGTTTTAATGGCCGGTAGTGGCTGAGTTGAAGTAGTCCTCTTGTAAATGACTGCTAGTTCAGATAATAATAATAAGAACAACAGGAGTAAATTAAAGACATTTTGTGGGGATACGGATACAACGATTTCATCAGCTGGTAGTGGCTGGGCTAGGCATCTTATGAAGGACAGTGAGTTTGGATCAAATTAACAGGGGTTGGTTACTTAGAATACGAATCGTGTACCGCAACCAAGAGATGAAAAACTGTGCACATTTGTTTTCTCCTTACGTTTCCTGTTGAAGAGTAGATGAAAGAACCATCTGATCATGTTTACACTCCTTTGTCAGGCTATGTTGAACAACTTCTATAGCCTTTGATTGCTCGACCAGGAAGTCACTTATAGGATGCCAATTGTCTGAAGTGTAGCCTCGCAGTGTTGATACCCATGTAAAGAGATATAATTGCTCTCAAACAACTTCGGGGAGGGACAGGAAAGTGCACACCATAAAAGGAACATTTGAGCTGCGATGCAGAGTTTTGTTCTTTTTTAAAATTCTTTGAAGGAAAGTGTTTAAAAATATGACAATAATTAGCCATATTTCTTTGGGGATTTGTTTGACCTTAGCCTCTTAATCTGTCAAATATGCTAATAAACCTTGGAGACGGGAAGATAAAGTGAAGATACAAGGGGAACTAGCATTAGTACAATGCTGTATACACATGGATGAAGAACGGAGCTCAGTTGCGTGTTACCTTCATTGCACTCCAACTACTGTTAATACAGTTGGATACAGATCTGTGGAGTAGGTGTCTAATACCAAATGAGGGACCTTTGTAGATTTCACTCTTCAGAATGAGAAGTAATGGAGCTAATGTTTGCTTG
Source organism: Zootoca vivipara (assembly GCF_963506605.1). Taxonomy (NCBI): domain Eukaryota; kingdom Metazoa; phylum Chordata; class Lepidosauria; order Squamata; family Lacertidae; genus Zootoca; species Zootoca vivipara. The sequence continues at coordinate 27,739,898 of NC_083279.1, read as the reverse complement.
AGCAACAATTCCTCAATATTCACTAACTGGAACTGTGATTTGTTATAGTTGACCCACAAGTTGTTTATTACTATTGTGTGGATGGCTCAGGGCCAATTAAAATTATGCATCCCATCTGTTATTGCCCGATACGTCTTCTTCATGGAGACAATTCAGAGGACCATGTTGGCTGAAGTTGATGGGACCTGAGGGGACCACAGGTTCTCCACCTCTGGTCTGTATTACAATATTCACTACCCTCAGGGCTATACAACAATGGCATGCAAATGCTCCGCACTGCATGTGCTTGGGGCATTTAAATATTACTTTGTGCTTCATGGCTCACCTGCATAGAAAAGCTCTTAGGACAATTATAAGAGTAACGTATATTGTACATGACGAGGGACCTGTTTTCAGAAAAGCATGATAGCTGAAACGGCATTTTCATCAAAGCTGTGATTATATTAGTGGGGTTGGTAATTTTTATATTAAAAATAAAAGTGATGCAATGGAGGTATGATGAATCTGAATACTTTATCTAGTAGTCCTGAATTTTCCATCTTACATAACCTCCATTAGTTGAAATCATAGAAGTATACGTGAAAACATATTCCCACAAAACATTTAGCTCAATACTCACATTATATGACAATGAAGAAAAACACATCCAGCACCCCCACCAACTCAATGACCAATCATTCCACAGGAGAGACAGGAGGATCTGCCAATTTTGGTTCTCTCAGTTTCTCATTTTCCAATCTTATATTCAGTTCTCTACATTTCTGCAGGAAATGGCCTTTAATAAAATCCTCAAGAGAATTCACCAGCTTCTTAGGGCAGATTTCTCCTAATAAATACATTTTTTTGCAAGCAACTTCCCATAAGATAACACATTTTAAAGTTATTTTCACTTATATGTTAATTTTATGCACACTTCCTCCTATTTATGCATCTTTGATAAAAAAATAATGGTTGGAGAACGAAAACAAAATTTGGATAAGTGTGAATTTTGAAGGAAGACTCTGTTTGGTTCTCATATTGTTTTGCAAAGTGTGAATTTGATAGATTTTCTTTTAAATGCATTCTGATTTGAATTTCTACCCCCATCCTTATTCCACACAAACAAACCACCAGCAGAGGGCTGGTGTCATGCAGAAAAATGGCTACAGCACGAAGCTTTCCAAATGGTTCAAGCAAATAAATAACCCCAAGGAAAGACCCCTATGAAAGTCATTCCTAAAATCATCTAGGGGTGGTCTTTAATTGTGCCCATGACAGGTAGCCCTATAGAAGTGTTCTACAGAGATATCTCTTCCTTGACCATATGGTGTTCTTTGTTACCTTAAGACATTTAATGTGGTGTCATCATTAGAGTGTTTGGCTAGGGGTGGGGATTAAAGGTAAAGGGCCCCCTGACCATCAGGTCCAGTTGTGTCCGACTCTGGGGTTGCGGCGCTCACCTCGCTCTATAGGCCGAGGGAGCCAGCGTTTGTCCGCAGACAGCTTCCGGATCATGTGGCCAGCATGACAAAGCTGCTCCTGGCAAACCAGAGCAGCGCACAGAAACGCCATTTACCTTCCTGCTGGAGTGGTCAACTCTTTATCTACTTGCACTTTGATGTGCTTTCAAACTGCTAGGTGGGCAGGTGCTGGGACCGAGCAACGGGAGCTCACCCCGTTGCAGCGATTCGAACCGCCGACCTTCTGATCAGCAAGCCCTAGACACTGTGGTTTAATCCACAGCGCCACCTGGGTCCCAGGGGTGGGGATACGAAACTTTGAATCCCAGCTCAGCCAGGAAGATCACTGGGTTATCTTGGACAAGTTACTAAGTCTTAGTCTAACATACCTCATAGGATAGTTTTGAGGATAAAATGGGGGTGGCAGAACTATGCCTGCCGTCTTGAGCTCTTAGGAACAAAGGCAGGATAGAAATGTAGTAAGACAAAACAACCATGTCTACGCAATTCCACACATGAATGGAAATTGTGCAGCCATATAATTCCAGGGATTGTCAGCATTGTCAGATATTTTGAACATAAAACAACACAACCTTCTGGTGACATAGGCTCTGACACAAATACACATACAGTGCTAAAAAAAACACCCACCACGGTTCCTTCAAAGTGCAAAGCTAAGGCTCGCAAGAATTGTTTCAGCTGCCAGAGAGATAAGAATGATGGAAGTGGCTGATGTCACTTAAACTGACATGAGTGTAAAAGGAAAGAGAAAAAGGGAAGGCATTTAATGTTTTGACCTCTTTGTAAGTCTTGCCTGCGTGGACTCTCAAAGAAGGAACTAAATCCCAAAGAAATAAATTGTAGCCAGTTCCTAGGAAGGTTCATTTGCGTGACTGTGTTTTTGTCAAATAAAACATTTTGCTTATTATAAAGTTCTTTTTCTTTAAGTGAAGCTCACACGTCACAGTGAAGCTCATTTAAAACCTTTATTTTTCTGCTGCAGCTTCTTTTGGCCCCAGTGAATAACCTCCTAAAAACCCACATATGTCCCGCTGTGTCTCTCTCTCCCCTCCTTTTTAGAAACAGGCATGGCAAATGTTTAAACGAAAACATAACAATTTATGTAAGCTGAGCCAGCAATGTAATAGTACAAAAAGCCATACAATTTATGCCATTTTAACATTTAAAGGTTGCCCAATGTAAATAAAGGATACAATACACTATTTGGTTCTGTTGTGTTCATTGTAATGAATGCGAGTGCCTTAATTTCAGTGGAGCTTGTACACAAGAATTTCCTGGTGAATTTCCCCCATAGTGCATCTGAAAGTGAGGCAGAGTGATCGTGAGGAAACATGCACACAAACACATTAGGAAACCAATTTGGACAATTTGTTTCAAAGCATACACTGCCTTACTCTTTCCCACAAACAACGTACAGTCCATTTGTACTCAGGAAGAAGATGCCCCCGTAGAGTCGGCCATTGTATTATGTGGTTCTATAATGGGATTATCATTACCCAGATAGTACTGGGGGGGGGGGGAGACTTTGCCTTTTCATCCAGGCAGCATTCATCCTTCCTTATCTTCTAACTTAAGAAGTTCACACAGCTGCCTTGGAGTTATTGGCCTATGAGCCCATCATAATGCATGCCAGCCATGATTATGTGGTGTCATCTTTCTGGTTCTGTTGTACTGATATTGCTGCTGATGGTAATCATTTGGTCTGACTGATTATCAAACCTCTATTAGGCATTTTACAAATAGAACCGCGAGAAAAAGAACCACATACAAAAGTATTTAAAATGTGTACAAAGAGGCAACAGTAAACTGCACACATTAATTGTATGTATGTATGTATGTATGTATGTATGTATGTATATATATATATATAAAATCTGAGATTTCTTCCTATTAAACTACTCCTTGAGACACCGCTGCCAAGAACTCATCTCCTCCCACAGTCACCTTTTGGTCAATGTCAAACTGGCAGAATCCAACATTTCCACCATGCTGCGGTGTCAGAGCACCCAGAAGGGGGGACAACACACGTTCACGCAGCATGCTGTGGAGTGGACAATGAAAGAGAATATGCTCTACAGTATCCTGCACATTCAGAGAACATCTACAGTATCTCTTGTCTCTGGGAGTGTTCTGATATCTACCCCTGACAAATGCCGAGGGAAAGACATTCAGTCGGGCCAGCATAAATGCCCTATGTTGGGCTGGGGTTATTAGCTTTCTAACACAATTGACCCTATTATCTAAGATATTAAAATCATAGAACATGGGGGAGTAATCATTTGGTGCTCATTGATGCCCCTGTCGTGCAGCAAAGCTTAGTATGGTGTTCTTGTTTTTTGACTCGCTTGTGCTCTACGATTGGCTAATGAACAAACAAGGAGAGCTCCCTTAACGCTGAAACCGATCTTTTGGGAAGTCATTGAAGAAAGATCCGGTAAATGATTATAAACACACATGAACTCTTAAGTAAGTTCAGAGCAGCTTACAGATGGCTCCCGATGACTCCCCACCTAAGAACCGAGGAGGTCCACACCCACTTAGCCAGCAGTGACGCAGCTTCAGGTACTGCCAGGCTGTTCACTCGAAACGACCCCATCATTCAGGTACCTGACACAGGGACTTTACCAATTCATTCAGCTGGGCCTCAGTTCTCTGCTGATGCCTTCTCAAAGGCCAGGCCACGGAGCAAACAATGCTCCTTGCCCATTTCCTATTATCCCTTTCACACACACACATGCTTCCCATCCCTCTCTTTTCCACTTTTCACCATTGGCTTTTCTTCAGCCTCAAATAATAAAAATAATAAAAGATTTTGAAAAGTGCAATGTAGTTAAGTTTAAATTTGCAAAGCCTTGAAGGGAGGAGGTCCCCTTCTCTGCAGAGGTAGGCTAGGCCTTTGAAAGAGAGGTGGGGGAGAGACTGAAAGATCTGAAGTTAGGGCGTCTGAATGAAAGAACACTCAGCTAACAAAACAGTACGCCACAGAAGAAGCTTCATCTGGTCTGGCCAAATCCCTTCTTTCTTTCCATCTTTTCTCTCCTAATAACAGCTGCCCTCTCATTCCCTGTTACTCCGCTGTGAAGAACAAAACCTCCCTCTGACTATCTGTTTTTCTTTTCTTCCCCAGAGTAGGTCTCATTACTGGTGATTAGCAGATGATTAAAACCAATTCAGCTTCCCCCAGTAGATATTTTCTCCCTGTTTGTGACTAACGCGTCAGTCTTCAATGAACGTGCTCCTAAGCTTATTAACAGGCTCAGAGGATTAGCTGCCACAGAGCTTCGTGGCTTCGATATTGTGATGCAGCGAGTGACATGGAACCATTTGCCGAGCACAGACGGGACCTTGGGGACTAAATATCTAAATCGCAATTTTATTTCCATGCAGAGTGTTGGAGCGGGCCGTAGTGGTGGGGGGCAATCCTAACAATAATTACTGAAATCAAACATTTGGATAAGTACGAAAATAGCCTTAAATTGAAGGGCAGCAAAACAAGCAATCGAAAGAAACAGTCAATCGTGTGTCTATATGGTGCTTTGCTCACAGACGGCTCTGTAATATTTAGTTACGATACCAATGAAGCCAGTGGAGGCTTGGCTAGTCTTCTGTGGCTTGGTAGCCTTGCTCCAAAAGCTGAAACATCCTCAGAGATGACAGCCATCCAGTTTGTGAACAACAGTTCTAGTTGCATCAACTAGGGATGCAACGATACGAAGCCGCTCTCTTCCTGTAACCCTGAAATTGTCCTCAGAATCACTTTTCCTATACAAATAGATGCTCCTCACCTTTCAGGGACAGCTTCTCCTCACACATGTCTCTTCTGCTGGAAATCCATAAGACATGCACTCCAACTTTCTTTTCAACTCTTTAGGTCACTAGATATATGTTTGTGGGCCCAGATTGTAATCTACGGAGATTTTTTTTTATTGATTTGTCTTCCTGTCTATGGTATAGCCTTCCATCTGTGTTTGCTTATATGTTAACAGTGAATGTGCAAAATGAGGTGGATGTTCACATTTACATGTGAATGGAGACAATCTTGGGAGGAAGCTACCATTTAAAGAGGGCTGTGCTTCTTGTATTCCTGTGTGATTCTAAAGCGGTATCTCAGTAGGAGGTGATCTGGCAGAAGGAGCAGTCACTTGCAAGATTTCACTTCTTCCAATAACTGCTCCATAATTGTGTAAATAATTATAATTGGACACGAGCTATTTGTTTGGCTTGCTGCAATTTGGATCTGGAGGCTTTTTCACTAACAGGATATGCCATTATACTGGAAACATGTGGTTGCTATAAGTCCACTGCAAATAAATAAATAAAAGGGGACGCTTTTTAAAAAATATTGCTGCATAAGAAGCATTTGTTGTTGTTGTTTAGTCGTTTAGTCGTGCCCGACTCTTCGTGACCCCATGGACCAGAGCACGCCAGGCACTCCTGTCTTCCACTGCCTCCCGCAGTTTGGTCAAACTCATGTTGGTAGCTTCGAGAACACTGTCCAACCATCTCATCCTCTGTCATCCCCTTCTCCTTGTGCCCTCAATCTTTCCCAGCATCAGAGTCTTTTCCAGGGAGTGGAAGGACCGGGAAGGACCGGGAATCAGAAGCATTAGTTTTGCCCTAAGAGTTTGCACCTGAGTGAACAAATTCCAGAGCAATAGCTGTGTTAGTCTTGCAGCAACAACAGAATGAGCCTCGGAGCATCTTAAAGATTCAACATATTCATTGTGGGGATCGATTATATTATTAATCTGGCAGATTTATACCCCACATTTCCATAAAACGTAGCCAAGGCAGCATTTATTATTAAATTTTTATTCCACAACCCTTGGACCTCATGAGCACTCACACTTTACATTGTGGGTGCCCTTTGCGAGATTGTGCGCAATGCTACAGTTCCCAGGGAACTTAATGGCAAACAGGGGCTGGCCTGCCTCTCAGTGTTATTATTTGGAGGTTCACGCCCAGCCTCAGTAGTCAAGTTTCATTGCTGGGAGGTGGGGCCAGTCACATTTATATATAGGGGGTGGAGCCAACAGTAGCCAGGCAGTCAGCTCAGGAGATTCACTCACCCTCCCCTCCCTTAGTTTAATGTTTTCTTGTTTGCAGGTCAACTTTTTCTTCCTCTTTAGTGGGCGCTGCTACGGTCTTTGACTAGTTGCTGTTGAAGGACGGGGAATAAATTTTCCTGCATTGGCAGGCTTTGTCTTCCCCATAGCAATTGGTCACAGCTTTGGCGGTTTATGGCCTTGGGTGGAATCCTTTTAGTCTTTTCTTCCCTATAATGGAGGGCGTGGCATGAAGTGGTGACTCATCCCTCTGTGGTGACGATTCCAGCATCCCCTCTTAAAAGTGGTTATATAATGGGTGTCACTGGCCATACACTGAAAAGTTGTCAGTGAACTACCCTGCATGCGGGGATGCGGGCTGGGCTGCCTGCGTACACCTATGTCTCACAGCACACCCCCATATCCCATTTACCCTGTGTTTAATGAAGTTGTGGCCTAATTTTAATTCCATAACACATTGTCAGAGTCTTTATTCCTTTCTTGTGATCCCTGGGGACTGGGGCTGTCGCGGCCTGGTCACACAATCTTCTTCTTTATCCTTTGGCGATCACTCGTAGCTGAGTAAGATTGTCTTCCATAAACACGGATTTTAACAATGGGTCCGTGAGTGACTGTGGAGGCCAATTCTGGATCCACACGTCCTTCCACAGTGGGGACATTGGTTTCCAGGCGGGAGTTGATCACGGTGTGGATTTGCCAAGCGTGCCTTCCTCTTAGCACGTTTCTTCCTTGCGTCCTGAGATCGAGTTTCTTCAAAGCCCATGACACCTAAAGTAAAGGCTGTAATACTCTCAGGTTGGCTAACAACGAAATGCATTTTTGGTGGGATTGAGCCAACGTTGCAGAAAAAAATGAAGTGGTTATTCTAAAGTACATGTATAGAGAAATAAAATTGTCAAGAGCAGGTCCAGAACTAAGGTATACAAGATACTGTATATTGTATGCTTATGACCTTTCTTTGGAAAACTCAGATTTTCACTCCACAACTGCAGTAATGCTGAACAATACAATTGTAATTGCTTTGCTATGGCAGTTTCAGAACTGCAATGGGATACAAATCCTTGGTTCTAATTAATTTTTTTAAAATAATAATTTTTATTGATTTTTAAACATATAACAGCAAAACATACATCACCCCCACACCAACCCCAATACCTAAAATAAAAAAACAAGAAACACAAATCCTTGGTTCTAATTAAGACCAGAATCAGCAGAATCAAATTCGCTGATACATTTTAGCCAGAAATATGCTGTAACTTTTTTAAAAAACATGTTAAAGTATGAAGTACGGTAGATTTCCAGGTCAATAGCAGAGTGTTGTGATACACAGAAATATTTCCCCACTTGTTCCTTGATTGCTGACACAAACAGATTTGTGTCTGTTTAGAGATTTTGATGAGATATTAGTTTTCTAGCTAAATACAGAAGGAAGGAAATATTTTCTTTCCGCCGTTGCAGACCTTTGGGATCTAAGTGTTAGAGTGGGAAAGGCACAATATATCAGGAACTTAGACATATACATTGCTTCAGGCTCAGCTGAAAGCCCATTTATTTGATGAGGCTAAATTGTAAACCATGCTTGAGGATGTTTATGCAGACTTATTCCTTGCATCATTGTATTGCTAGTCAGTGCTAGATCATATAAGGTTTTTGCAAATGAAACGAAATAAAATGGTGTTGGGCAATCCATCCCAATAGAACCAAAATGATCACTGCCATAGCTCCAGCAATAAATACTGTAAATAGGTTTTATAAAAATGTAGGGGCTTAGTGAACTTTGTTAAATAACACATCTCTACTTTAGCAGTTCACATGGTTAATTCCAGAGCCCTATTGGGTAGAAATGTCAGTGGACATAGAATGCTATTTGAAATATACTCGGAGTCGAGAGTGAATTTCATGCTCTTTATTCAGCTCATAGTCATCAAGGAGAAGAAGAGAAGAATGGCTCTTTTCCCAAAACCATCTGCTTATATACATTATTTACACAATGGGCCTTGTGTGATTGGCTACTTCAGGGCTACACCTGTGGGCCAATCAGGTTGTGGATTGACTTCTGCCTGCAGCCTGATTGGCTGCTCCTACAGGCCAATCAGGTTGCAGATTCACTTCTGCCAGCCGCCTGACTGGCTGCTCCTGCAGGCCAATCAGGTTGCGGATTCACTTCCACCTGGAGTTGGATTGGGTAGCTCCTGCGGACCAATCAGACTGCTGATTCTGAATCCTATTGTTATAGGATTCAGCTCAGTACATAACACCATTCATAATAAAAGTGTTAGAAATCCTTAAACAGCTGCTAAAGGCAGGGCCCATTCTGAGAGCTATGCCTTTATATAATTGCAGAGTACAGTTCTGACTGTTCCAGCTAAAAAAAGGATATCACCTTTACAGCCTTTGTAAAGGTGCAATAAAGAGTGGACAATTTAAATAATCGAATTAAAATAAAAAGCAGTAGGGTTGAAGCATTCGGGACCTTTTGGTTTGAAACAAGGGAAATAAAAGGGGTTGGGACACGATAGAAGTTTATCAAATTGTGCATTCTGGAGAGAGCGGACAGAGAAAATCTTTCTTTCCTTCTCATAACTAGGACTCAGGATCACCCAATGACATTATTGAGAGTAAATTAAGACAAAAGAAAGTACTTCTTCATGCAACACTTTAAGTCACACATAGAATTTCCTCCCACTAGATGTGGCGATTGTCAAGACGATGTGACAAGTTCATTGAGAAAAGGACCATCAGAGGCTATTAGCTATGACAGCTAAGGGGAATGCCCGTATCCAGAGATTGCATGTCTTTGAATAATAGTTGCTGTCGATCAGATGATAGGGAAGGCCTACAGTATAGGCCTCGTGCCCCAGTTCCGGACATCTCAAAAGTAATGGGCTGACCACTTTAGAAAGCAGCTTGCTAGTTTAGATGGCCCCTTGGCCTGATCTAACTGGACTCTTCTTATGTTCGCAGGACAGCAAACTCCAAATTATTAGGTATAAATTGAATGCACTATACAGTGGTACCTCTGGTTACAAACTTAATTTCTTCCAGAGGTCTGTTCTTAACCTGAAACCATTCTTAACCTGCGCTGCCTGGCTGCATTGCCGCCACGCGATTTCTGTTCTCATCCTGAGGTAAAGTTCTTAACCCGAGGTACTATTTATGGGTTAGTGGAGTCTGTAACCTGAAGCGTCTGTAACCCAATGTACCACTGTATAAGTAGTGAGCAAATATGTACAGGGAACCCCCCCCCCCAAAAAAGATGGGGCAAATGCTGTGAAATCCTCATCTATAACGGCATGTGACAGTTTTCCATCTTCCTAAACGCAATGGGATAGCTCAGAAGATACCTCTCTCCCCGCTCTGGCCTAGTGTGATTGAAAAGTGAATGCTACTGCTGCCGAAACGACTTGTCGGGTTTTAAGGAAATTGGGGAAATTGTCAAAACTACAATAGGACAGGGAAGGTGTTTTCTAATCTACTACCCTGAGCATGAAGTATAATGAGTGTGTGAAACACTTTTTTAAAAATGGATGTCACTCTTAAGTCTTCTAATTTAGTGCCTTCTTTAAACCGTTTCTTCTTTCTAATGCTTATCTCCACCCAAGGATTATAAAATCTGTTCAGCCAGCTGGCTAAGGAAGATTGAAGATTAAATGTGGTGTCAGTCTCAGTATGACTAGGAAACTGTAGCCCTGTTAAGGTGTTATGAAATAGCATTCACTGATTCCCTTTACACCCAACCACCAAGCCTGGAAGTTATGGAGAGGGATTGCGTGTTTGTCTTAATGCAATTACAGTACTCTCCATGATAAGAGATGGAATGATCAGGGTTCCAGAACATAGGAAGGAACATAGGAAGTGTGTTCAGCTAAATATACTGACAGTCCCCCTTCTGACCTTTCCACCCAAGGAGGAAAGGTGGGAGTGGAGAGGAAATGACCAGTACATGCAGTCATAGGAGCATAGGGAACAGCCTAATACTGAGACAGACTCTCCTGGATTCCAGGCACGAGTCTCTTCCAACCCTATCTTGAGATGCTGGAGACTGAACCAGGGACCACCAAACTACTGTATGGTCCTTTGATTCATCCCCAGATCCCATTTCAGAATGCCTGGATAGGACTTGCTGTACGGTTGTGACAGTGTTGCCTACCCAGATCTTTCAGCATAAGAGGAGCTACAAATATGTAGATAATACCTTATTGGACCATAGGCCATTAAAAAATGCAATAAATTGCAGAATCAGAGTCAGAACAAGATGATTTTGCTATGGTGATGGGCTGTCAATTTTAGTTTCTCATTTTCCCCATTTTCAGTTCAGTTTTCCACATTTCCAAATCAGTCTGTGAATTTTTGTTTTTAAATTTATCCTAATACACATTTCTTGTATACACATTTTTGCAAAACAATTTCTCCTAATTTAATGCAGCTTTGCATGTTTTTTTTCATGGCCCTTTGCCTTTTTAGGCACACTTCACCGAAGTATATGCCTTTCTTGTTCACATTATTTGGCTGGACAACTGCAAAGCAAAATATAAAGACGTGACAATTTTGAATGATGGTTGTGTTTCAGGTTTTTTTTAAATAAAAAAATAATGTCATAACTATCCTGTTCTGATCAATATTTTTTAGTTATTTTCCACCTTTCTTGCCCAAAGTTAAGTCACTTAAAACTTGTTTAAAGAAAGTAGTTACATTTAGTTTGTAGGATGATTTAGGAATGTGGGGAGCTGATCATGCATTTTGCTTGGGTTCAGTGCCGGCTCGTGACTTTGTAGATGCTGCCTTCAAATGGACAAATGCAGTATACAGTTCACTCCTTAATGGTTATCCTTTATCACGAGATATTAATGTTTAACAATGTTTTACAATCACATGGTGGAGTGTAAAATAATAATTCTATATTGTCTTCCCAGGCTTTCATACAATGTAAAAAAAAAATGGCAGAAACATTAACATCTGTCTGGTTAAAGGGTCAACAATTAATAGCCTTATTTTTGTTAGATTTCTTATAAGCCGGAATAGTGGTGCTAAATTTTCAGTCCCAGAAATAGTATCTCAGAAATGAATGAAACCAAGTAGTTTGCAAGTCAGAGACTCACAAGTCTGTATTATTTTTAGTAAGTTCAGCAGATATGCTGTCTTTTGGAGGATCATTATTATTTGCAAAAAGTGTGAACAGCTTAAGAATCTCCTCAGCAGTGGCTGGTGACCAGGGGCTAAGAGCATCAAAATGTTTCCCTTCTCAATAGAACAGATTATGTCACAGAAGAGAGAATTAAAATGACTTTCCCATGCTTCAATTGGAATATAGTTAACCAGTAAGTTCTGGTCACCACGATTACACTTTTCCAATTTCTAAAAAGTCACACAATCCTTTGATGCAGCACCATCCAGGATTCTACCCCATTTGTGCTTCTAGAATGTGTGTGCTTGTAAGCCCTTAATTTCCCCTTTCAGTAAGGCCAAAACCACATCCTCTGTATTACTGCATTTTATCCTCCTAGCCACTTGTTTTATGAGCCTCTTCACTTGTTTACATTCATTGTCAAGCCACTCTGTTTCCTTCTAATAGTTTTAATAGAATGTCGGGGGAAATAAACATGGTCTTGACTTCATTTATAATTTGTAAGCATAGCTCAGTAACAATTGCTGATGATATAGCAGATGATAAAAGCAAAGCCCTTAGACAAACTAATTTGGGTGGCAATAATTTATCATAAGTGTCTGCCAATAACTTTCCGTTCCATTTTATTCTTCTTGAAACTCTTGGTTCGGATGTACAAGTGGGATCCAATGTAAGACTGGATGTTGATATAATTATAGGGGCTACAAAATTCGTTGTAATGATGGTCACTGGGCCCAATTCATATATTCCCTCAGACAGCTGCTTATGAGGCTTGTTCTTGGCTACAGCTTATGCTTAGTGGGGATATAACTTTACCGTGAGCCCAGGTGTGGACTTCTGCCTGAGTAGACGTGCATAGGATCACGCCATTAGGGTCATACAATCTTCACTTTTTCTTTGCATGGCTGTGCTGATGGAACAATTGGGATCAAGTTAGAATTCATGATCTCCAAATATTATGGTTTTCAGTAGTACCACTACCAACTCCTAGGGTAGAAATCTAGTAATTTTTACCCTGTAATTCATACCAGGAAATTTAAGTTCATCAAAATGAGTTAAAGATATGTTTAGTAATGGATTGGAAAAAAACCCAATCTCTGCCTACGGGCAGAAATCACTTGGCAAAACCCTCCCTTCTCAGTCATTCCTCAGCAACTCTCCCATTTCAAGACGATGGCTCTGCCAGAGAAATAAGCCACTCTGCGCACCCTGGCAATAGAATTCAAGGGAACTCGATAAAAGGCTACACAATTAGAAGCAATCATTTAATTTTAAACTGTCTTTGTGAGCAGTGAAGACGGAACAATATTCTGACACAGAAATTTAGTATTTGACCTTATTGAGATGCCTTTTCAAGCTTTCTCCAGTATGCTTTTCTGCTCCGAATGACTGACAATAAGGAACGAGCTTATTAGCCTTTTCGCCATGAGGTGCTCTGTATCATTTTTTTCTTGGAGAAAACCTGTTAGTCATGCACATAGGTTGATCATTAGAGTTGTTAATTACATCCACACTGCTGGAAACATGGCTCGGTGACAACGAGTCCCTCTTCTCCCCTTGTACCTGTTGACTTAGCATGGTGCTGATATTTTGGTAATAGCTCTAGGCCTCCAGCTTGAAGTAGCAAAGAGCAAATCTTTTAAACAGTGCCCTATTCGTAAGTATGCACTGTAAATGTATTGTGCAAAAAACTAACTCAGTTATTAGTGAGGGGATCATTAGAAAATATCAGGGGGGGAGGAATACTTTCCCTATATTGCAAATAGTTGATGTCCGTATTGATTATCCTAATTTGTCCCAAACCACCTCCCCAGAGGAGAGTTGGTTGGTTAACTGCATTAGTTGTAAGCGTTCTATTAACATTCCTAGTTTCTTGATATAGTTTCTGTACTGATTCACTATTTGCACACTTAATGCTTCTAATGCAAAATATATATTAGCCAAAACATGATCATAGAAAGCTATCCATTCATATAAGTCATTTGACCTGATGAGTGGCACCCATAGGCATTGCCCAAAGGCCACTTTCCTAGGTGGGTAGTTTCTTATGTAGACTGAGCAAGTGAAAGACTTCCAGACTAGAAGGATGCCAGTTCTCCTTTTGAGCAGATGGAACACACTCAGCCCAGCATGTAAGTTGGTATCTCACTAGATGCGAGTCAGAGACAAATAAATACTAAGCACCCATTAGCCCATTGCTTATGCAACGGAAGAGGTGGTGGTTACATGCCTGAGCTCAAGTACTCTGTGATCGATGTGACAAAATAGTTCTCCACCATCTTTATATATTTTCTTTGTTCCAAGGCTGAGCTAGAATTTGATATAAGGAATTCAGAATTCTAGTATGGATATCAGAAAAAGATAGGTACCTAATTCATAGTTATAATAATTTTATTATTTATATGCCACCCATCTGACCGGGTTGTCCCAGCCACTCTGGGCGGCTCCCAACACAGTATTAAAAACACAATAAAACATTGACCATTAAAAACTTCCCTAAACAGGAAGAATTGTTTATCTGTATGACATCGGATGGGAGGACATTTCACAGGATGGGTGCCACTGCTGAGAAGGCCCTCTGCCTGGTATAGATACCAGGAAAGGTGTTAAGGATACTAAAAAAAGGGATACAACATGGAGTACAGTGTTTGAACTAGTCCACAATAATCCTTCTAAGAAAAGTTCCCCAGTTCAATAGAACTTCACCCACTTCTTTAACCTGACTCACAACTGTGTGTTGTCTTGTGACAGTGAGCAAGCTCTATGGCTGAGTGCAAGCTCTAGCTATTGCACCACCTATTTTCTGTTATCTATATACTTTACACATTTCTGATATTTCATTGCCGTGAAAGAGAGTCCGGGATTAATATTCTGATTATGGGATACAATGGTCCTGAGAAACGTAACGCAATTAGCAAATCTATCAACTACAACTCAGGTTGGAATTGGGTGGCCATGGTTGTGCTCTTGGAGAAATTAGGTCAGTCTGGAAATCCAACTGCTCCGAAATTGAACTAAGCTCCTAATACCAGGCATCCATTTTGGACGTTGCAGTTCAGAAAGGATTACTAATCCAACAGACATAATCCTGGCTGAATTTCTGTTGATTTCTGTGGGGTAAGGCAGAGCATTTTGTAGAAATCTTTGGCAATAAACCTCTAATGCAAAGGTGTGCACACTGAATCATTTGTGTACAAAAGGATACCTTTCCTCTCCGATTCCTTATGTTCCTTCCATTTTTCCATTTGTCCTCCTTTCCACTGCAGTTTAATTCTGGGTGTGCTGAAGCTTAAAATGTAGCTTCCGATTTATAACAGCAACAGGGCATGCAGCAAATGTCAACAAATCCCATGGCACCTTGGAATGTAGGAAATGTGAAAGGTAAGTCACAGCAGTCTGTTCCAGCAGCTGAAGAAAAGAGGGGGGGGGAACCCTTACAGAAAATAAATCATATGAGTTTGAAGGGAATGCTGGAACGCTAACTTCCCACCATGAAGCAAGCATTTATCGATCAGACTCCCCTAACACACAAACACACCAGATCAAGTCCAACAATCAACACCTGAATATGTAGGAAGTCAAAGGAGGTACATTGCCATGTGCTTCCAGAAAAAGTTGGGAATATAAAATGTCAAATTACAGGAGTTATGTATGTATTTTCATCTGTTAGTCTGCATTTGAACTTGTTGCTATTTCCAAAGGGTGTAGCTACTGTTGACTGTTTATTGTTTTCTTATGAGATGCTGAATTCGCTGTGGACAGGAGAAGCCCAGGCTTGTCCTGGCAAGCCTTGCCCTATATCCTAACCGAGGAAACCTGTCTTAAACAAGGTTATGCTCATGCGCCAATTCCGCAGCCACATTTTTCTATACATGTGCAGTCATGACTTTTGTTATGGATCTTCAGTTTGGACTTAGCAGATTCCATTGTGCATCTTTTCCCAAAACAACACACAACAACTTTGATTTCTGACTCCAAACTCTCTGATTCTATCGATATTTCATAGCTGCTTAACATATAACCTGCCTGCTCATTTGGAGGAAGACCAGTCCAAAGGTTATTGAACTCCAGCTCCTATCAACCCCAGACAGAGTGGTAGATGAATGGGCAGAGATTAGTTATTTATTTAAAAGCATTTACAACCCCCACCCACACTATCTAAACATGGCACACAACATAAAACAATAAACAATTTCATTAAAATAAAAATACATGAGTATAAAAACATATAGAAGCAAATAAAAATAGGAATTCTTTTATTGGCTATTAGTTCCTATTTGTATTAATGCTTTTAATTTATCTTCCTGTAGCTTACCTAGAAAATATATATTTTAAAATTATTATTTTCGTTGATTTATTAACACCCTTCTATACAACCATGACAAGGTGATGTCCTCTCTCTCTCTCTCTCTCTCTCTCTCTCCGCCTGCAGTTAAAAACACACCCACCCAACAAATTTACTTTAAAACCAAACTGAAACCATACAAAATAGACCGTCATGGTAAAGACTCAGCTGGGAAACTTGTCAAAATAGATAGTGGTTAGCTATCATATCTCAACAGGAATGCTATTCCATAGAACAACAGTGGTGAAGCTGCATGCTCCGCTACCGGGGGCAGAGAGGGTGTGGCACACATCCCAGGGGCATGGTACGCTGCCCGCAAGGGTGTGACGCGCCACCCGCAGGGGAGTGGTGCACGTTCTGGGGCGTGACACATCGTCTGTGGGGGCGTGGTGCCCGGCGCATGCGTGGGAATGTGCGGTGCATGTCTGGGGAGGGCGCCGCGATGCCACCCTACCGGAATAGTGGTGCCGGGGGTGGTCCACTCCCTCCGCACTCCCGTTCCTCCGCCAGTGCCGAACAGGGGAAGCCACACTAAAAGCCCTGCTCTAAGTTACTGCAGAGTAAACTTCTGAAATGTTTGGAACTTGCAGGAGAAACTCCCACAGACTATCATGAGTCTGTAAGGGATAAGGTGGTTAACTTGGTCTTGAACTGCGTAGTTTAAGGTGAAAAGGAAAAGAGCCTACGTACAACGACATCGCTTCCTTTGTGCATCTCCACTGCTGTTAGACATATATGTTATAATTGCCATTTCTGTTAGTCACTCACTGCTCCACAATTGCAAATGGGGCTACATTTCTCCTAACACTGGCTGGATCAAGACACTTCAAAGAAGCGATTCAGTTAAACACGTTGCAAACTCATACAGGGAAATCCGGTAGGGAAAGACGGGACTCCACAGAGCCATCTGCTGTCACAGTGTCATATCGCACATACAACACACATAAAACATTTTTTTCTTTACCAATCTAGCTGAGTCCACTATTGAATAGTGACCTTCCTCTGCATCCTCGGTTGAACTATAGCCAGACCCTTAAGATTCTCCTTAACCTCAGATACATTAATTGCTATAACTCCATGCCTCTCCTCTACAAACTTCCAACATTGCGTTGGTCAGTATATTTTTTCCTAAATACAAACTGGGAAAGCAGTCATTGTTGGGCCGTCCCAAAATGCTCCTTAACCGCCTTACCATCTTTTGTAAGCAGTGACCTCACAAGATCTCTTGTGTGTCTTTTTTATTTATATTAAGTACAAAATCTCTTGCTATTTGCCTCTCTGCTCTGTGCGAGATTGAATTCCACTTGGCTTTTAGCCTGTGAAACCCCAGGCTAGCCTCCAAATCCAAATCAAAATTGACACAATAGGGAAAATAACAGGAGCTCAGAAAATCTCAGTGTCAACTGCTGGAAAAGCAAACCAACAATTATCCGTATAATTTATGCATATCTATTACACAGCTATGTCACATTATGCATATAATCTGAGCTAATTGGGCATACATGCCTATACACATGTGTATAATTATAGAGGGTTGGGGTTTTTTTGTTTTGTTTTTACCTATAGCTTAGTGAACAGTGAACATGAGATTCAAAATGGGAAGCAAGAAAGGAGAGAGTAGAGGGAGAACATTCTTATGAGATAAATTGGCCATAATCAACAAAACATAAAACTACTTCATTGACCTAGGCTGACACCAATAAATAGGCAATTTCTAAAGAATCAACTCCCTTGTCACAAAACAATGGCCACAAACTAAGTACAGAACAGGTAATCAAATGATGCTGGAGGGTACTATGGGATTACAGAGCAAAAATAATGGTCTAGGAACAAGGAGCCAGGTTACTATCAAGGCTGTTTTATAAAGCAAAGAAATGCCTACATTTGCTCTAAATTGAAAAGCTCAAGGGAGAAATCTCCTTGGCTTTAGACGGAGTGATAAAGAAACTCTGCTCAGCCAAAACTTTGTGAAATGCAACTCAATGCTCCTGTGTTATTAGCGATGTGTGTCACTGGCCACTGGGCCCACACAACACTGCTGTAGCTGTTCCTTATTGATGAGAGTTGCAAATGACAAAGAAGAGAGGAAGGGCCATTACTCAGTGGTTGATCACATGCCTTGCATGCAGAAGGTCTGCGGTTCAATCCTTGGCATCCCCAGGCAGAGGAGAGCCACTGCCAATCGAAGTTGACAATACTGAGATAGATGGACCAGTGGCCAGATTCTATAAGGAAGCCTGCTATGTCCTTTGCATTTTCTGTAGCACCCTCACAGAAGTGGCCAGGAATGATGTATTGTATTTGTGGTGATTACCAGCTCTCAGTTGTATATGCCTGTCACACTGGTGAAGCAGCTGTCCACAGTCCTCCTGTTATGCGCAATGGAATAAGGCCGTTGGGGTATGCAGTGGACATCCAGGGCAGGCAAGGGAAGAGGAATAGTGGCTAGAGCATTTGCGGACATGTGTATAAATGTGTACATGCAAAGGAGGCCCATTGTGGCACAACTAGACAATAGGTCCAATGAGATGGGTGAAGGGATGCTCAGACCCCAAAGGGGTAGAATTCAGCAGGAAGAAGATGCTATATTTGGGGAGAGGAAGTGGATAACCTTAAAAAGGAACAGGTAGGTAGCCGTGTTGGTCTGAGTCGAAGCAAAATAAAAAAATTCCTTCAGTAGCACCTTAAAGACCAACTAAGTTTATATTTTGGTATGAGCTTTCGTATCTGAAGAAGTGTGCATGCACACGAAAGCTCATACCAAAATATAAACTTAGTTGGTCTTTAAGGTGCTACTGACCCCTTCATGGATCAATGCCTTGTCGTGGCGAAGGGGCTTGAATAACTCAGAGAAGCTATGAGCTATGCCATGCAGGGCCACCCAAGATGGACAGGTCATAGTGGAGAGTTTTGACTAAACGTGATCCACCTGGAGAAGGAACTGGCAAGCCACTCCAGTATCCCTGCCAAGAAAACTCCATGGACAAAGACAACAGGCATATAAAAGTTATGACGCTGGAAGATGAGCCCCTCAGGTCGGAAGGCGTCCAACATGCTACTGAGGAAGAGCGGAGGACAAGTACAAGTAGATTCAGAGCTGATGAAGCGGCTGGGCCAAAGCCGAAAGGACGCTCAATTGCGGATATGCCTGGAAGCGAAAGGAAAGTCCGATGCTGTAAAGAAAAATATTGCATAGGAACCTGGAATGTAAGAACCATGAATAGAGGTAAGCTGGATGTGGTCAAAAATGAGATGACAAGAATAAATATCGACATCCTGGGCATCAGTGAACTAAAATGGAAGGGAATGGGTGAATTCAGTTCGGGTGACTATCATATCTACTACTGTGGGCAAGAATCCTGTAGAAGAAATGGAGTGGCCCTCATAGTCAACAAAAGAGTGGCAAAAGCTGTGATGGGATGCAATCTCAAAAATGACAGAATGATCTCGATACGAATCCAAGGCAGACCTTTTAACATCACAGTAATCCAAGTTTATGCACCAACTACCGGTGCTGAAGAAAGTGAAATTGACCAATTCTATGAAGACCTACAACACCTTCTAGAAATGACACCAAAGAAGGATGTTCTTCTCATTACAGGGGATTGGAATGCTAAAGTAGGGAATCAAGAGATAAAAGGAACAACTGGCAAGTTTGGCCTTGGAGTTCAAAATGAAGCAGGGCAAAGGCTAATAGAGTTCTGTCAAGAGAACAAGCTGGTCATCACAAACACTCTCTTCCAACAACACAAGAGACGACTCTACACATGGATATCACCAAATGGGCAGCATCGAAATCAGATTGATTATATTCTCTGCAGCCAAAGATGGAGAAGCTCTATACAGTCAGCAAAAACAAGACCTGGAGCTGACTGTAACTCAGATCATCAGCTTCTTATAGCAAAATTCCAGCTTAAACTGAAGAAAGTAGGAAAAACCACTGGGCCAGTAAGATACAATCTGAATCAAATCCCTTATGAATACACAGTGGAAGTGAGGAACAGGTTTAAGGATTTAGATTTGGTGGACAGAGTGCCTGAAGAACTATGGATGGAGGCTCGTAACATTATACAGGAGGCAGCAACGAAAACCATCCCAAGGAAAAGGAAATGCAAGAAAGCAAAATGGCTGTCGAACGAAGCCTTACAAATAGCGGAGGAGAGGAGGCAAGCAAAATGCAAGGGAGATAGGGAAAGATACAGGAAACTGAATGCAGATTTCCAAAAAACAGCAAGGAGAGACAAGAGGGTCTTCTTAAATGAGCAATGCAAAGAAATAGAGGAAAACAATAGAATGGGGAAAACCAGAGATCTGTTCAAGAAAATTGGAAATATGAAAGGAACATTTCGTACAAAGATTACCATAATCAAGGACAAAAGTGGTAAGGACCTAACAGAAGCAGAAGACATCAAGAAGAGGTGGCAAGAATACACAGAGGAATTATACCAGAAAGATATGGAGGTCTCGTACACCCCAGGTAGTGTGGTTGCTGACCTTGAGCCAGACATCTTGGAGAGTGAAGTCAAATGGGCCTTAGAAAGCACTGCTAATAACAAGGCCAGTGGAAGTGATGATATTCCAGCTGAACTATTTAAAATTTTAAAAGATGATGCTGTTAAGGTGCTACACCCAATATGCCAGCAAGTTTGAAAAACTCAGCAATGGCCAGAGGATTGGAGAAGATCAGTCTACATCCCAATTCCAAAGAAGGGCAGTGCCAAAGAATGCTCCAACTACCGCACAATTGCCCTCATTTCACACGCTAGCAAGGTTATGCTTAAAATTCTACAAGGCAGGCTTAGGCAGTATGTGGACCGAGAACTCCCAGAAGTGCAAGCTGGATTTCGAAAGGGCAGAGGAACCAGAGACCAAATAGCAAACATGCGCTGGATTATGGAGAAAGCTAGAGAGTTCCAGAAAAACGTCTACTTCTGCTTCATTGACTATGCAAAAGCCTTTGACTGTGTCGACCACAGCAAACTATGGCAAGTTCTTAAAGAAATGGGAGTGCCTGATCACCTCATCTGTCTCCTGAGAAATCTCTATGTGGGACAAGAAGCTACAGTTAGAACTGGATATGGAACAACGGATTGGTTCAAAATTGGGAAAGGAGTACGACAAGGTTGTATATTGTCTCCCTGCTTATTTAACTTATATGCAGAATTCATCATGCGAAAGGCTGGACTAGATGAATCCCAAGCCGGAATTAAGATTGCCGGAAGAAATATCAACAACCTCAGATATGCAGATGACACAACCTTGATGGCAGAAAGCGAGGAGGAATTAAAGAACCTTTTAATGAGGGTGAAAGAGGAGAGCGCAAAATATGGTCTGAAGCTCAACATCAAAAAAACCAAGATCATGGCCACTGGTCCCATCACCTCCTGGCAAATAGAAGGGGAAGAAATGGAGGCAGTGAGAGATTTTACTTTCTTGGGCTCCTTGATCACTGCAGATGGTGACAGCAGTCACGAAATTAAAAGACGCCTGCTTCTTGGGAGAAAAGCAATGACAAACCTAGACAGCATCTTAAAAAGCAGAGACATCACCTTGCCGACAAAGGTCCGTATAGTTAAAGCTATGGTTTTCCCAGTAGTGATGTATGGAAGTGAGAGCTGGACCATAAAGAAGGCTGATCGCCGAAGAATTGATGCTTTTGAATTGTGGTGCTGGAGGAGACTCTTGAGAGTCCCATGGACTGCTAGAAGATCAAACCTATCCATTCTTAAGGAAATCAGCCCTGAGTGCTCCCTGGAAGGACAGATCGTGAAGCTGAGGCTCCAATACTTTGGCCACCTCATGAGAAGAGAAGAATCCTTGGAAAAGACCCTGATGTTGGGAAAGATTGAGGGCACTAGGAGAAGGGGACGACAGAGGACAAGATGGTTGGACAGTGTTCTCGAAGCTACGAACATGAGTTTGACCAAACTACGGGAGGCAGTGGACGACAGGAGTGCCTGGCGTGCTATGGTCCATGGGGTCACGAAGAGTCGGACACGACTAAACGACTAAACAACAACAAGGTGCTACTGAAGGAATTTTTTTTATTTTGCTTAAAAAGGAAAATGATCTAAGTTCTATTTGAGTGGTGGATTCCTCTGCAGAATTAGAAGCACACGAGGGAGAGTGGGGAATGCATTTCCTGGCCCCACACTTTCCATTGCATCCCTGTTCCCACACCCTTGTCCTCTACACATTGAAGGATGAGCATCTGCAGTGGTGCCAGGGCTGGGTTATGGGCAGCAGATTGAGATGTGGGATCCAGGACTGAAGGGCAAATCAGAAGGAAGAGAAGAGGAGCAAGCCAGAAGTCACGACCTAGTAACAAAACCAAAGTTACAGGAACACACCATAGCTCAGGAATATGTTGTTGGTTCATTTGCTTCAGTGAGACCCAACTACAGCAGGACTCTTTCATGCCCAGGAAGAATCATAGAATCATAGAATCATAGAGTTGGAAGAGACCACAAGGGCCATCCAGTCCAACCCCCTGCCAAGCAGGAAACACCATCAAAGCATTCCTGACAGATGGCTGTCAAGCCTCTGCTTAAAGACCTCCAAAGAAGGAGACTCCACCACACTCCTTGGCAGCAAATTCCACTGCCGAACAGCTCTTACTGTCAGGAAGTTCTTCCTAATGTTTAGGTGGAATTTTCTTTCTTGTAGTTTGAATCCGTTGCTCCGTGTCCGCTTCTCTGGAGCAGCAGAAAACAACCTTTCTCCCTCCTTTATATGACATCCTTTTATATATTTGAACATGGTTATCATATCACCCCTTAACCTTCTCTTCTCCAGGCTAAACATACCCAGCTCCCTAAGCCGTTCCTCATAAGGCATCGTTTCCAGGCCTTTGACCATTTTGGTTGCCCTCTTCTGGACACGTTCCAGCTTATCAGTATCCTTCTTGAACTGTGGTGCCCAGAACTGGACACAATACTCCAGGTGAGGTCTGACCAGAGCAGAATACAGTGGTACTATTACTTCCCTTGATCTAGATGCTATACTCCTATAGATGCAGCCCAGAATTGCATTGGCTTTTTTAGCTGCTGCATCACACTGCTGACTCATGTCAAGTTTGTGGTCAACCAAAACTCCTAGATCCTTTTCACATGTACTGCTCTCAAGCCAGGTGTCTCCCATCCTGTATTTGTGCCTTTCATTTTTTTTGCCCAAGTGTAGTACTTTACATTTCTCCTTGTTAAAATTCATCTTGTTTGCTTTGGCCCAGTTGTCTAATCTGTTAAGGTCATTCTGAAGTGTGATCCTGTCCTCTGGGGTGTTAGCCACCCCTCCCAATTTGGTGTCATCTGCAAACTTGCTCAGGATTCCCTCAAGCCCATCATCCAAGTCATTGATAAAGATGTTGAACAAGACTGGGCCCAAGACAGAACCCTGTGGCACCCCACTAGTCACTACTCTCCAGGATGAGGAGGAGCCATTGATGAGCACCCTTTGGGTTCGGTCAGTAAGCCAGCTACAAATCCACTGAATGGTAGCATTGTCTAGCCCACATTTTACCAGCTTCTTTACAAGAATATCATGGGGCACCTTGTCAAAGGCCTTGCTGAAATCAAGATAGGCTACATCCACAGCGTTCCCTTCATCTACCAGGCTTGTAATTCTGTCAAAAAATGAGATCAGATTAGTCTGACATGACTTATTTTTCAGGAACCCATGCTGACTTTTAGTGATCACAGAGTTTCTTTCTAGGTGCTCACAGACTGTTTGCTTAATGATCTGCTCTAGAATCTTTCCTGGTATTGATGTCAGGCTGACTGGGCGGTAATTGTTTGGGTCCTCTCTTTTCCCCTTTTTGAAAATAGGGACAACATTTGCCCTCCTCCAGTCTGCTGGAACTTCGCCTGTTCTCCAGGAATTTTCAAAGATTATTGCCAGTGGTTATGAAATCACCTCTGCCAGTTCTTTTAATACTCTTGGATGTAGTTCATCTGGCCCTGGAGACTTGAATACATCTAAACTAGCCAAGTATTCTTGTACTACCTCCTTACTTATTCTGGGCTGTGTTCCCCCTGCTGAATCATCTGCTCCATATTCTTCAGGTCGGGCGTTTTTTTTTTTTTTCTTGGAGAAGACTGAGGCAAAGAAGGCATTGAGGAGTTCTGCCCTTTCTCTGTCCCCTGTTTGCATTTCACCATCTTCTCCTATGAGTGACCCCACTGTTTCCTTGTTTTTCCTTTTGCTACGGACATACCCATAAAAGCCCTTTTTGTTGCTTTTAACCTCTCTGGCGAGCCTGAGTTCATTCTGTGCTTTAGCTTTTCTGACTTTGTCTCTACACGTGCTGGCTATATGTTTGAATTCCTCTCTGGAGATTTCCCCCCTTTTCCATTTTTTTGTACATATCCCTTTTAAATCTTAACTCAGTCAAAAGTTCTTTAGATAGCCAGCCTGGATGAACAGAGCTGATGAACAGATTGAATGGGTGGAGTCAGCTCAGTTTCACAAGTTTCTCCGTTACCTAGAGCTCAGTTATTCATCACATAATGATGCAGCAGTCCTTCACAAGTGGGGAACTTGCTATGTTCCTGGATGCTTGGTTGATCCAGAATCTTGCATTATCAGGGTTCTAAATCATGGGGGAAGCTTGCATAAAAATAGCAAGTCCCCTACCACAGACGCTTGCCCTCCAGCATGTGGAGTGGGTGTTGATGGAGCTGGAAACAGGGCTCAGCAGAGGTAGAGAGGCTATCTGTCAGGAGTCCAGGTTCTCAGCTTGATAACACAGTACGTGTAGTTAATTAAAAAGGAGGATTTGTTGCAAAAGCAAACAGATAGCTCCGGAC